>NC_079507.1:64001083-64621024 GCF_030052815.1 Hevea brasiliensis | reverse complement strand
AAAACTAAAAATATTTGAGTCTACGAATTTTTCGAAGTTTTTGGAATTTTTCGAATTTTTGACCTCGCTTGGCCCCGAGGCAAAGTAAAAATTCAAAATTTTGTATCTCAAATCGGACCGACCGAATCGAACCGATCGATTGGACCGCCGAATCGGACCGCTTTTCTTTTTCTTTCTTCCTTCTTCCTCCCGCCGACCTCCCCTTCTCTCTCTCTTTCTCTCTCCTCTCCTCCCTTGCCGCGCCACCTCCCTCGCTTCCTACCACGGCTGCCCTCCTGGCTGGCCGCAGCCGACCGGCCGCCCCAAACGCCAAAAATGCGCGAACATGGCGCGATTTTTTGACTTTTGATTTTCTAAAAATCCGCCGATCCCACCAATCGACGTCTTGTGTCTAAACTCATCTACTCGACGAGAGCTTTTCACATACCAAGAACACCAAATCCATCAAGCGCTTGTTCATTTTTTGCTCGAGAAGTTTTTAGCCCATTTTGAATTTTGGGCTAGATTTCTCGCAAACCATGAATCCCACGAGAAAACCGAGAGTACCCTAGCGCTCCACTTGTCGAGAGCTTCGCGGCGACATAAATTTTGAATTTTTTTGACACGTTTTTCGGTGTCCCACAACTTCGCATGAATTTTTCGAGCATTTAATGAGCTTAGAAAATTCTGAAAATTTATGTGCTAACTCGTGTTATGGGCTTCGTAGGTATCCTCAATTCGTGGAAATTCGACATGATCGTGTCCGTGAATTTTGCCGCATGCACTACACGAAAAGTCTCGAATTGACCGAGGTTTTGGCTACCCCCATTGTCGATGTCCCGCGGCCCCAAAGCCTAATCGCAAAGGTAAACCAACCTTACTTTTTCAAAATTTTCTAGTACTTAAATAGGATTAAAAATCCATAAAATATTCGTGGTAGCTCGTAAAATTATGATTCTTTTTGCAATAGCCTAGTAATATTAAGGATCAGGCAAAGTTTTAGAATTTTTAGAGTTGTTTAGGTACTTTTGCAAAAATGATCAATTATAAGGACTAAATTGAAATTTTACATATTGTGATGGATGACAGATTTGATGGGCTCAAGAGGGCTGTGTGATGTGATTGAGTTGTGATATATGGATTGTGAGTATAGAAGTGTGTTTTAAGCCCTTTTGTGTTGGTAGGTCCTAGGTACGCAGGAGACTGCCGATTTTCTGCACGACTTAGACGCATTTGGTCTTTTCCTTGTTGTATGGAGTCAAATTTATTAAATGATTGTAATAAGATTGTCAGTGAGCGAGACACCTTCTTCCTCCGCCATTACTCCTGATCACCGCCAAGTCCGTGAGTAAAATATTAATTTTAATTGTGATTTCACTATTATTATATGTTCACATGCCCATGCATCACTTATATGCATATATCTATGTAGATAAACTTTAGGCACGATTTATGTTGCATTCATAATCGTGAAAGTGCCATGTATGTTGTTGTGGTAATTTGGAGTAGGTGTGCGTGGCATGCGCAGATGAGGTGTGACTATGGATAGGACTGCAGACACGCGCTTGAGATCTTCACGGACCCGGCCCTTCGGTAGACACGCTTGAGTTCTTCGACCCCGATTTGTTATTAAGTGAAGTCCGAAATCAGTTCTTCACCGCACCAAGTTGGATTTAAGAGAGCTATATAGGGGATCAGCTCCCATATATTGTGATTGATATTACAGGGTGTGTGAGTGCTCCAAACTACCTTTTTGCTGTTATGATGTGAAAATATTGTTGCTGTTGCATTTCACTTCACAAGTTGCATTAGTTTTAGATAGTTATAGAGATTATGGTTAAAATTGATATTTTAATCTCTGAGTCGAACGCCACTCTGCTCAATATTTTTCAGCCACAGAGGATATTTTTGAGGTTAACTCGCTTTTCTCCTCAAGTCGCTTATCAATATTTGTGTAATTTATAAACTCCTAGAATTTCTCGCATGTGTTAGAAACCTTCATTTAAATTGGGCTTGTAATATAAGTTCTTATTGTGGACCTGTAAAATTATTCTATGCATGTTTGATGGACTGGATGAGGGAGCTGAGCTCCCATTTATTTTTATGATGATATGAGTATGTGGAGGGTGAGCTGAGCTCCCCAATGGATTGTATATTGTGTTTACAGGTCGGGTGAGTCAAAAACTCCCCGTTGAAAGGTCCACTTTATGGCCGGACTGTCACGACCCAACCTATGGGCCTGACCAAGACTAGACTCTGGCCACCCTAAAGCCCCGAGGCCCAGAGTAAGCCTTAACTATTCATTAACCCAACTCTAGGCCCATTTGGGCCCAATATCAAGAAAACAAACTGACAGAGTCCTACCATAAAATGGACTTTCCAACGGGAGTTTTCGACTCACCCGACTGTAAACACAATAAATAATCCATTGGGGAGCCTACCACCCTCCACATACTCATCAACATAATAATAAATGGGAGCTCACTCCTCATCCAATCCATCAAACAGATTTAAAATATTAAGTTTACAGTCCAACATGAATATAATATTACAGCATCAATTTCAAATAATTACGCTAACACATGAAATTCTAGGAGTAATTAAAATTACACAATATTGATAAATAACTCATGAGGTAAAAAGGCAAAGTTAACCTGCACAAAATATCCTCCCGTAGTCTGTGAAAATTTTTGAACAGAGGAGCGTCGACTTAGAGTAAAATATCAATCTTAACTATAATCTCTATAACTATCTCAAACTAATGCAACTCAGAGAGTGAAATGCAACATACACAACATTTTCACATCATAACAACAAAAAGGAAATTTGGAGCACTCACAAACCCTGTAGTATCAATCAAAACATATGTGAGCTGATCCTCATACGCCTCTCTTAAATCCAACCTGTGCCGAATTACTCAAGCTCTGACTTCCACTTAATAACCAAATCGAGGGTCCCAATGAATTACTCAAGCCGTGACTACCCTCAAGGAACGTCCCAAATAATTACTCGCCGTGACTACCCCGCCCCATCCATAGTCCACACCACATCACACGCACGCCAACGCACGCATTAACCGCTTCCAAATTACCACAACAACATCCATGGTACATCAACAGCTATGAATGCAACATAAATCGTGCCTAGAGTTTAACTACATAAATATATGCATATAAGTGATGCATGGGCATGCCAATATATAATAATATCGTAAATTATAATTAAAATTAATATTTTACTCACGCATTTGACGATAAATTATCGTGGCGGTGGGCGGAGGAAGAAGGTCGGCTCTATCCGATAATCATATTACATTTATTTAATACAATCACTCAATGCAAATAAAGAAAAAGACCAAATACGCCCTAAGTCGTACGAAAATCCTACAGAGTCTCCCCTATACCTAGACCTACCCAACTCGCAAAAGGGCTAAAAACGCACTTCTATACTCACAATCCATACATCAACAGCTCAATCATATCACACAGCTCCTCCGCCCATCAAATCAATCATCCATCACAATACGCAAAATTTCAATTTAGTCCTTATTATTGATCATTTTTGCAAAAATCGCCAAACAAGCTCTAAAATTATAAAACTTTGCCTCATGTCCTTAGCAATATTACTAAGCTATTGTGAAAGAATCGTAATTTTCTAAGCTACCACGAATATTTTATGGATTTTTAATCCTATTTAAGCACTAGAAAATTACGAAAAACTAGGTTCGTTTACCTTTGCCGATTCCGACTTCGGGACGCGCCGACGCTCGACAATGGGGCTAGCCAAAACCTCACCAATTCGAGACTTTTCCGCCACGGTCCGTTCGCCCAAATTTACATCTTGGCCAATCGCCGAATTTCCACGAATCGAGGATACCTACACGGCCCATAACACGGGGTTAGCACATAAATTTTTCAGAATTTTCTAAGCTCATTTAATGCTCGAAATTACATCGCGGTTCCGTGGGACCCACCAAAAACGGTGTCGGAAAATTCAAATTTATGTCGCTAAGCTCTCGATGAATGGAGCGTCGGGTGGCCTCGCTTTCTCGTGGATTCACTTGCAGAAATCTAGCCCAAAAGTCAAATGGGCTAAAATCTTCCCGAGCAAAAATCTGACAAACCGCTTGATGGATTTCGCTCTTGGTGTCTATGGAAAGCTCTCACGAGTAGATGATTTTAGACACAAGACCGGCCCAATCGGTGGCCGGATCGACCGGACGGCCGAGAAATCGAGCGACGCAAGGCCAGGGAGGAGGAGAGAGAAAAGAAAGAGAAAAGAGAGGGACGACGCGCGGAGAAGAAAAAGGAAAGGAGCCACTGATTCGACCGGTCCGATCCGTCCGGCTTGATTCGGCTCGATTCGAATACAAAATTTTGAATTTTTATCGCCGGACCAAAACGAGGTCCAAAAATTTCAAAATATTCCGTGAAACTCAAAATACGAGACTCCAAATATATTTTTAGTTTTGCCACGTGGTCTTTAAATTAATTTTTAAAATCATCAAAGTTTATATTTTCTAAAATCGAACCCGATTTTTAAAATCCAAAATCTCAAAAATTCCTAAAATTTAAATAAAATTAAAATATCAAAAATACTCATAAATAATAAAATTTGGGGTGTTACATTCTTTCCTCTTACGTAAAATTCGCCCTCGAATTTTTACACAAGGCGTAATAAAACACATGATTATGCATTGAACAAGTAAGGGTACTTGCTACGCATGTCCCGCCTCGACTCCTGTGCACTCTTCCACCGATCGACTCTCCACAAAACCTTAACCATAGGACTGCTTGGATCTCACTGCCTCACTTGGTAGTCCACTATGGCTACAGTCGCTCCTCAAATGTCAAGTTCTCTTTTAGCTCTATCACATCCTATCAAAGATATGAGAAGGATCAGAATGTATTTCCGAGCATGGAGATGTGAAACACGGATGAACATGAGAAAGGTTGGGTGGTAGCTCCAACCTGTAGGCAATCGCTTCCAACTCTATCAAGAACCTCAAAAGGTCCGATATACCGAGGTGCCAACTTGCCCTTCTTTCCGAATCTCATGACTCCTTCATTGGAGATACCTTCAGAATACATACGCCATCGCAAACTCCACATCCTCTCCTGGGTCTCGTAACTCTTCCGCTTCATCAAAGCCGCCCCGCTGCTCGATTAAAGGAACTACCTCAAGTGTACCGCACTAGGTCTACATCATGCACTTCGCTTCCCATTTCTCGCCCAACACAGAGGAGACCTACACTTTCTTCCATATAATGCCTCATAGGGTGCCAACCCTACCGGAGTGATAATTGTTGTAGGCAAACTCACTGTAGCTAGCCGCCATCCCATCGACCTCCAAAATCCAAGACACTCATGCGGCATGTCTTCCAGTTGTTTGATCGCCCTTTCTGATCGCACCGTCTGAGGGTGGAAGGTCAGACGGTTCAATCAGGTGCCAAGTGCCTCCCGCAACTTTCTCCAAAACCGAAGTGAATCGCCCTCTGCCGATATTATGGAAGCCTAACCCATGCAATCGACTATTTCTCGAATGTAGAGCCGCATACTGTACTACGTAGTATGTAGTCTTTAAGGTAAGAAGTGAGTCGATTTGGTCAAGCGGTCTACAATTACCCATATCGAGTCATATCCTCGCGTGGTACGAGGCAACCAAATACAAAATCCATAGTAATCATTTCCCACTTCCATTCGGGATAGGGAGCTCTTGCAGCTTCCCGACGGTCTCGTGTTCAAACTTCACCTTCGACAAGTCAAGCACTTGGACACAAAGTCGCTATGTCTCTCTTCATGCCATTCCACCAAAGAGCTATCTTTCACATCATGGTACATCTTGGTGGAACTCGGGTGGATATCGCATGCTGTATAGTGTGCCTCTTGCATGATTTCATTCCCGAGGTTGTCCACATCGCACACATATCCTAGAACCTTGCACTAGGGCGCCATCATTGGCAAATCCAAACTCACCACCTTCACCTTGTCAGATCTTTCTATGATCTTCATCAATTGTTGGTCTCAGGCCGGGAAACTCTAACTCGCCTCAAGTCCGCCTCACCGAAAAGTGAGCCAACAATACCCTCATCCGAAGATCTAGGATTAGACCTCGATCCATCAACTCATGTACTTCCCGAATCAATGGTCTTTTCTCTCAAATGTGCGCCAAATCGCGTAAGATTTTCTCGCCAAGGCATCCGCCACAACATTGGCCTTCCTGTGGTGGTACCGATGGTGCAATCATAGTCTTCGTAAGCTCCATCCATCTCCTCTGCCTCAAGTTTAAATCCCTCTCTTGGAAGATGGACTTTAAACTCTTGTGGTCGGTGTATATCTCGCACACGTCACCGTACAGGTAGTGTCTCCAGTTTTTAAGTGCAAAGACTACAGCCGCCATTTCCAAATCATGGGTGGGGTAGTTCGCCATGCCTCTTCACCGCCTTGAAGCATAAGCCACTACCTTTCCATTCTGCATCAAAACACACCTAGGCCAACTCGAGGCGCCACAAGACACTACAGATCCTTCACAACTCACAGGTAGTGTCAACACAGGGGCAGTGGTTAGACACTCCTAGAGCTTCTGGAAACTCACCTCACAGAAAACTGTCCAAAAGAATGGAACAGACTACCTGGTCAAATTAGTTAGTGGAGCCGCTATCCCGAGAAATCTTGCACAAAACGCTCAGAGTAGCAACTAAACCCATAAAACTTCGCACCTCGTTGGATCATGTAGGCTTAAGCCAATCGCCATAGCCTTCAATTTTCTTGGGATCCACTTGAATACCGCCACTTGAAACCACGTGTCCCAAGAATGAGATGCTTTCTAGCCAAAATTCACATTTCAAAATTTGGCGATACCGTGCTCCTCAAAGTCCGCAACACCATCCTCAAGTGCCACACGTGTTCTTCCTCGGTCCGAGAGTATACTAATGTCATCTATGAATACGATGACAAAACGGTCCAAAATGGCTTGAACACCCTGCTCATCAAGTCCATGAAGGTCACCGTGCATTAGTGAGTCCAAAAGACATCACCAAGAACTCATAATGACCATATCTTGTCCTCGAAGCCGCTTTGGACACGCCCTCATTCCCGATTCTCAATTGATGGTAGCGACCGCAGTCTATCTTGAAAAGAATCTAGCTCCTTGAGCCGATCAAACAAATCATCGATCCGAGGAAGTGGATACTTGTTCTTCACATACCTTGTTCAAATTGTCTGCACAACCTCAATGACCCATCCTTCTTTCTCACAAATAGAACAGAGCACCCTGTGGTGAAGTGCTCTGACGCATGAAACCCTTGTCCAAGAGCTCTGTAGTTGCTCCTTCGCCTCTTTCAATTCACTGGTGCCATCCTCGTAAGGTGGCATCGATATGGGGTTTATACCCTAATAACATCAATGCGTAACTCTATTCCCCTTTCGTGGTAACTCGAAGCTCTTCGAGAAGACATCCATGAATTCTCCGACAACAGAACATTTTCCATGCCGACACCTTCTACAGATGTATCTCTCACCAATGCCAAATACCCTTGGCATCCACGCCAACATTTTTCCTGCACTAATTGTTGACACCAAATTATATGGAGCCACGCCCCGTCACCATCAGCTAAACTCTTCCACACCGTATGTGGAAGTATACCTTTTGTTCCTCGCAGCCTAAGGTGGCATAATGAGTTGCCAACCACCCATCCCCGTGATTACATCGAAATCCACATCGGTAGAGGAACCAAGTCCGCGGGAGGATCTTTCCATCCACTACCACCGGGCTGCCCGGAAATACCATGTCTACATCTATGTTGTCACTAAGTGGGGTAGCTACCGACAAAGGGCATTCTAAGGTTGTAGGGTTTCTACCCAACCTCATGGCAAACACAGGAGACAAATGAGTGCGTAGCACCTTGATCTATCAAAACACGAGCCTCATAAGAACATGCACTCAAGAATACCGCCATTCTCGCCTTAAGGCCTCAAAGGCCCACCGCTTCGATCTCAAGCTTTCGCACAAACCGATTGATAAAGTTCCACAACCGAGCCCATGTCAAACCTCCATCCGGTAACACGTAGTCATTCATCCATTGCCTAGGCATGGGCCCCATGACGGCCGCATACATTCTATCAATCTTCTATCACCAATCAGACTTGCTCGCCGTCTCAGAATCCAAAACCGATATGCATCGCTCGACACATCATAGGTACCGTGCACCAACTTCTTAAAATTTATGATCTGCTTGTAAGGTTCTCTTGGTGCGTGGATCGCCGCCGTGGAGGGTGGACTATATCGCGCCATCATGTCGATGGTTCTCTCGCATCAGCCAGAGTAGCCGCCATGGGGTCCATGGGACCTCGTGCTATGAAAGACTCGTTTGAACCTGGGTAGCCGCTTTTCTACTTGAGCAAGCTCTAGCCTCCTACCCGCCTCCTGGCAGCGCCATCCCGTGGCCGACACCTCGCCAGCACATCCGTTCGTGCAAAGGCAGCTCTCCTGCTTCTACGCATTTTCCTGAAATTCAGCAGCATTAGCCCACAAAATTCAAAATTGCACATTGCACAGCTCTATAGACTCATATTTACACACAATATATGAAGCAGAAACTAGAAGCAAAGACGACAATGCAAGACGAATATGGACCCTATTTTTCCGCATGTGACTCCTATTAGACTTTTCCCAACACTTTAGACAACTTTTCCCTAGGAATCTGGAGCCTAAGCTCTGATACCACATTTGTCACGACCCAACCTATGGGCTGACTCAAGACTAGGACCTGGCCACTAAAGCCCCGAGGCCCGTAGTAAGCCTTAACTATTCATTAACCCAACTCTAGGCCCATTTGGGCACAATATCAAGAAATCAAACTGACAGAGTCCGTACATAACATGGACTTTCCAACGGGAGTTTTCGACTCACCCGACCTGTAAACACAATAAACAATCCATTGGGAGCCTACCACCCTCCACATACTCATCAACATAATAATAAATGGGAGCTCACTCCTCATCCAATCCATCAAACAGATTTAAAATATTAAGTTTACAGTCCAACATGAATATAATATTACGCATCAATTTCAAATAATTACCGCTAACACATGCGGAAATTCTAGGAGTAATTAAAATTACACAATATTGATAAACAACTCGAGGTAAAAAGCAAGTTAACCTAACAAAATATCCTCCTGTGGCTGTAAAAATTTTTGAACAGAGTGAGCGTCGACTCAGAGAGTAAAATATCAATCTTAACTATAATCTCTATAACTATCTCAAACTAATGCAACTGTAGAGTGAAATGCAACATACACAACATTTTCACATCATAACATCAAAAGGAAATTTGGAGCACTCACACACCTGTAGTATCAATCATAACATATGGGAGCCGATCCCTATACACTCTCTTAAATCCAACCCGTGCCGCTAATTACTCAAGCTCTGACTTCCACTTAATAACCAAATCGAGGGTCCCAAATAATTACTCAAGCCGTGACTACCCTCAAGGAACGTCCCAATTACTCAAGCCGTGACTACCCGCCCCATCCATAGTCCACACCACATCACACGCACGCCAACGCACGACACCGCCCAAATTACCACAACAACATCCATGGTACATCAACGCTATGAATGCAACATAAATCGTGCCTAGAGTTTAACTACATAAATATATGCATATAAGTGATGCATGGGCATGCCGAATATATAATAATATCGAAATTATAATTAAAATTAATATTTTACTCACGCATTTGACGACAAATTACCGTGGCGGTGGCGGAGGAAGAAGGTCTGTCCACCACGACAATCATATTACATTTATTTAATACAATCGACTCAATACAAATAAAGAAAAGACCAATTACGCCCTAAGTCATGCCAAAATCCGCAGTAGTCTCCTATACCTAGGACCTACCCAACCTCGCAAAAGGGCTAAAACGCACTTCTATACTCACAATCCATACATCAACAGCTCAATCATATCACACAGCCCTCCGCCCATCAAATCAATCATCCATCACAATACGCAAAATTTCAATTTAGTCCTTATTATTGATCATTTTTGCAAAACCGCCCAAACAAGCTCTAAAAATTATAAAACTTGCCCTCATGTCCTTAGCAATATTACTAAGCTATTGCAAAAGAATCGTAATTTTCTAAGCTACCACGAATATTTTATGAATTTTTAATCCTATTTAAGCACTAGAAAATTACGTAAAAACTAGGTTCGGCTTACCTTTGCCGATTCCGACTTCGGGACGCCGACGCCCGACAATGGGGCTAGCCAAAACCTCGCCCAATTCGAGACTTTTCCTGGCCACGTCCGTTCGCCCGAAATTTGCATCTGGCCAATTGTCGAATTTCCGCGAATCGAGGATACCTACACGAAGCCCATAACACGGGGTTAGTACATAAATTTTTCAGAATTTTCTAAGCTCATTTAATGCTCAAATTACACCGCGGTTCCGTGGGACCCACCAAAAACGGTGTCGGAAAATTCAAATTTATGTCGCTATAAGCTCTCGACGAATGGAGCGTTGGTGGCCTCGGCTTCTCGTGGATTCACTTGCCGAAATCTAGCCCAAAAGTCGAAATGGGCTAAAATCTTCCCGAGCAAAAATCTGACAAACCGCCGATGGATTTCGCGCTCTTGGTGTCTATGGAAAGCTCTCACCGAGTAGATGATTTTAGACACAAGACCCGGCCCAATCGGTGACGGACGGGGATTTGGTCGAGAAATCGAGCGACGCAAGGCAGGGAGGGGAGGAGAGAGAAAAGAAAGAGAAAAGAGAGGGACGACGCGCGGGAGAAGAAAAAGGAAAGGGAGCCGGTTCGATTCGGGTCCGATCCGGTCCGATTCGATTCGCTGATTCGATTCGAATACAAAATTTTGAATTTTTATCGCCTGACCGAAACGAGGTCCAAAAATTCAAAAATTTCGTAAAACTCAGTAAAATACGTAGACTCCAAATATATTTTTAGTTTTGCCACGTGGTCTTTAAATTAATTTTTAAAAATCATAAAAATTTATATTTTCGGACAATCGAACCCGATTTTTAAAATCAAAATCTCAAAAATTCCTAAAATTTAAATAAAATTAAAATATCAAAAATACTCATAAATAATAAAATTTGGGTGTTACACTGACTCTGTCCGGTTGGTTTCTTGAAATTGGGCCCAAATGGGCCTTAAAATTGGGTTAATGAATAGTTAGGCTTACTACGCCTCGGGCTTTAGGTTGGCCTGTGTCCTAGTGCCACCCAAATTTATAGGTGGGTCATGACAAAAGTTTAATAATTAAATAATTTATAATTTATATATACATAATTAGAGAATTAATAACTTACAAATTTAAAAAAATTATATAATTAATTAATAAAAATATAAAAAAATTAATGAAATTACTTGATATATATATATACATATAATTTAAATTTTTTTTTCTAAATAATAATAAAACAATGTAATATAATATGATTAATATCAATGAAAGTAATAATTATTCATTAATTATACTATAAAAGTATAAAAAGATTAATAAAAATTGAATATTAATATAAATTTCTTATTTACAATAATTACGAAAATAAAATTTTATTTATTTTTCCATAATTCATTATATAGCATTCAATATATATATAATTGAAAATATATATTTATTAAATGTATATCAAAATAAGATAAATAAAAATAAAATAATATTAAAATAAATTAAAATTTATTAAATATATAAAAATGAAAGAAAAGGCAAAGTAGTTAACTTTTTATGACTATTTTTATAATATAATTTTAAATTATTTTATTAATTTTAATATATAAAATTCTTATATTTTTATAATTAAATAAAACAACTAAAAATTTAAGAATTATTAAATAAGAAATTTATAAATTATTGAAATATATCTAATATTTTTAATTAATTAGTCATAATTTAATAAAGATATTTAAAAGAAAATTAAAAAAGAATTAAATAAAAAAAATTAATTTTTATATAATAAATATTATATAGCAAGACTAAGAGAAAATATATGCACATGGTATATCACAATTGATTTTATAGGTATATCATATTAATTGTGGCCTAATAATAATAATTCTGTGAATGAATAATATAAACAACAACAAATGAGTCAAGGATGATGAATCAATTCATTCAATAATAAGTCATATTTATTTATGCTCAGGTGAAAATAAGGAGAGAGGCGGAGAAGTAAATGGAATGGGAGAAATAAAATTATAATTTTTTTTATAGGTCAAATGTATAAATTGATGTCTGAATGACATCATTGTCCAAAGATTTATGTTAGTATTTCTATAATTATTTTCACTTACCTTTCCAAAAGTGTATCGATATGATCTATTAAATTATTTTTTAAAAAAATAAATAAATTTATGCTTAATAAGTGAAAAAAATAAAATTAAGTAGTTTAATAAATGAAAATAAAAATTTTAAGCGTCACCAAACTTTTTAATGAAAATAGGGGACAGTTTATGTAACTGATTTTTTCATATTTTAATGATTCAACTCAAAGGTTATTCAATTAACAATTTGGTTATTTTTTCTCATTTCTTAGGGGGTGGTCTACATCTCACTGCATTATTCTAGATTCATATGTGCTACCAGTGAGACCACCTGCTGCAGTGTTAGGAGTAAGCACAGAATCACTAATTATGATATTGCAAATTAGACCATTTTACACCCTGCAAGATTTATGCGTCCAGCAAGATAATGAAATTTCTCCTCAACAATTAAGAGTTTACACATTTGCTCAAAAGAAGTGTCTCGCTTCCTACTATATTATTTTGCACAACTACTTCACAAAGTTGAAGTTAGAACTTAAACATCTTCTCCGTCACTCATACTGGAATGTGTATCCACAAAGACTCCCGTCGACAAGTCCATTTCATCGACAATCCTCCCTCTGTTTGATAGACAAGCATGTATAGATGTATGATGTCAAGAAGATGACGAAATATTAATTTACAAAACAAGATATTTACCTTTCAAGAACAAACTTCCCTACTTTATACTTTTGACTCTTTTCATGTGCTGCCTCCTGGTAGGGAATCAATCACAAGATAAGATATCCTTAGTTCAAAATCAGCAATTGTTCAAAATCAGCAAAAGCTTGAATTATGTAAACTAAAGGAGGGGAGGAGGGCGGGGGAGAGAGAGAGAGAGAGTACATATTTCCAGCCAATAATTTGTCCACAACAGCAGCAAAATATATCTGCAACAGTATGCATTCCTGAAAGCATCGCTCTGTCCTCTAAGGCTCCAATTATGATGTTTACCCTGAAATCACAAACTCCACAGCATGCAGCTTTGTTGCATTATGGTATAGAAGACATTAAATTGCTCAAGGTAGGAACAAACTCCTTGTGTATTCGCTTGTGGAGCTACATACTGGAATGTGAAAATGTGAATGCACATGTACTCATACATGCATGCGTTGGAAACCAAGAGCTATCTGTCACAAGTCCCCTGAGGAAGATAACACTGCTAACTAATAACTACTAGTTCAAATTTAGGTGACCGTTCTTTATTTGTCCATATTTTCCAACAAGATACACAGTTTGAGTTCTCATAAGCTATCATAGGAAATTTGGAATAAATACTGTTAAAGCAGTGATCACTGTCCAAGCAAACCAAAATTAATATTAGCTAGCATGAAAATCAAACAAATTCCTTTTCAGTATTTACACAGAGATAAGCTGCAACTGTTTCAAATGATGAAAGAATGATAAAGAGTTAGTGGAAAAATCTTAAGTTCTTGCTGAAGGCTGAACATTTTGATGAGGAATGCCTTTTATTTCGTTTTCACATCTAATGCTACAATTGCATGACATTAACTCTGAAAGTTTCTTTCAGATTTCATGTGTTGAGGAAGAATGTACAAACAGAGATAAAGAACAGAAGCTGCAAAGAAAGAATCATGAGAATAAAAAACTGGAGGAAAGCATTTCCTGTATCCAATTAATTACAACTGTTCAAAAGGTATCTATCACACAATGCTTGTTCAGAACTATTTAATAGAACTTAGGCAGGCGATTACATGAGTTTATGCCTAACTAAATCACACTTTGGTAATAATCTGATAGGCTTATGCCTAAAAAACCTCAAACAGTAAACCATTGGCTGTTAAGGCTGTAGAATCAGTACAGTAGGAATTAGAAGTCATAAAAAAGAATAAACCTACGTTACTATTTCAAAATATAATAAACCTGCATTACTATTTCAAAATATACCATGTATCCCTCTCTAATTAGAAGTCAAACATTTGTGACTTCCAACAAAACCCACTGCCCGGGTTTTTATCAGCCATTGATATGCATTAGTTCTAAGATAACATAGAAAGTTACATACAAAAGCAAACACTTTTTAACTTAACGACGAAGAATTGTAACAATACCTAACAGTGATACTGCAAGGGGGAAAAATAATGGTTTTTTGCTTGGAGTTCTGTTCCATTGTGCTTGCTTCAGAATATTTGATATGAGGGGAATGGTAGAATTTGCAACAGTGTTAAGCATGAAATGAAATTAGCTTCCAAAGTTGAGAGTGTTGTGGAATTTATTATCAAATCAGTCCTTCCCACCCATTTTTAACTTTCTAATCCATCTTTTTTATTTATTTTCAGATTCCAGATTTTAGTTCAGCTGAGGTGCCTTTCTTATATTCTCCATATCTTGGGTTGTAGTTTGCAGCCCTCTTTGGTGCTTGTAGTGATCTATTACTAGTCAATAAAGAAGAGAAACTATAAGCACCAGTCCACTTCATGTAATTTAAGAACTAATTTTTCTTTTTCAGACAAGCACTTAAAAGAAGAGATACAGAATTTTCATGTACATAAAAAAATCCATGCGCATAATGGCAATAAGCCTGAACAATGAAGGTTATTCAACCAAGATAATGACTTATGCACAAGTATGCTACTTCAAATTCCATGGTATGCAAATTTCATTTGCCTAGACCGCAAACATTCAACCTTTTAGCCACTCAAGGAATATCAAATTCAACAGAACAAAACGCAGAATGTTAAAAGAAAACTTGCCCTATAAACAAACCATAAGGCATAAGCTAGTCATTTTTTCAGTAGAAAATAAAAAATTATAGTAACTATAACTGCAGCAATACTTCACTAACTGTTGATAGCTTGAAATTTTTGTGTTTTATAGGCAACAAAGGCAACAAGTTCTGTAAAATCAAATACTAAGAAATTTTGACCAAAAAATAATACCAAAAATCTACAGGTGGATCAATAATAAAACCACAATTCTCGTAGAATAAAGAATGAGCATAATGACTAAGCAGTCCATGAAAGAATAGTAAGGAACTCACACGTTATTGAAGAGGTATGCCTTTCCTCGGCGGCAATGGAAAGACTACAAATCAAAAGGAAAGGACGAGGTTTTTAACAATTCCATCAGAAAAGAACGACTAACAATAACCAGCAATTTATTAAACCACAAAACCCCATCTTCCCCTCCCAACCTCCCAAAAATAATAATAATAATAATAAAAAATTCATCTGATCTTCTTCTGTAACCATAGTTAATCTGCTATGCCATATTTGCGCCACCAAAATTATAAACTGCACTATTAACCTTCTCCAATACTTGCAAATATGCAGAACTTGTATCAAATATAGCATGTCTTCCTTATCCCAACTGCTAAAAGATTAAAGGGCACAATAATATGAGGGAAAATTCTGAGAAGAGCTCAGGGGATTACCCTTGAGACTAGATCAACTGGAAGGGCCAAGTGGGTACCACAATACTTGCATCTGTAAGATCTGCCTTCTAACTCCACCACAAATATCCTTCCCATGTCTTCTTTTTCCCTTTACTGCTGCAAATTTTGGATTGAGCGGTTGTTGCTGGTTTTTATTTTTGTTCTTGCAAGATAAGGAGAGAGGTGTGGCTGGATTTTGGATTAGATCAAGGAGGGAACACTGGCACTTTGACACTGACACTTGCTTAAAAACAAATGTTTTAAGAACACCTGTTTCTTGCTCTATCAGATCAATCTTTATATTTTATTAGAATCTTAAATTTAAGTCTTCGTTCAATAAGTGCTTTTGTTATTTAAAATTATTTTATAACATTTTTTAACAGAGTTAATTGCTGAAAAAGGTGGCGTTGAATTTTATTAATTAAACTAACCTTGTCGAATATATGGTTGGATTAAAATACCCTCTTCTCCATTTTAGTTCCCCTCCCCAGTTTTGATAGCCACACTCTAAAATGAGATCAAATTCACCCAATAATTAATAAATTATCAAATGAGCACCCAAAATGGTAGAATAATGTGTGGAGGGGGTTTTTCACCCAAAACAATATTTCATTGGTGATGGGCCTTTCACAGGATAGGGTTTGCTAACTTGGAAAAAGGCCAAGACTTTTAACTAGACCCGACCGTTGAGGTTAGTCTTCTAAGGCCAAGACCAATAAATGCACCCAGGACCACACACCTTATAAATTATTAAAAAAGATTTACACTTGATATAAAACCAATTCTATTTCAAAAAATAAAAATAAAAATAAAACCAATTCAGAAACTATTTAAAAATAATTTAAATATAATGAGAGTCTCTCTCTCTCTAAAACAAGTTAGTGAGAGTAGAGTTAGTGAGAGAATCTACTCTCTTCCCTAGGAGTTTGTCCCTTCACTTTTGCTTAATTTTACGACGTTGAGCATAGGATGACTCCTCTTTCTCTTGTACGGTAGTAGGTTTCCGCTCCATTAGGTGGATTGTAAATTGTAAATATAGTTTTTGTTGGGTTGCTTTGGCTGCAAACTTGAGGTTATAAAAGAGGAATTTACTGTTTGATTTATTTTTGGTTATTTGATTACTCTAGTTGTGTTTACGAAAGCGAAATTTGGCCTCTGGGTTATAGTGTTCTAGCACCTGTGAATGGAGGAAGAAGGACCCAAGGGTTGAAGAGTCAGCTTACTGTTTGAGCACCGTCTATTAGATCCAAAAACAGAAAATGGAACCAAAGGAATTATTTAGTTGGTTATATTCTCTTTATGTTATTTTTACTTTTCACGTGTAAATTGTATATTGATAGGAAACTGTTAGTTTGTTACATCCAAGTAACCAATTCTGTTATAGCTCTGTATGTAAATGTATTTACATAGTAATGAGAAAGCATCGCATTCTCTATAATCAAATTCCTTTATAAATTCTTCTTATGGTATCAAAGCAATTAATTCTCTATTCATTTAGTTCTTGAGAATTCTTTAATGGTAGTTAATACAGATCCTACACAAAATCCTTATAGCCCGTATTATCTTCATCCAAATGAGAATCCTGCACTAGTCATTGTGTCACCTATTTTTTCAGGATCCAACTATCATTCCTGGTCCAGAGCTATGCGAATAGCTCTTTTATTAAAGAACAAGCTTCGATTCATGGATGGTACTTGTCCTGCTCCAACGACAACAAACCCTTGAGATCCAGCATGAGAACGATGCAATACCATGGTACTTTTATGGCTAATTCATTCTTTATCACCATCCATCACTCACAGTATTATTTGGATAGATAAAGCAGCTGATGTTTGGCAAGATCTAAAAGAAAGATTTTCACAAGGTGATATTCTAAGCATTTATGATTTACAAGAAGAAATTTATGCCTAAAAACAAGGAGAAAGATCTGTAACTGATTACTTTACTGAGTTGAAAATTTTATGGGATGAATTGATGAATTTTAGACCCATTCATAATTGTTCTTATGAGACACCCTGTGCTTGTGGTGCTCTAACAAAGGTGAAAGATTATCAGAGCAAGATTATTTGATTCTTCCTTAAAGATCTTAATGATCAGTATGTCAATGTTAAGTCGCAAATCATGTTGATTGACCCGTTTCCATCAATCAACAAGGCATTTTCCTTAGTTATCCAGCAAGAAAGGCAGATCAACTCTTCAAATATTCATATTGAATCTACAGTATTGGTTAATAGGACTTCCAAAAGTGGTCAACATGATGCTAAGCCTCGATAGTTCTATTCAAAGAAACCAATTGCTGTAGTTACACTGCTCCTAATTCACCAGATACACGTTTTTGTACCTACTATGGAAAGTCAAGGCACACAACGGAAATGTGCTACAAGAAGCACGGATATCCACCGGGATTTTTTCAATCCAAAATCAAATCTCCTGCTCCAGCTGTGAATATTGTTGCTAATGTTACATATTCAGCTTTTGATTCAATTACAAATTATGCTTCTAAGGCAAATCCTAATGATCCGATATTTGGTATTACTCAAGATCAATATCAAAATTTATTGGCTCTTCTCTGATCATCAAAGCTTGATACATTTGTCAATATGGTTACTCCTCAAACTTCAAATTATAATACTAATCTAGTTTCATCTTTTGAGCCACATACAGGTATTCATTTTGCCTTTTATTGTCTTACTTCTCCTTATTAGTGGATTCTTGACACAGGAGCCACTGATCATATCACCTATTCCTTTCAATATTTTGTTTCATTTAAGCATATTTCTCCTATATTTGTTACTCTTCCTAATGGTAATAAAATGACTGCCACTATTTTAGGAGTTGTTAAATTTTCTGAACAATTAATTCTGCAAGATGTTCTTTACTTACCTAAATTTCATTCAATCTTATCTCTATCACCAAATTAACTTCTCATCTCTCTTGTTGTTTGATTTTTCAAAAACAAAATTGTTTCATACAAAGTCTCGCCTTGGAAGACTATTGGTATAGTCAAGTTTGCAATGGGTTATATGCAATGAAAATAATCCTCATGCTTCCTTCTTTACACTACCACAAGTTTTGACACTTGGCACTACCGCTTGGGGCATCCATCGATTCACGACTCAAACTACTTCAAGATCACTTGTCTAGATTTTCTTCTTCCAATAATGACACTAGTGAAATCACACCGCCAAACAAAAGAAATCACCATTCACAAATAGTGAAACAAAAACAAATAAGATATTTGATCTCATTCACGAGATATCCGGGTCCATTTTCTATTTCGTCAATTCATAATCACAAATATTTTTTTACTATTGTTGATGATCATAGTCGATATACTTGGTTGTATCTTCTTCAATCCAAATCTCAAACAAGAAATGCTCTTTAAAATTTTTGCTCTATGATTGAAACTCAATTCTCTACCTCTATTAAAATTATTCAAAGTGACAATGGTATCGAATTTGTTATGCCTGATTTCTTTATGTCCAAAGGCACATTACATGAAACCACTTGCATTAAAACTCCACAACAAAATGGCACTATGGAGCGCAAACACTAACACATATTGAATGTTGCTCATTCTTTACTTTTCCAATCTAATTTGCTTAAGTTGTATTGGTCTTACTGTGTCCCTCATGCTGTCCATTTAATAAATAAACTTCCCTCTGCTCTTCTTGAAAACAAGACACCATATTAGTTACTTTATGATAAACCACTAAGTTTTCTTCATCTCAAGGTTTTCGGTTCTCTTTGTTTCGCGTCTACCCTTATTGCCAACAGATCTAAATTTGATCCTCGTGCACGTAAATGTGTCTTTTTTGGCTTCAAACCAGGTACCAAAGGCTATCTTCTCTTAGCTTTCAAAACCAGAAATATTTTCTTATCTCGTAATGTCATTTTCCATGAACACATTTTCCCCTTTCATTATTCTCCCCCAACTTCTTTACCACCTATTTCTCTTCCCTAAGACACTTCTCTTCCTTTTACTGATCCAGTGCCTACACTTTCTCCACCTCTACCACTACAACAATATTCTCGAATCAAATGCACCCCAACCTACTTAAGGGATTATCATTGCAATCTCATTACCAACACAAACAATACCACTAATTCTTCCATTACAAGTAAAATTCTTTATCCTTTAGATTCAGTACTTTCCTATTCTAAGCTTTCTTCTTATCACAAACATTTTGTTCTTAATATGTCTTTACATTTTAAGCCCAAAACGTATAATCAAGTTATTAAATATGATTGTTGGAAGGATGCTATGCAAGCTGAAATAAAAGCTCTTGAGCAAAACCATACGTGGATCATTATAGATTTACCTCCTGACAAGCATCCCATTGGCTACAAGTGGGTATTTCGAATCAAATATAACACTAATGGTACTATCGAGCGCTACAAGACTCGACTAGTTGCCAAAGGTTATACTCAAATTGAGGGAATTGACTACTTTGACACTTTTTCACCTGTGGCCAAAATGACAATAGTTATATTATTATTAGCACTAGCCACAACTAATAATTGGATTTTGGAACAGCTTGATGTTGACAATGCTTTTCTCCATGGTGATTTGAATGAAGAAGTTTATATGCTTCTCCCTCATGGTTTTCACAGCTTTAAATCTAATCAAGTCTGCCATCTTAAAAAATCCCTTTATGGGCTTAAACAAGCTAGTCGCCAATGGTTCTCTAAATTGCCCCACGATTAATTTCCCTTGGTTATCATCAATCTCTAGCAGATTATTCATTATCTATTAAGTAGGATGGTGTGGATATTACAATATTGCTGGATATTACAATATTGCTGGTTTATGTCATTCTGAAATTCAAAGTGTCAAGTCTTTTCTTAATCGACAATTCAAAATCAAAGACTTGGGCTAGCTTAAATTTTTTCTTGGTCTTGAAATTGCTCGCAATTTAGCAGGCATTACTATCAATCAACGAAAATATGCCCTTGATCTTCTTTCTAATATAGTTTTCTTAATGTCTAAACCTGTTGCTACTCCTATGGACTCAAAGCTTAAATTGAGCAGAGATAATGGTGATCTTTTGTCCGATATTTAGCAATACAGGCAATTGATTGGGCGTTGGTTGTATTTAACTTCCACACGTCCTGATATCACTTTCGTTGTTCAGCAATTTAGTCAGTTCATGGATAAGCCAACAAAGCAACATCTCATTGCAGCTCATCGCGTGTTACGTTACATCAAAGGTACACCAGTTGCTGGATTGTTTTTTAGTGCACAAAGTTCTTCTCAACTAAAAGCATTTAGTGACTTTGATTGGGCTGGATGCATCGATTCTAGAAAATCTGTCACCGGGTATTGCATATTCCTTAGTTCATCTCTGATATGTTGGCGAGCTAAGAAACAACCAACTGTGTCTCGAAGTTCTTTAGAAGTTGAATACCGTGCCTTAGCTAGTACTACCTGTGAATTACAGTGGTTGTCATATCTGTTAAAGGATTTGCATATTTTACATCCTCAACCTGCTCTTCTTTTCTATGATAATAACTTTGCTCTTCAAATTGCCGCTAACCCAACCTTCCATGAATGAACAAAATATATTAAGAATGATTGCCATCTTGTTCGGGAAAAATTACAACTGACTCATCAAGTCACTTCCTCTTTCATCATCCGCTCAACTGGCAAACATTTGCAATAAACCTTTAGGTGCCATTCCTTTTCGAGACATTATTGCCAAATTGGGAGTAGTCAACATTTATTCTCCAGCTTGTTAGAGGGGTATTAGATCCAAAAACAGAAAATAGCGCCAAATGAATTATTTAGTTGGTTATATTCTCTTGCTATTTTTACTTTCCACGTGTAAATTGTATATTGATAGGAGGCTGTTAGTTTGTTACATCTAAATAACTAATTCTGTTATAGCTCTGTATATAAATGTATTTACACAGTAATAATAAAGCATCACATTCTCTGTAATCAAATTCCTTTCTAAATACTTCTCACCGTCGCTGCTTCGTCTGACTGCATGAGAGTAAGAGGCCATTAGAGCTGTCTCTCTTCTTACTCTTTCTTCTCCTAAGGTGATATGCTCTAAGCCGCCATAATTGTGTGCTTTAAGTCGTTCGTCTGAGCCTATATGTGTGCTGCTCGACTCTTAGGTCTTATTGTGCTAGGGTCACTTAAATAAGGTTTTAGCCATGCATGACCATGGCCGAAGTTTCAGTACATTTGATCTCCCACCCGATGATGATTTCCGATGAAGAGGCGAGGCTCTGCTCCTATTGTGACGTTGGTTTCATTTGTCCAGTTTCTAAGTTAAGCACTAAACCTGTTTCAACTATGGCTTATTCGGATGATGGTCAAGAGTCTGGGTTGGATTTGTTGTGTCTAAACCTTTTAAAACTAATGACTTTTATCTATTTGGGCTCCAATGCCCTGTTCTGATACTCTATATATATGTTGACCATGGGCCGTACTCTGTACTAAGTTTTAAGTCCTGTTTATTGTTAAATAAAATTCCATCTTTGGGAGTAAAAATTAAAATAAATATAAAATTAATTCACCCAATCTAAACTATTGATTTTTTCTTTTTTTTTTTTTTAAATTTAACTATATATTTTTTGAAATTTCGATTTGGTTTAACATATTACGAGTCCATAAAAACCCATTAATAAAAAAAATAAATAAAGTATATAAATTTAAAAAATTTATAAAAATCATAAAAAGATGGTATGATCCCTTAGCTGCCCAACAGGCCGCAGCTTTAAAGGCCGTCACGCGCACAAGCAGCCGCCCAAGCCTTTTTGGCGGTTGCTTTTCTAAAATTTCACTCATTCAGAGCGCTCCACGTTTCAACAACTATGCTGTGCTTCCGTCACCCGCGGGTCCCTTTATTAAATCATCCACCGCCGACGCGCCGGTTTCAACTGTCTACCACCTATCAACACAGCATCACACACGTCCCCTTCTCTTTCGTTACTCGTACATTCTTCACGTGAGTGGCCCACGTGGAGGGTGTTCATTGGGTGGTGTTCATTTCATTGTACCCACCTCATGCGACGAAAGGAGGAATCTTTGAAAATGGATTTGTAGAGGACAAATTGGAGGGAGTAGGAACCCACCAAAAGCGGCAGCCGCACCTCCTCTCACTAAACTGTTTCACACGTGGACCGCTCTTGTCTCCTTAAAAAAAGAAACTATTACATAAAATATTTCAATTAAGGCGGCCTACTCTTATTTAAAGTAATTTCTACCCTAAAAATTATTAGCGTTTATCAATTTTAACCTTCATCTAGCTTCAATTTCCTTGCCTATCAAAAAATAAACAGCAAATGAGAGAGAGACCCACTATGGATGGATAAAAAGGAAAAATAAATAAATAAATACCTGCAGACCACCGACTAAGCAACTGAAATGGATTAAATTAAATATAAAAAATTTTAGCAACGAAATTTAATTAAATTGAACGTAAAATGGAGACTGAAATCAAAAGTAAATGAATTCTTTAATTTAGTTCCGATCTAATTTTAGAATCGGACCATGGCCATCGACTTCCTGCTCGTTATTTCTTTGTCAGAGCAGCACAATGTAAAAAATACAAGCAAAAATCTAAGAGAGAAACATTTTAAATTTCAGAAATTAAGAGGTCCAAATTGCAAAGAACTTTGATGTAAGCGAAAACCAGAACCCAAAAGCTATCATTAAAGGTTTTATTGGACGGTAAATCTGCACGTGACGACAACCCGAATCCCGACATGTTCCTCGTCAACACGGAATTAAAGCCCTAGGCCCCATACCGCGTGGACCCCTTCTCGCCGCACTGATTTGGTCTCTCTCACTCAGTCAAACAGAAATAATAGCGGTTGTCGGCATCGCCTGTAGTAATGTAATCTCAAAAATACTAGGGATTTTTATTTTTTTATAACATAAATTTTATTTTATAAATAAAAATTATTATATAAATTACTATTAAAATTTAATTTAATAATAATATTTTTAAAATATAAATAAAATGAGTCAACTAAAGTATAATAATAAAAGAGGCCAAATAATTACAGAACCCACAGGTAACGCCTATATATAGGCCCCACGAGAGAGCCCTTATCCAGCCGTCGGATCGACAACTATTTTAGAGATCTGTGCCAGAAAAGGACAAGCAAGTACGCGAATCACGAGTAGACATTTAATGACCCGCGAAGAAAGGGACCAGGATTAGAACCCCATTCTTCTCATCACGAGGCCGCCCTCTGCCGTTCTTAGCACCCTTCTCTTTTACCCTTCCTTTTTTTTTTTTTTCAATTTTCCTTTTTTTTTTTCTTCTATTTTTCAATTTGTAATAATATTCTATAAAATAATACCAACAATAATAACAACAATTTGTGTGGAACTGTGGGTTACGCAGGGTGGACGGGGTCCACGTGTGAACCAACCAACCAATCAAACTGCCCACAATGCCGGCGACATGTCTGTTCGACACTTGTTCGCTACATATACAAATAAGATACGCAGCCAAAATCCAACCAAGTGAAAACAAATTTGGAATTTTGGAACCATCATGAATTCCGTTTGGTTACTGAGAAAATTGCAAAAAATGAAAATCTTCTGATTATTCTTGCTTCTATTGTAGTCTGATAAACACAACTCACCAGGGATTCAGGACCCCGGTTGACTTTTTGCATTGCTTTACCTCGGCAACCAAGCAGATATACCGTGAACAAATCAAAGTTTGAAAAACTCGATAAAATGGAAAATGGTAAAGGAAATTGTTAAAAGTTGATTTAAAGATGAAAATTTATGTATTAATGAATTTAACACTAACAATAAAAACAGTAGAAACAACATTCGAGAAATTCATGATTTCTCAGTTGCTAAAAAAACACATAAGCTTTTGCTTGGGTTATCTCTCTTTACATACATAATAAAAAAGATACGTCAGTTTTCCTCCGGTCTCGACTGGAAATTGAGCTTAAAGACAACAAAAAAGGGGGGACCAACGCCGAAGCCCAAAACAAATTCCCAAAAACCAGATCTTATAATCAGGCAACTTCTGCCGGGGGGAGGTTAAGATCCAGATCAAGTAATAATCCCTTCTTACAAGGGCTACGATCATGGTCATAATCAACAACAGATGAAGAATCTGAATCACTCTGAACCCCACCGTTCATCATCCCCGCCGTCCGATCAAATCTGCACGTGTTAGCGTTAGTATGATTTTTATTCTCCCCGTGAGCAAGGGCATCGAAAAAGAAAACTGGGCTACCAACCGCCGCGAGTGAAATCCATGCGCTCCCAGGGAAGCTAACACCGTTGGGGAAATGGCTGTGGCAGTGATGGCTGGGAACGTTGAGAGTAAGATCCAGAGGCGGTGGGGGAGAAGCAGCTCGTGGAGGTGAAGGAGAGGAGGACTCTACGGTACTGCTCTGGCTTGGGCTGCGTGCGACGGTCACAATAGGAGCGGCGGAGGAGGCGGCAGCATTGTTAAGCTCGGAAACTGAAGGAAAATTAGTCTTGGCTTTGGAGCCGCGGAACTCACGAGCAGCAGCATCGTAAGCACGCGCGGCCTCTTCAGCAGTGTCGAAAGTGCCGAGCCAGACCCGGGTTTTCTTGCCGGGGTCACGGATCTCGGCGGCGTAACGACCCCACGGCCGCTTCCTAACGCCTCTGTAACGGATCTCCTTGACGGTGGAGTTAGGGGTGGGGCTGCTGCTAGCGCTGTTAGACCTGTCTCTTGGAGCCATCTTTCAAGCCGTTTCCGCTACACAGAGAGAGAGAGAGAGAGAGAGAGAGAGAGAGAGAGAGAGGAGAATGCTCGATAGGCTGAGTTTGCCACATTTGGGTTGGGTTTTATAGATGAGAAAATTATCGTAGATTTAGTACATCATATAGTGAGGATTAATTAAAATTTTTAATTACGTAATAAAAATTTTTAATTACGTAATAAATTAAATCTATTTAAAAATTTGTGCTTATTGCAGAATAGAAAAGATAAAGGTGGGGTTTGAAGGTTTAAAGCTACGCTCCTTTTGCGGTGGGTTTGTGTTGTGCATGTACGTGCGTGCGAGTCAAAGATAGACAACGTGGCTTCTCTTGCACGACCCACGCGAGTGAGTCCACTGTCTAATCAAACTTTGACACGTTGGGTTTTCCGCCCCGCCAGCTCCCTGTGTTGGTAATTTACCTACAGATCCTATGGAATTGATTTTTTGAAGGCATAATCAACCCCATCCCATCTTAATTAACAGGCTAATTAATTTGTCATTATGGTAAGAAGACCAATTCCATGTACTTCCATTCTAGGCGCTTGCTTTCCATTTTTCTATGATTTTGCTTTTTGGAATGAAAGTTGGCCAATGTTCCTTACAAATTCAAAAATAAATTATGGCTGATTTTTTTTATAATTTAAATAAAATCTTTTGGACTCAAAAAAAGAAATTAAAAACATGTTTCGTTAAATGTTTGTAATCAATCATCAATTTACTAACTAGTATTATAAGACCAACATTTAGAAACTATATATTTAAATTTTGATCGTTTTGATTATAATTTTAAATGTTGAGCCTTGAGTTATGAAATACTATGCAATCATCATAATGAATACCTTCAAAAAGTGATTTTAAACCCAAATGCTAATAAATGACTCTCAATAGGTATTTATAACTTGCATAATACTAATAAATTTCATAAAATCTATTGAAATTCATTTATAAAGTTACACTTTATTTGATTTGTAATATAATTCATTTAAAATTTAAAATTATTAATTTCATAAAATATATCCTATTAACTTTTGTTAATATAAAAATTAAATTCAAAATTTCTCTATTTATTATATTATAAAAGTAAAGAAAGATTAATTAAATTATTTATAATTAATTTTTTTGATAAAATTTATTTATAAGTAAGAATGAATTAAATTAAATGGATTAGAAAACTACATTAAATAATTCATTTTGATATTCAATATTTGATACATCGAATTACAATCTCGTAATAAGCTACCGCAATATATAGCCTAAAGTGTTAAAAAAAATCTCCAATTTTATTGTAATAAGCTATTGCTCGCGGATTAATAAAAAAAAGGTACACGCGTGAAAAAACGTGTCCGTGCTACGCCCCCCTCACGTGCTAGTGAATCAGTCACTTTTTTCAGGTAATTGGGCTCAGTCAACGAGAGTTTTGACCATTCGCTTTACCAATTACTACAAATTTGCCCCGCCGCCCTGCCTGCCGCATCCAAGTGAAATTCAATTATTGCTTATTTCAGCAATTATCTCATACACCAACTCTCATCCTAACATCAACAAAGTCTTCTCTTCTCACCGCTAGATCCCCCGTTTTGACAACGTCAACGCCCAAGCAGCATGAGCCGGATCAGCAACTTCCATGCGGATTCGGGACTCCTACACACGCGGCCATAGGGCGGAGAAATTGTTGGTGTTACAGAGATGCGGTCATCCAAATTACTGTTTGCAAAAAGGGACACGCAAACAGTGGCGGCACGCCTCGCGCAACACGAAAAGACCGACTCCACCGCCTTCAGTTTTTTAATTGGTTTCTTTTTTAAGCTGCGTGTCTTCATATAACGCGTGCCACGTTTCTCTATTTTTTTTGTGGTTCTAACTCCAAACTCCAAAACAACATATAACCTTTTTAGTTCATTTATGATAATTATTAAATAAAAAATTACGAAATTTTATTAATTATTAAAATTTAAATTTTACATTATTTTAAATTTTTTGATGGCTGTCTTTAAGTTACTGATTAAGTATTGGCTATTTAAATTTATCTATTTTTATTGTTATATAATTTTAGTCACGTACTGGAATTTTATCATAAATAATGGATAATTATATATATTTTAATTATTATTTTTCTTTAATCATAATAAAGTTTTAGTATGATGAAAGTAATTAAAAGATTTTAACTATTTCTTAACGAGTATTTTAACAAAAATATTAGAAAATTTCATTTTCATTATTTTATTGTATATTTATTTATTTAAATACATCATCGTTCTATATTAAAAATTTTTAAAATATTGAAATTGAAATTATTTTATTGTCTAAACATCAAATTATTGTGTTTAAAATATATAAATTTATTAAAAAATTGATATATATTTTTATAATAATAATAATAATAATTATTATTATTATTATTATTAGACTTTTCTTACACACTCTTTTTCAAATTTTTGACACCATGCATTATAAATGTGTTAATATCATTTTATTATTTTATTTTTAGGAATTTATTAAATGAAAGGGGTGGCATAAATAAAATAAAATTAAATATTTTATATTTTATGCTAACATTCTATATATCTAAATGACTCCCAATTTCAAATATATAAGGCACTCCCTCCATCCTATTATAATAGGTAATTGAGAAAAAATTTTGTAATTTTATTTATCATTTTACGAAATTAAGAAAGTATTAATTATTTTTTTTTCAACTTTATCCACATCTATTAATATTTCTAATGCATTTGTCTTTTCTTAATATTTCAATGATATTATAAGAATATTTTTAATTAATTATTAATTAATTTTTTTAAAAATGCTATCCAATAATTTTTTCAATATTTATATAAAAATTTTAAAATATTATTAAAATAGGACGGATGGAATAAATATTAAATCTTATACCATAATTCCCTCAATAAAAAAAATCCTATACCATAACACTAGGGTTTACTTTTAAGGCATTTTTGGAATAATTATTATGAAATTTGGTCTAATTCTTTTTATTTTGTAGATTATTGTTGAATTTTTTTGAAATTTAGGCTTTAATTATTATTATTATTATTATTATTTAAGAAATGGCTTAGGTTCTCCCTCATATTTTTGAAGTTGGGCCCAGAAATCTCATAGTGGGCTTTGGTTGAGCAATCTCGAAAAGCTGAAACGAGCCCTCCTCCGTCTCGTTTGATTCCCTCGAGCCTTTTCCTCGCCTCTCTTGCAGATGCTTACTGCGTAGCTACTCCATCACTCCATTCCCTTGTGCTCTCTCTTTATTCTCTTGGTCATGGGTCATCGCTTATACTCGTCAATTACTACTTCAAAAGAGTATAAGCAGCCATCACAATACCATCCTCGCGGCAATCTAACACCCAACTCTTTCTCACGCTAGGTAAAATCTACCATCCTAATTGCGTTTTTCTTAATGGGTATGGGGATGTGATATTGAGATTGTTCTTATTGGTTTTTGGCTTTTTTTATGGGATTGAAATTGATTTTCACAAAGGAGTTTAGGTGGAAATATGAAGAAATTAACTTAAAAATCCGTCTCTTCTCATTTTGTGTTCTGTATGCAAGGTGCTTGTGAGATAATTTATCATTGATTGGTCTTTCTGTTCTTTGTGGGCATTGAATTGAAGTGTCTTAGTGCTCTATTTGGCTTTATTTTTAGTTGTGCTTTTCTATTCTTTTTTCGCCATTTTGGTGGTGATGAATTTACATATCACTTTACGATTTGAAAGCTACTCTACTCATGTAAACATCACAATCTTGATTTGATTCTTATTTTTTGTTATTTCAGAGGTCGGGTTCAATACTTTCTTGGATTTGGACGAATTTCAATCCTGATTTTTAGCTTTTGGGTTTAATGATTTTCATCTTTTCAAATTACTCTTGTTTTTAGGACTTGGAACTGCGTTGTTGTAGCTCTTTCTGTATTCTGCTTGAAAAAGAAAGGGGAAAAAAAAAGATAAAAGAAAAGGGCTTGAGAACTGATTTTGATTTGCGGAAGTGTTGGGCTACCTTGTTAATTTGTTTTGCTAATAATAAATCCACCTAATAAAAATTTACAAAATGCCTCCCATATTCCAACAATTCAAAACCATTTTATGGCAAAACATTTACTTGAAATCCAAATTCAAATGTCCAACCATACCCACAACTTGCCGCTCTTTCCTTGTTTACATTCACTATCTTCACATCCCACATAACCGAAATCCTGGAGAGTCCAAGTCCCCATTCAAAGCATTTCACTTTGTTCATTCGGTTGCTAATTCCCTTTCACTAACTGCACCCCAAAATGAACCTGCCAATGAACTAGCAATCCAAGTCCAAAACATCTTCGAGAATTACAGAGACAGCCCCACAAGGAAGATTGAGCTTGCTCTCAATCATTGCTGCCTCACATTGACAGAAGATCTAATCTTGAACATACTGAGGAGGCACCGATCTGATTGGAAACCAGCTTTTATATTTTTCAACTGGGTTTCTAAAGGTGGCCAAATTATTTTGGGTTCTGGTGTTTATAATGAGATTCTTGACATTCTTGGAAAAATGAGGCGGTTTGGGGAATTGAACCAAGTGCTTGATGAAATGTCCAACAGAGGGGGACTTGTCAATGAGGAAACATATAGAGTTCTGGTTAATAGATTTGCAGCTGCACATAAGGTGGAAGAGGCAATTGAGGTTTTCAATAAGAGGAGAGACTTAGGGCTAGAGCTTGATTTGGTTGCATTCCAGAAACTTTTGATGTGTTTATGTAGGTACAAGCATGTAGAAGTTGCAGAAACTTTGTTTTATTCTAAGGGAAATGATTTTGGCATGGATATAAAGACGATGAATATTGTTCTGAATGGGTGGTGTGTGTTAGGAAATGTGCATGAGGCAAAGAGGTTTTGGAAAGATATAGTTAGCTCTAAATGCAAGCCAGATTTGTTTACATATGGAACTTTTATTAAAGCATTAACCAAGAAGGGAAAGTTAGGCAAAGCAATGAAACTCTATCGAGCAATGTGGGAGAAACATTGCAAGCCAGATGTGGTGATATGCAATTGTATTATTGACGCATTGTGTTTCAAGAAGAGGATTCCAGAGGCCTTGGAGGTTTTCAGGGAAATGAGTGAACAGGGTTGTTTACCAAATGTGGCTACCTACAACTCGCTTATCAAGCATTTGTGCAAAATTCAGAGGATGGAGAAGGTTTACGAGCTTTTGGATGAAATGCAGGACAAGAAGGGGAGCTGCATGCCAAATGATATAACTTTCAATTTCTTGCTCCAGGCATTGAAGAAGCCAGAGCAACTTCCTTGGGTTTTAGAAAGGATGGAGAGGAATGGATGCAAGATCAATGGTGACACATATAACTTGATCTTGAAATTGTATGTGGCTTGGGATTGTGAGGAAAGAATAATAGGTACTTGGAATGAGATGGAGAAATATGGTTTGGGACCTGATCGACGATCCTATACCATTATTATCCATTGGCTCCATCACAAGGGAAGAATTAAGGATGCTTTGCATTACTTTTGGGAGATGAAATCTAAGGGAATGGTTCCAGAGCCAAGGACTGAGATGTTGGTCAATGCAATGAGTATGAAGTCGAAAGAAAATGATGCTGAACAAGAGGAAAAAGGTGCAATAAATAGTAAAAAATCATCAAGTTCTATGCGCAAAAGGATAAGGAAGATTAGAGCAGGGTAATCTTGCTTCAATTTTTAAGTGTTATCAAGATCATGTGATTACCTTCTGTGGGAGAAAGAGAAATTAACTGAAATATGGATGTATAAATGCTTGAAGATAGTGAGCTCCACGTTTATCTTTGGGGCAAGAAACAAAAGTCAATTTCATCAAATCGTATCGCAGAACTGTTTTGTTGAAGACTCATTTCTAAGTGATGCTTTTAGGAGGTAACAGGATGACACATTTTGTGGGCCGAGTCCTCTATTTTTCCTTATTAATACTGAATCTTGGTGGCAACAGAAAAAATGTTATTGATGAAAATTATGTTATGTGATGACTTTTTTTCATTTGGAAAGGTTGTTTTTCAAAGTTTCAGAAATAAAACTTACTAAGTTTCAGAATATGGCTTGCAATTTATGTGGCAATGTGAAGAACTCAACATAAAAACTTGTCTCTTCTTTCATTTTGTGTTCAAAGAATTTTTAAGCTAATCTATCCTCAATTGGGTTTCTTTGTCCTTTTGGAGCATTGCAAGTATCATAGTCTTAATTTTGCTGCATTTTCAGCTTTGATTGCCTTTCCTTTTTTTATTCGTTTTTCCTTGATCTTTATGGTGGTTGTGAATTTAGAAGAAGTCATGAAAATATTGCAACCTTGATTTGATTGTTATTTTTTTTTCTTTAGAGATGGGGTTTCATTCTTTCTTGCATTTGGCCAGATTTTTGGTTTGGGGTTTCTTTTATTGGTTTTCATTTTCATCATTTCAAATTATTCTTGTTTTTGAGGATTTGGAAGTGGGTGGTTTATTCCATTATATATACTGTTTCAGAAGAAAAGGAAAAAAGGAAAACAGAATGAGAGCTGCTTTTGATTTAAAGAAGAGTTTGGACCACCTTGTTAATTTGGTTTGCATGTGATAGTGTATCTTCTTTTGACTTTGCTTGACTGGTAGCCTTCTCGAAGTGTATGCATGAGTTGCTGGTCTCTTAAAACTTATCTGGTTTACTTAGCCAAAAGGAAAAGAAAGATGTCAAGAGAAAAAGATAAAGAAGCCAAGTTGATCAGAGGGACATGTGCAGTCATTTTTTGTACTCAGATTTATTCTGTTTATGTTGTATTTACAATAATCATTGAGCATTCTTCAGCGAACAGATCTGCACATGTGCTAGAGCTTATAATCTTCTCAAATGATATGTCACTTGATTTATTCTCCTTTCCTTGGTTATTGTTGTTGTCTTTGTCAAAGCCCTCATTTAATGCTGTTTTTCTCTAGTCACAATGTATGCTGAAGATGATTATGAGTTGAATTAATGTGTGTTGGTTTTAAAACGTGCTTTTTGATAGACATTTGAAAAAGAAGGCTAATAGGTTGTTATCTTTTTCAGATGATGAAGTTATATAAATGGTGCTGCAGTTTTCATGAATTCTATGAGAGGTTTTGGCCATAAGTTTCGTTCATTCACTACTTCTGCTTCAACTCCATCATATTCATTTCCATGGATCTCTCCTCTTCAATTTTCAAAGGCAACTCATGTACAAGATTTACCAACTGAAACCTCAAACACCCTTGTGGATTCTCGGAGAAAATCAAAATTCATCTCTCACGATTCTGCCATAAATTTGATCAAACATGAGAGGGATCCACAACATGCATTAGAAATTTTCAACATGGTAGCAGAACAAAAGGGTTTCAATCACAATCATGCTACCTATTCAACCATAATTCATAAGCTTGCTCAGGCCAAGAAGTTTCAGGTGGTTGATGCACTGCTTCATCAGATGACCTATGAAACTTGCAAATTTCATGAAAATATATTACTTAATCTTATGAAGCATTTCTCTAAGTCTTCTCTGCATGAGAGAGTGCTTGAGATATTCTATGCAATTCAGCCAATAGTTCGTGAGAAGCCATCTCTCAAAGCCATCAGCACGTGTCTCAATCTGTTGATTGAAGCAAAGCAGATTGATTTGGCCCAGAAAGTTCTGTTATATGTCAAGGGGTGTCTCAAAGTAAGACCAAATACCTGTATTTTTAACATCTTGGTCAAGCATCATTGCAAAATTGGGGATCTTGAATCTGCCTTTCAAGTTTTGAAGGAGATGAAAAAGTCCAGTTGGACTTATCCTAATTTGATTACCTACTCAACTCTGATGGACGGGCTATGCAAAAGTGGAAGACTTAATGAAGCAATTGAATTGTTTGAGGACATGGTGGCAAAGGATCAGATATTGCCCGATGCTCTCACTTACAGTATTTTGATTAATGGCTTCTGCCATGGGGGTGAAGTTGATAGGGCCAGGAAGATAATAGAGTTTATGAGAAATAATGGATGCAACCCAAATTTATTTAATTATTCAGCCCTGATGAATGGATTTTGTAAAGAGGGAAGGTTTAAGGAGGCCAAAGAGGTTTTTGATGAGATGAAGAGCTTTGGCTTGAAACCTGATACAGTTGGCTACACTACATTGATAAATTGTTTCTGTGGGACAGGTAGAATAGATGAAGCCATGGAGTTGCTTAAAGAGATGGCAGAAATGAAGTGCAAACCTGATGTTGTAACTTTTAATGTGCTGCTTAAAGGTTTGTGCAGAGAAGGCAGGTTTGATGAGGCTTTTGGGATGCTTGAGAAACTAGCTTATGAGGGTGTTTATCTGAATAAAGGGAGTTACAGGATTGTTTTGAATTTCTCGTGCCAAACAGGTAAGCTGGAGAAGACTTGTGAACTGTTGGATTTTATGCTCAGTAGAGGCTTTGTACCCCATCATGCAACTTCAAATGAGTTGTTGGTTCGCCTATGTAAAGCTGCAATGGTGGATGATGCTGTTACAGCATTATTTGGATTAGCAGAAATGGGGTTTAAACCAGAACCTGATTCATGGGCTGTTTTAGTTGAACATATATGCAGAGAAAGAAAATTGTTGTTTGCATTTGAACTGCTTGATGAGTTAGTTACCAAATAAGCTGGCAATTCTACACTGTTTTAATCTCAATCGATGAAATTTGCAAACTTCAATTCTTGTTGCTTCTTTGTAGCGTAATTTACTAAAGTAGCCATCAATTGATGCGAATTAGAAAGTTATCCATTATTGTAATTTAAATGTTAAAGACATTCTCATAGTTGCATAGATCAAAATCGATAGTCTAGCAAGATGTTTGTTAGCATGAATTTTCTTTTCCACTAAAAGAAAACAATTTAATTAATGTAATGATTGGTTATTCATTTTACTTAATTATTTTCCACCATGGAAAATGCCAATGGATAACTATAAATAACTAAAATAACTACAATTAATATATTTATAATTATAATTAACTAGAATAACTAAGGTTATAGCTAGTTTAACCAAAATTCTTCCTTTTGATTACAGTATTTTCTTATTAGTTTTGAACTAAGTTTCTTTTAATTGATAAAAACTTTAAAACCACCAGATTTCTATAAAGAAATTAAATAGCAGCTGATTCAAGCCTTGATAATCATAGATACACTCATTTCACCACATCCACATCTCAAGATGATTCCTTCAGATTTTGTATTCTTACCTTCAAATCAGCAAAACAATTTTGTTAATGTGATGGGTTTCATAATTATCATCTTAGTCTGCATAATCTTATTATGCATTGTTATCATGGCAATAATTTTTTTCGCTTTTTATATATCGTTTAAGTATATCATTCGACCTCTATTTTTGAATGATAGCCTTAATGATCTTGAACTTGGACGGTTTATATATGATCAAGATTTAGAGTCACATGAAGAGGAAATACTTGATGAACTTCCAAGCAATATGGAGAACGAAGTAGCAAGAATGCAGTTCATTGATTGGTTGTTGCCGTCTGTAAAATACGGAGAAGAAATGAAATCGAAACATGAAGATTGTGCAATATGCTTGGATGATTACAAAGATGGAGATTTATGCAGAATTTTTCCATTGTGCAAGCATATATTTCATCCAAATTGTATTGATGTCTGGTTGGAGAAGAATTTAACATGCCCCATTTGTCGTCAGTATATTTTTGGCATTTGATGATGAGTTTCAATGTAAATTTTTTACACGCTAAAAATCTCTCTCCTCTTCTCTTTTCTCCTATTCCTTCAAACAGTGTAGAATCAGAAACTTCAAATATGAATTTTGTAAATACAAAGGATCAAATAAGCAATTTTCAGTACACTAACATACTTCTCAAAAGTAAAATATAAATCAGAAAGGCAAATCCAGAGCAAATTCAAACAAAGGATAGGCAAAGAAAATATATTTCATCAGTTGTGATAATGACTTGGAAGAACCCAAAAATCAAAATGGAAGCACCTTGTTCTGAACTTTCTTCGCTACTTAAAAATTATAGGGATATTTATCACATAAAATAACAACCTACAGTGTACTGATCAGGAAAAAAAAAATTTAGTAAATTCAATTCAACTTTCAAAATTAAATAATTCAATTCAGTTCAAATTATTTAAAATAAATAATTTTTTTAAATTAAAATAATTAAATTCTTTTATTACATACATAGAAATTGACAAAAAATTTTAACTAAATTAAATTCTTATAAAATTGTTCCAAACAGGGAATTTAGAAAACTTAATTATATTTTCAATATACTAAAAATATTCTTTTATAGCACCTGATATTGCAAAACAATTGAATTCATAGAACATTTAAACTTGATAGTCTCCATTCCAAATAACAAAAGGTAAAGCCGGTTAGATGATCAGCATATATAGCAATTCCTAAGGAGGACAAAACAAAGAAAGATGCCTGTCAAACGCCCCGAAAGGAATTATACATATATAACAAAACAAAGTAAATATCTTTCATACATAAAACTCAAAAATCCCTCTCCCATGCTCCTCTAATTTAAACCAGCTGTCCTAACTGGCAGTTGCTCCTGCAGGAGCAGGGGTATACCAGCCGTGGTGAATCTCTACCGCCTTTTTTCTCCTAGCAAGTCGCGACTTTCTACGCGCTCCAGTATTTCTATGCAATGTTCCCACTTTTACAGCCTTATCAATGACTGAGTATGCCTCTGCAATTAGTTTTTCAATGGGAAGGACCTCCTCTGCTTGTGCATCGGGTTTCTTCCTCAAATCATCTAATGCTTCCAACACCTGCAATGGTAGCATACAATTTATTAGCAAACTTAATAAAAAAGTTGCACATATATCCTTCCGACCATGCCAGGGGCATAGGTAAAAAAGATGACGACAAAAGCATCTTCTATTATTTCCATTCGAGTCGTAGTCAGTGCATAGAACCATCCAGCCATCTAATAATAATTGCGCTTATCAGTATGGACTTCTTGTCTAAACAGCACTCCAACGGTAGTTCATTTATTATCCAGCTCACACATGAATCTCCCGTCTTCTCAAGAATTGTTCAACACAAAAATGCTGCAAACACTAACTCCACAGACATGAAGTTTTAATTATCTAGTTCTGCTTCTCTCCCCCTCCTCTCCGCCGCGCCGCGGCGCCCCCCCACCCCCCCCCCCCCCAAGCTCCAACGTTTTTTTTTTCCTTTGTGTGTGTGTGTGTGTGCATAGGAATTAGATTAGGGTTAATAATAAACCTAAAATGTTACTTTCAATCAAGAAATTCAAAGCCATCATACACAGTCTCTTAGAGTTGAAATTACTAGAAAATGATAATCTTAGCCAAATTATAAAAGTTGACGAGGGCTCATTTTTCAATCTTGCTTTCTGACTCAAAGACTCAAAACAGTTTGTAGAAGTTCTTGACGTCATAAATTAGCCTGTTCTTTGAAGGCTGGTCAAGACAAGGCCTCTGAAAATAAAGGGATGTTGCAGTTCCTAGCTCAACTGGGAATTGGGATCAAGCTCCATTTCTAAATTTGAAGTATATCAGAATATAACGTCAGCACATAACATAATAGACAGGATCCACAACATTTATTCTTTTGTATAAACAATAGCAGCTTGTTGTTCCCCAGTGAATTCTTTGCTTCAACCGTTCATGAAGCAGAGAAGGCAGCATCACCTGGGCAAGCCAACATATAGACTTCTCACCAACAATGAAATCGAGAGACTAAAAAAGATTTGCTTGAAATCTTAAGGCCAAGAAACCAATTTCAACTCCATGACCAGATTCATATTGTAGCTGCACCAAAACTCGATACTTTTCCTCAATAATTAACTTGTGAAACCTTTGATTCTAGGCAGGACTCTGAAATTTTGAAATTTTAATGTGCTGCTGAAATGGACACATGCATACTACGATACCAACTACAGAATAGTTGGCAATATATGGCCAAAACTCAGTAGGAAGCGAGAATTCATGGCCCAAATTCAGAATCCGAGAAACCATACAAGAATAAATATGAAGGTCAATATATTGTATAATCCTATCGCCAGATGTTTCTCCTAAAGGTGAGATTCCTATTTTGGATTATGTACTATACCCTTCTCTACATGACTTTGGCTTCATCAATTCTCCTTCAAGTTCTGACACAAAGCCAACAACTGGAGGAATTCCAGCTTCTACAGAAATTATATTGTTTCAGGAGATACAAGCATTACTTCCTCGAATCTGACAAACTATAAGATATTTTGCGAGACAACTAATCTTCTTTGCTCTCTCTCTAACTCCCAAAAATAAACCTGTGCTTGTTATGAGCATCAATTTCACGACAGTACACCAAGCTACAGAACCCAAAGATGACCACGATTACTTAAACAATTCATAAATAAAAAAAAAAGTAAATCAAATTTATCAAAAAAAAAAAAAACCAATTCCCAAACAAAAAACTGAACACTCAAGAAAAGTAATTTCACAGAACTGAACCAAAAGAAAGAAGGGGGCGTGGGTTACCTTCTTCATGCGGGTTCCAATTTCAGACTTCCGTGCTTTATTGTAAATCCGCCTTTTCTCAGCTTGGCGAGCTCTCTTTTCTGCAGAATCAGCTTTTTTATTTGAAGCCGCTTCACAAACGATTAAATGCCCAATTGGCCTTCTAACTCTGCTCATTGACAAGCACCCTAAAAAACAAATCCACGAAAACCATTGATCTATATAACAATCGGACAAAAACCCACTTAACAACATATAGATAGGTTAAAGTGGTTCCTTCCCCATGACAATATACAACGAACAGATTTCGTATTTCTCGGAAGCCAAACAAAGCAAGTGGATACATGCACTTCACTGGGTTCTTGTAGAAGACACATGATAAGATAATTGTAATGCAATTGAGAGAGGGAGAGATGAGAAAGGGCCATTACTGCAATACCTTCGTTGAACACATCGTGAGAGAGAGCGGAGGAGAAACTGAGAGACCTGAAAGTGGGACAATGAGAAGAAGAAGAAGAAGAAGCAGAGCAAGTGCTATTGAAGGAGATGTTCTTGAGCTTCGTAGGAAGGGCCAAGCACGAAGATAAAACAGCAGCTGCCATATCTGCCTATCTCCCTGTGGTACAAACTGTAGCTCTTGCAGAACGCTATTCTGTGGAGTTTCCGCTCATCCAGGGAGGTGTAGATGAACTCGCGTCAAGCGGATAGAATGGCCCTGTCACAATCTCATTGTGAAGTTGTTTGGATGCTACTATAAAGTGTGCCCGTACCCGAACAGGATAAATTTTTACGCTTTTGAGAATATAACACCTTATTTATTTATTTATTATTATTATTATTCGAGAGAATTACTTAATCCGATTATTTCGTTAAAACTTAGCTCACCTTAACAAGGAATAAAAACTGCCCTTGAGTTTCGATAGGCAAGCCTTATTTATATACATAAAAATAAATTAATTTAATTTTCAAGCAATTATTATTTTTAACATAATTTTTTCTTTTAAAATAAAATTTTTTAAATTAAAAAATTTAATTCGATTTTCAAAAAATAAAAATTACCGAGTTAAATTCTTATAAAAAAAAATAGAGGATTCAAATTTTAAAAGAAATATTCAATTTATAGAAATCAAGTTCCACATATATGCAAGCCAAAGGAAGGTGAAAATTTAGGTTAGCTATCAGCTCTCTCCCTTTCACGCGTCCACAACGAAGAAAAGAGAGATTTACTGTCTGAAAGAGTTCTGATTTCCTAAATCCAATCCAAGGGTAAATTATTAAATATTTGCGCAAAGGGTGAGCTTCCAAACTAATATTACAAAATGTTAGATCAAAAGCTGTATGAAAATAGTCCACATCTTGTCTACTTAAGTATGTTCTTCAAGGAAATTAGAATCTGTCAGCTGTCATTACTACAGGTTGTACTTCATGAGGCTTGCCGGTGAGATATGGACCTCTGCTAACAGATTCCTGCAACTGAACCAGAAAAAAAATGAAAGCATCATAAGTTAATATTAACAAAGAGCAAGTATTACAGACTCAATATTCCCACGTCTATGTCAGAAATTCCCTTGTTAATTTTGAAAATGTAACGGCAACCTGAGTTTTATATTTTGACACAACTTGTAACGTTGCACAGAGAGAACATTCTTTTTCAAACGCTCTTCTCTGCAATTACTTTCCAGAGACATTCACAGATCCCAACTATATAACTGTGCACTGAATTTGGGGCAACTAAATGTCCATTTTAGCAATCAATTGCAGTTCCTTGTTTGGCAATACTTCCGAAACATAGAGAAGGCCAGAAACCATGACCAAACATTTTTGGCATGCACATCATGATATAGGTGCAACTTCCTACATAATTAATGCCAAGTTGCTTCCCACTTCAACATGCAGCATGCAAACCAAAGGTTTGTGCATTGAGAATAAATCTCACCTTGGTAGCAATTCCAACAAGAGCAGGATTAGTGCCAAGTTTACCCGAGGCCATGAAAGCCTTTTGGATTGCCTTGCAACAATTATATCTAGCTTCCATACCTGAAATTTTCCATTAACTAGATTTAGCAGTTTTAATTCCTCCAAGGTTTGAGTACAAAGTGAGCAAAAAGAAAAAGGACTTAACAATAGCCAAGTTCAAATGAAATTGAACTATAAATAGAATTGCATTTATTCACTGTATAAGAGATACCATAGAGACAAATCATCAGTTAAGTTTCAAGTCTTCTATTTCCATGTTTAAAATAAACAGTTGAAAGTTCCATCACTAAGGAGACAAATGCAGATTTGAAAAGTCAAAGAATATTTTGACTAGTTTGAAGAGAATGTCATAATTATATTGGATTACAATTCTTCACTTTTGGTATAGGGCATAATACTTGTGTGGATGTTCATGCTATCCCATCCAATAAATTTAACAATGACAGAAACTGCTCCCAATGGACAGATCCCATAACATCAGAATTCTCAAGGTAGCTTCCAGGCTCACTCACTTGGCTAAGTCTTAAAACTCCCACTTTGTGTCCCACATCCCAATATGTTCTCATGTATGTACATGTACGTAAAAAGCATATGGAGGCTACGGATGAAGCAGTACATATGGCTGGAAAATTCCAGTTCAATTGCATAACTACAGATGTTAAAGATAAATATTAATTTCTGGCAAATTGATTGTAACTTTACTGCTTCTCTACGCCCATAGCTTGAATCCTAGGAATCCACTTGCTTATTCTATTCACCATTTCCTAGTCACAACTTCCAGGACATCAAGTCTTCTTGGACTCGCTTTAACAATGGACCAAGAAGAAAGTATCGTAATCCAGAGTTTCAAAGAGATGGCAACATGATTATTTTATAAGTTGATCAAATTGAAAGTTCATGTAATGTGTATTGAGACAAGAAAACTGGCGTGCAATTATCAGTTATCCGGTTCAAATCATGTTTAAGGAGGTGCTATAACAAGCCAGCCACCACTAGTTTCCCAGAAAATAGAGCATAGTCAACAATTAAAACCTAGGTTTCAGCCCCATACCTGCATTAACAAGCAACCACATACCCCCACCAAAGGACAAAAAAACAATACAATAGTTTTAAGCAATTATGCACATCATAATAACAGAGAGAGAGATGAAAATGGACCTATTTTTGTGGTTTCAGTATTTGGATCGGTTACTATATTTACAATCTCCTGTTTTGAGCATATCTCCATCAGGCACCAAGGCCGAGCCACCAAACCAGTTATCATTCTGTAAGCCTGAAATATTCACAAAAGAATGCCATATTATATTCCATTCATAAAGTTAATCTAGCAATTCTAAACAACTGCATGTTAGATTCAAACTAGGTACAATCTCTTTGACTCAAATGAGAGCTTGTGAAACACCATTATAGGAGATAAGCACAAATACAATCAAAATATAGCAACTTAACCCTTGTCAAACAACAATAAATTGAGTTGTAAGGGAGAAAGAGCCACCATGATTTGTCCTAATGATCTTCAACATACAAGTGGAAATAAATTCATGTTGCTTTTAAATTAGCATTCAAAGATTAATCAAGAGTTCTATTCTTACAAATTAATTATTTTTACAGAATTTATAGTGGTCCTGAAGCACAAGAATAGTAGGCACATTTCGGTCCACGCAAAGAAAAATAGATAGATAGAGAGAGAGAGAGAGAGAGAGAGAGAGAGAGGAAAGAAAAGCTGGGGAATATAATATAATTTGAGACCAGAATTGATAGATATTTTATGCCAATTTGTGACCAGAATATAAAATGGTTCCATAAATTTCTTTTTCCCCCTCCATCTTCTTGAAAGCAACTGCACCTGAACGACAGGCTAAGTTGCTTTTGCCTGAGCTCACTTACCATGGAATGAGCAAACCTTTTACCATATCAGGACCTCAAACATAGAACCTTTTAGAATCTTGAGCTTTAGTTACATGACATTCAATCATGGCTTAAAAGAGTTTGTTTAAAATAATTACAACAAATCTCCCCCAATTTCATGTTCATGGAAAAAGTAAAATATTAACTTAAAATCATAAATATAAAATTCTCACCGCCAAACGAACTTCTGAATCCTGTTGAAGAACTGATAAGAAAAGACCCTGCCAATTGTTGCAACTTAGTTTTACTTGGAAACCATATGAAGAGCATATCATAAAGAGAGAAAACACAATTGTTGCCCAGGATGGAAGTGCCATATGCAAACACCACCCACAGAGCTAAGAATATGAAAACCTATTTGTTGTCTTTACTTGGTGAGTTAGAGGAACATACATCAATGATCAAACTAAGGGTGGATAACGAGCATTGGAAAACCAAATCGTACCAGTCAAACTGAACTGATCAATTCGGTTAACCAGCCTAGCTCAGTTAGGTATCAGTACAAGCTTCAGGAATTTTTTAGCTTCTGCTCGAGACCAGTTTTTTACTTGAAAAACCACTGGTTAACCAAACCAAACTGGAAAGGCATACAATTTGTCTTACACACACACACACACACATTTTGTTAGTTATAAAACTATCACCATTTTTTAAAAACCTTAAAAAAATAAATTGATATTGGGAAGATGGGGGAAATTTAGGTACATCTACATCCATTAATGCATTTTTATTCATTTAATTTATTTTCAATTGTGTTTATAGCTAATTTGGTGGACTAATATTTGGCATTAGCTATTAATTAATAAAAATTTATCTTCACTTTTGAATATCTCAATGTTTTATTAATTGTGTTAACTGTTAAGGTTTATGCATTGATTTTCTTCCCTTTTTTTTAATTAAAAAAAAAAAAGAAGAATCGATCAGGTCAAACAGTTAACTAGTCAACCGTTAACCAATTTGATTGACAAGGTTTTGGTTTGTAAAATATTATAAACCAAAGCCTTCGGTTTGGGAAAAGAATAGATTCGGTTAACCAAACCATGCCCACCCCTACATCAAACAATGTGAGAAAAACTGCAATAAGAAAAGCAAGAAAATTATAAAAATATATGAAAGAAAATTCTCACTGATGGTGTCAGCTTTGAAGTCTTGGATGCCGTTTCATAGATCAAGCGTCGAAGATTTTCTTCTGCATCAGAATTAAGTATTATGTCGCTCTCCAACCGAGACTCTCCTGATATGTTTCCAAGAGAATGCAATGCAGCCTGTGCTTGCCATTTAGAAACCATCTCATGTCAGATACATAAAAGAGAACATAGAATGTGGATTTAATGTTGGGATACTTCCAAAACAAGAGGCAATCAACTACTTAATACAAATGTTGAAGAATAATTGGGTGATAAAGAAGGGCCATTCACCAGCATGTTCAATACTACAAATCCATGTCGCATATCAGCCCTTATTTAAAATTCTCCACATTTTTTCATGTCAAACATATCCAAGCTTGCATTTTTATCTTTTCAGCACCAAAATTTCAATGCTCCTAGAACATATCAAACAACGATATCATACCAGAAATAAACTTTATCAACACAACATGGGTATAAACTAAATATATTTTACATTTAAGTATGATTTTAGCGCTCTTCCTTGATCTATAAATTAAGAATGCTAGCAAGTTATCATTATAGGTTACATCTACATAATTTACCATAGTCATGCATGGATGCACATGTATGACCAATCCCGGATTCTTTATGTCCTGAAAAGGTATGGTGTGTAGTTTTATCCATATCTGTCCATTCCTAAAAGTAGTTCTGGATAATCTCGAGTATTGACAATCACACTGATCTTTTAAAGATGGAAACAAAATATTGCAATTTATATCCACGCCTAACGTGAGCAAGAGCTCATTTCAGGCACACCACTAGAAAATTTAGAGACTCCTAGTCATATTCATCAATCTAGTTCATGAAGAAAAGATAGCAGAAATGACATGTTTTAGGCAAACTTTTGGTAGAGAGAAGCACATTGAACAGTGCCAGTTAGTGAACATTGTGATATACCATGTTAAGTATAGGCAACAATCACAAAAGCAAAAGCACCTACATGAGAAATGACATTTGATCAAATAGCGACAGTAATGGAAGTTGGTCCTGTGAAGTGGTAGCTCCAATCATTCTCCACATAATACAGTTTATGTCAGAAACTCAGAATGCATATATGCATAAACATTCCTCTCTCTCTCTCTCACTCTCTCTCCCTATGTTACTGAAGCTGGAGCTCATTTCAGAAAATGCTCCTTGCCATATTTTGAGATTCTTTAACCAATATTCTGTCAAGTTAGTTCATGACAGTAACAAAGCATCATGATAAACTCTATACTGACTTGTAGTACAAAGGAATTGCTGTAGCTAAGTGGTAGTATAATCATAAAATGACAGTTCGCAGTAAAGTTCTGCTACATGTAAATAAGAATAACATATAATGCACAATACTCCCTTCTTCAAACCCATACACCCCTTCCCCAAAAAAAAAAAATACATGACTAAATAAATAAAGAAAATTGAAAAAAAAAAAAAAAAGAAGAAAGAAAGAGGGAGGAAAGAGAAGCATCTGGATAAAAGGTGGCAAAAGGTGTTAGTCCACTATGCAATATTCTTTGCACTCCTGTTTATCAGACTTGTATGTATATGGACATTAGTTTGAGGTTAAGTCTTACTTAGTATTTATATGTGTATTGTTCTCGTGTCAGTTAAAAACCATTTAAATAAAATGAAGCTTCCTTTCATTTAAATCATGAGTTTACAAGCAACATAAAACAGTGCATAGAAACAAAGAAATTTATAAAGTAGATGGGCCCAAACCACTCACCAACTGATTGCCACGTGCTTGTCTATCAAAGGCAGCATTAATAACATGTCTTGCAGCCGGAGGTAACATACAGAGCAGCAGCGTTGCTCCTGGGATTGCTAAAACATATCAAAGTAGTTTATCAGAAAAAAAAACTTAAAAAGGATTTCAGGAAAAGTGCAAGCAAACCAAAAGTGAATTTCAAATTTATCTCAAGTTAGAGCAAATGACTAGGAGTATCATATTTGTTCCTTATATTGCTGAAAACTGAAAAATTCATCAATCTATCGTCTTAAAGGAGTATTTCTTTATAAAGTGTTTTGTGACAGGTTATGCCTATAGTTGCAACAGGTGCAGCACAATAACCAAGGGAAATCCACATTTTGCAATGTTAGTTAAAAAAAAAAAAAAAAGGGCAATCAATACAGTTTTGAAGATCATAATTTTCATATTATTGGAAAAACCCAGTCAGAAATAGCTCTCCTTGAAGAAGATAATTAAGCATACAAGATGAATCAGTTCACAGTTCAGACATGAGAGCCATCAGCCATCTCAGAAGTGCTGATCCAAATAAAACTGAGACCACACAAGTATATGACTAAATTCTGTTGTGCTGATCCATATTTAGGCTTCTGTTAAAAATCAGCCAACAGAAACAAACACCCATAAAATGCAGATAAACAACTACCAACTAAAATATCTAAAACCAAAATTTCTACAATCTATGACCGGAGTACCATTATATTAGACTTAGAAAACACGAATATTATTTTTCTTTTGCTCCATAGAGTATTAACCTAAGGCAAGACCCATCCCAATCACACCCCATCCATGCTCCGAGGTCTGATATACAATTGATGAAATGACCCATTGCCAGCCTCCTGCCAACCCAAAAAAGTAGCAAATGGATTTGATGCTACTTCATTATTTACTGAGCAGGTGTTGTAATCCCTTGATTTTAGGAATATAGATTATTAGGCATCAATTGTATTTTCTTATTGTAATTAGCTTTCTATTTTTTAATTTCCTGTTTAGGTCTAATTATTTATATATAAGTAGGAGCCTTGTATTTCATTTTTATCATCAAGAAAATACATAGAAAATTCCCTCAAATATCAGTGTCTTTCATTATGGTATTAGAGCCTACCCTGCTTCAATATTAGATTAACTATAAATGAACAAACTTTACGCTATAAATGTTCATGCCTAAACATGAAGAGGGTGCATTGTCCCACATTAGTTTGGAACAAGGAATTAAGCAAACCTCCTCCCCTTGAGTTAGCTTTTGGGGTGAAACTAAGTCCAGTCCATTTCCTCTACATAGTATCAAAGCATGTTTGAAAATGTTGGATACACGACATTATCAAACATGTGGAAAGGTGTCCAACATGCCTGATCTGAAACCCACCTAATATAGTCTAACATCAAGAAATATATCCCTTCATTAATGATTAATGATTGAACGAAAGAACACCAAGGCCATATCAAACCAGTACAAAAACTTAATCCGAAGGCATTCAGAAAAGGAGCACTACTACTAAAGAAAAGTAGCTTTGCCTCATGGCAACTGTTGCATTAACCCACTGAAATTAGTGATATACTTACACAATCCAATTTGCCCCAATGCTTCAAGTGCGCATTCACATTCATTCAAATCTTGACTCGCTGATTGAAGTCTTCCGTCGATGGCTGATACAACAGTTTTAACACCTGAATTTAAAAGAACTATTAGTACTGTTATAAACTAGCATTGATCAATCTTCAAATAAAATAGATATACAATCATACAAACTGGAATACATAATAGCTCTCACACTTGGATGCTCCTATCAGTATCCTAAGGATATCTTTCTCCCACACGTGCATGCACAAACAAAATGATGAATTAACATGTCCAGTCAAAATAGTTATGAAAAGGAGGGAATAAAACTATACAAAAGACACTTTTGAATTTCTGAATATTCACAAAAGTTGCACTCTGCAAAATGAAATGAAATGAAATTAAATAAAGAACTCTGGATTACTACAAATGCATTTTCTTCAAACAACAATTTTATCAACATCTAGAAAGTTGAGAGTCCAAAACCTAAAAGCAAGCCTTACAAGATTCATCAATGAATGTGAATATATTTTCCTTGGATAGAAGCCTTGCACTTATCATCATTGCTCTTGATCTTAATATTGCATCCATTGATGTGTTGCTTCAAAAGAGGAGGGAAAACAAAGAACAAAAACAGGAGGGGAAATATTTTAAAGTATGCAAGGATTAAAATCTATATATATAGAAAATACCACTCAAATAAGCACCTAATCATAGACGAAAGAAGTTGGATAAGAGCGGTCCTTGACAAGAACTCTGTACCATGCTGGACTTCTGCTAACTTCATTTGCTCAGCACATATAACAAGACAAAACAATGCACATTTAAGTAGTGAAAGAACGAATATCAAAATAAAAGCAATGAAAGAAAAAGAGGCAAGAAAGCTGAATAATATTAATGGAAAACAAAATCATGAAGCAGCAATGTGCATGCTGGCTTAATCATAGACCATAGCTATCTGCTGCTATTTGTTAGCCCCATGGCTTGGTCATAAGAAATCATATTGCAGCCATCAGCAGACCTGAACGTCGCACATCACATGACTCCTTACATATATATAATTTACAAATTTCTTTTGTTTTTAATTATTGCATTGCTAGAAAATCTGATATCATATTATGTTTTGTAAATTCCAATTGTCACATGCACTTTTATAAGTTCAGAAATCTCTGTGACTGAACAAATTTCCCTTTCTCATTGGAAGTCCAGGAAGCAAATGTTTTATTAAGATGTCATCTTCCACCTATTCTAGTGTTCTTTACAACTTCTGAGACATACATGATCTTTTACATTACAAGCATACTTGTCATGATTCAACCCTTCTGGTTGGTTCAATATTTCATTAAGCCTTCTGAATGGTGGATAAGGTATCATATCTTGTAAAGAGGGGAACCTCCTCATCTATACTTAAAAAATTTGAGAAGAAATTTTTCCAAATTCTTCAAAAAATTTGAAAAGATTTTTTTTCCAAATTCTTCAAATACTTGAATCATACTCAAACCAAATTTTCAAATATCATTCTATGTTCATCTTTAGGCATTCTCCTAAATTTCCACCTTAAAACATGTTTCCACCAACTTTCTTAAAACTGCCTCATGTTATCAGCCAAAGTTCTTATATTATCCCAATTTCCAGAACTGGTTGCCTTTTCCAATGCCAGTAGCTTTTTCTTCCCCTGAGATTTTCTTTACTCCTTCCCCAGTCTACTATTTGCCTGTTCACCTATTCCACATCCTAATATCCAAAAACAAACCCTAACAACTACTATAATGGAGAGTTCAACCATACAATCACTAGGAGCTCTAATCACTGACCTGTGTTACTGCAATATGCAATTTTTATTATGAATAGTTTGTCAAGTGATTATAACACTTGCTTTTTCCCAGTGAACACCTTACATACAATGCAAATGAACATAAAAACACAATAAGATTGTGTCTGTATAGGAAATTTGATTTCTAGTTCAAACTTCATGATAAAAATCTGGACTTACAAATGATAAGGGAATTAGAAACATACTTCAACCAAATTTAAAGCATGAAATTCAACTGAGGCCTTCTCAACATGCATTCAAAATTCATTCTCCAAAGCAAATTTTCAATCACATATAGGAATCTATGTAATTTGAATCTCATCATTGCTTCATTTCAAATCCCTACTTTGTCTAAACAGAACCCAAGGGAACACAGGGAGGAGGGCAACTGTATAAAAAGTAGTCGAACAATGGCAAACCTCATAAAAGAGCTCCAAAACATTTAAAGTTGCTAGGGTATCATCTGAATTTCTGACTTCTGCCTCCAACAAACTAAGTAGGTTTGAATTGTAAACTGCTGATGCCACATCGACAGAAACAGAGAATAGTTTCACTATTAAAGATAAAATCCGGATACGTCCTGAAAGGTGCTTAGATGATTAGAAAGGGATGTACAAACAAACAATTAGGCAAAAAAAAATTAATTTATACATAACATGCATGATAAGACTAGCATAGTAAATTGTGAAACAGTGCAGCAAAAAATAAAAATCAACAGAACAAATCATGTTTTAGCTATGTCTATGAAGGAAGAACTGCAATATTAAGAAATATGCCAAAGAATTAACTACCATACCAATGATGAACACCGGGCAGATAAAGTTCTGAGATGTGTAATGTTGCCATTATTCGCTGGGAAGATGACCTCCTATTTAAATTTTGCACCACTTTACCCAGTAAATAGAAGTAATAGCTATGTAGTGGAGTAAGTTAAAAGACTTAAACTCACAAAGCAGACCAGCAACGGTCGGTCTTACCATGCCCTCTGGAAAGCCAGCTAATTTCTTAATTGCCTCCATTGATGCACTTGCCACTTGTTCATTACTACAGGGAGAAGAAATGCATTCAAATGAAGAAACAACCCAGAAAAATTTTTAACGAGTAAATATGATATAATCTTTGTAAGTCTCTACCCACAACAGAAGGGAAAACAAAAGACAACTGCCAAAACACCACCACAAATTTAGCTTCCATTTTAGGTTTCAGTGAGATGGTAGATATTTTAACCTGCTGAAATGCTAGTTTTAACTTGTAAGGTTCAAATTCAGATGACAATTGAGAAATCCTTCCTCCCAGTTACCTCCTTATTGTAGAAATCTAGCCCAATCAAATATTATTAATCACCCTTGCGGGATAACAATACTTTGAGAATCAACAATGCCATATGATTTGGGCTTTTTCCCGAGCCTCTTGAGAATTGCATTGCCTTCCTCACGTTGATTCACCCTCCATGAATGAACTGTGTCGTGGCAAGATCAACCACATAGGTAGAGACTTGCACACACTATGGCAGAAACGCAAAAGAATCGGAAATCGGGTTTCAGGTACCATCATAAAGCTAAAGAGTTATTTAATTTAACAATAGATTGTAATAATTAACCAGGATGTCATATATAAAAATCAATATGGCAGCAGTTGTAGATAGCCCCAAGAAACTATAAGGCAGCACCTAACCATAAGATAACAGCCCCATAATGTTGACAACTTGCAAGGAAATTTATGCATCAGTACTCAGAATAGATAGCATATTTCCCACTTATGAAAGATGTGTCAAGATCAATACCAACTGTTTCAGGAATAAATGGTATCACCAAAGTTTGCATCTGAACTACATTGCTGATTTCAAAATACATACTTATTTCTAAAATAATGATTTAACATAAACAACTGGAACTCCCGGAAGGAAGCTGCAAACTCCTTACCCATTTACGAGACAATCAAGCAGAAGAGGATGAATGTCATGGTCAATGATTAGCTGTGCAGGTGAGATGGTTTTATCATTAAAATTTTCCAGAAGACAAGCAACCTGTGCACAAGTGGCAATAAAGCAAAACAATGGTTATCTAAATGCAGCATTATACTTTGGAAAGATATTCAATCATATATATATGTTCAGCAATTGAACAAAGTTCAAGTAAATGGCACCCAAATTGCAAACATTATACATTATTCAAAGCTACTTAATACATTTTAGTCAGTTTCTTGGCAAAATTAGATACAAGATTAGCCATCACGTCTTTAGCATACACTATGCAATAGAGATCAAGCAATTGTTAGCTCCTTTGAACAAAGTTCCAATAAATGGCGGCAAATTTGCAGTCAATCATACACTGTGCAAAGCCACTAAATACTTTTTTAGTTTCTTGGAACCACTATACACAAAATAGGCGATCCATCATGTCTTTAGCACAAATTATGCAATCAAGTTCAAGTGCTACCCCCTAATTTGAACTGCATTTTGCTTCTACCACCACATAGACCACCAAACACTATGAATTTCCTCATAGCTTAACTGGCCCACCACATAGACCACAAACATAGCACTTAACTCAAAGTTCTGGCCCACCATTAATTCTATACCAGGTAGCCCAGTAGACCAATACAAGTGCCTAACAGAACATCACTGCATCAGTGATAAATTGGGTTTTCGTCCAAGCCTTCCACCAAGGCTAAAAATTCTGCCTTCCTGAAACATTTTACTAAAAGGCACCAGTAAAGGTTCTATTAACAACACTAAAAATTGACAGTGCCAATGATGAATGATCCATATCTAATCCTTACAATTCTTGGCCAATAACTGACAGCACATACACAAAGTCTTTAAAAGAGTACAGTAACTTCTTATTTCAGTATAATATCCAACAAATGCCATTCATTCTTTATGGCACATTACATAAAATCTAATATAAAGTGAACAACTCCACAACGGCAAGGTCAACTGAAGTCCACTTCAACAGCTCTACACTCCAGCAGCCTAAGGTCTACATGTGAGCAATAGCTTGCATATGAAGCCATGTGTAAAGTACAGCCAGCAGCAGATGTTCATGATTAAATCAACATATAAAAGATAACAAGAAACTATACCACCTGCTCATTTTGAAGAAAACTAAGGATAAAAAATCCATGCACCATTATAAGAGTAGAAAACTTTGGCACAACAATTCAACATTGAAAATTTCATAACATTCAGCGACCTCCAGGAGAAAAGAAAATCAACTAGTAATGCATAAGTAATAATGTACGCATACCGTTTTGCAAGCTAGACATCTGACCAGTTGAGAATCTGCCCTCAAACCAAGTTGCACAAAAGACTGAAGAAAAACCAAAAATGAGAACAAACTTAATGAAACAAGCTTTAGCTAAACCCAATAAAACCCCTCCTTGCTCTTCGCAAGCAAACCTGCTGCTTCAATCAAAACAGGCCTTAGCAGAAGACATACCATATACTGTGGGATAAGAGATGCACCATATTTTGTCTTAAAGATTCTTTCTAGACAAGCAACCAAAGTATTCTCCAAACCAGGCACACCTGCTTTTGTTTGTAAAGCACTGAAAATAGCAAAACCAAATTCTAATATGGATAAAAGAACATGCTAAATGCAACTTAATGAGCACAATAATAATAATTAGCTTAATGCATCCATAGAACTTATATTCACAAATACCGCCCCCGGGGGGAGAAAGAAAGAAAGGAAATAAAAGCGGGAAAAGGAAGATTACCTGATAACGACAGGAAGGGGAAAACGATCAAGAAAATCCTTTGCTGCGGCGTCGTTTTGAACACCTGAGAGTGGGAATAGAATATAAGAGTATCAAAATTCAAGTTCTCTAAATTGCCCAGAGAAAGGGGAAAAAATAAAAAGGGAAATACATGTGGATACCTGGATAATAAGCAAAATCAGAAGCGGAATCGAGTAAAGGAGTAGGATCCTCCATTGCGTATTCTTCGTCCATAGCTTTGCCTTGCTCTTCCCTTTTCCTCTTTTTTTTTTTTTTTTATCAGAAGCTTTGCCTTGCTTACTTGCACTCAAAGTTGAGACTGCAAAATCTCCAGAGACAGCGCTTGAACTTTATTGGCGCGTGGCGACTGGACAACGGGCCGGGTAGAAAACGGGTTAATGGTCGGTGCAGCTTGAGAAACAGGATACATATGATCCTTTTTCTATTCCTATCTATACCCTTGCCTTTTTCAATAACCAGGTCGGTATTTTATTTTTCATTTCGCTTTAATTTATTTTTTTTATTATAATTATAATAATTATTATTAAATAATATTTAATTAAATAATTTTATCTTAAAAAATATAATTATTGAAATATAAAATATAAAATAAAATGGAAGATAGATTTTGATGGTAAAAAGATAAAAGAAATTTGAGATTTAATTTGTAATAAATTATATATTTTTATATTTATAGGTTTTGATGGTAAAAAAAAAAATACCTAGTTTTTAATAAATTTAATCTTCCATTATGCAAAAAAGCTAACAGTGTATCATTAGAGATTTATAAGAGTAATTTATAATTATTTTCTTTTAAATTTTTTATTTATTAGATGAAAGTAAAATACTATAAATTGACTTTATATATCTCAAATTATTATTTAAAAATCAATTTAAAAGAGTAATATCTACATATAAGCTAAAGATTCAAAACTTATTAATTTAAATTTACTTACCATAATTAACATTTGGCATAATTAAAAATAATAATTTTATTTAAAAGTATAAATATTTGAAATTAAAAAAAAAAGATAAAATATATATTTGAAAATTAATTTTTAATTCATTTTTCAACTATTAATGTATATAAAATATTTGCAATTTATAAAATATTAAATATTTATATTTTTTTAAAGTGAAATTAATTTTATCTAATAAGACTTAAGACTCCATTTATTTTATATAAAATAATTTGTATATAAAAATATTTTTTAAAAAAATATTTTTTATTATTTAGTTATAATTTTAAAATAATGATATGTGTTTATTTCATCCATATATAAATATTGACATTTTAATAAAATTATTAAAATTTAAAAAAAAAAATTATTTTTTTTAAAAAAATATAAATAAATTTTCTTTTAATTAAAAAAATATTTTTTGTTAACGAATTTTCTTAAATTCTTCAATCATTAAAAAATTAAAAAAAAATATTTTTCATAAAATAAATGAAATTTTAACACATGTGTTCTTGTAGTGAATATTTATATAATTACATAAATTTTATTCAAAAAATAAAATTAATTTTATTAGATAAACGTAATTAATATGAGAATATTGCTAATTATAGATATAGAATTTTTTAAAAATAACTTTTGTTTCTTACCATAAAAAGGCAACACCAAAGAAATTATTGCTCCTTGACACTTCCATAATCTATTCGGGCTTTAAAAGCGAAGCACCGGTGGATCCTATAACATGCAGCCCATTATTGCTTTTCTTAGACTGAAAGCATTGAGTAGTCAAGTAACAGTGGCCCATCTGATTCTCACGCTATAGAAACATGGCGTGCTTTGCCATTTCCACGCACCAGAGATGGGACAATGCCCCCCCTTCCGCTCGGCCTCCCCCTTCATATATCCCAAAATGTTAGGGTACTGATTGCATTCCCAACTATGCTGCAGATCACGTGCCCATTCCAACCTTAATAATATCCTAAAGGTGCTGATCACACTCAATCATCACCATCCATCTTTTCGTCCTCAGGGGCCCCACTGTTTTGACTCTCTATTAGATTTGTCGTTACTCATTTGCTTTGGATGTGGCGATGGGATGTGTTGTTTCTTTCAATCTTGCCATTGATTGATCATCGATCCATCCTCATCCTCACTTAATTTTGAGCAAACAAGATTTCTTTAATTATTATGAATATAATAAAAATACATTTTTATTAATGTGTTTTTTTATTATAAAATATATTTTTATTAATGAATTAGATAAAAACATTAATGTACTCAAATAGGCTTTTTTTATTAAAAACAATTAAAAATAATTATGTAATTTTCCAGTAAAAATAACTTTCTTTTCAATTTTTCTCTTTAAATTAGAGAAAAAAATTAAGAGTAAAATAACATTCATTTGCCAAACAAGAAAGAAGTATCTTATTCCTTTTTTTCTCTATTTTCACACATACAAACACGGTGCTAGTCTGCTACTATGATAAACTGACAATGAAAAAAAAAATATAGAAAAATCAATTAATTAATGAAAATAAAACTGAAGAGGTAAATAAAAGATTAAATTGTTAAACTGAATAAAATTTAAAAATAAAAAAATAATTTACGCCAAAAATAAATTCGAACTCTATAATTCGTACGAGTACAGACAAAAATATGAGATTGTAAGCAAAAATGTCACACAGGCCAGCATAGAATAGGTGGGAGTCCTAGAGACGACCATTAAATTTGTCTCTTCCACAAGCAATCAGTCTCCAAGTCCTATCATCATAGACCTCCACCATTCCTCATGTCTGAAATTTCTTTTTCTTCTATACATAGGGCACGGAAAGGTCCTGCTCACAGTGAGTGAAAGGTAAATCCATGGCTACCGATCCTTGGCTGCATGCCTCAATTTTTTAAATTTATTTTCGTAGAGGGCAGAGCACAACTTTCGTAATTCAACAACCCATTTAATGCTCTTTTCCCTTTGCATTGAAAAAAATAAAAAACTCCATCAAAATGCATTTGTTTCCCAGTTGTCGTGATTGATTTTAAACTTGAATTATATAATCGCATAAATTATATATACTTATAACTCTAGCTAATATCACCAAATTAAAAATTATATTATTTATATTAAATTCTATATCAATATGGTAAGAAAATTCACCTAAAATAATGACATTTAAAGTAAAAAGTAGAAGCAAAGTTCAAAAAGCTTTTTAATTCGTTTTAAAAAAAAAAATTTCAAATGTATATTTTCATCGAATAAGAAAGCAGAAGTTAATAACTTTAATCCAAAAGGTAAAATCCTAGAAATATTGGTAGGGAACATAAAGAACATAAAGTCACTTTCTAATATTTAATTAATAAACAGCCACTAGACTTGAACCAGAAAATCAACAAAATCCCTACAGATAGCCCCTAACCATATCACAGTATGCAGGAACCTGCATGATTCGTCTTTAAAACGACAAAACACATAGATAAAACAATAGGATACTCAACGCACGACATATATATTGCATTACATTAGAGCTTAATCATCAAAAACTTTGTAGGTCCACATGCAGTCGAGTTCTGTGGCACCCCTCACAGCCCTTCCGCCACCACCCCCACCATCAACTCTCCCCTCATCCAAACCTGCCATCCAATTCAGGGCATTGGTACCAACTCCATTATATGCAGCCGGCGCACCCTGGGATGAGGAAGAGAAGAAGAAAGGTAGCTGAAGATTCTCCTGCAGAGACCTAAGGCTGGGGAAAGCAGACAAACCCAGATCTCTTGGGAAACGTCCAAACGGATCAGCAGAAGGGAGAGGCGGCGGAGCAAAATCAAAGTTGTTCTGGTTAGCAGCGGCGGAGGCAGCGGCTGCAATGGAGAAACAGGACACGTGCTCAGTTTGGGCATAGCTGTCATAGGAGCAGCAGTCATGGTCATTGAGAGTGGTTGTCGAGACAATAGTAGCGCTGGTGGTGGTAGGGTCCAGGAGAGGTGGGAGAGAAACCGAAGGGGAGCTGGCTTCCGGGCAGAGGTTGATGGTGGCGTTGTAACGGCCTTTCTTGCAGATGCTACTAGAGGCAGCGCCGCCACTCTTCTGGAAGACTCGGGAGATGACCCACTCGTCCTGGTAATCACCCGAAAATAAGTCGACAAATGAATAAAAAAAAGAACATGAGAATATCATTGTCCTAATCTATGCTACAGCAACACAGGATTAACAGGTTGAAAGAAGAGATAATTTTGGCGTCCCTTAAAATAAAATCTGAGCACCCATTGGCCAGAACAATAATGCATGAGGACTTAAGAAAAAGATTGTCTATGGCATCTCGAAGAGTAAGTGCAAAGATCACAGCAAAGAAAAGCCACAAGAAAAAATAATGGTATGCCTTTTCAGACTTTTAAATAAGAACACTGAACAGCATACGAATCATTAATTGGACTGAGCTTGTTAATCATAACTGTCAAAACCTATATTTGCAAATAATAATTGATTTCGGCTCTAGCTAGAAGGGAAGCTGAAAGGCTGGAAGCACAGCAAAGTAATGGTATGCCTTTTCAGACTTTTAAATGAGAACACTGAACAGCATACGAATCATTATTTGGACTGAGCTTGTTAATCATAAGTGTCAAAACCTATATTTGCAAATAATAATTGATTTCGGCTCTAGCTAGAAGGGAAGCTGAAAGGCTGGAAGCACACCATTCCTACATCATCTGCAACCAACATCACGCCAACAGCTATAGCCCTAAACAAGCTAAATATAAATACTGAATGTCTTCCTGCTTCCCTAAAACAACCCTAGTGATGACATAGGTTTATTCATGTCCATGTTGAAATCTTGACGTTTCAAGCAAATTAATACATAGCAGACACCATATATACCTTGGAGCTGCGGGAGAGATAGTGGTAGGCAAATTTGCCTTCGAGGCGATACTCATGCATAACCCAATTGCTTTTCTCTCCTTTAGGAGCTCTCCCTCTGTAGAACACCAATGTCTTCTTCATTCCCACTAGAGCACAAGTCTTCGAGCTGTAAATCTCCCTGTCTTTCCCTGTAGCCTTCCAATAACCAGCTTCAGTGGCTCTATTGGTTCTCAAACCAGTTGGGTACTTTCTATCCCTCAGGCTGAAGAAATACCACTCTTTCTCTCCCATTTTAGCTTTCTCTGCCAAACCAATTAGAAATAATGAAACCAAAATTTATAAACTTTAATCTACTCAGTGATCTTAATGCGCGAAAAGACTTAATGAGTTACCAGGAAGCTCCCAAGGCTCGCATTTGTTGAGATCCACTTCAGCTATAGCTCTGCCAGTGAAGTTGCTGTCGAGGACCTTCTTGAGGAGATAGTATGTGATAAGCTCCTCGTCGGTCGGATGGAACCTAAAGCCCGGAGGTAGATGGGCATCACCGTTGTCAAAATGGCAGTGGCAATCCATGAAATTAAAGAAACACCAGTTCAAGAAACCAGCCCAGTTATGCTATGAAACCTTTGAAGAAGAGAGAGAACGAAAATCTTAAGCACAATCAAGTTTCTATCAAATACCACATTGTAAAGTGTCTAAAAGACAAAGCCAAGAAACGGCATGCAAAAATTGTGAACCTAAAACAGAGAAGGGAGGGAGCTTTTAGAAGAAGAAGAAGAAGAAGAAGAAGTAGAAGAAGAAGAATAGGGTTTTGTTAAATTTCTTATCTTGTATTGGGGTTTAGCAGGTCATGGGTGGAGAAAGACTGTCAATAGGGAGACAGATAAAAAGGGTTTCATAGGAGCTATAGTGGATATGATAAGGGCCAAAGCATAGAGCGCGAGAGATATGAAGGTGATGTATGTGTCTGAAGAGTGGGGTTCTGTTTAGAGTATGCGTGCGTGCGTGGGAAAGTGTGCAGGTATTCTCTGTCAGTGAAGAAAATGCAAGGGAGGGAACAGAAAGTAGTTTTTATGAGAGAAGTCCTCTTTCAGAGATAATATTGAGAAAAAACAAAATAAAATAAATTGTGAGATAAAAAATAAAAATTAAAAAGGAAGGAAAAAAAAAAGAAAGAAGAAATGAGTGAGAGAGAGAGAGAGAGAGAGAGAGATTTCCCCATGAATCGATAAAGCTGTTTCATATCTCCTCTGTCAGCACAGTACAAATATTAAATTATCATCTTGACAGAGACATTGTTATTACACGCCATCTCTCCCGATCTCCCCTCTTTCCTTCTGCTCTCAATATCTCGTGTGAGATTAGTTTTGAAAGGTTAAACATTTTCGTTCATTTGTGCTTTGATGAGAGGTTAAACATATTCACATATCTAATGATGTGGTTCACTGCTTCCTTCTACGGTTCCTTTTTTCTTATTTACAAGTGATTCATGGCCATTCTTTTTCTTAATGAGGAACCTACACCACAGTTTGACACATGAGACAAAAAAGATTTCCTCAGGAAATTGCTAAAAGCAAGGTGGTAAATGAGCATTTTACCCCACCACTTCCTAACTCTTCTCCGCCCCATGTTATAGGCCTTTGTAGCCTTTTCCAGCTATTGAAAATTTTAAATGGTGGGTTCAGTTGTTGACATTGTGTTCGAATTAGAATTAGAAGAAGGAAAATAATAAAAAAAAAAATTAAAATAATAATAATAATAATAAATATATATACATATATATTTTTATGTTTAAATAAAAAAATAATAAAAAAATTTTATTTTATAAATAATAAAATTATAATTTTATTTTTAAATTAAAAAAATTTATTTTATAAATAATAAAATTATAATTTTATCTCTAAATTAAGACATAAAACTTATCAAATATGAAGATATATTTATAATTTTTTTTTTACTTTTTTTCTTATTTTAAAGAGTGTAAAATTGAATAAAAAAAATTTATTTTCCTTTTAAATTTTCTTTTTTTTTATTTTTTATCAATTTAAACATAAAATAAAAAAAATAAAATTATTTTCCTCTCAATTTTTTTTCTTATTTTTTCTCTATTTAAATATAGTGTTAATATTTCTTAATTTTTCTTTTATTAACTTAAAAAAAGATAGTTAATGAGTTTTTATTTATTAATAAAATAGTTTTTAATGTAGTAAAATTAAAAATTTTAACATAATTAATATTATATTTTTTTTATTAATTAGCTTCATATATAATTTGATGGTTGTCCTACTTGTTGTCTACACTGATAAAAAATAATCAATGAAAAGTAGCATCTCAAATTCACAAGAGAATGACATTCAAATTGTGATACAGTGAAACTCTCCAAACTGAGAGGTACTTCACTGTGGAACATCAGTTGTTATTGCAGTGCAATTTCATATTCCAAATGCAGCTAGCAAAAAAGAAAGAAAATATATTTTATAAGAGAGCAGGATTCTTATATCTATCTCTGAGTCATTTTGATTGATCCATTTAACTATTCAATCAGTTTGTTTCATATTGAAAATCTTGCAAATTCCTCATATTACAAACAACACATGATATCTATTGTCCATCTTTTCATTTATCATATCAAAAATAGCAAAAAGATCTCTTACTCTGCACCAAACAGATAAAGCCACCCATCATGAACAAAGTCTACGTCATTATACATAATCTTGAGTAACTCCTTTCAAATTAATGGGTTTAACATGACATGATACATAATTTCACAAGAGGGTATCGGGGAAAATTTTAATTTTCAGCCCTTTTTCCCATATCCCACCCCCAACTTTCTAATGAAATGGACCAAACTTACTCGGCAAACATGCAATCAAAATATGGGGAATAAATAAAGAGGAACGCCTGTACAGGCTGACACCTGAGATTGGTAGGAACAATTCCCATCCCGGTTTTGTACATCGTCCAGTTTATTTTATTTGATAATTGGTATAATTAATAAAAATGGTGTCGCAAAAATTCAACGAAATGATTATATGTCCATGCATGGATCAACTCAAGCAATCCCATCCATCACCCTATCAAAGAAGAAAGATTGATGCTATGGGATTTTGACACATCATGCTCGGATTTTGAGACACAAGGTCTACCCGCTCAGAGGCTTCACATCAAATCATTTCTCTTCTCCTCTCTTTTCTCATATTACCAAACATATCTCTATCTTTTTCTAGTTGTCAAGGCTTTTGCTGGCAAAGGCTACCCAAAAAGGCCAAAAGAAAGAAAAAGCTCCCCCACGATCATCTCTTCTCTTCCCTTCTCCGCTCACGTGAGGGAACTTTGGGGCTTTGGCTTTGGCATTTTGTTACAGAATTCTCTTATCTTGTACATGAAATCTGCAACGAAATCTCTTCTCTTGTAAATGAAATCTACAACGAATTTAACTCTCCATGGGTTCTTTTCAAATTGATCAATCCTTTTAGTCCTTACACCAATGTTGAGTTGTAAAATCCATGAAAATAAGATCATCCCACTTTTTCCGATTGATTGTAAAAGCTTGAGTTTGAGCTAATAAGCCATTTATGAAAAATAAGAAGAAGAAAAATAATTAAGATAAATAATTTTAACAAGACACTTTTTCTTATCTAGATAAAAGTGAAAAAAAATTGAGAGAGGAGGAAAAAGTTATTTTTCTATTTTTCTCTCATTATAATAAGAAATCAAAAAGGAAAGGCTAACCTTATCCTATGAAATTATATATTTCCCCAAATAGATTGTTAACGTACTTAAAAATATTAAGCTCTTAGATTAACGACACCTGGACATTTATTATATAAAGTAACTGCCTGTAAGAAAAAGCTAATATGCTCAAGGCACTCCATAGTTATTAAATTGTCGGTATATAATTTAAATCCCCCAAACAATAGCTAGAGTCCACAAATATTTCATGGAAAAAAAAAAAAGACAAATGCTTTATTAAATACAAAATGGTGAGGAAATAAAATATAAATAAAAATAAAAAAGAATTTCTTCAATTTATTTTTTAATTTTTTATTTGGACAAGAAAATAAAATAAAAAATAAAATCATATTCTATCTATTATTTAAAATTAAAGTTTTTTTTAAGACAATTATTTAAAATTTAAGTGAAAATGGATACAAGAAAAATGTACAAAATTTGCCGACACCTTAGACATTTCTCCTCCTCCGGAAATATATATACATAAAGAAAAGATTATGCATTTATTTTTTTATATTTCTCCTTTTTTTTAAAAAAAAAAAGAGATGAATTTATTTTTTTTTCTTATATTGCTTGAATTTTCAAATAAAGAATATCAAATTATTCTGCGATATTACGGGTTAACCCTTTTATTAAAAATGGAGAAATAAAACATAAAATCTTTTCGATTTTATGTTCTTAAAATTGTTTAAAAAAAAAATGAAGCGATTAGAAGTGTATTGAGAGAAACAAACAAGAAGGCCCGATACTCAAGAGATTGCCTTAATGATCGCGCATGACGACAAACATTATATCAGCTTCCGCTTCCCCACTCTCTCTCCCGCCGCCCCCCGCTTACGGCGCATCGTGGCTCGAGTCAGCATCAACTCCTCGCTGTTCTCGTCTCTCCTCCCTTTGGGCCACCACCTAACGTGGGCACATGGTTTACACCACCGCCCCTTCCGAGTGCGCAGTGCGCACTGGCATTAAACAGTACATAAATAAATAATAATAGGAAAAAACGCAGCGTACTGTGTAGTTGTATTATTATTATTATTATTATTTAAGAGAAGTTGTATTATTATTTACTGTCAGACCAATAATGTGTGATTGTATGTTTATCATTCGTACGGTTGTAATTAGGACACGTCTGTCTCAATGTGGGCCCCATTTTATCTTTTTATGCTGAGTCTTATTTTTCTTCTGGGTAAATTATACAATGGTATCTAAGGGTATGCAATAATAAACCTCTTGTCTTTAATTTAAATATTAAAAATTAAATAAATTAAAAATAATTAGGAAAAATAAAAAAAATAATAATAAACTCAACCTTTTCAAATCAGTGGATTTTGAAATTTGGTAGAATAAATGAAAAATAAACCCAAACCCAAAATCCCACGGATAGAAAATATAAAATGGGAGTGGACTAGGCCCATTAGAAGCAGAGGACAAGACAGAATAAATTGTATCCATATGGGCCCTCCAATAATATCATATACATGGTAAAATTGAAATTTACATTAATTATTCATCTCTTATTCTAATTTTTCAGATGATATAATAGAAATTTTAAGATATATACTTTTTTACTTAAATTTATATAATTAAACATCAAATTTTGTTCAAAAATTTGTTTTTATATCAATTAAATACATAATGTAAAATCTTATTTTATGAACTATATATTTCTTTTTCATGTTATACATACATACATATATGATCTGGTTTTGTAATTAATGGATTTAAATTTTTCATATATTTTTTTATTTATTTTATATACAGAATATTATCTATAATTTTAAAAATATTTATTTATTTTTAATGATATTTTAAAATTTTTAAAAAAGATTTTGAAGTTGAAGTTTGTTATTTGATTGATGAAAAATAAAGGAAATTTTGAATTTTTTTGCTATTTGGTTGAATTTAAGGATTTAAATATTTACAAAATTTTAAATAATATTTTTTAATTTAATAAAATTATTTAATTTATTTATTATTAATAAACATAACATAATTAATTTATAAATTAAAGTTAAAAATTAAATTTATATGTCGAATAGATTTAAATGACTATCGAACAGTTTCTTAATGGTTTAATGGTTAGAATCTTTTCTTGTATAGAAAAATTAATTATAAATATATTGAAACTATTTAACTTAAAAAGTTTTAATTTATAAGTGAGATTCAAATATGAATTTTAATTTAATATCCCAAATACCCATATAATATCATTTGATCGATAAATTTTTGTCCTTAACAATGTGTTTAAGTTTGTATCATATATATTAATACAAAGTTAAATAAAGATACTTTTCAATTTTTTTGAATGAAATCTATAAAACTTGAATAAAATTGGAATATAATGCATTTTACGTAATTGATTTGGAAAAAAACCTTAATGTACATTGAAACATAATTATTCTTTAATTTATAGAGCTTCCATTGAATAATAAAAGAAAAATATTAACCTTTCACCAAATATGAGTATCCATCTCGTTCCCGAGCATGACCCATTCGTTGGTAATTTTTTTATTTTTTTATTTTTTACAAACCATTGTGTTTTTTCTAACTTCTTTTTTGTCTTATTTTTTAATAAATAGTAAGACATTTTTTCTTTTATATAAAGACTTCAACAATTTATTAAATTAATTTTTTTTAATGTTTTAAGCGATATAATAATAATAATAACAACAATATTGTTATTAATATAATTTTTTTGGTTGAAAAACAACATTATTCATAATTTTTTATTATTTTTATAGAAGAATGATGTTTAATTTAATTTATGTATAAATTTCATGAATGAATTATTGTTAACATTTACTAAATTTATTTATTAGCTTGGTCTATGGGTTCTCTTTATATCGTAATTGAATCTGACTGCTTCACTCTTATTTCTACTATCAACAGTCCCCAAGATAGTGTTGACTGAGAAATTAGAGCACCTATTGCTGTTATTCATTCTCTTATGCAGAGGTTTAGTTCAGTCTCTTTTGTTTGGGTTAAAAGGGATGTAAAAAAGCGGCTGATTGCATAGTCCAATTAAGGATTGTTTGCGGTATAATTGGGTTTCAAATAATCTTGCTAAGCTCAGCTCTTTTTTTATCTTGTTGCCCAGAGGCTTGGTTAATGCAATGCAATGCATTCTGCAATTAAAAAAAATTATTTATTTCTTTATTTTAATTGTAGTTACCAGTTATCTTGAAAGTTGAAATTTTTGTTACACATGCAATTAATTGATGGTCAGAGAGAATTACCTCAGATTTTAAAACAAGTACTAAAGTAGGAAAAAAAATTTTTAAAAGAAAAGTTCTTTGTTTTTAACCCAAAAAGCTCTATGCAGATCAACTGCCAACTTGCTATCATGCAGGGATTACAAGGGGAAACAAACTTCGATCTGTGGTGGCAAGCTGTCAGCCATGCACTCCCTTCATTCCACCAAAAAGTGCTAGCTTCTCATATAAATATCAATGAGAAGAACCCAGCAAGATTTTCAAGAAACTGAGATAGGTAGATAGATAGCCCATGGAGAAGGTTAAGGAGAGTGGAACCATGAACAATTGTGAAGTGGAGACGCCCAAAAACATAACCATCAAAGGCATTATAAGTTTGCTGATGCAAAGTGTTGATGAGAAATGTGATAGGAGTGTGATTTCTCTTGGCATGGGTGACCCTTCTGCTTATTCTTGCTTTCACACCACACCTATTGCTCGGCATGCGGTTGTTGATGCTTTTCAATCTGACAAGTTCAATGGTTATTCTCCTACTGTTGGCCTTCCGCAAACTAGAAGGTAATCTCCAAGTTTTCTCATTCCTGATCTTTTTTAACTCCTTCATTAGGCATTTATCAGTTAGTTTATGCAACTATTTTTGTAATTTTCCCGATTTTATAGAGTTCTGTCCAATTTAATTTTTGACTCTTGCAGACCAATTTTGGTGTCTGGTTCTAGATTTGAGAATTCTCTTCATTTAGAATTGAATTTGTTGCTCTAGTATGTATCCAGTTTAAAGAATTCACTTTGGAGTGAAAAGCATCTCAGTTTTCTGCTATTTAATTATCGGAGCTCATAATTGCTATCTTGTGCTCATGAATAATTCATTGCAGCTGGACTTACAGATTAGAATTGTTAGTTCTATCATAGTTCTTAAATTCCTCAGTTCTGAGTCTTCTGACTGTTGCAAGTTGTTAATATTTGGGATAGAGGTAATCCATAAGTGTTTAAGGTTTCAAGTGTTCAACGCTATTATTAAACTCAGTTTGAAAGTTAATCAGGAGAAATAACCGAGTAAATGAACAGATCAGTGGTTCAATCTGCGAATAATTAAAAATTAATTAAATATAACACATATTAATATAACTAAATAAAATTAATTAAATAAATTTTAATTATTTAAAATAAAATTTTAACATTTATTAAATTATATTTACATAATTTTTAATAGTATTTAAATTTTATATAAAAGTATTAAAAGATATAATAAATAAGAAATTTTTATGAAGGTATAATTCTCTTTTTAATATTGATGATATATTAAGTATACGTTAAAATAAATATATTGAAATAAAAAAATGTAAGTACTAAATTAGCTCACTTGATTTTAATTTTAAAGTCTTTTTATGAAGTTTTTAGTTTAATTTTCCATATCAACACATAAAAAAAATCTATTGAATAATTAAACTTGCGGGACACCGAATTGCTTTGTTTTAATTGCAAACTCGGACTGATTCACTGATTTAACAGGCCAGGTCAGTCTGAGTTTAATAATAATAGACCTTTATTTGTGAAGTGTTTTAATATCATATATCGATTTGAGATAACAGTAATGTGCTTTTTATAATGCCTTACATATTTCTCCCTAATTATTTTTTGAAAATAAGTTAGACTTCACCTATTTTCTTAAAACGAATATAAATATTCAAGGAGTTGTGATCAAAGTTTCTTTAATTTACCGTAATTTCTGATTGCAATTAAATTTCAAACTATCCATAATTACTATTCAGGTCTGCATCATTATATTTCTTTGCCTATTTCTTATAGTCGTTGTGTTGAAATTAATCTTTCAATTAGCATTTTACCATTGCTAAGATTTAAGAATTAATTAGAAGGATAGAAAAGAAAGAGGAAGAGAGAAGAGAATTACAAAGAGCTACATCTTTATTATCATTACTTTTATAAAATAAAAGATTATATGTTTATATATGAATTTCTATAATTATTCTACTCAATTAATAATATAAATCTTACACTAAACTGTAATATATAAAATCTACTAATTAAAAATATATAAAATTCATCTTGATTTTTCACAACTCTCTCCTTAAAATGGAACCTTATTAATTTCAACACTTCCCTTAACGAGATTCTCATTGAAACCAATAAATCCCTCAAAACAGCTCACAAGTTAGATTCAGAAACACCTGCACAAAGATACCAACACATATCAACTCACAAGATTGTATTTTCTCTCCATAAATGATGCTAGCAAGGAAACCTTAACACAACGCAATTCAGAAGATTGCGCTTCCTGTCCAAAGGCAGCAACGGTGAGGAAAGACAAAACAATAGGTGAATCTTTATTCAATAGCTCATAAGGGCCGTGATACGGTGGCTGTCCAAACTAAAACACCCACGAATTGAAATAGGACCTCGAATAAAGAGCAAACCCAAAACTCAAAACACATAAGTTTCAGCTACTTCCAGGTAATATTGAAGTCGGTGCTCAACCTTAAGAGTCTTAAAATAACAGTAGTATTAAAGGTAGACCACCAAAAAGTAGTAAATGGTCTCCTAAAGCCAAATCATACACAAAACAACTTAAAACCACGTCACATAAGAAGAATGGAGTTTCAAAACGTGTTGGAAGTTGCAGATTTGTCAACAGGTCACTAGGCCCAAATCAACACGCCAACCACAGCCAAAACACCCTTAAAGGAAGCACTTAACCAAACAAAATTCTGACGGAAATAAAACAACCAATCTTGAATGCAAACACACCCAGTAGCAAATCCTCGGCAAAAATCATAATGCCTATCTGCAGCAAATCAAAACAACCAAAACAGAACTTAAATAAAGAGCCTTAATGTCCTGAAGCAGAACTAGCGTGTTAGACTAGAAGATTACAGAAACTGACTTGCAGCCAGTACCTTGGAACACCCATAGAAGAGCTTCAGACCACACATTAGCACACTAGGAGAACATCGAGGCGACCTTGGGAAACGAAGCCAAAAGGGCAAACTCCGGCCGACACACTGCCACTCGCCAGCGTGTGGGGTAAGGAAAAAAAATCAAAGATCCTGTGCATGGGGGCTACTCTTTGGGTCGCTGATCACTGAACTTCACCTAGAGATTAATTGGAAGTCAGACTTCCTTCTAGGGTTGGCTGTGAGACTTGATAGTCACCCAAAAATATTGACATGAAGAAATAGTTGCCGGCAATGGAAATGCATAAGCTTTAGTGCGAAGAAAATAAACAAAACAGAAAAAAAAAATATATATATATATATATATATTTTTTTTTTCCTCCTTTTCACAGAAACAGCCGGATACCATGTTAATATTTAAGAATTAGAAAAATAGGAAAGAAAGAAAGAGAGAGAATAAAATCACAAAGGTAACCTCTTTTTTTTATTATTTTTATAAAATAAAAAATTATATATTTATATATAAATCTACTTTTATAAAATAAAAAATATGAATTTTATCTATTTAGAAATATAAATCCAATCCATTTAGAAATATAAATTCTACATTAAATAAAAATATATAAAATTTAATAATTAAGAATATATAAAACCCACATTGGCTTTCTACAACACCTCTTTTTTCAAGCTGAAATCTAAAATAACTTATCTGTATTGGCCTTAGCCTTTTGGTATCTTATTTCAGAGTTATAGTAAGAAGCGGCTAAAAGTACATATAAAACCTCTGGTTCAAAGTTGAGAGGCGTCTTCTCTGAATAATGTGGTTTATAAGATTCTTTAATAGTTTCAGTTTTGCTCTCTCACTATACAGGGCAATTGCTGATTACCTATCTCGTGATCTTCCTTACAAGTTGTCATCTGATGATGTTTTTATCACATCTGGTTGCACACAAGCCATTGATGTTGCTTTGACAATGCTTGCTCGTCCTAGTGCGAATATCCTGCTTCCAAGGCCATGCTTTCCAATTTATGAACTTTGTGCTGCGTTTAGGGGACTTGAAGTTAGACGCTTTGATCTTCTTCCAGATAAAGGCTGGGAGGTTGATCTGGATGCAATTGAAGTTCTTGCAGATCAGAATACTGTTGCATTGGTTATCATAAATCCTGGAAATCCTTGTGGGAATGTATACTCTTACCAACATTTGAAAGAGGTTAGTGGTCCAGGAGTTGGGTTCAAGTGCCAAGCAAACATATGTCAAGTGAGGTTGTATTGTTTCCTATATGTGACGCCATGAGTCTTATTTGGTTGCTTATTTGGTTTAGATTGCAGATATAGCGGAAAAGCTTAAAATTCTTGTTATTGCTGATGAAGTTTATGGGCATCTTGCTTTTGGGAAGAATCCGTTTGTACCAATGGGAGTTTTTGGATCCACTGTTCCTGTTCTTACCCTTGGTTCTCTATCAAAGAGATGGATAGTGCCTGGATGGCGACTTGGTTGGTTTGTCACTACTGATCCATCTGGCAAGTTCATAAAAACAAAGGTTTACTCTCTTCTCTTTCTGTGTATCTACATGGCATTTCATCAGTAGGGCTTACCCCATTATATCACCAGGTTCCCAACTCTGGATTGCATTTCCCAAAACATATATGTCATAACTAAAGAGTCCTGATGATACACAATAGATGCGTCTTCATAAAACATAGAACTTTTTCTCTCAATTCATTGGATTACAGCACCTCCATATTCATTTTTCCCTTGTCGGTTATTTTACTAACATCAAATTTTGTCACTTATACTGCACGTGTAAGAAACTTGAATTTGGCATATTCAATTGGTAAGCAGACGTTTCGGATTACTAGTTCTTAAATTGTGCACTGCGCGCATCTACCATTACTATTGGCATCCTTTTCTATTCTTTTGTTGAACTTTTTCAATGTGCTCATTTCTCTTTCTGTGGCAGTAACCGAATGCTTCTCTATTCCCCATAGTATTGAACAATCTTCTTGGAGATTTTAACATTTCCTACATTCTACCAAATCTTGTACTCAGGTTGTTGAACATATTAAGAAGTACTTCGACATTTTGGGAGGACCTGCAACCTTCATCCAGGTTTGCTTATTTGCATGATTATAATTTCAACGGCAGCGGAGGGACATTGAACTGCATTTCTTGATTAGCTGCAGATAATATTTGAATGCATGTGCCAAGAGTTGTTGCTTGTTCCATGCTTGTTCTTGAAAGTAGTTGTCCATGTGAATAGAACTTTTTCAATATTTTGACGTTTGAGAGGAGCTGATAACATCAGGTTTTTCAACTAGGTTTTCTTTCATGCCAAGTATAATCTACCCCTTCCTCCCCTTTTTTATTTTTTTTTCTCCTGATTTGATGTTGATATTATTTGCGTATGTTAGGCAGCAGTACCTTACATTCTTGAGCAAACTGATGAAGTTTTCTTCAAGAAAACAATCAATATACTGAAGCAGGCATCCGAGATTTGCTGTGATAGGATAAAGGAGATCCCCTGCATCACTTGTCCGCACAAGCCTCAGGGATCTATGGCTGTTATGGTGAGGAAAAGGAAGAATATGGAGCTCTTGTTGCATTTAAATAATGGGAATACAACTGAAATCTCTCATGTTGAGCTTTTAATGTAATGCAGATGAAATTGAATCTTCCACTACTGGATGATATCTCAGATGATATTGATTTCTGCTTCAAACTGGCTAAAGAGGAATCTGTTATCATTCTTCCAGGTAGGAAACATATGATCGAAGAAAATGAAATGAGTGATTTTGTAACTTGGTTCTATTTTATAATCCAAGACCTATGGAGTCCTCCCTAAAACGAGTTATTACTTGTTTCCAAGTTGCTGAAATCTTTCACCTGATGTCAGCTAACAAGCCTGCAGTTCTGTCATTGCTAACAGATGATAATTATATTTCTTTTGCAGGAACTGCAGTGGGGCTAAAAGATTGGCTCCGCATAACTTTCGCTGCCGACCCAGCATCACTTGAAGAAGCTCTAGTGAGGGTAAAATCTTTCTGTCAAAGGCACAACAAGTTTATATAGGGCAGCTACCAATGATCCCATGATAGATTCTTCCCTTCGGTGAAGCTGTTAAAAGTAATCTATCAGTAGCCGTATTATTAAACATGTAAACAAAAATAGACTTTATAGTATCTTTATCAGGTAAGCACATAAAGGAATTGACAGCTAGACATGAAACCTAACCAGAGGTTCAGAGTTTACTGCATACAAGTCCATGTGAGAAATCGATGACAAGTTTTACTCTTTGAAGGTCGTACTGATATTCAAATCTTCTTAAATTGTTTCATTGGAAGACCATGTTCTGCATTAATCATCATGAAATTGAGATCATAAGGACTCATTTTTATAGCATTTCTCAGTCCATCTCCATAAATCTAGTACTCTCAAATTGCAGTAATATTTGCAAAAATTTAGTGTCAAAACATGTCCATCGTATTTGGCTCCACAAGGGGGGGAAAAGGGCAAAAGATAGACAAAACTGAAAGGAGACATTGGGTGACTCTCGGAAAAGGACCATGGAGAATAACTTACCAACACAGGGGGTCCAGAATTTTTCCCTTTCTTTAAAGAATACAGTTTAATATTATTTTTCTTTTAACTCTTTCCCTTGGAATGTATCAATTGCAGTTTAGTGACATGCAATTGTTCTCCAAATTTCTTGACTTTTAGGGATTGCTATTTAATAGGAAATTATTGAGTCCACTTTTAGTATTTTTAACACACATAAATTTAGGTCACTCTATAAAATATGGAAAATAGGTCCCACATTTATGTGAATAAATAACACCAAGCTATGTATGATAATGGCAAATTATATAATATACCCAACTTTCATAATCTATGAAAAAGCTTATAATATGTAACCACAAGGAATACTAAAAAATAGTACTGTGTAGGGGAGAGCGAATTTTGATTTAAATTGAAAAATCTAACCGAACTGAGTCAATTCGGTTCAATCAATTCAATTTTAAAATTTAATTGACTCGGTTCGATTATTTTCATAAAAAAAAAAACTGAATCAAAATTACTAATATATATATATATAAAGAAAACCCTAAGATTTTTTAGTTTTGATTTCTAAGTTTTTTTTTTTATGTTTTATTATTGAGATATAATGTTGAAAATATGAAATTTTATAAAATTCGGTTTGATTGGCTTAAAACCAAATCAAACCGATATTTATTGGTTCGGTTCAATTAAGGTCGGTTTGATTTTCTCTTAATAATAGGTTTGATTCGATTTTTAAAATTTCTTATTTTTAATTTTCAGTTTTATCGGTTCAGAACCGAACTGACCATTTGCACACCCTAGTACTATGCGTGCATCCAATAATTTTCTTTATATAATTTGCTCAATTGAGTTTATGATTTTCTTTTTTCTTGATTGGCATAAAAATCAATTTTGAGAATATCAAAGGATTATTTATTTTGAATACAATACATCGAAGTGAGGAATTCACTATAATATCATCTGAAAAAAAAACTTAATTTCAGTGTATGAAAATCAATTTGAAAATACCTCATAGATATCAAAAAATTTTTTACAAAAATTTGTATGAGAAGAAAACTATGAATATAAAATGATAGGATGATGATGATGATGTTTTATTTTAACAGCTGATATTTTCTTACTAATAAGAAAAATAATTCTTGTGGGATATTATCTAAATAATTCTTGTGGGATATTATCTAGTTTTCCCTTTCCTTAGAATCCCCCACCCCCAAAATCCAAAGATTATTCTTTAAAAAATAATTGGAAAATTGTTAGCATATAATGTTTATTATGTATAGGAATGTAAATGGTTCGATTGATTAAATTGCGTGAATATATTTTGAAAAAATTATTATTTAGTTGTTATATTTTAATAAAGGTAATTATTTTTATTTTTTATTTTAAAAAAATATATTTATATTTATTTTTTGTTTTTTAAAAAATATATTATTTAATTTCTTCTAGTATATTATACCATTAATTTTAATATTATATTAAGGAATGGAAAGAATGGAGCAAGTGATGATCATGACCCTTGAGGCCTTCTAAAATTCTCTTTTTTACATATATATGCATCCTTGAAAATTTTATTTTATTTAGCTATTGGTCCTCTAAGATATATATATTTTTTGTTTTATTATAATATAGATAATATAAAATATCAAAAGTTTTTTTTTATTATATATTTAATAAATTTTTATAACATTGACTCTCTTAAAAAAATGATCTAATTTAACTATACCTTATTATACCATTTTCAAATATATAATATTGACTCTTCGAATATATAAAATTATAATTAAATATTTTTTAATTTAATTTTATATGTAACATTGGTTTTTGAAATAATAATAGGTAGAGTACCCATAAAAATCAATGTAACTCAACTCCATTGCTATTTTCAATTCTTAAACATGTTACAAATTTTATTATTATTATTATTATATCTGAATTTATTTAATTTTATATATTTTAATTAATATTATACATAAAATATATTTCATAAAATATTTTTATTAATATATATATTAAAATTTAATAATTCTACAAAATATTTAGAATATGTTTATTTAAATATAACATATCAAAAATTTTATAAAAATTATAAAAAATATATTTTATATTTAATTAATTATTTATATAAATAAATTTGAATAACATATACTAACTATATAAAACTCAAACTCTACACCACTATTATTTCCTAAATTTAAACTCATCTCAAACCTAATTAATACTACTTAAATTTACTGTAATGTAAAATTCAGTCTGATCAAATGATAAAAATACTTCACCTTTTACCATTAATCCATTTAAGATTTTTTTTTTATTTTAATAAAATTAAGAAGAGAAATTTAATATGACTTACTAAAATTAATCAATCCTATAAATTATTTTTAATTAGACGCTAATTGAATTTTCTCAAAAGTTAGAAACCGATCAAAATCAACTATAAAAAAAAATAAAAAATTCAATCAGTTGTATATCTTACTGTAATGCACCATAATATAAAAAAAAATTATTTTTAATATATTTAAATTATAAATAATGTGAAATAATTCTATTAATTTAGTTTACAGCCACGATACTGATTACCTGAATATTTCTCCTTGCTAATACACAGCAATAGACCTTAGACAACATGGTCATATGGCGACATGGTCAACCCATTCCCGTGGTTGGTAACAAAATTCCAAGATATACATACACAGCAATAGACCTTAGACGATTCCTTTCATTGAAGACTAGACAATAAAACATTTCTACTTATGCCTGATACTACTCTGTCCAGTAACTAGAACCAAAAACTGCAAAGACAAACTGCTACAAGTTAACAGAAATTGATTCCTCCAACCCTATCACGTTATTCTATAATCGATACTAAATTCAGACTTACTAATATAACCCTGAACTCACTTCTTCTCATCAATTATATCCCTTGCTTTGAAGAGATTCTTTCACCATCACCTTTTGCTTATCATCCATGGAGCATAAAAAATCAGGTAATAGTATTTGGGTTTTTTTCTATTTGGTTTTTCTGTTGAAAAATTGTTGAGCTTGTTTAATGTTTTATGTCTTCAAGATGAGATTGCTGCATTCGAGGCTGAGAAAGCAGTCTACAGTGACTTTAAGGTTCACGTGTTCTCTTCTTCTTCAGAGGTTGGAAACTATAAATTCCATATTTCATAACAATTACAATTGATTATGATTTTTTATGCTAATTGATCGTTTAGGGTCTTTTTTGCTATCTTCTGACATATTTGGAGAATCTCCCAAATTGGTCCTGTTTTTAGGACAATACTGCTCTGCTCTTTGTGTCTCTCTTTTTCACAAATATTCAGGATCTTGTACTGTTGGCTGCTGGATATTTTCAGGAAAAATAGGCAGTGTAGGGAATGGATTTGGGATTGTCAGTTGTAAATAAAAAGAGGAGTTTTTCATTGAGTTGCTTTAGTGAAACTTGCTGATAACCAAATTAGGTCGACGGGTGATACAATTCCTAGCAGCTAGTGAATATGATATAATATGATATGGTTATGCTTTTAAAAACAGACAAGGGTAGATTGTATTTCACTGTTTATAATGATGAGTAAATGGATCCTAAATTATGGATGTCAAGCTTTCTATGAGACACGACATTCTATTTATATTATTGGTTTGCCCTTTCTACTGGTGTCTTGTTGTGTTTGGCAACTTAAAAATTTATTGATAAAGGGAGAGGAAATGTTTTATTTTGTTTGGATGAAGAGGATGGGAAGGGAAATGTAATTATAAATAAAATTAAAGAGGGTAATAAGGTTCTCCATCAAAGTTGGATTTTTTTACAACCCAAATTGGGTTGCAATCAATTTCAATTCCTGGAAGGGACTGAAGATGAATAATTACCCTCCCTTCCCTTGCCCTCCTTTTCTTTTAAAAAAAGAAAATTCCCAAATAAGGTGGTTAAAGATTTCACCTCCATCCTGCTCCCTTCCTCTTCGTTCCACTCCCATCCATGCATAATGTTAATCTAGTGGTAAAGGTGAAAGAATTTATGAGTGTGTGTTAATTTTTGAAATCTCATCAATAATAATTTTCTCCCTAATACTAAAAAAGTAATTTCAGTTTGCCTTCTCCCCTTAGACGAGCATTGCCTTCAAACAAATAGAAATATGATTAAATTCATCCATTGAGATTGATGCCTGCCCTCATGCCTCTCAAGGGTGCCAACTAGTTCAGTGATTTTCAAGATGCAAATTGAAATTCAGAAATTTGGTGACTTTAATAAGATTTAGCAGTGACTACAGGAGAACTTTACCTCATTCTTCTCTATTCTATTTCCCTAATATTTTACTTCACTTTCTTCTCCATTTTATTGTTGATCAATCAGTTGCTTGAAAGGCTACACGAGAAATGGAGTTTAGTAAAAAAGCAACCATACCCAGCAATGTATTCTAGCGTGTATGGAGGAATAATTCTTGATCCTGCAATTATGGTGATTCCTATAGATGATCACATGGTTCATCGAGGGCATGGAGTGTTCGATACATCTATTATTTATGATGGGTATGCATAAACTCTAACTTTTGTGACTTTTCTTTTCTCCTATCCATTTTGGAGTACAATTGGTGTTAATAACTTTTTGAGCAATATGGCTTATGCAGATATCTTTATGAACTTGATGTCCATTTGGACCGCTTTCTACGATCAGCATCTAAAGCAAAGATATCTTCTCCTTTCCCTCGCTCAACTCTTCGAAGCATTCTTATTCAAATGACAGCAGTATCGAAATGCAAGAAAGGAACTCTAAGATTCTGGCTAAGTGCAGGCCCTGGAAACTTCTTGCTTTCGCCTGCAGGTTGCCCAACTTCTGCTTTCTATGCTGTAGTTATTGATGATGACTTCTCCCAGTGCAAGGAGGGGGTTAAAGTGATAACTTCCACTATCCCCATGAAGTCACCTTTGTTTGCAACTACGAAAAATGTGAACTATCTCCCTAATGTCCTCTCAGTAATGGAAGCCGAAGAGAAGGGAGCATTTGCTTCTATCTGGGTTGATAACGAAGGCTATATCGCTGAGGGTCCAAATGTGAATGTGGCTTTCATAACCCAAGATAAGGAGCTTATCTTACCTTCATTTGACAAGATCCTTAGTGGTTGCACTGCATTAAGGCTTCTTCAACTAGCACCTAAATTGGTCGAGCAAGGGCAATTAAAAAGTGTTAAAATTGCTGATCTTACTGTTCAAGAGGCCAAAAGGGCAGCTGAAATGACGTATGTTGGAAGCACGCTTCCTCTCTTGCCAATTGTTATGTGGGATGAGCAATCCATTGGAGATGGTAACAACAACTCTCTATCACACATTTCATTATTCGTGGTTTATGATCTGGATGCTACTGATTAGCAATAAAAAGGAACATAATCTTTCTAAATTGATCATTGAAAGTCACCTTTTCTTGTTGCATAGCATGGGAAATGGTTTTAAAAGAACTGTTATCTTTTTGCACATGATTGGTTATGGATGAGTCATTTATTTCATATAAAATACTTTGTTTCTTTCTTCTTGGTTGCAGGAAAGGTAGGAGAGTTAACAATGGCACTCTCTGATCTGCTTTGGGAAGATATGGTTGCAGGCGACGGCAAGCAAAGGGTACCTGTTCCTTATGAGAAGCTAGCCACATAGATTCAATAGCTGAGACCAAAGGAATGATTTCAACTTAAACTTCAGCTTCTCTCATTGCTCATTGTTATTTTCCTGCTGCTTGCCAAGGGACTTGCTTTGGCTAGTCATTGTTCATGGAATAAATCAATTGACGTTTGATTTTGCTCTGTTCATTAGTCCAAAGTGTATAATGAACATAATTACGCCTATAATAATTACCTGCATTGAATTAAGACCTTCATTTGATGAACAGAATGCAACGACATAAACGCATGTTAGCAAGAGAACTAAGTTGAGCCTATCCTCAAACTGTTTTTGCCAACAACATGGTTTTAGAATGTCTTTTGCAACAATAGCTGGGAAGACATTTTCACTTGCAGATGGAGAGATCTATGTGTTTTCCTTGCAGCTTCTAAATCTTTTAGGAATTTAATTTCTCTAAAATGGTTTCTCCTAGAAAATAGTCACTTTTCTGACCCTTTATCCTATAGTTACCATTTCAGTTCCACAGATGAACAAAAACTGATATTTTCCAGTATTTTTCAAGGAAAACAGAAAATCTGCTTGAAATTTGTATACAACCTTCTACTTTTAGCTCCAGCACAAAACTAAGAAGCTCATAAAGTCATGCTTGAGCTCAATGTTCCATAGGATTCAATGATTATACAAAAAAAAACTAAAAATGTCAGGCATTGTAGATTTCAATCCAGAGTAAACTGAATAGTTACTCTCAGGGAAAATAAATCTGATACAGAACTTCTAAAGGAAATTTTCTTAACAAATTCAGACAAAATAAAAGAAAAAACTTTGAAAGTCTTTGATATAATGGCATTTCTGCGTATATATATTGTTATTACAATTAAAATCATGCTAATAGCATCATCAAGAGGTAAAAAAAATATAATTTCATAGCATTGAAGAACAAAGAAGTTGTCATTGCAGAACAACTCCCAGCTCTTTTTCACCTCTCTGGAAATAGCAAACAAATTTCCCCATGTCACCCATTTCGAAGGAGGAAGGCTGAGTATCAATGAATTGGCAAGCGCTAGCCTCTAAGGATTCATCACAGCCAACAGAACCAGGTGGCTTGAGCTCAATCATCTTGGATGCAAAAAAGGGTGCTAGCTATGAGTAAATCTTTGCAAGCAAGAGTACTGGAAGATATGTGAGACTGGTTTTTTCCTTTTCCTTGAAGTTGGAAGAAATAAGTAGTCCTCGCTTATCTTTGAAGCGAATTGCATAAAAAATTCACACCATTAAAAAAGCATCTTATAATTGCTTTTTTATCTTGTAGTGGTAGGCATTTATTATGTACAGTAAGTGCGTCTTCTTTTGGCAGCTCACATCATCCGATGCCTTCTAATGACCATTGGTCATTGCCTGCCACCGTTGCTAACTTTTTCTTGTACGTGTTTCACATTGGCTTTCTTCGGTTAATAAAATAAAAAATAATGAATATTAATAATTTTTTTTTTTAGTTCAGATGAGGTAAATGGTGACAAGGATGATCTGAAACCCGTTCAATTACTTGAAGACATGAAACGCCCCCAACCTTGCTCCTCCTCCTTCAACCACTGCAACCTTACCCTTTCCCACAATAATCAAAACCAGAACCACAAACCCACCTCACATAAAACACCGAACAGGAATTATCCCACAGTTTACTTTGAAACTTCCCTACCAATTTGGATGCCACTATGAGATGTCTTTAGCAGATATAGTGCCATTGATGTTTTCATCCCCTGAAAACTTAGTTGGATAGGCCGTCGATTTGGGTTTATGTCCTGGAAAAATAAAATCTTAGAGGACTTCTTCACATGCTAAACCAATTTTAAGGATCGGGACTTTCAAACTACGTGACTTTATTTTCAGATTTTTCAAGCTGTTTTCCACCTAGAAAGAAAAATAAATCAAAATATGGAAGCCCATGAGAGGTGGCATGATTCTTGTTAGCATAATTATAGCAATTAGCATGATTATAGGAGATTTGTATAGTATAATTATAGTAATTAGCATGATTATAGGAGATTTGTGTAGCATAATTATAGCAATTATTATTCTTGTCCAAATTAGTTCATATTTTCATGTATAAATAGATGTAATATCTCTGTAAATGAAACACAGATAAATACACAATCATTTTCTTCATTACTTGTATTCTTTCTTCTAACATGGTATCAGCGCCATAAAACTTTTATTTCTAGTTTTTGGGGTCTCTCTGCTCTCTCTACAACCTGTTCTGGTTCATTCTTTCATACCTATTATTATACCATTTTTTTTTCTCCTCATCTTGTTATCAATGGAGAAATCTGATATTTCAAGACCTATTGCAACAGTTCTGACTGGTTCCAACTATAATCTTTGGGTTCAAGGAATGAAAAGTTTTTTGATAGGTCGTAAGCTTTGGCGTATTGTTACCGGAGATATCACTGCGCCGACAAGAGAGAACGATGAAACTGATGCAAAATTTGCTGACCGTCTTGAGGATTGGGATAGTAAAAATCATCAGATCATCACCTGGTTTCGCAATACCTCTGTCTCATCCATCCACATCCAGTTTGCTAATTATGACTCTGCAAAAGAAATCTGGGATTTTTTGGCTAATCGATATCAGACCACTGGACTTGCCCACTATTATCAGTTGTGGACTACTCTTCATAATCTGAAACAAGAAGCAGGTCAATCTGTGAATGATTTTCTTGCCCAGGTCCAACCTATTTGGAATCAAATATCTCAGGCCAAAATCAGTGAAGATCATCTTCATCTCATTCAAGTTCTAATGGCTCTTCGATCAGAATATGAGGCCGTTCGAGCGTCCCTGCTACATCGAAATCCACTCCCATCATTGGATACTGTTATTCAAGAGATTATTTTTGAAGAGACTCGTCTCAGTTTGGATAAAACTCCTCAATTTGAAGCTGCTCTTGCAACTACTCGATCCTCACATCAGAAATCTGGCAATCAACTCTGTAAGAATTGTAATCAAATTGGTCATGCTTTTGCATATTGTCCTACTATAAAATGCAAATATTGTCATGGTTACGGTCATATTCTTGAACATTGTCCCACACGTCCTCCAAGACCAAAAGGAGGGCAGTTAAATTCAAGAATGTCTCAAAGCCTGGATCTTCCTCTGTCACTGCTGTTGCTGCTACTGAGGGCTCTACTGCCATCACCATGAGTGATCTTGAGGCACTATTCAAACAGGTTATCTCTTCTAATGCTCCTGTTGCCATGTCTGCCACTCCGGGTAATTCTTATTGGCTTTTTGACTCTGCATGTTGTAATCATATGACCACTAATCTTAAATTCTTGTCTTCTACAAAACCTGTATCTTCCTTACCACCAATCCATACTGCAAATGGTACTAAAATGAACATCACACATACTGGTCATGTGTCTACCTCAAATCTTCATCTCCCTGACACCTATTATATCCCTAATTTGGCACTCAATCTTATTTCTGTTGGTCAATTGTGTGAAAAAGGACTAAATGTTATTTTTTTCTCACCATGGTGTCCAGGTACAGGATCCACAAACGGGACAGATTCTTGGGGAGGGTCGCAGAGTGGGTCGATTATTTGAGCTTACATCTTTACATCTTCCTCAGAGATTTGTGTCTGCAGCTACAATCCCTAATTCCTCCATTCACCAATGGCATCTTCGTCTTGGTCATGCTTCTACCAGTAAAATTCAACCTTTAATTTCTCGTGGATTATTAGGACCTACTAAGTTTGAGTCATTTAATTGTTTAAATTGTCAGCTTGCAAAACAATCTGCATTATTTTTTTCTCATAATAATACTACTTCAGACACTCCTTTTGGTTTAATCCATTCTGATATTTGGGGTCCTTCTCCTATTTCTTCAATAAATGGTTTTCGTTATTTTGTAATATTTATTGATGATTATTCTCGGTTTACTTGGATATATTTTTTGAAACATCGATCTGAGTTATCACAAATTTACATCACATTTGCAAAAATGATTAAAATTCAGTTCTCTTGTGACATTAAAATTCTCCGAACAGACAATGCCATGGAATATCGGGATTCTTCTTTACTTCAGTTTCTTAGTCAACAAGGCACCGTTGTTCAACGTTCTTGTCCTCACACCTCTCAACAGAATGGGCGAGCCGAACGCAAGCATTGCCATATTCTTGATTCTGTATGTACTCTTCTTCTTTCTGCCTCATGTCCAGAAAAATTTTGGGGAGAAGCAGCTTTTCATGCTGTTTATATTATTAATCGTCTTCCTACCTTGGTTCTTCATAATTTATCTCCTTTTGAAAAGTTGTTTGGACAACCTCCTGACTATTCCATCCTTAAACCTTTTGGATGTGTTTCTTTTGTTCTTTTACAACCTCATGAACATACCAAATTAGAACCCCGTGCTCGTCTATGTTGTTTTCTTGGTTATGGCATTGAACACAAAGGGTATCGTTGTTGGGATCCTGTTTCTAATAAGTTACGCATCTCTCGTCATGTTACCTTTTGGGAAAATACTATGTTCTCTTCTCTTTCCAAATTTCATCACTCTGTCAATACTGACTCTCTATTTTTCACTGACTCCTCCAAAGAGCTGTTTCCAAGTCCTGATCCAGGTGATTGTGATGTGCTCAATATTAGCCCAACTACACCTGCCCCTGTTGAATCGGCACCAGTTGTTGATCCAGTACCTGCGCCTGCATCTCCTCCTAGCACTACTCTTCGTCGTTCTACCCGTGTAAGAGAAACTCCTCATTATCTTTCTGATTTTCACTGTTACTCTACTATTGCAACCCTTCATGAGCCTCGTTCTTATCGTGAGGCAAATCGACCCTCTTTGGCGACAAGCTATGGTAGCGAACTTGAGCTTTAGAAAACTCATACTTGGGATGTAGTTGATCTTCCACCAAACAAGACCCCTATTGGTTGCAAATGGATTTACAAAATCAAGACCCGTTCTGATGGAACTATTGAACGCTACAAAGCTCGCTTAGTAGCCAAAGGGTACACTCAAGAGTATGGTATCGACTATGAAGAAACTTTTGCTCCAGTGGCCCGATTAACATCTATTCGCAGTCTCTTAGCTATTGCTGCAGTTCGTAAATGGAAACTTTTCCAGATGGATGTCAAAAATGCTTTTCTTCATGGTGATTTAACAGACGAGGTTTATATGCATCCTCCACTGGTTATCATTCTCCTCATAAGGTTTGCAAACTTGACGAGCCTTATATGGATTAAAACAAGCTCCTGTGGCTGGTTTGCCAAATTTAGTTCAACTTGGTTTTCTCTCTAGTCCACATGATTACGCATTATTCACTCGCCAGCGGTGGTATTGTTCTTCATTTGCTTTATGTTGATGATATGATAATAACAGGAGATGATTCATCGGTATTCTAGAGTTACAACATTATCTCAATCAACATTTTGAAATGAAAGACACAGGTTCTCTCGGCTATTTTTGGGTCTTGAAGTTTCTCAAAATTCGATGGCTATTATCTATCTCAAGCCAAGTATGCATCCGACTTACTTTCTCGGCGGGCATCATCGATAGCAAAACAGATCAACCCCATTGGAGCTCAATTGCAAACTTACACCTCTTGATGGCACTCCTCTTGATGATCCTACTTTATATCGGCACTTGTCGGGAGTCTTGTTTATCTCACGATTACTCGACACGATATTTCATATCTTTGTTCATCCGTCGACTAGTTTATGTCCTCCTCGCTCAACTCATTTCTCTGCAGATTGCTTGAATCCTTCGTTATATCAAAGGCACTCTTTTTCATGGTTTGCACTTTTCCGCTACCTCCTCCCTAGTATTATCCGGCTACTCACGATCTTGATTGGTGGTGATCGGCGGATCGTCGCTCTACAACTGGTTATTATTTCTTCTTGGGTAATTCTCTTATCTCTTGGCGTAGCAAAAAGCAAACTGTTGTTGCACGTTCTAGCATAGAATCTGAATATCGTGCTCTTGCTGATGCTACATCTGAATTACTTTGGTTACGGTGGTTATTAACTGATTTGGGTATCACTGATTCTGCTGCCACAATACTTCATTGCGATAATAGAAGTGCCATACAGATTTCTCATAATGATGTATTTCATGAGCGTACCAAACACATCGAAATTGATTGTCATTTTGTACGTCATCATGTTGCTCATGGCACCATATGTTTGATTCCTGTCTCCTCTGTCAGCCAAACCGCTGATATATTCACCAAAACGCATCCTCCCGCTCGCTTTCAGGATCTCTTAAGTAAACTCAAGTTGGCACCTGTGCTACCACCTTGAGTTTGAGGGGGGTGTTAACATAATTACAGCAATTAGCATGATTATAGGAGATTTGTGTAGCATAATTACAGCAATTAGCATGATTATAGGAGATTTGTGTAGCATAATTATAGCAATTATTATTCTTGTCCAAATTAGTTCATATTTTCATGTATAAATAGATGTAATATCTCTGTAAATGAGACACAGACAAATACACAATCCTTTTCTTCATTACTTGTATTCTTTCTTCTAACAATCCTCTTATCTTTTTCATCTAAAGTCATGAATCCATTACTCAGTGATAATAGCTCAATGTCTTGGGTTGAATTTGACCCTAGTTGGGCGATTCATCTAGCTGTGAGCTCAAGATATGTCATTACATATTTGGACAATTTTTTTTTTTGATGGATTATTAGGAACTTGTGCGGAGATTTCATTATTCGTTGATGAAAGCTCTAAAAGCATCAAGCTAGATTGATCAGCTTGAATTTTAATCAATGTTGCGTCTTCAGATTTTGTGAGCAAAGTTATTATTGTTGATCTGAGTAGAATGTTTCCGTAGCTCTAAGAAAGAAGAAAATTTATATATTAATTATGTATAAATTAAATTTTAATATTTTAATTTTTTTTAAGGTGAAATATTTAGCTCTAACAATACTATTTAAAAAATTTGTTATAAATATATATGGAGTATAAAGTTTGATTTCGCATATAAAGACAATAGAAATGGTCATAATAATCTCTCTTTGTGTGTGGCTCAAGGAAGTTATTCGGCGAAAAGGGCTCTGCTTCATGTTTGAAAAGCAAAGCTGAACAAACAAATAAAAGCAAATTAAACAGAAAATAATATGGCAGATTGCAGGCCTTTAGGGTTCTTGATAGGTTTGCCATTTGCTTTCGTTTCTTTGCTTTTATCCCTAGTTGGAGCCATTGTGTGGATTATTGGGTGAGTCTTCTCTTCCTTATTTTTCATTCTTTTCTTTTCTTTTCTTTTAAAAAAAGGATTATATATGCATATAGCTTTAAGAAAACACAATCAAAATATAATTTCTTAATTTCCCCTTGCAATTTATTGTCAATAATGGGTTTAAATTTTTAAATTATATATTCAACAAATCCCATTTTTAGATATTCATTAATAATTTGTGCTTAATTATTTTAATATGTGCATTAATTAATTATTGTAAAATTAAATTAATATTTGATAACAGGAGTGTATTGAGTTGCATCTGCCCTTGTTGCATATTTTGTGCCGGACTTGCAGACTTGGCGATGAGTCTTGTGAAGCTTCCTGTAACTATCATCCAGGGATTCATTGCTTTTATTCCTTGTTGATCCATGTGTGTGCGCGCGCCCCTTCAATTAATTTGGTTCATAGTCATTGTTTTTTTTTTTTAATATATATACAATAGAAATCATAAAGCATTCGAAACTCATTAATCCAAATAATTCGGATTTACACCACATAGACTTATAAAGGGGAACAAAGTACTTCCTCACAAGTTTTAAAGGTATTCTATATTTAGAACTTAAACCCAATATCACTAGTTAATAGAGAAGGAATTATTACCATTCCATCTCAGTTATTGAAAGTTAGTTTAATTGTCTATATTAATTATTTATAGTTTTTATAATTTCTTTATTTATTAATTTATTAATCATATAATTCGTTATGAAAAAATGGGCTGCTTATTACTATATTTTTCTGTTTAAAAAAAAATAATAATAAGAGAGTGGTAAATCATTATATGTTGGGGGTTTTAATAATTTATATTATAATTAAAAGAAATTTTAATTTTCAATTAATGCTATAATTGACAGCTGTTTGCAAGAGAATCCTTAATCCCCGCATACAAATACAAAAATACTGACAATTCTTAGGGGCATGAATGATCAAAGTTGACTGCTCGTAGAGCATTCATGCACTTGGAGTAGAAGAAAAAGAAGAAGATGAGGAAGAAGCCATCAAGCTTTGAACGAGCCTTGTGGGATGTTTAAAGTTTTACTGCTCAAAAACAAAATTAATTAATATTAATTAATTAATTAATTAATCATGATCTAAACCTTTACCCAATAGATAGTATCATGTATCATCCAAACCCTCAGTCTCAGGTCTAAATTGAAGCCAAAAACATCACTGTTGAGAAGTGCATGAACAAAGGAAGCTCTGCCCACCAATCACCATATCATTAACAGACCAAGTGTGGGGAAGAGTGTATCCCTCCAAACGACACATTTTCATTTGATTTAACCCATGAAATATAGTTTTGAAATGAACACATTTCGAGATTTTAGCTTTAGCTTTAGCCTTTAGGGACACAATTATTTTTTGTGTCTAGTTTTAGAGGCTTAAATTGTATTTGTACCCTTTGATTAGTTGCAGCCCTAGCCATAAATTCATGCACTTAGATAGCCTGATATGATCCTATCAATATCCTAATTTTTATATTTATATTTATAATTTAATTTATTAATAAAGAATAAATGAAATTTTAGAAATATGATGCTAGCTAGTCTACTGATTTAATTGATCCCAAGTAGAAAAAGGCAAAAATGACTAGAAAACAAATTTATAGTGAGCATCTTTGAATAGTGGTACGTGAGTAGAAACCAGAATTCAACACTTTTGTATTTAGCGAATGGTTTGTTCATGGCTTCATGCTATGAATTAGCTTTGTCATATAAGAACTCCTAGAATTATGGGGTAGTTTTAATAAAAGTCTCATCATTTAAAGCCTTAAAATCAAGTGGCTTTGAATACAAATACGAGTTGAAGCAAGGTTAGTGGCTAGCATTGTGTTGCATTTGCATAATTACAAATGAGTAGTATTTGTTTCGCTTCGAGGTCACCTAACCTTTTAAGTTTCAACTTCTAGCAATGTCTAAGGAAGGGATGACGATCGACTTATCGGCTATAGAATATCGCTTTCTCCTTTGAATTGAAGGTCTTCTGCTTCTTGGTTTCTGATTCTCAATTCTCACACCCCAGCAGCCACCGCCGCACCCGCGACGCCATCACTGGTAATGGAAAGCCAAGCGGCGGTCAAATTCTTTAATTTGCGAAGACTTTAGCGGCTCTCTTCCTTTCAAACTCTTGGATTTTATTACTCCCGCGTATAAACATATAACAAGTGGCAATTCTTGGCATTATCTGTCTCCTTTTTATTACAATTTTTTTTTTATAAAAAACAAAAATATTTCATTAACTGAAAATAACGTAAAGTCATGAAGTACAAATTAATATATTGTTTGTTTTTTATAAATAAAATTAACTAGAGGATTTGAAAGTCTATTTTTATGTATTAAAGGGTAATTTTTATAGTTCATCTGAATTTTACTCTATATTTTATTTTATTTTTATTCATTAATTTTAATTTATTATTAAAAAATTTAAAAATTTTAATTTTACTTTATAAAAATCTCTTTTAACTTGCTATTTAAGTTAAAAAAAATAAAATTACTTAAGTTAAAAAAAAAATTACCTTTCCACTTCAAATAACTAGCTATTCCAATTACCATATGAATTTATCATAAAAATATCAATGTCATTATAAAGATTTGCTTCTTAAGAAGGTAAAAAATTTACTTTTCATTAAAAAGTGTTAAAACTATATTTATAAACATTATATTATTTTTAAAATTTACGATTACAGATTAAAGAGATTTTTTTATAAAATAAAATTAAAATTTATGGTTATTTTAATAATAAATTAAAATTAAGGGATAAAAGTAAAATACAGTATAAAATTTAAAAATCAATTATAAAAATTACCTAACGAGAGAGAATTTAATTTTAATATAAATGGTTAGTTTTAATTTAATTATAATATAATAATTAATAATATCTCCAATTAATAGCAATAAATAAAATTTAATGGTATTCGTTTTGCAATTAATGTCGGTCAAGATTAGGATGTGCACACCCTAAGACGATACATATCATCAACAATCCACAGAAGCTGGTGGGGCTGTGTGTTTCAAACCCTGCACATCATTGTTTAATATTTTGATGTCATGCAACCTACAAGCAGGGAACATGATTGGATTTTCATGACAAACTTGATTATCATTTCACTTCACAATACGTTAAAATTCAGAAAATTAGTGTAATGTATAGTGAAGTGATTTAACCTATATTTTATCCAGAGATGGAAGAAAAACTCAGATGCCCATGTCGTAAAATTAATTTATATGGTAAAGAATATTATTGAATCCTGCAAACAGCCTAGGTTTAGTTGATTTCTTCGTATAATTATGGATAAATGAAGGATTTCTTTATTTGTTAACATGATTTTTTTTTTTTTTTAATTTATGATGAAAGGTATTTCCAAGCAAATTAAATGGCCCATAACATATTATATCATCACGAGTAGGACCATCTTCACGTGAAGACCATACCCATCCATGAATACTTAATTAGCCGCCTCTCCCTCTCTTGAAATTGCTATGTGGTCTTTCCACTTTGTGCTTTGGGGGTCCTCCTTATATATCAAAGGACCTTATCAAAGTCTTTAACATCAAAGGACTTTTGTACTATAAAAAGAGCAAATGAACCCACCAATTTCTTAACCAATTTCCACTCAACAATCGCTTTTCCAAGTTCCCTCTCATTTCTCAACCCCAAATAGCATGGATTTCTTCCAATCCCAAAGCCAACAAAAACACCTTGCAAAGAATAGCAACAAAAGGAGGCTAACACAAGACCAAGTGAGACTTCTAGAGAGAACCTTCACCACCAACAAGAAGCTTGAGCCTGAGCTCAAGCTCCAACTAGCAAATCAACTAGGTGTGCCTCCAAGACAAGTTGCCATTTGGTACCAGAACAAGAAAGCCAGATGGAAGACACAAAGCTTGGAGCTTGACTATAATACAATCCAAGTGAAGCTAGAAAATGCATTGGCTGACAAAAGGAGATTAGAGAAAGAAGTGATTCAGCTTAGAGAGGAGTTGAGGAAGGCTCAAGAAATGGTTTTTGCTTTCAACCAAGGAGTAGTTCCTTCTCATCCTCATCATTTCCATCCTCCTCCTCCTCCTCCTCCTCCTCTTAATGTTTCTTGCAACTCTTCTTGTGATGAAGGAGGTGGTGGCTCTAGCTTGCATGAAGATGTGAATGGTGAGGTTTTGCAACTCGATGAGCTTTATGCTTGTTTAATTGGTCCTGGTGGTGGTGGATCAACCTGGGGTTAGTGGGTATGTGACCAAAGTAGACTACGTACTCTTTCCTATAAAAACCATGAGTGTGTACTGCTTGGAATTGAAGCACCCTCTCCAGATTTTGGATTGACACTTGAGCAGGTGGTGTGTTGAAGAAATTAAAGCTTGTTTTAATTTAGGAAGAATTAATGTTAATGACGCTTGTGAATTTTAATTAATGGCAATTGATGTTAATTATAATTATTAGTCTACTTCATATATATGTTGAATGTGATTACAAGTATTGCTTCATAATATAGATGGTGTAAAGATTTAAATTCAGAATATTTTCTTTTACCTTCAAAAATTTTTAATTTATAATAGAAAAAATTATAGTAAACTCTTTGATGTAATGCAATCAATTCATGCTGACTAAATATGGCTATTTTTCAACTCACAATTACTTCTTCCCTTTCCATATGGAAAAGTAAAATTAAGCAAGTGGACTCTTGGTGCTCAGTCACAGTACTAATGCTTCATTGTCAAACAAATCCAATTTTCTTTCAACTACTTGCCTAATATATAGAAGGTTAATTCTTCAGGTGGGGAGAGGAGCCTAGAGGAATTAATGGAATGAACTTGATTCTATAACTTCACATCAGTTTGACCTATCAATAATATACATGTGGGGCTTTACTTTGACCAAATTGAAAGTTAACTTTATACATAATAGATGAAAATTTTGGATAATCCACCCTTCCAATTTTTAATTAGAATATGCAATTTCCTTAATATTATGCTCTATATCTAATTATATTATTACTTTTTTTACCATATGAAGTCCTAAAGTAGCCATTTACAATCATATACGTGCATACATGTAAAATAAAAACTAAGGAATTTACAAGAAGATTAAGCCGTTCAAATTAATAATTTGAAAGGTTAAAATTAAAAATTAAGTTGCAGCAGCAGCTTGAATCCTGTCACCTGCCATGCCAATGATTTCAGATTTTAGTGCTACTTGCAATGCCATGATTTTGAGGGAATTGGGAAGTCCCTCTCAAAATTTATTATCGCATTCTTTTTCTTTGGACTTAAGGGTTAGGAAAGCAACATGTCGTCTCTTCATGACTTAATTAGCTAGATCAATAATTTATTATTTTATTTTATTTTTATTATTAAATTAGAATTACTGAATTAATCAATTCATAATTATTAACAAAATAAATACAAAGTTTGGTGATAATATAAACTATTGCAACAAAACCGAGCTGAAAAGCAACCGAAACGATATTAACAAAATTTCTCGCGAAATGGTTAACATTATTAAAACGGCGAATTTTATGTGCGTTTGTAACTCCAAACTCCAAAGCCCAAGGCTCAAGCCCTTTTCCCTTCCATACTCAAACTCTCTCCAACCAAAATGCCCTGAACACATATCTCACCGCACCTCCACACACAGAACCGGCCATTGAAACACCGGTTCGGCTAAACCCACCCACCGTATATGGCATCGATCTCAGCTTTGTGTCGCGGTGGCGCTTTTGAAAGAATCAGAAACGTGCCGAAAGCTAGTCTCTCGTTGCTGTAATGTAAGTCGTAACAAATTCCCGCTCCACTTTTCCGTCGTGATGATTCCATTTCCAAAATTAGTTTATTTGCTGTCGAAAATAATACGTTGATGCAATTTTATTTTGGCTTCCCGAATTTTTATGCACTCATTTTTAAACCACTGAAAGGAAAAAAAAAAAAAAAATTACCACCAAGTAAAATTTCGTTAGTATTTGCTGATGCTGAAAGGCCTAATTGAAAAATTAAAATATGAAATAAATTTTACAAACGAAACAGTTATGAAATAATTACTGATGATAATTTTGCGTAGTAAAGTTGGCATTAAATATGAGCGGTAATAGTTGTGTTAAAATATATTAATGAATTGCATTGTTTGTGTTTTTTTTTTAAATATTAAATGTCTAGAATATAAATTATCAATGAAATATAATATTAATTAAAATGTAAAAATATAATATAATATTAAATATTTATAAAAAAATACTATTTTTTTTCAAAAATTACCAATTAATAGAGTTTGATCGGCAATAATATTGAAAAACTTAATCAATGAAATTTAATAATATACCAATGAATTATTTTTTTGATATATTAAATATTGTTTTATAATATAAATATATTTAGGAAATAATACAGATAACTTTGTGACATTGGTATTATTTATTTATAATAGAAATTTAATATTTTATTATATATGTAGACATCGTATTATATAATTGAACAAAATCAAATAGAAAAATTCAATTTGTCTCATTCAAATTAATGATTTGAATTATAAAATAAAATCAAAATAAGAAATTCTTATTTTTGTGAAAAAATATAAGCAATTGGTCATGAAACAATGGCCATGTGAAAAAAAAAAAAAAGTCCAGCCCCTCGTGAAACAATGGCCAAAAAACAAAAGGAAGAAGGCATGCATGGCCATGGGTCTATGAAACTGCAAGGAAGATAAGCAATTGGTCTTTGTTTGCGATGAATTGAGGAGCCAATAGTTGAGGATTGAGGAGGCGAGGATGATGGTAAATCAAGGAATCGATAGTCGAGATTGAAAGGTATGATTAATGAAACAAAGAAGAAGAAGATTGGAGTGAGGTGAGATTGAAGTTGGAGGTGCTAAAGAAAGAAGTAGAACTTCCCCATAAAAAGATATCTCCTTCAAAATAGGCCAGTCAAGCAAAGAAGATTGCAATTAGGGGTGGGCATTTGATTCAAACTGAATCGAATCGAATTTAATCAAATCAAATTATAAAAATTAAATTATATATTTTAGAAATCGAACCAAATCAATATAGATGAAAATCAAATTGAACTGAACCGCTCTATTTCGATTTGATTTGGTTCAAATCGATCAGTTTTGATTTTTGATTAATTTATTAATTTAGAAGTGATTTTTAAATTTTTTGATCTGATTTTAACTTTGATTTAAACCTAATAACCATTAATCAATAAAAATAAATAATTTATATATATAAAATTACATACAATTCATAAATTCCCTATAAAAATAAATCAATTCAAAAAATTAATAAAACTATTCAGTTTAGTTTAACTGATTTTTTCCTCTTTAAAATCGAACTTGATTTGGTTCGGTTCAAATCGATCAGTTTTATTTTTGATTATTTTTTTAATTTAGACGTGATTTTTAAATATTTTGATCTAATTTTAACTTTGATTTAAACATAATAACCATTAATCAATAAAATTAAATAATTTATATATATAAAATTACATACAATTCATAAATTCCCTATAAAAATAAATCAATTTAAAAAAATTAATAAAACTATTCAGTTCAGTTTAACTGATTTTTTTCTCTTCAAAATCGAACCCAATCGAAATAACAGAAATTTTTATAATATAAAATCGAATCAAATTGAATTATTTTAAAATCGAATCAAATTATCGAATTAAGACTATTTAGTTTAAACCGAATAATACTCACCCCTAATTGCAACAACCTAAAGAGAGACTAAAACCTATGCATATACCAATGGAAACTGGGAGAAGAATGACAGAGTTTCAGCTTTTCAATTTTATATAGACTGTAAAAAGATCGGTGCCCATAGATGACCACAACCACTCTTTTGAGATGCCATATATGTGAGGAAATCCTCGAAACAAACTTGTACCCACTGAGAGAACATGTAGATCTATAGAACATACAATTCCTCCATTTGAATGGGAATATGTTTGATAGAACGAGAAATTATGACAAACATACCCATCCAAAAAGGGAATCTAAACTCTTTAGATTTGAAGACTACAAAAGCACTACAATTAAAAAAAAAAAAAAAAAAAAAAAAAAGAGAGATAGAGGGGAAGGGTCTACGGCCAAAAGGTCATACCTCCCTCCAAACTAAAACTAAAAAACTAGGTTTGAAGATCTAGAGAGAAGGGAGAGGCTTTGGATTAGAGGGAAAGCCAATTTTTTTTTTTTTCCTGAATTGGAAGTAAGCGTTACGTTACAACATATATTTGTTATCCATTTGTTAATGTCATTATCATAGCTTAGGCTGAACGTCGAAAAAGGACACCTAGTTTGAGTGGAAAATCTGTCCTCTCCACTCCATCATATCAAATTTTAATTTTTTATTTAATGCATAGTTAGTTTTTTTTTTTAATTAATTCCAATTAAAATTTGAATAAATGTGTGTACAAATAAAGAGATAAAATTATTAAAAAATTGCAAATTCTTATATATATAATTTATTATTTATAATTGCTATATTAAAATTATAAATATAATTATATCAAACTAATTAATGAAAAGTCTAAAACTACTGAACGTAAAGCCTAAAAATTATTAAACTTGATCTGTAACTCTCTTCCTAATAATGGTATTAATTTTTTTTTTTTTTATTTTGTTACTTATATAGAGAGTGAGAGAGTTAAACATTAGACATCTCAAATTCAACAGATGTACAGCTACTATGTACTAAATTTAATTTTATTAATGTTATTAATTCATATTTAAATTTAGCTAGCCTAACTATTCCTTAATATATTTAATAATGTATACATATATTTTGTATAAATATTGCAATTTTACTGTGCTTTTATTACTCTTTTTAGAGTTTTGCTTTCTTTTTCATGGATTTAGTATGTTCAATTCACCAACTAAAAGTAACTGAGTAATCCAAATTACATACCATATAATATTGGTAACTATGCACATTATTTTTCATATCTTCTCCATATAATATCGGTAACTATGCACTTTGTTTTATTTAATTGACCCATTTTAAAATAAAGTAATATTTTTTTTATCAAGAAAATAAAGAACACACGCATAATGAGTTCAGTGATAAAAGTGGATCAATATTAAAATTATGATAATTTTAATAAAATCTTTATTTTTATACAAACTCAACACACACACTCTTCATAAATGATATACGATGTCGAAATATCAATTCACTGGATTCATACATAATTTTTATTTTTTCTTACTGAGAAGATAAAAATTTTAAAATAAATTATTTTTAAAATTATAATAATTTTAATAAAATTTTTATTTTTATAAAATTTTTATTTTTATAAAAATTTAGTATATGCACACTTCATACATAGATGATGGCAGAGATAAGCGTCATTAGTATTGTTATTATTATTCTCAAATATTAAAATTAAATGATAGAGCCGTTGGCCTTTAACTATACCTTCAAATTTTGGGCTACTTTATTTAAGCCTTTTAGCCCCCAACTTATTTGGCGGCAACTTGTGCTGGAAAATTATCAATATATCTCTTACCCACATCTACATGCACTTACTTCCATTTCATATCCCACTCTCTTCTCTCTGCGTATTTCACCTCCTCAAAAATCAATCTTCAATTATCACCTATTATACTCTTTTCTATAAAAAAAATAATTTTAATATTATTAAATTAAAACTCATTAATTACTTAAAATAATATTTAAATTGAATGATAAACTCATAAGATATGTTTCTCTATCTATATTTAAATTATAATACTAGTTGAAATGATAATCTTAAATATATTTTACAGAAAATTATAAGTTAATTTTAAATTATATAAAAAATTATAAATATTTTTATAAAAAATAATTTAACTTTTGAAATTTTTTTATATTTTATTTAAATTATTGTTAAATTGAAATAATACAAAACAATTGCATCCTTTGAAATTTATTTTATTAATAAAATAGTTAGTTAATTTAATTATATAAATATAAAATATTAAAAAGTAATTAAAAATGACATGATTTTAATGGTTTTAAATAATAAATAAATAAATAAATAAATAATATATTTTCTAAATTTTAAACAATAAAAAAATAAATATATAAATATAAATTTAGATGAATTAATAAAATAAAATTTGAGTATGCGATTGTTTTAAATTATTTTAACATAAACGGTACTTTAATTCAAAAGACTAAGTATTTTAATGAAAAGATTATTTTATTTAATGAAAAATTACATTATTTTTCTTAAAAAATATAAAAATTAACCTTAAATTTCATAAAATTTAAAAATATCTTATAATTGACTTTATATTTTATTGGATATTGTGTTATAAATAAGGAGTATCAATGTAAAAAAAAAGGTGGGAGCCTAAATTTTAGGCTTCATTTGTTTTTTTTGAAATATTTTTTAAAAAAAATATAATTTTTTGTACTTTTAATGTTTAGTAAACCTAAAAAGAGGTTAGGGAAATTTTTTTTTTAAATAGAGAAAGTTATTTTTTAAAATTTAATAATTTTATTAAATTGTAAATATTTTTATATATGTATGATATAATTATATATTATTTATTTAATATTATACATAAATATTTTTTTATATATAAGTTATTAGTAAAATGCTTAATTTAGTTTCTATATTTAATGGAAAAGTTTAATTTATTATTTTTTTCTAAATTAATGTAAAAATTTTATTTTAAGTTTAATTTAATTTAAAAATTAAAATTTAAGAATTAAATTTTTTAATTTCTTAATTTTATGCGTAAATTATTTTCCGCAAAGAAACAAATCCTTTTTACTTTGTTTAGGGGCAAAAGTATAAAATCGCGTGTGTTCACCTAAATATTTAGCGCGTGGTGACAACCCTAAAATATCAGGGTAAAAGCACTATTCTCTCTGAATTTTCCTTCGAAGTAACAGCAAAAGAGAGAATCGAGAGAGAGAAACAAAGAGAAAAAACGATTTTTTTTTTTTTTTATTTTCCGTTTCCCCAAATCTTCACGAAGCGCTATGAAAAGCTTCTACACAAATGGATTTCTAGGGTTGGTATCGATTCCAAATTACAATTTCATTCGCAACTCGAACCGATTCAGCTCGGCGATAACCCGGTGAGTTCGCCGAGTTACTGCTCAGTCTTAATGATTTTCTTTCCACAGTCCAAACGCCAACGAGATCTGTAAATCCCCATATGCTTTAAATTCAGATATATTACCTCTACGTGAAGTTTATAGATAAGGATATCAGTATTCGGGCGTAAAAATTGTTCTTGTCATGCAATTGAAATCGGCCTCGGATTCTTCACAGAAGCGAAGGGATTTTAGCCCGAGAGGAACTAGGCTTCGAAAGAAGCATAAGAGACTCGATGCCATATGCGAAAACGTTTATAATCAAAATCATAGTGAATCCAACGAGGGAAGAGGAGAGTCCACCCAGGATGCCAATTTGGAGCTGCGTCGCAGCTCACGAGTGCGGCGGGCACCGGTTGTGCTCGATGTCTCACCTCCTCCTGTCAAAAAGCGCAGGAAGATTGGTAAGAATGTCAATTTGAGTGTTAATAGAAACGGTGGTAGTGTTAGTCTAGGGAGTGTTAAAAGGGAAGACAGTGAGAGATTAGAGGATTTGGATACTCCAGGGAGTTGGAGATCGCGGTTGAGATCAAGGGGTAGGAATGTGGCGACTAGAGAGAGAGGCGAGACAAGTGGGAGAAGGAAGCTTTTTGATGAAATAGAGACGACGGAAAGTGAATTGGCTGGGAATAAAGGATATTTGGATGGTGAGAAGATGATGGTTGTGAGATCAAAGAGGCCAGGGAGGGTAAAGGCAGTAAATGGTTTGGGGAATGAAATGAAAGCGGGTGGAACATGTGGTCTTGAGGATGTGAATGAGAAGGATGAGGGTAAAGAGTGTATAAGGAATGATGAGAGTGAGAAGGATGAGATTCGGGTGGCAGAGAATGAGGCCAAGGAGGGCATGGCAGTTTTAGGTAGTGAAATAGGCAGTGGAAATGATGGGGAGGTAGGGGGGAATGATGCTGATGAGAGTATGGAAGTTTCAGTTGCTGCAATGGGTGGTGGAAATGAGGTGGAGGTAGTGGATGATGGTTCTGCACTGTTAGGATCAGATGAAGTGAATGAACAAGAGCAGAAAGAGAAATTGCATGATTTGGAGTTGAAGAAGACCCCGGATGGACATGATAATGTGGAATATGTAGAGCAGAGTGACAAAGCGGAGGATTTGGAGAATGGGATGGATTTGAAAAATGAAAGAGAAGTTGTTGAAGTTGATGGGGCACTGGTAAATGAGGTGGAGGATCCTGATGAGGAAGGACATGCTGAGGTTAATGAAATTCCCTTGGAAGTTGAGAAAGATGCGAAGGCAGACAAATTGAATCATGATTTGCATACTCTTGATAGGCCACGGATTAAACAGGGGAGACGGTGTGGTTTGTGTGGATGTGGTAATAATGATGGTAAGCCACCTAAGAGGTTGGTTCAAGATGCTGGTGAAAGTGAACGTGAGACATACAGTGGCTCATCAGCGTCAGAGGAGCCCAACTATGATGTCTGGGATGGATTCGGTGATGAACCAGGGTGGCTTGGACGCCTATTGGGTCCTATAAATGACCGATATGGTATTGCTGGAATTTGGGTTCATCAACACTGTGCTGTATGGAGTCCAGAGGTGCAGTTTCTAAACTGAATTTTGTTATCTATCTAATATATCTCCTGCTTTGCTTGGTAAACCGTTATTATTTCTCATACTAATTGTTAGAGTTACTAAAATTTTCTTATAAGTTTCCTTTATTTTTATCATTTCCTTCATTTGGTTGTATTAGATATGTGTCAAATAGGAATTGTTATTTGTATGGGGATTATTGTATTTAAAGAATGCTCTGGTGGTGTTGCTTGCCCTATGTTGTTGATGCCGTCCTTAGATGAGGTATTATCCTGTTTCTGCAACAATCTATCATAGATTTTATTCTCTTGAAAGCTTTTGGTGTTCTTAAAGACTGATCAATGCAGACTCTCCTTTATTGATTGTCTTATTTTTTAGCTCCGTTGTGGAGTTTTTTTAATTTTATTGTAAGGAAAGCTAATATGGGCTTCTATGAGCGTGTGAATAGAATATTAAATATACTTCTGATGTCATCATGACACATTAATGTCCCAAAGCTTGTTTTGATAGAGTTGTAAATTTTCCTCAGGATGAACATTATCATTGATATTGCTAACAAAATGCTTGATTTAATAAGCCTTTTCTATAAGTATATATATATATATATATATGTATATATATATATATAACATTATTGAACATGTTATTTTAGCATTAATTGTTCAGTTTGAATATTGTTGTGTGATAATGTTTTATAGCCCATCAATAAAAGAGTATGGTGTGCAATTCATCACTTAGTCATTAAAAAACGCAATTCACCAGGAAAGGTGTGTTGAATTCATGTTCAAGTATACAGTTTTTTACTGCAAAAGTACAGGTTTGATTCAATATTTAAGAAAGCTCAGTCTGTGTTGGTTTTCATATTCAGAATATATGTAAACTTCATATAGGTGAAAACCTCTAGAAACCTGTTTAGATTTATGTTTTCTCCAGTGATAATAGAACTTATTTGGAACTTGTTAGGAGACAATGCCAAATTATAATTTTGTGCGAGGGTCAAACGGCTCATAATAATAAAGTTGGCTCATTTTTGTTGTGGATAAAAACACTGATTTAAGATTGCTTCCGAAAAATCTTTTAAAATTTTTTAACTTTCAACAAGGAGATATAGCAATTTGGCTTGTGACTGTATACATGCATAGACAGTTGTGGTTTTATTTTTTTCCTTTCACATTTAAGAAGAGAACCCTTACTGGATGTGTTGCAAATACAGTGAGAAAAAGGCTACTTATTCTTAGCTAGTTAGCCTATTATTTACTTGTAGGTAGTGCCGCTTGTTAAGCAATTCAAAAGTAGATATTATTCACTTTTTTATTTTTATTTTGTGGTCTGTGTTCAAGGTTTCAGGTGGGGGATGGGAACTGAACAAATCTACATAATTGGTGCCTAAAGCATTTAACCTTCTTACTCTTTTTTCCTCTGTTTATCTCTATGTAATATTTCCTGGACCCTCTTGAGATGGTCTTGTAAAGCATTAGCAGGATCATCAAAAGAATTGTTGTTATGATTATTTGTTTGCTTTTCCATATAAAAGAACATACCTCTATTGGTTTTGTTGTTTGGTGTCTTATAACTCTTTGATATGTTAGCTTTATGTGATGCAGAGTGGACCTTATTTGATGAAGATAGCTTTACTTCCATATGCATGTGGTGGTTTTCTCTCTGGTTTAGGTGTCCATGATTATTTCCTTTGCATGAAATTAACTGATTCTGTCTGTTCAAAAGATTATCAGGGCTCAACATTATATCATACTCGATATTTTATCATCTCTAATCTTATCTTGTGATGGAACATATTTTGAGGGAGTAAGCAACAGCCTCCACTCCTTGATGCTTAACATTTTTCATTTGTATATCGGCACAATGCATATTCTCTTTACTACATGTTATTTGGGTCGGATATTCTCTTTTACTGTATTTTGTTGAGTTCTTTTAACAAAAATTTAACCATCTTGTTGCAGTAAATTCCCATGCATTGTGATTTGTGTTCGCAGGTTTATTTTGCTGGTTTAGGTCGCTTAAAAAATGTAAGGGCTGCACTTTGCAGAGGAAGAGCATTAAAATGCACACGCTGTGGAAGACCAGGCGCAACTATCGGATGTCGTGTTGATCGATGTCCAAAAACTTATCACTTGGTTTGTTATTTGTATTTGTTTTACAGAGTTGCTTTTCTTTCTTTTACAGCCTTTTGCTTTCCATACATGGCAGCCATTATAAGCTGCAACTTGATTTTGTTTTTCTTCTCGCTTCTGTGTTTTGCAGCCTTGTGCTCGAGCTAATGGCTGCATCTTTGATCATCGTAAATTTCTTATAGCATGCACAGATCATCGACATCTCTTCCAGCCTCATGGTAATCAATATTTAATGCGGATAAAGAAATTGAAGGCCAGGAAAATGAGGTTAGAAATGAGGAAGCTATCAAATGATGCTTGGCGAAAGGATGTTGAAGCTGAAGAAAAATGGTTGGAGAACTGTGGGGAGGATGAAGAGTTTTGAAACGTGAGAGCAAGAGGCTTCATCGAGATTTGTTGAGAATTGCACCTGTGTACATTGGAGGCTCTGAGTCTGAGAGTGGAAAACTATTTGAGGATGGGAATCTGTTGCTGGGCTAAAGCACGTGATACAGTGTATGAAGGAAGTAGTTATTTTACCACTTCTATATCCTGAGTTTTTTAGTAATCTAGGAATGACACCTCCTAGGGGTGTTCTTTTGCATGGGCATCCTGGAACAGGTAAAACACTTGTTGTGCGAGCATTGATTGGTTCATGTGCACGTGGTGACAAACGGATTGCATATTTTGCTCGTAAAGGTGCAGACTGCTTAGGAAAGTATGTTGGTGATGCTGAGCGCCAGCTTAGACTCTTGTTTCAGGTTGCTGAGAGATGTCAACCTTCTATAATATTCTTTGATGAGATAGATGGATTAGCCCCTTGTCGTACAAGGCAGCAAGATCAGACTCACAGTTCAGTTGTCTCCACATTGCTTGCTTTATTGGATGGTTTAAAATCCCGAGGTTCAGTGGTGGTGATAGGTGCAACAAATCGACCTGAGGCTGTTGATCCAGCATTGCGTAGACCTGGGAGATTTGACAGGGAGATTTATTTTCCATTGCCATCAGTTGAGGACAGGGCTGCCATACTTTCACTTCACACACAGAGGTGGCCAAAACCAGTTACTGGATCTTTGCTGCAGTGGGTTGCAAGAAGAACTGTTGGCTTTGCTGGTGCTGATCTGCAGGCTCTTTGTACTCAAGCTGCCATAATTGCACTGAAGAGAAATTTCCCTTTGCAAGAAATTTTATCTGCTGCTGGAGAGAAAGCTCCTGGTGCTAAACGTGTTCCTCTTCCAGATTTTGCAGTTGAAGAGAGAGACTGGTTAGAGGCCTTAGCATGTGCCTCACCTCCCTGCTCTCGTAGAGAAGCTGGAATAGCTGCTCATGATTTGGTGTCTTCTCCTCTTCCTACCCACCTTATTCCTTGTTTATTGCAGCCATTATCCCAGTTGCTTGTTTCTCTCTATCTTGATGAACGGCTCTGGTTGCCTCCACCCCTTTCTGAAGCTGCTGTGATGATTAAAAGAGTGGTAATTTCTTCTTTAGCGATGAAGAATCTCCCTACTAATCAGTGGTGGTCTCATGTTGATAATTTACTTCAAGAAGCAGAACTTGCCAAGGAAATACAGAAAAGGCTTTCATCTACTGGAATATTAAGTGGAGAGGGCACCTATTCTGGTGTGGATGCCTTTGCTGATGAAAATGATGATGATAGAGTGATGCTTAAACCTTCAGTGGTGCGTAACGGGGGTATGAGCATTGGTTTGTCTGGAAGTTTATCTTTTGCATCATTAAAGAAACCAGGATACCGGGTATTGTTTGCTGGGAGTCCTAGATCTGGGCAGAGACAATTGGCTTCTTGCATACTTCATTGCTATCTTGGGAATGCAGAAGTTCAGAAGGTTGATCTGGCTACAATTTCACAAGAAGGGCACGGGGATATGGTCCAAGGGATTACACAGATATTGAGTATGTCTTCTTTTTATATTCTCTCTCTCTCTCTCAAAAAAAAAAAAAAAAAACCTTCATTGTTGTGATACACAATTTGGGCTGCATGAGATTTATGCAAGCAATCATTCTGTGTAATTTTTTTTTTTTTCCTGTGGATAATACTGCAACTTCTATTGCTGAGGAGTTGGCTTGAGTATAAGCTGCTTCAGACATCCATGGTTTGCTCGAGTGTGAGCTGCTTCAGAGTTCAGACATCCATGGTCTCAAGTTTTCTACTTCTTGACTTTTGTGAATTAGTTTTCAATTAATGTGTTCTATTATCAAGTCTATTAGAAGATGGCCAAGCTCTTTATGATTTCATTCATACTATTTTTTTTGGTCTATTTTGATTAAAGAAAAAGTTCTCCTTTCATGTGGAATTGTCAGGTGAGCAGTTTTTCTGGAATCTTCAACCTACATAGCTGTCTATTAGACATCTAGTATCATTAGCCTCAGACTTACATTAGGCATAGCAATTAAGGTGAATTGCATGACAGAGCACTCAGTTTTAATGGCTATTGAAGTCTCCAAGTTGATCTTAGTTGAATTGCAAATGTTATTTGTGTTTTTTAATGGTATAGAGACCTCCCAGTTTTGATAATATAGCACTCCATACTTAAGTTGTATGCTTTGTCTTTTAAAAGCCAAGAAAATGAGATTGATGGATAACTGCTGCTGCCTGTGTCAAAAAAAAAAAAAAAAAAAAAAAAGAAATATGCAATTTTTACCAGGCAGTAACTTTTGAATGTATGGGTAAATGGAACTGACATCCAAATCCAATTTAGGACCTTGTTTGGTTCAAAATGTGTTCATTTCTTAGTAGCTTCCGGAGAAATGGTACTTTGTGGGACATTATTTGCTAGGAAGTTGTGGGTTTTATTGTTTGGTATGCACTTTTCCCCAAGACGTATTTGATTTTGGTTCTTTTTTCAGTCTAATCGGCTTGGTTTCAGTTCCAATTTAAAAAAAAATTTGGTTTTCGATTTAGTTCAGTTAGTTTAGCCAAGCTAACCAATCTGAACTAGTTTGATTTAATATATGTGTTGTTTAGATGGGGGGCTGCTGCGTTTTAACTTAAAACTTACCTAACCCTTAAAACAGGTATCTCTGTTTCAGCCCTAGCCAATTTACCTTCACACAGCCACTCTTCATCTTTTGATTCCTCACTCTTCAGAACTCAGAAGATACCTCAGTCCTCAAAAGAAGATACCTCAGTCCTCAAAACTCAGAAGTTTCATACCTTGCCTTACTGGCTCACTGCAGCCTTTGCCACTTAGCATCCCGTATCTCCTCTCTGAGCTCCCTCTCAACTCCATTCCAGATTTTCAGTCACTTCCACACCTGTGAGGCTGTGACCCGAGTCCCTGTCACCACATGTAGCCATGACACCTGTCTTCCGCTCCTAGGTTCCTCCTCCCCAGAAGCCTTTCACGAGTCTCAATTTGCCACCTTTTGCCATTATTCCCCAGTTACTCCTCAGTTCCTTGATTCAGTAGCTATCAATTTCTGTTTTAATGAAGCTTGATTTCGGTTTCTGCCTCTTATGAAATTGCGGATTTGCTGTTAGTTCTGGTTTCTGCATACTTTATGAAAGGAAAAATGATGTTTAGTTGTTTGTGCTTTATGTAATTTTATTTTTTTTTTAAATATCTTTATTACTAGAATGACCCCTTGTTTTTTGTTGAGAAGAGTATATGGAACGACGGAATGAGAATTTGATTTGCGGGTTCTAAGTTTACTAGTTTCAAATGGGTTACTAGTTCACTTCACCTAAATTAGATTAAATTTCGTGTGTTTTGGTCTCTAGAACTTCAAATTATGAAAATTTGGATAAAAAATTGTTAATTTCTTTCGCATTTTCTAACCTTTTTAGGTCGATCAAACAAATAAAAAAAACCAAATGTATATATTTCGCTTTGGTTCCCTTCTTTAGCTAATTTGGTTATTTTGGTTTGGTTTGAACCGACTGAATGCTCAGCCCTACTTCCTAGGAAATGCCATTTCTTGAGCTTATTTCCTGTAAGCAAACCAGGCCTAGATTGTATGGCATGATTTCTTTGGTTTTCAAGCTTGCTGCTACATGATTTCTGATTTTTTTTCATCTTTTCATGGTAGAGGGTGGCAGAAGAGTAGTTGAGATTATTATTTATTGTAGCCTTCATGTCATTGAAATTTTGGGTGTTGGTAATTTTTGCTGAGGCAAGTTGACCTTCATAAGCTTAAATACAAATTGGGTGTCATATGTGAATGAGAAAGCATGTAGGGATCCTTACATCTATCTGTCACTTTGGCAGTGAAATGTGCTAGCTTGGAGTCATTCGTGATTTTCATGCCAAGAATTGATTTGTGGGCTGTGGAATCATGTCAGCAAGTTACTGAGGAGAGTGATGCATCTTCAACAGACCATCAACTTTCTGAGGAAACAGAATTTTGTTCCACACCAATTCAAGTTGTTGGAAAGGAAAATGAATCCATTGCACATCAATGCAGTGAATCTGAAATGCCACAGCCACAAGATGCTACCCTGTGCACCTCACATGCCTGGAGCTCATTTGTTGAGCAGGTGGAGTCTATACGCGTGTCAACATCCTTGATCATTCTGGTATGTTGATTTTCTGATTGTATAAAAGCTGCTGCATGTTTCTCATGTTTGTTAAAGCCTGGTTTAGGGCATTTAGCATACAGATATGATTAGTCTATTTTCGAGCTTTTCTTAACAATTAAGCGCCTGACTAATGGATATGATTTGTCTTTTGACTGCAATATTTATTCTTTATGAACTAGTTCAAAATTTAAGGGATTTGTTAAAATGGCAAAAAATTATAAAAGAATGAAACAATATTAATTTTTTATTTTCTCAATGCTTTTGAAGGTTTAGCTAATATCCTACAGGCATGATTTGGTTTTATTTGCTGAATTAAATAAAAGTTTTGTGTTCAATTGAATAAACAGATAAGAAGGGCTCAGTTGAACATTCACAAATGTACAGGAGCCTGTAAGTGCATATGGTCAAGAAAAAACAAATCTTTTGCCACAAAGTTAGGGGCTTTGTTCTTAAGCTTTGTTCTGTTAAATTTGACCATATCTAGGGAATTAAGTTACTCTCTTATAATTTCTCACGTTAATTTTCAGCACTTTCCTCATTTAATTATTTGGGCATCAGCATTAGGAGTATGACATGCTTATTATTCAAAAGAGAAGATTCTAGCTTAGCTAGTCCTTGATTTTTGTTGTGTTGGGCCCAAACTCTGCACATGGCACTGCAACCTTTCTGAAAATGTTGTGATGTGGGATGTGTTTGAACAACCTTTGCGAGCTATCATATATTAGGGCTTCATATTTAGATATTCAAGGGAAAGGGATTTATCTTTTGTGATTGAATTCTAGCTGACTGTAACCAATGTTTGAGGACATAAGAATGGCTGTTTTGTGGCTGGAATAGTAGGGTCTGGTTGCAATCTGGGATAGCAGCTATGTGTCAGATGTAGGGCTGAATTCTTAGATGGAAAGGGTTTGTGGTATTGAATTGGAGTTGGGTATGTGTAGATCAAGGAGAAAAGGGTGCCTCGGTAGGAATAAAGCTGGAAGTTCTGATTGTTGTTGTTCTCTGACAGCAAATTTTGACCATGTGCCTCATCAGATGTTGATGAGTTAATTGGCTGGGCAAGTTATTCAAAGCTACCAACATTGATGCGACTAATCTATTAGAGAAAATCCTTGGCAATTTGATTTGCCCATAATACTATAAAACTTGAACTCTCTTACAATTGTTGATTATATTGAAGTTTGTGTATGTGTAGTTGAAGATTTCCCATAAATCCTTATCAACAATTATTCCATTGCTTTTGAGAATGAGGAATTGAAACCTAACATGTGTAAAGGCCAATAAAAGACAAGGAAATAACAGGACCCTAGTTAACACTTATTGGAGTATGAGAAAGACCATCCCGAACCAAATTACTGAAAAGCCCTTAAGCATAATAAAGCATAAAAACATGAATAAAATTGAAATATAGACCATCAACAAGCTTACCCATAAGCAACTGCCTAATACACTTTGCCTTTGAACTAAGAATACTCTCGTTATTGGTATAGTTAAATATATCTTGTTTCCAAATGCTATTTTTCTTGTCCAATCACGCAATAAATGTGACATACAATTTATATAGTGGGGTTTGGCTTTATTTTTTTAGTGATTGTATACTTTAAATCTATGCTTTTCTAAGATATTAGTGTGCTGGTACATTATCTTCATTTGTAAAATTGTTTTTCTTTTGTAGAATGCAATTGATTCATTCATCTGTTATCACCCACTTGTCCTTTGAAGAATGCATTCATTATACTGGTAATATGGTCATTCAATCTATTATTTCCTTGCTTGTAATGATAATTTTACCTACCTTCTACACTAACAGGCTACTTCAGAACTTCCATATCTGAAACTCCCACATAGAATAAGGGAATTCTTTAAGAGTGATATCTCAAATAGCAGTCAGTTGACTCCTTTGGAGCACACGGTGCCCCGATTCTTGGTTCATACTGGTGGGAATTTCAATCGTGATGTGGTGGCCAGTCTTTCTGCGGCAAAGTTATTGAGGGATATAATACAACTCTTTGTTCTGTTGGTTCATCAAAGGGTGCATATGCATATTGGTTCATCCAGACAGTATAAATTTTGTGATTCTATTGAAGGATCTCTTGATGCAGAATATCACAATAAAAATCATGGCTCAGCTGGTGAAAATGAGTGTAGAGAAGAATTTCTTTATGAACATTTAAAAGTTCCACCACCTCCCAATAATAGAAGTTTGAAAGGAAAATCAAGCTTGCTATTAGCAATATCTACATTTGGACATCAAATTCTTCGATATCCCCATTTTGCTGAACTTTGTTGGGTCACATCAAAACTGAAAGAAGGTCCTTGTGCAGATGTTAGTGGACCTTGGAAGGGCTGGCCTTTCAATTCTTGCATTATTCGTCCTGGTAACATGGATTCTGTGACATTTGCTTCAGGGAATGTTAAAAGCAAAGAGAGATCTGGTTTAGTCAGAGGCTTAGTTGCTATTGGCTTATCAGCATACAGAGGTGTGTACAAATCACTCAGAGAGGTCTCCTTTGAGGTAAGGAAAGTCCTTGAGCTTTTAGTTGGACAAGTGAATGAAAAGATTCAGGCTGGGAAAGACAAATATCAGTATGTTCGTCTCTTATCGCAAGTAGCGTATCTGGAAGATATGGTCAACAACTGGGCACATGCATTGCAAAGGTACTGTTGGCTGTTGTCATTTACATGCTAGAAGATTCATTTCATTTGCAGATTGTTCTCTAACAGGGTTTTTTCTATTTCAGTTTAGAACTTGACACTCAAATCACTGTGGCGAATGCTAGGCAAAGTACCGTGGAATTTCTAGGTAACCATTCTTGTGAGGATCATTTAGCTCAAAGTGAAGAATGCAAGGAAGGCTTACCAAATAAAAGCTCCCATGAATCTGAATGCCTGGCAGGAAGTCCTATGGAATTTGTTCCTGAAAATGAAGGTGTTGAATTGAACAAAGGAGACAATGGTTTTTGTCATTCTAGCTCTGAGGTGATAGATGTTCTCTCAGAAGACATATCCGCACAGCGGATTGTCCTTTGTGGCCATAACAACTCAGATAAGCAGCTTCAAAGTTCTACATCTGATAACCAGTTGGTTGATAATAATACAGATGAGCAGAATGAGACTGCTCTTGGACAGTGTGAGCCAGAAAATACTGAAACTCTTGCAGTTGTTACTGGATTGGACAATGGGTCATCAAAACATTCTAATGGATTTGTGGTTACAGAAGCTGTTCTTCCCTCTGAGAATGGTCTCTTTAATTCAGGTAAACCATGTGCTGATAAATTCTCTGGCTCCTTAATATCCAGTGACCAGGTCAATAGATTGGCTGCAATGGAGGGTGCAATTAGATGTGAGGATGCTCTGCCTGACTTCAGTGACCATATTGGGAATGTCAACTTATCTCCTGGCAAATATACTAATACCAGTCATTCTGCTGATTCTGGTGTTGTGTGTTCATATATTTGTTGTTCTGGATGCCTATGCACCCTCCATGGACTGATTCAGAAAATTCTAGTTCGGTACTGGGGATTAAACAATAGCTATTGGGTGGCAGAGGATGTTCATGATATTGTTTCATCATTGTCTGTAGATCTTCTTTCAGCAGTTAGGAAAGTTGATATGGCTGAAAATATCAACAATTCATTTGATGAGAACCTGAGATGTGGTAATGCTGAAAGATTGTCTGAATGTCCAGAACTGCGTAATTGTCATTGCAAAAGTTCAGGAAATAGTTTAGCTTTGGCAACGGAATGTAGTTGCCACTCAGTGGATGGCTGTTTAACTGCAAAAGGAAGTAACTCCCCAAATTCACAGTTCGGGCTTGAACTGGAATTTATTTTCAGAGATGGCATCCTGGTACCTGTGGATTCTAACAAAGATGTTTCTTTCCATTGTAAATACAAGACTTTATGCCTTTGTTCTCTTATAAAGTCAGTAGTAATGATGAAGCAGCCTTTTGATTGATATGATATTTTCACAGCATGGATTGCCTAGCAATGGCATCATATGGTGTTTTTGCGAATTTAGGTGTAAATTTTCATTTAAGAGGTATAAAGGATCAAATTTTTTGGGCAGTTCCAATTTATGGGTGTTTAATTGCTTTCCATGGTCAGCCGTTCAGGAGAAATGCTTTCTATGGAGGACAGTTCAGTCTACTTTTCTTCTGCTCTCAAAAAGATTTTGACGCAGGAAGAAGCTAAGAAAGAAACTTGTGCCATGTGAATACAACATATACTGAGGTCAGTTCCTAGTTGATTTCGTATAAGATGATAAGTGATTGTTGCTTTCTGTTTTTTCTGCATATATAGCTTTATGTTGGTTCCCAAGACAATTGCGTCAAGCAATTAGGAATATGAATCTATAGACAGTTTATTATTTTTGGTTTTGATTTGCTAGAATAAGCTTTTTGGCCAATTTGAAGGATTAGAGTGAAAATTTTATAACAAGAAATTAAAATATATTAACAGGCAGTAAGGACCAAAATTAGATATTTTAAAACAATAAATAAAAATATATATTGTGAATTTCAGAATTTGTTTTTAATATTATTATTCTTGATTTTCAGCCTGAATATGATTAGTTGTTATAAAATACTGAAAAAAATCTCATTAATGTTGATAGACTGCCCAAAAGTAAATTAGGCATCAGGAAGTGAATTCTTAGCTGACAGCAACACTACACCTGTTGGTTGTTGCTGTTGGTGGAACAAACTGGACCCTTGTATAAAAAAATCATTTAATTTTTACATATGATGTCTTTATCTGGCTGAATTTTAAACTCCATTGTTAAAGTTTGTGCTCCCCCCTCCTCTCTGTTAATGTTAGGGAGGAAGGATCTCATTTCTAAATCTCTGAGTGTCGGCACTTAATATTTTATTCCCTGTTTAGCAATTGGCTTTACCTGAAAATTGGGCCACTATCAGAAACAATGCCAACTTTAATTATCATGTTTAAGCAGCCTTTATTTTAGTAAGTACTAGCTTTGTCTGTTTGTAGTGTAAATGTTTAGTCAAAGCTTCTTTCTTTTCAATTGCCCGCTTCTTTCAAAATCTCTGAGGATAATTTACGCTTATTGTATTCCTCATCATTCTACTTTAAAGTTAGGGTTTCTCTTTTTTTTTTTTTTTTTGGCCGTTTGCTTTAGCAGCCTGTCTTCTCCGTCAAATATTTTGCTGTTCGTGTAGACGTCTATTAGTGTTTTTTTTTTTTTTATTGGAACTAGAATTGTCGTCTCAACTTGGTGCTTTTTATAGATACTTGATTTCATATAAAGTATAATTACTTTATTATAAAAAATAAAATAATTTCATATAAATTTGTAAGTTATCTCATGAGATTTTTGTAAAATGGTTATTTATATTAATTTTAGAAATTTTAAAAAAAATCTTCATATAAAAGAAAAACATATAATATTTTTTAAAAATCTAATAAATAATATTCAATGAACCTAAACTACAAAATTTATGACACTGCATGAAGTTCAAAAAGAAATACTCACTACACATGAAAGTGAAATAATAGAGAATTTTTTATAGTAATTTTTATTGATAATTATTTTTCTTTAATTACATATAAATAAGATTATTTATAATGTTTTTAGAGTCCTAGAAATATAAATTTACTTTCTAGAAAATTTAAATAAATTAAAATATAATAAAAAAATATAAACTAAATAGAAAACTAAATCCTAAATAAAATAAGAAGTAAACAAATCTTAAATATAATAGAAAATTTTCTAATTAATTAAGTTTTCACAAGATGTCCTCAGTGAAATTTGCTATCCAAAAAAATCAATTTTATCTACACTTGTTAAAATTGCTACTTATTCTCTTTTGACACTAGTATGTTCTCATTTTCATCTTATAATTTTTTTAAAAACATATTATATGTTTTTTTTATTTGAAGAAATTTTATTTTTTTTAGTTAATAAAATTTTTGTAATTAAATAATTTGTGAAAAAGTTTTTTTTATAAAAATTTAATAAAATAAATAATAAATTTATATAAAATTATCTTTTTTTTTCCTAACAAGTAATCACAAGTACCCATAAAATTTCTCACTCAACTTCTATTGAGCCAAAGGGCATTGGTACAACTGTTATTCTCTTAAATCTGCTGTACATCAACAATTTTTCATAACCATCATTGGACTCGTGGATGTGATGTGGCAAGTGATTATTGGGTGTTTATGGTGACCTCTTTTGCTTTTTACGTCTCTTTAGAGTTCACGCGCCAGTTTGTTTTCGGTTTTCTATGCGATGCTGCCGATGCAGATACTTGGCATTGGCACACGTCCCTGCCAACTAAGGCTTCGGTTATTTTGGATTTAGCATGCTTGCTAACTCGCCTTTCTATGCGCGTGCCGTATCTCTGATCATTGTCTAAAGTATACACTAAAAGTAAGGCTAATTTAAACTATACCATGTTCAGGAATCAATTAAAAGATAACAACCAAGCGAAAATGGGAACGATGAAAATAAATTAAAATGGATCAAATTTAATTTTGCTTTATAATGATGAAATTGTAAGTTCATTTAACAAATTTTAATTAGAAATAGTTTTTTGATATCACTAAAAGGATCTTATCATAATTCAATTAAAACATTTAGGTATAAAATTTCAACAATATATTTATGTATGTATATATGTATATATTCCTTCCATCATGATAAGCGTAAAATATCTACCGAATTATAAAATAAAAAAAAAGTCCATTAATTTTTAAGAGATGGTAATACACGTAATAGAAAAGCGCCTGGGTACAAAAGGCAATAATATAATGGCCAAGCTATCTCTGGAACTGTAGTCACGTGCACCCTTGGATTGTTGTGTGTTTTTTCACCTCGTCGCTATCGATCCCCCATGTGATCTGACTATGTAAAAGCCCATCCCTTTGTAACTAAATATCAAGATTGCCACCTGTGTCGTTTTGTTGCAGAAAACGGCTAATTGCGGTGGCGTTGGGCTGGGTGTTAAAAGTGGGCACAACCACGAGATAGTGATTGATATATTTGGTTTGTGTTGTTGATAGTGAAATAGTGAAGTGGCCACGTTCATTTTGGGGACTATGGGACATTTGAGAATTGCGAGGTTGATGTCTAACTTCTATTATTTCTTCATAATCACTTTTCTTTATACTCTGTGTGTTTACGAATATAATTATATGGGGACCTCTATAACTTATAGATGAAAAAACCCAACTGCTGAATTCACTCTAATCATATATACTCACTCATATTTGTTAAGGAGCTTCTTTTTATCTATGTTTATTTTGATCTAAGAATTGAGCTTTTCATTGACAATTTTTTAAAAAAACTTCCAGATGATGGTGCAAGAAATTCAACTTTTTAACTTTTTTGCTTTCACCAAAAAAATACTCTTTAAATCTTTGGTAAGAGGGATCAATGAAATTGAGTGCAAACCATTTTCGACACATATTTTTAATTTCACAAATATGATATTTAAGTATTAGAATATCTTGTTAAAAATTGTTGAAATTTTTGATATATAACTTTTATTAGAAGAGCTCGTAATTTTAAAAGTGATTTTGATATTAATAAATTAAAATTTAATGATAAAATTTACAATAAAATATATTATCACCATTATATACAATATATAAAATGGGAGTTATCAAGAATTTTTTTTAATTTATTAATTAGTTGATAAAATGAAAGATTAAAACAGATCATCTTACACTTTATTGGAAGCAAAACGTTTCTACTTATTGTTGGATGTACATATTATAGAATTTAAAATATTTCATGCACCTATGTCTATCATGACCAATACCAAGGGCAGAATTGGCATGCTAAATAAATCGAAGTAGGAGAAGTCAAAAAGCTTTTCAAAATTACTATTTATATAAAAAAAATTATATTATTTAAAATTAATACAATTGAATTATTTTAATAATTATGTTTGTCCGGGGATATCGCTTTATCATAGAATGCCTGGCTACTTGGTTTACTTTGCACTAAAAGACAAATACCCACTTATCTATCATCATCTTCCATTCTCTCTGTTCATCACTGCACTTGCATTTCTCTACCTTACACTCACCTCTCTGATTTTCCATCTCCTTCTTTTCTCTTCCTTACGCTCAAAATCTCTAATCTTGCACTATTCTCCCATGTCCCAATACTCAAACAACTGACAAAAAAAAAACAAGAAAAATGGACACTGATAGACCCCATCGCTCCAATAGCAACAACAATTCCAGCAGTACTAGCAGCACTAGCGAACTTTTTATTTGCTTTACCTCTCGCCTCTCTTCTTCTTCTATGAAGATCTCTTCTAAGTCTATCCTTAGTCCTGGCCGAGCTAGGGAACCTTCTCAAATCTCTCTCTCTAACTCTCTTAGCAGAAGATTAAGAACTAATGGTAGCATGAAAGGTGGCCAAGCTTCTCCAATGTTCCCCACTAATGGCAAGAAACGTGGCTGTGCCTTTGAAAATCCTGAACCTTCTTCTCCAAAGGTTACCTGCATTGGTCAGGTCAGAGTCAAGACCAAGAAACAGGGCAAGAAATTCAGAACAAGATCTCAAAGAAGAGGTGAGGTAAGTTTTAGAAGAGTAGACCAAACCAGCACCAGCAATAGTAGCAATATTGAAGCCAGTAATCATCAAGATTTTACTCACAACCATGCAAACAATCAATTTCTGAATCAGCAGCAACAACAGGAATGCTTGCCTCATCGGAATCAGAGATGGGTACATCTACCTTTGACCATATGCGAAGCTTTAAGGGCTTTTGGTGCTGAACTTAACTGCTTTCTACCCTGCCGCTCCTCCTGTATGGCAAGCGAGAAAGAGAAGGAAGATAAGGCTGCGGGATCGAGCAATAGCAGCTCTTGTGGGGCGGTTTTTGCTCGGTGGCTGGTGGCAGTGCAAGAGGGAGACGAAAAGGGAAGAGAGATAGAGTTGTTGGTTGGCGAAGATGAAGAAGAAGACAGGGAAGATAGTACAGAGAGGAGGAGGAGCTATAGGAGGCATGTGTTTGAAGAGATTGAATTCAAGGAAGAGAAATATGGAGAAGGAAACGAAAGTATGCAAGAAGAGGAAGCAAGGGTGAGTATTTGCATCCCACCAAAGAATGCTTTGTTGTTGATGAGGTGCAGATCTGACCCTGTGAGAATGGCTGCTCTTGCTAATAAATTCTGGGAAGCACCGCTTCCAAATGATGAGGATGAGGAAGCTGGTGAAGATGATGGAAAAGAGGAAGAAGAAAAGGAAAACGTAGAAGTTGAAGCAGGTCACGATGAAGAGAGGCAAAGAACACAACTTGAGCAAGAAATGAAGCATGGAGGGGATTTGATAAACGAAAGCTGCGTTTCTTGTGAAGCCGTTGAAGAGCATCAAATTCAAGAAACTGAAGCGAGTCTGGTTAATTTGGAGGGAGAAGATGGAGAAGATTGCCAAGAGAGCAGCACAGAAATACTTTGTGTGAAGGAAGGGAATTTAGAAGAGCAAGAAGAGAAAACAGAAATTCAGGTGAACCAGCAGCAAGAAACTCTATTGGATGATTCTTCTCCTTCACGGGAAGAAACCGAAGATCCAGAGTACTTGAAAGATGATGAAAATGAAGAGGAGTTGCTCCAAGAAAGTCGAGATAATCTAGAACGAAGGCTCAGCAGAGCAGAAGACGACGAACAAGAGAGAAATTTCAGTGATGACAACGTGTCCGTACATCAAAAAGAATCCGAAGAAGCTGGCCAAGACTTAGTAGAAGACCAAGAATCAAAATCAGCAGAGACTGCTCGAGCTTTAGCAGAAGAATTTGCAAGACAAGAAACACATGAAAAGAGAGATTCAACCTGCATGCAAGAAGAGGAGGAAGAAGAAGAAGAAGAAGAAGAAGATACAGTGGCCCATGAAAGATCCAAATCCGTAGACCCGACAGGCCAAGAAGGTCAAAGTGATTTGAAGTCGAAGGAGAGTGAAAGTCAGCCTGTGTTACCAGAATGCTTGTTGTTAATGATGTGTGAGCCCAAGCTGTCAATGGAGGTATCCAAGGAAACCTGGGTATGCAGTACGGATTTTATCAGATGGTTACCAGAGCATTCAAGGCCGGTCAAGAAAAAAGAAGGTGGAGATGAGGCCAAGAAGAAAAGGAACAGCATTGACATCAATCCTCCGCCTGTGCACAATAACTTGCAGCAACCACCTAGGTCTTCTTGTTCATATCCGGCCAAGCCGCCGGCTCGTGCCGCTGGCGCAGAGTCTATGTCTACAGTGATAGAGCAGAAGCTGGTGGGAACCAAGGGTATTGAGCCGTTTGTGCTAACTCGCTGCAAGTCGGAGCCGATGAGGTCGGCGGCTAAGCTCGCACCAGAGGCTTGTTTTTGGAAGAATAGGAAGCTGGAGCCGCATCGTCCGGCTACGCTGGGGGTAGGCGAGGCTGGGGTTGGGTTTTAAAGCAGAGTTGATTCGGAAGGAATCTTGGGTAAGAATTAAGTAAAGTTGTATTGGTAAAACAGTAGTTTTGTAGTTTCCTTATGGTGCTTTCACTGCTGTGGATGGCATCCTTGTAAATCTATTTTTTATATATATATATTTTTTCTTGCCATCTCATTTTTTTAATTATTTGCATATTCATAATGATAAAGTTATTTGAAATTACTTAAATATTTTAAAATTATTTGAAAATGAATTTCAGAGTTTAATCTCATATTATTACTTAAGGCCTGATATTCTAAAGATAGTCGTGTGACAAATTAATGATATGGGTATTGGGTAGGAGGATTATCTTATCAAGGGCATGACCCACCATATGGTTTCGGTCTGATTTGGAATCCGAATTTTAAGGGTTACCTTTTTTAATTGAAATCAAATGGATTGATTTTAGTCTTCAATACTAATTTTGATCAATTTTATTCAATTTCATTTTGAATTGGATTGCAGCCTGCTGCCACACTTTATTTTCCCCTTTTTTATGTTAAAAAAAAAAAAAGAAAGAAAGATGTACTTGTGATAATTGAATATTGTTGAATGTTGAAAATATGTGAATGTTTTTCCTTTGAATTTGGGGTGGTTATTGAGCAGGCTCTGTACTGGGAGAACATATCAAATATCTTCGACACAAATTCAATGTCAAGTCCTCTCCCCTACAATCAAAAAACTAGTAGTAAAATGATATGACATTGCCATTTGTTTTGTTCTTTTAACATCTTATGCTCTACTATAAATACTGGTGGAATATCGTCCTATATTTTTCAGTTAAAATAATTTTAACATTATTATTTAAAATATTAAAAATAAATTTTAATTAAATAAATTAATAATTATTTTCAAATCAATGAATTTAATAATCATAAATTTATTTTAATAGCCATAAATTATTATTCATATATAATAATAATAATAATAATAATAAAATTATTTTAAAATAATAAAAATAAAATAAAATTAAAGTAAATTAAAATTTATTAAATATATAAAAAAAGAGAAAAAAATTTAAATATTAATTTTTCTTTAAAGTAAATATAAGTATTGATTTTATTATAATTGATTTTTTAAATTAAAAATTAAGAAAATAATAACATTTAATAATTATATTTAATAATTATATTACATCTATTTAAAAAATACGGAAACTACTTAATGTTGACTTTTCTCTTTTAAAAAAATTAAAAATTAATTGATAGTTATTACCTTTAATAATTCGATATGTTTAAAAAAATTAACCATTAATTTATTACAAAAATTTTAATATGTTTAATTATAATTTAGAGTAGATATTTTAAAAGAAATTAAACTTTTAACTATAGTAATAATTGGATAATTATTATAATATTAATTAAATTTTAAAATTAAATATCTTAAATTGTTAAATTATTAGTAATTAAACACTGAATTTAATAACATGTGATAATTATATTCAGTAATTATATTATATCTATTTAAAAAATATAGAAAATATTTAATGTTGACTTTTCTCTTTTAAGAAATTAAAAATTAATGGATAGTTATTACCTTTAATAATTCGACATGTTTAAAAAAAATTAATCATTAATTTCTTATAAAATTTAAATATGCCTAATTGTAATTTAGAGCAGATATTTTAAAAGAAATTAAACTTTTAATTGTAGTAATAATTGGATAATCATTATAATATTAGTTAAATTTTAAAATTAAATGTCTTAAATTGTCAAATTATTAGCAATTAAATATTGAATTTAATTGTAATAAATGTATTAAAAAATATTTCACTTTCTTTTAAAATAACTGTCATTGACTTTTTAAATTAAAAAGTAAGAAACTTATAATGAATGACAATTATATTTAGTAATCAGTATTTTTTATATTATTTAAATTTGAAATATCAAAATAATTAAGAATTATATTTAAAAATAAAACTATATAATAATTATATATTATAATTGTTTCATAAATATAGAAAAATTATTACCAATAAATTTAATTAAAAAATACTACTTGCTATAAATGTGACAAATTTAAAATTCTATATCTTCTTAAATTTGTTTTATAAAATCTGAATAATCTCTTCATCAGAAAGCGAATATGGAATATACATAAATTAGCATATGTATATTTATTCAGTATAATTAATAAATTAATATGATTAACTCTTAATTTTTTCTATTTTTAATTAAATTAAAATTCTCTAGATATTTTTAATAATAATAATAATAATAATAACAACAATAATAAATAATAATAGTAATAATAATAATAATAGCTACTTATTATAATACTAAAATGTAATAATTATATAATTTGTAACTTACATATACATAATTAGGGAATTAATAACTTAATCATAATTTATAGAAATTGTATTATTAATTAATTTTGTTAAATAATAATAAAATAATATAACATAACATGATTAATATTAATTAAATTAATAATATTAATTATTTATTAATATACTATAAAAAAATATAAAAAAATAATGAAAATTAAATATTAATATAAATTTATTGTTTACCATAACTACAAAAATAAATTTTTATTTCATTTCATTTTTTCACAATTCATTTTATATAGCATTCAATATACAATTAAAATATGTCTTTATTAAATGAATACTAAAATAAGATAAATAATATTAAAGTAAATTAAAAATTATTAAATATATAAAAGAGAGAAAGAGAAAGCAAAGTATTTAACTTTATGTGACTAATTTTATAGCATAATTTTAAATTATTTTATTAATTTTAAGATATATATAATTTTTAAATTTTTATAATTAAATAAAATAATTAAAAATTTAAGAGAAATAATTAAAAATTTAAGAATCATCAAATGAGAAATTTATAAAATTATTAAAATATATCTAATATTTTTAATTAATTAACCATAAAAATTGTGATAATAATGGTAATAGTAAAAATAATTAATGACAACAACAATGATAATAATTAATTACATTAATTAATATAATTATTAAATATAACCTCTCTATATATATATATAATAAAGAGTTTTTCCTATATCTAATTAAATTGAGGTTTCTAAATAATAATAGTAATAATAATAATAATAATAATAATAATAATAACTCATTACAATATTAAAGTAATAACTAAATAAATAGTTTGTAACTTATATACACATAGTTAGGAAATTAATAATTTAATCATAATTTAAAAAAATTGTATCATTAATTAATTTTTCTAAATGATAATAAAATAATATAATATAATCAATATTAACCAAAGCAATAATATTAATTATTTATTAATATACAATAAAAAATATAAAACTATAAAAAATATAAAAAAATAAAATTGAATATTGATATAAATTTTCTATTTGCCATAATTATTAAAATAAATTTTTATTTCATTTCATTTTTTTATAATTCATTATATATATATATATATCTTAATCACTAAGAATCTTAATCATAATTTAGAGTAAATATTTTTAAAAAATTAAATCTAATTAAAACTATTTAGAAAATATAAATAAAATCTAATGTTGACATTTCATTTTTTTTAAATTAAAGATTAATTACCTTTAAAATTTTAATTATTAATTTCTCACAATAATTTAAATATCCCATAATTTCTAATTTTAATTTAAAACATATATTTTAAATGAAATTAAACTTAATAAAAATTTTTATCATTAATTTCTAAAAAAAATTAAATATTTCATGATTCTTGGTTTTAATTTTAAACAGATATTTTAAAGGAAATTAAACTTAATTATAGTAATTAATAATTTTTCATTATTTAAATTTGAAATATCATATTAATTAAGAATTATATTTAGAAAATTAGATTATATAATAATTATATATTACAAATATTTAGGAAATGTAGATAAATTTTAATTTTGATCTTTTTTTTAAATAACCTTTAAAAATTAGTCATCTTTTAAAAAAATCAATTATTAATTTCTCACAAATATTCAAATATTCTTAATTCTAATTTAGAATAGATATTTTAAAGAAAGTTAAATTTAATTAAAACTATTTATGAAATATAAATAAAATTTAATGTTGACCTTTTATTTAAAAAAAAAATAAAAAATATTTAAATTTAGAAGTTATATAATATTTATATATCTCAACTCTTTAAAGAAATGACGAAAAAATTAGGTATCCAAAGCATAGTTTTTTTTGTAGTTACCATTTTTTTCTTTTTCTCCTTCATTTTATTAGTATTTTACTTTAAAATTATAATCTCTCTTATGATTCTTTTTAGATTCTCACTTTTTCTACCATTCTTTATGGTAATTTTACTATATTTTTTTTCATTTAACTTAGTTGCACTTAGTTCTGTGTTCTGTTTATTGTTTGAATTGTTGATTTTCTATTTAATTTATCTAAAAAAAAAACATTTTAACTTTATTTTGAAAGAATACGAAAAACTTTTCTTACTAAGAATATTATTTTTTTGGGCTCATTATTTTGCAATAACATGATCATTCTATTCTAATACTAGTTAAATAAAAATTGTCTTTATTTATTTATTTGTTTTTCCTTTTAATACTATGGGAGATATATTTTATTTGTTGAGATGAATCTTATGATAGATCTTCCTAGTGTTTGATTAGTAAATTTGAGGTTGTAATGCTGATCTAATGATGTGTTTGTGGTATAACCTCCAAATAAAAACACGTGGCTTGCAGTGACTTCTTTGCCTCACTTCAAGTTTGAAGAATCATTGCAATTAATAAATAATAGAATTTAGATAACATAAAATATAATATTATTTCTTTAATTTATTGTACTCAAGAAATTGAACTTTAATATTGATAAAAAAAAAGTATATTTAAGCATATTGAATATCTTTTTTATGTGTATTTAGGCAGTAAAAAGTTAAATTTAGATTATTACTTAAAAATTAAATAAGGGAAAAAAATTGATATCAATAAAATTAACAAATGAGGTAAGAAAAGAAATTGCTAGTAATAAATTTAATTTAATATAATTGACATACGTGGAAATGAGAAAATATTGCTAACAATAAATTTAATTTAATATTACCATTTGGCATTACTATTTAGCACAGAAAAAAATTTGATTACTTTAAATAGTGCCATGTGGCATAAATATAATTATTTTAGAATCCTATATGATGGCATCAGGGGAAAACTTGTCTACTTTATATATATATATATATATATTAAAAAGTTAAATTTGGATTATAATTTAAAAATTAAATAGTAATTATATATTATAATTATATAGGATATTAAATTAAAATTCAAGATTAAAATTATGAAAAATTAATATTCTATAAATACTCTATGAAATTTAATAAAAATCAATTTAATAAATTCAATTTAATATAATTGGCATACATGGCAAGGAAAAAATTTGTTAGTAATAAATTCAATTTGATATTGTCACTCGGCATAAATGTAATAATGTTAGAATCCTATGTGGCAACAAAGGAAAAAATTTGATTGCTTTAAATATTAATATATGGCACAAATATAATCATTTTATAATTTTATGTGAAAATAACAGGGAAACACTACTCTACTTTATATATATATATATATATATATATATATATATATATATATATATATATATAAATTTGGCTATTAATTAATTTCGTTATAAAAAAAATTAATTACTATAGCGTTCCTGGAGATAAACATTTAATTTTGGTATTAATAATTTTTGATGAAACTAAAAAGAAATAAATAATTTGAAAATTAAACAATATGAATAGGGCAAGAATTACTGGGGGGTTGGGGACTGCTTATGTGGGAGTGGTGATCAAGTTCCAAAGCTTGCATGGTGTGGTAATTATCTTTAACAGAGATATCATGTATACCAGGCTTTCCAGGAAAAGTTTTTCTTTTATGGGAGTGATGGATTGGCAAGCTTTGTTGTTTCTCTTTAGATGGAAGGATAGAGACAAATATGAATAATTTAGCACTGAGGGCCAACAAGAAAAAAAAAAAAAAAAAGCCTCAATTTTACCACCTTGTCTTTGTCATTATTTTACTGGAAGAACACATCTATATAGTTTGAGCATAAATATATAAATTTTATTTATTTTATATATAAATTTTTTATTATTATATTTTAAATTTATTATAAAATGGATTTAAATAAAAATTGTTCAAAATAAAATAGAGAATAAAGCTTATAATATTAAAATATTAAATATTTTAGTGAAATTAATAGGAGTTATTGTGTAAATTTTATCAAATTCTTTCTATGATTTTATTTTTTTCTTGAATATCCCATTTTTAAAACAGTTAATTTCCCAAAATTTTTTAAAAAATCCATGATATGATAATAAAATGAACAATCGATTTTTCTTCACACAAAAATTATTTTCTATCTTAGATTTTTTGTTTTTATTGCATTTTCTTCTGATGATGCTACATAGTTTCAAGTAACAAATCATGTTGTGGCCTATACATGCTTTTTCTTTTCTTGTGCCAACAAGTAAACTATAAAGAATGTGTGGAGTGGAGGCTTCCACATGAATCAACCATTTTGGTCCATCTAATCTTATACGAGTGATGAAGCAGCTATGCCTTTTGTTTGGTGATGTTTCCTACTTTCCTTGTACACTTTATTATATCTATATTTTCAAAAATAAAAATATTTATAATAAATCTTTCATTGATTAAATTTTGATTATAGTTTACATTTATTATTTTATAATTTTAAAAATAATTCAAATATTTTAAACAGTTAAACGTCCCCTCACCAAGATAAATATATGACCCACTCGACTGTTAATATAATAATTATTAAAGTTCTTTAATCATGGAAGAAATCATAAGATGTAAATCACGTGAGATTGACGATGATGAAGGGAAGAAACTAAAAATAATGCTTGTTAGTTGCAACCATAGTTGATGTTTGCTTCAACTTCAGAAGAACAAGAACATTTTGCTGACTTATGTCCATCATAATTACATATCTATATGAAAGAAGATATTCATTTGATAATTCTTGAAGCAAATTAAACTTAATTAGGAGTAGAAATTGCAATTTCTGGTGATATTATTTGTACTCGGGTAATTGAATGATCTCTGGTGGGTTCTTTGGCATCACTTGGATCTATGTTCTGGGGTGTGTTGAATTTTCTGTGCATGGCAGTTTTGAGGTTGATGTGTATGCTGTTCTGATGTGTTTGTGTTTTCTGTAAAAAAAAAAAAAAATTATGTTGGCCTTTCATTTTAATATTATGTAAATAATTTCAAATCCATTAAATATAATTAAAAATTTTTTAAAAATGGAAAACTTAGCGTAAAATTTAAAATTCATATTATGATTGAGGTTTGTAATGAATGAAGACAGCAGAGGCCAAGAAAGCGAGAGATATTGAAGTTTTTGGGACCAACATAAACATAAGGAACAAAACACCAAATGATTTGGTGCATACAGTTCTTGGTGTCTATCCTATCTATGCCCTCTTGATGAGTCCTTTAATAATACTGCAAGAAATTATTTTTTATTTTTTATTTTTTTGATGTTCAATATGTTGCAAGGCGTCTACTTCTTTGCGTTATGTTGTTTATGCTCATTAGTTTATTTGATTGCCCTCTAATAATTAATGAAGGATGCTTCTTCTTCTGCCATTATTAACTATTGAAGCCTATTTTTATTTATTTATAAAAAAGGAACAAGTATTTATATATAGTAAAAATTCATCCTAACCTTTGTAAATAAAATTCAACAAAGCCGGTAGTTGGACTTGGACAGAGAGAATGGGCTGGAGTCCAAAGGATAGAGGTCTATATTTAACCGTGAGACCATCAGCAGTATAACAGCACCAGCCTTTGTACTTGGGGCATGGTTCTTCCAAAGTAGTATCATACATGGTGACACTTGTTCATTTGTTAAACACTTACATTAGCCCGCTCATATGTTTCCCACTGGTTTTTGCTTCCTTTCTTCAACGTGCAAGGTCCCTAGTGAAATACCTGTGCTGTGAGTTACCGGGCACAAGGCTATAATAGAGCATTTTTTTTTGGTAAGTCAACTTTGACAACAATTTGCTGCTGTGGTTTTTCGGTCCAATACCCATAATTGGAGCTTCCACGTTGGTGATTTTGAACACTCTGACTCAAATTCTAACCCTCTGCCTGTAGATTCCTTGTTTATGGCAGTTTTCAAACAAAATCTCTAAGTAGTAGATTGGGAAAATGGCAATGACTGAACTTGATATAATTTACTTTGAAGTTCATTCCTATAGTTGTTCAGAAAGCAGGACATAACCAATAAGGCACAAGATTATCCTATGCAGCTGCAATAAACTAAAAAATGAAAAATTTAATAGCATGAATACAATTGATTATAATTGCAAGACCAAAATTGATTATCAGCGACCCACTATCTTGATTCTCTTGTTATTGTGAACTATCTGGATTTTGATCTCCCAGGCTGATGTTCAATTCAGCAGTACCTGAAGGACTCTCAGATGTTGAATTCAGAAAGCCCGACTACTCATTGCCTTCACTTTCACTTTTCTCCCTAGTAGAACCTTCCATGAAAGAGTTGAAGGCAAGCTGGGCAGAATAAAGGAATAAACCAACAGAATTGACGAATCTTGCAAGGTAACACAACACATTTATAATTTCCTGCAAACTGTAAGGAGATGCCACAACTTCCTTGCATAAGTTAATCATAAATGTCGGAAGAATGCGGCAGTGGGGGCTACCTGATGGTTATTGTTATTTGACGAACCTCAAAAGCAGGAAAATGAAAAGAGTGAGAATCATACAATGAGAGTTCCATCTATATTCACCAACCATCTTCAAGTATTTTCTTTCAACAGGAAAGCATATGCAATAAGAATGTGATATAGATTGGAACAGACCAAAACTGATGAGCAAAAGAAATCAAACAAAGATAAGTGTAAATGGGATACAATGGAACCAACAGAGAAATTATCTGCCATGGTCTGGCGGTTAAGAGCTGCCTCAATAGTAGTAGTGAACTTATAGAGTACAAGTGCAATCACTCCTGCTGATATTGCGCCTAAAAATGCCTGAACTGGTGAAGGAGGTTTCTTACCATCAATTGAAGCAGATCCCATTGTTTTCAAACTATCTAATGCCTCCTCTCAAAACACGTACACTTGCTCAAAATTCCTTTCCCGATGAAGCTAAAGTATAAAATGAAAGTGAAGAAATTGCACTATACCCCAATTTTGTCAAATGCCCATTTGAATCATTATAGCAAACACTAATGCAGATGCAGAGTCAACCCAATGGAAAACAATTATACCACACTTATAATTCAAAATGAATCGAAATAACATGCAAGTAGACATAAAATTTGATGGGATGCCAAAATTCATCTTCAATTCTGACAAATTTTGTAAACCCATGTACCAAAAGGCACTTTCTAAAACCACAGTAACATAATCAACCAGTAAAGCTAACAAAGATTTGCTGCAACAACATCAAGGCGAAGGTCTAAAGCGAAATACCAGTTCTTTAGCACGCTTAGCTCGGCGACGAATAGAGCGAAAGAGAAAGACAGCAATGGCTCCAGTGAGAAGGACGCTAGTGGCCACCTGGAGAGGAGAAGGGTCATCTGTGGTAGCAAAAATGGAAGGAGAGAAGAGTGGGAGCTCTATGGTACCACCCTCTTCCGTTGGATTAATGGATGTGGTGGTGTGGTTGGCGGAGTCAGGGAGCTGGGCCAGCCATAGGTCGGGTCTGGGACGAGGAAATGCTCAGAGGGAGAAAGGAGAGCTGGGTTTGTAGAAAGAGGAGGAAGTAAAGGAAGGGCTGTGGTGGTGGTGGTGGAGAGAGAGGGGGAAGAACTGAGGAGAGAGAGTGTGGTGATGGCACGGAAACATGGAAGATTATAGAATACACGTAGACAAAAGCAGTGCTTCTCTCTTCCTTAGAGAAGTGTGGCTCTTCATAAGATGGAGAATAGACAGTATATAAGCGGTAACATGTAAGCGGTAACATGCATAATGAATATATTTAATAATTTTTTTTTTAAATATTTGATATAAAATTTAAAAAATAATTGAATTATTATTATTATTATTATTATTATTATTATTATTATTTTTTCTTAACTAGATTATTATTTCTCTATCTTCTTCCTTTGAATTTGGAGTTCTATAATTATATGATAATAATATCTTCTTGCATTGCATCTTTTGGATTTTGGTTGGATATTTCTAAATTATCTTTATTTTTTGGCCTTCTCCCTCCATGGAAAATAAAATTTTTGTGCTCTGAAACAGCACCATCAATATTTTTTTAGACTAATGAGGGAAATTTTTAATGCTCATAGCATCTATTTTAATTTTTTCTCATAAGATTTTGAGTGAAAATCCAAAGTTTATGAATGGAGATAGCTATTCATTGTATAATTGTTCAATAAAAAATATGAAATAAATATTCAATTTTTAAATTACTAGTTCAATGAAAAATCTGATATAAAATAAAAATACACAAATGGCTAAATCAATAAAATTATGAGAAATATGAAATCAGAATATGTTTTATTGTTGCAAATCAAATGATAAAAAGGACTTATTGTTATTGTTACAGATTATTGAATCCCTCAAGTATTAGAAAAATACAGACTTAAAAATCAACAGGAATTGTTATTTCTTCAATCCTCTAAGGCATTCCTCCAATTCTTGCAAGTTTGCTCTCAATATAAGGTGACAAGAGTAGCTCATTTGTGAAGTATACACCCATCAAAAGTCCAACAAATGTTAGGAATAGCCAGAAGGCCAAAAAAAATTGATTAGCGTACATTAGAGGCGACTGCTCTAGCCCAATACTTGAGTTGTGCCTTCATTTCTTGTGCTGAATTTTTGGGAGCCCAAATGGGAATTGGAGGTGCACAACTTTGCTTTTGCAGATGCCATGCCTTAGAAAGGTGAGGTCTCCTCCTCACTTTGTCTTGGTCTTGATGATCTTGGTTTTTTTTTTGCTTGTCTTGCAAACCAGGGAGAAGTCCAACCTCACTTGGGTTGAGGTCTTGTTTGTTAAATGTGAATCCCAAGTCCTTGAACCCTTGCACTTCTTGAGATTCAATATTACTTAGGCTTCTCTGTATATTTCTTTGGTTAGAACATCCAAGATTCCTCTTTTGTTTAGAGTTAGCATTAACTGTGTCAATGGTTTGCATCTTCCAGTTTCTTGGTGGTCTGTACCTTGGCATGCTGGAACTTTGTATCATACCCTGCATACAAAGTGTTTGAATTAATTGCTTGAAGAATAAAACTGAGTATGGGATTAAAACTGCATATGGGATTAATTATCCTCCTACACAATAAATAGATACTCCATTGAGTCAGTGATTCATTCTTATTAAAACAAAATCGAAGTTACCCGATTCATTAATGAATATCTAAAATTCACCTATAGATTTAGCAACATAAAGTAAATTAAGCCTTTCAATTTGCAATACAAAGCAACAAATTATAGCATTCAAAAAAAGGCCTCCAAATTTTAAAGAGCTGAGAACTACAAGTTTTGGGAGGTACCTTTGAAGTATGACAAGGAGACATTGCTTGGCGAATCAATCTGCTCATTGTAATGTTATCATCATTCTCTTCTACTTCTTTTCTACCTATACAAGGGGGTAGAGATGGTGTTCTAAGTAATTTGTGCTTTGATGGTTGCCCTGTGATCACTTTGCTCCTTCTATTCTCTTGAATACCTTCTGCACAAGTAGTTGGTTTGATAGGCTGTTGTACCGATGCTTTATCTGATAATTGCCTGCAGGTCGGCTGTTTCTCTTCAATTTTCTCTTCTCTCCAGCCTATACAAGGTAGCAATGATGGTTCACGAATCGAATTACCTACAACTTTCCCTATGCATGGATTGTTCTCTGCTAAAATTGCTTGATCAAAGTTTGGAGTAGGATCAGAGTAGCACCTCAGCATTAAAGATGATCTTGGTTTCCTGGTGAGCAGTTTCCCAAAGAACCAACCCTCCTCCAAAAGCTGGTGAACACCATCCACCTTTACATCCCTACTAGAGGATGTCTCAAAAGGGTCATCATCAAAACAATCCATTGTTGTTTTTTGCACAATTTCTGAATCTACTGCACAGAACGAAACACATGGGATAGTTGGTTCTTGTGATATATTTTTCTTTATATTCTGCTATCTACTGGAAGCCGCTGCACAACATATGGGGGATTGACTTGGGAGGCTCATGTGGGGCAGGAGACCCATGTGCATGTAGCTCATAACGCATAGCAATCTCTTATTTTTAATTTGAGCAATGGACAGACTAAGAGCTCGGACTAGAGATTTCAATATTAGAAATTAAAGTATGAAAGTGAACTTGTGAGAATGCGTCTGAAACAGCGGTGTAGAAATTGAATCGTAACAACTCAGAGATACGGGCATTGGGATTGGATTAGGTGAGACAGGGCTGATTGCTTAGCCGCAAGACCATGTCATTCCAGCACATTCCCCATGTGATTGTCTTTTGTTTATGATGCAACCGAAAAGTGTTCTGTGCATTGTTTTTCTTCTCAGCTGTTCTGTGGTGTGACAGCTAAGGTTATGACTGGCTAGGCCTTGGACATTATTGAGGAGAAAGATGCCAAAATGGATTTTCTTTCTATATTTAGGGAGCACATTTTATTTATTGCGTGCAAGAAAATTTTTCATTTTACTGGAAAATTAATAACAAATTATAACAGCATCTTATGTTCATGATTAATTAAGATTTAGCTCAAAAAAAATATATCGTTGCAAAATTTAAACTCCTGAAATTGGATTTTAGCCATAAAATACGAAGAAAATTTAGCTCATTCTAGACTCATTAGGTCAGGACAAGAGAACATTTCAGTTTGAAACCTCCTTTTCCGCTGGCTTTAGATTGTATATTTGCAGTTTCTTTAACCATAAATAGCAGCTACTGGGAACGAAGAAGCTTTAAAATCTAAAACAAACCCAAGAAAAAGAAAATCCTGGGCTCTATAGATATGGGCTTCTATTACATTTTTGCCGGTTAAAGTTTTTTGAAGTAGGCCGCGCTGGCCACAATAAGAATATGGTGTTGTGACTTGTATTTTTTTTTTTTTTAATCTATTCATATATATTTATATATATAAAGCTGATAAGTTTTTTTTTTTTATATAAGGTATAGATTTATTTCCTTATCGTTAATATATTTTTTCAAAATATTATTAATATTTATAAAAATACTATTTAAGTATATTATATTTATTTAACATATTATGAGTATAAAAAATTTAAAATTTTAAAACTGCAAAAATGATCATGCTATTCAATTATCTTAAATTATTTTATATTTTTAATTAATTTTTTTTATTATATTACTACATTTTTATTATAAAATTTTCATTAAAAAATTATAGAGATAAAAAGTTTAAGTCACTATAAAAAATACTAAAAATAAATTACAGTATAACAATAAATTTAAAATATTATTTTATTTTCATATATTAAAAGTAAAAATATATAAATTAAAATTATTTATATATTTAAATTATTATCACCTACATGCACTAGTATGAGTGTGTGTGTATATATTGCACCCATGATGCTACCGCAACCTTTCATACGGGATGAGTATGATTTTCTCGTGATACTGTCATATATCGCTATTTATAAAAGTTGTGTGTTTTATTTTATGTTAATTATTTTTTATTTTTTTTTATTTTTTTAAAAATTGTTATTATTTTAATTTTTATAATTTAAATAATTATTTTATTCAAAAATTGATTGTCAAAAACCAAGGATTTTGAGATTGAATGTGTTACTTAAATATTTATTATATTTATAATTTCATTTACATAAATATAATATTTTAATTTATACTTCACATGTATTTTATTTTTAATTGATGAAATATTTTTATTTTTTATAAAAAATTAATTATTATAACTTGTTTCATATTAATCAAATGATAAATATAAATTTTATATTATTATTCCATTTTAAATGTGATTTAACTTTTTGAAAGAATTTTACATTATTGTTATTATAATTTCTCCTTAAATGTCTTTTATATTAAAAATATTTATCTATAATTAATGTAAAGTTTACATAGTATTATTTGAATAATCCCGTATTATTCATTGATTTTAATTTTTTAAATGGAAACATATTTTTTTGTTTTATTTTAATTTTTACTTATATTTTTTTTATAATTATTTGAAATGTAAGTTTTTGCTAATAATGATTTATTTTAATATTTTATATATTTTTAATTCATTTTACATATGTCTTTTAATAATTTGTGTAATTTTTTTTAAATTCAAAAAATTAATTTGTGTAATATTGAACTTTTATTTTTTAATTATAACTGGTTAATATTAATTTTAAATATAAATATATTAATAATTTAAATATTAAAATTAAAAAATAATAAACTCATGTGCGGGCATTTAACTAGCGCGTAAATAAAATAGCTTAGAAAGCACCCTTGGTTTCCGTCATTCTACTTGAGTTGAGCATGCAGAGGAGAACAAAAACACAGGTCATGGAGCTGCGATTCTCAAAGCCCCAGGCCTCCAAGGTCGACGGGCGTACCTGTCCTGGAATTCTCTTGATACTCCAACTCATTACTCTGCCTTCTTCATTACTAGCAATATTACCCAGATTGTTCTTGGAGTCAAATGCGGCATCAAAATTAACTTTGAGAAAACCTGATGGGGGTGGATTCCATTGCAGAGGGGGATAGATTTGAGGAGTGGAGGTCTGCTGTTGGATGATGAAAGCATTTCGTGCTTAAATTTCCATAGTTGCCAGGAAATGAACACCACTTGTGCAAGCATCGGCATGCCTCCTTCACCTATCCACGCTAATATCTCCTTCTAGCATTGAACCATATTATGTCCTTGAATCAGCCGTGAACGAATGCAGAAACCAAAACTCCACCATACTGCTGCCGCAAAGAGGCAGTGAAAGAGCACATGCTCAGTAGATTCCCTTTGCCCACTCGCCTGGCATTTGTCTTTCATATTTGGGAATCGGGCTGACAAATTGGAAGGTTTCCTTTTAACGCTTGCCATAAAAATTTTTAGTTTCCCGGCACTGGGATAGCCCATATTCTTCTCCAGAAACTCTGGTCTTACTCTAACAGCCGAATTGGAAGCATCTCGACTTGCAAATTTACAAGCCAAATCGTATCCCGTTTCACGGAATATCTCCCTCCCTTTCCTTTTATTTATTAATTTTTTTATTTTTTTTATTTTATCTCAGATCTGCAAAGACAACGAAAGAAATTAAAAAAAGAAAATGAAGAGAAAGAAAAAGAAAATTAAAGAATGTTATTTAGATAAATTATTAAAATAAAGGATAAATATAAATTTTATTCTTATGGCTATTGTATTATAGAATTATCTTTAAGTATTTTAATATAAATAAAACACATTTCATTTTTCTCTATCTCCCACCGATTTAAAAAAAAAAATATATATTTTAAATTAATTACAAAGAGTTAATAATTTCTCAATCTTCATCTCCTCCATTCTTTCATTTCCCTCAACCGAAACAAAATGCTCGGTTAGCCTCCCTCCCTAACATACTGATAGGCAACCCCAGAATTATGTTTGCATCATCTCTGTCTCTCACAAGTCCTGAATTCCACGACCACCAATCCCCTTATTGTAAGATTTTCGGCTCCTCCATGGCTACGATAGATTGCTACCTACCTCCACATGCCAAAAAGACGAGAACCTTGCCACATATATATATAAACTATTTAAAATGTGTTATATGCTCTTAAAATAATCTAAAATATATTATTAACATAAAATATATTAAATTTCACAAATTAATAAATAAAATTTTTAAATTTTTATATATTAAAATATGTTTAAATATATTATAAATATAAAAAATTCAAAACTTTTCAGTATATCTCCCACAAACCGATGAGAAATTGTAATATCCCTAATTTTTAAATTTATTATTTTATAGGTAAATATTAATATTTTATTTTATTTAAATTTTGAAAAATTATTTGAAATTTTTCAAATTTTAGAAATCGGATTCGATTTTCTGAAAATATAAAACTTCAATGATTTTTAAAAATTAATTTAAAGACCACGTGGCAAAACTAAAAATATATTTGGACTTTACGAATTTTTTTGAGGTTTTTTAAAATTTTTTTGAAATTTTTGTGCCTCATTTTTTGTCTCAGGACTGAGTAAAAATTTAAATTTTTGTCTTTTGAATCGGACTGGCCCATTTTCTTTTTCCTTCTTCTTCTTTGCGCGCCCTCAATACCCTCCCTCTCTCTCTTTTTCTCTCTCCTCCCTCTCCCTCCACGCTGACAGCAGCCACCCGGCCCTCCCCCACACGCCGGTGCACCACCTCAGCTTTCCCCCTCTCCAACCGTCGCCTGAAGCCCCAGAAAAGCACGCCCAAAGAAGCTTACGCGCGTAGCGCCCCACTTCACCTTCCCGAGCTGATTCTGGCCAATTCGGCCACTAATCAGACCGGGTCTTATTCCAAAATACTTCTACACCTCGAGAGCTTTCCATAGATACAAAGAATACCAAAATCTATTGAGCAGTTTGCCTAATTTTTATCCGGGAAGTTTTAGCCCATTTTGATTTTCGGGCTAGATTTCTCGAAAACCGTAAACCTCACAAAAAATCTGAGAGTACAGGAGTGCTCCACTCGCCAAGAGCTTCGCGGCAATACCTATTTCAAATTTTTTCGATACTGTTTTTTGGTAGGTCCCTTGAGACTTCACAATATTTTTTCGATACTGTTTTTTGGTAGGTCCCTTGAGACTTCACAATATTTTTTCGAGCATTAAATGAGCTTATAAAATTTCCTAAAAATTATATACTAAACCTCGTGTTGTGGGCTTTGCGTGGGTACCTTCAATTCGAGGAAATTCAATAGTTGCTTAGATCTGTAATTTCGGACTGGGCAGACAGGCTACCGAAAAAATCTCAGAATTGGATTGAGGTTATAGGCTACCCCACTGTTTTCAGATGTCCCGGATGCATCACAAAAGTTGGAATTGATATAGGTAAAGCCGAACCCTCATTTTTCTTAATTATCTAGTGCTTGATTTCGATTAAAAATTTATAAAATATTCGTGGTTAGTTAGAAAAATATAATTCCTTTTGCGTTAGCTCTATAATATTGCTAAGGACCGCAGGGCAAAGTTTTAGAATTTTTAGAGCTCATTTGGGTAGTTTTTGCAAAAGGGATAATTGTAGGGACTAAATTGTAATTTTCTAAATTGTGGTTGTTGACTGTTTGGATGGGCCCAAGAGGGGCCATGCGATGTGATTGAGTTGTGGATGTGTGGCTTGTGGATATAGAAGTGCATTTTGAACCATTTTGTAGGTTGGGTAGGTCCTAGGTATAGATGAGACTTTACCAGATTTTCGGCACGACCTAGGGTATCTTTGATATTTTCCAAGCTTGTATCAAGTCAAATATATTGAATAATTACAATAAAATTTGTCAGGTGAGCCAGGACAACCTTCCTCCTTCGCCTAGCCACCACAGTGACCGTGGTTAAGTCTGTGAGTAAAATATTAATTTTAATTATAATATCGATATTATTATATGTTCAAGCATGCCCATGTATCACTTATAAATCTGTATCTATGTAGTTAAACACTAGGCATATTTTATATTACATTCATAATTGACAAAATGCCATAAATTTTGTTTGTGGTAATTTAGAGCAGTGTGCGTGCGTTGGCGTGCGTGTGGTATAGTATTGGATATGGACAGAACAGGTAGACACAGCTTGAGAGATACTCGCTGGGACCCGGTCCTTTATGGATAAGTCGGGGTAGACACGGCTTGAGAGACACTCACTGGGACCCCGCATTTGGTTTATTAAGCGACAGTCTGGCTTGAGAGACACTCGCTGACAGAGGTTGGATTAAGAGAGCTGTATTGGGAATCAGCTCCCATATATGTATTGTTTGTACAGTGTTGGGTGGGTGAGTGCTCCAAATTGCCTTTTTACTGCTATGATGTGGTTTGTATGAAAATTATAATGATGTTGCATTTCATGCCTTAGGATGCATTAGCTTTAGTTAGCTATAAAAATTGTGATTAAAATTAGTATTTTACTCTCTGAGTCGAACGCTCACTCCTGTTCATATATTTTTCCAGGCTACAGGAGGATTACTTGTTGTGACTAACCTGATCTTCTTTTTCGCAGGTCAATTAGTAGTATTTGATGTATTTTGTATAATTAAGTTAAATTTTAGACTCTGCATGTGTTAGGAGTATTTTAATTAATTTGGATCTGTAATATAATATGGTATTAAATTTGTAAGATTATTAATTGCATGTATGACTAGATTAGATGAGGGAGCTGAGCTCCCATTGGATTTTTAATATTATAAGCATGTGGAGGGTGAGCTGAGCTCCCTAATTTATTTTATATTGTGTTTATAGGTCAGGCGAGTCAAAAACTCTCCGTTGAATGGTCTATTTTATGACCAAACTCTGTCTGATTGAATTCTTGAAATTGGGCCCAAATGGGCCTTATGATTGGGTTGAGGAATAGTTAGGCTTACTACGGGCCTCGGGGACTTTAGGCTGGTTTATGTCCTAGTGCAGGTCGGGCCCATAGGTTGGGTCGTGACAAATGTGGTATCAGAGCTTAGGCTCCAGATTCATAGGGAATATATGTCTAAAGTGTTGAAAAGAGTCTAATAGGAGTCACATGCAGATAATAGAGTCCACATTCGTCCTTGCATTATCATCTTTGCTTCTAGTTTCTACTTTATATAATTGTGTGTAAATATGAGTCTATAGAGTTGTGTAACATGCCGTTTTGATTTTTTGTTGGCTAATACTGCTGAATTTCAGGAAAATGCATAGAAGCAGAAGAGCTGCCACTACACCAGAACGGGATGTGCCAAACGAGGTATCAGCACAGGATGAGACGCCTACTCCGAGGAGGCGGGCCAGGAGACCTAGAGCTTCTCAAGTAGAAGAGCAGCCGCCACCAGTTCAGGAACAGTCTGTAGGCCCTGTAAGCTAAAATGAGCTTGATTTTGATGATAACAAAACTTAATGAAATATACATTAACCTTTTGTGCATAAGTATTTGAAGTGATTTTATAGGTCATGATATGCAAAGACATTGATGGAAGGACTATTCTATTGACATGGCTGATATAAAAGGAGTTTATCATCTTGTATAACACAAGACGAATCAAAGTCCATGAAGAAATATGATAGAAATTAAGCTCTTAGGTCCATTGTACAAGATTGGAGAATTTATGCCATTTGAGACCTAAAATCAATTTTGTTTTTAGATTCAAGGGTTTAGAAAGTGTTTTTATATCATTCCTAAGGTTTTTGAATGGTCAAAAAAATTTTTACAACCTTTCTTCAAAAACTCAAAATTTCAATTTTTAAGTCTGGCAGTAGCGAAATTAGTTAACCCGTTGCAAAAATTAGTTAACTAGTTTTGATGTCTAAAATTCTCTATCTTACAAAACTAGTTAACCGGTGAAAATTTTAGTTAACTATTTTTATGACCTGACTGACTCAACTCACGCACGACTTTCTAAGCAATAACGGCTAGTTTTTTGAAAATTAAAGAGCCGTTGGACACACTCTCCAGCAGACGTTTTTGGCAATGAAAAGCACCTATAAAAGGCATCATTTACTACAATTCTAACTAATGAAAGTGCTCTTATTCATAGTGAATTTATTGTGGTTTTTATAGCTTTCATTCAATTACTCTTGAGCTTGAGTGGCAAATCTTCTCTCTCAATCTTCTAGCATTAAATTCTGTATTTGAGAGTTATTGAGAGTGATTTCTTCTACATCAAAACCTATTTAAGGTTGTGTAAGTGTGAGGACACACTTGTGGAAGGTTTTCAAGCACCTTGTGAAGCTTGTGGGAGGTTTTCAAGCACCTTGTGAAGCTTGTGGTCTTTTGTGGGAAGCAAAGACGTTGTAAAGGTCCTCAAGCACCTGGGAAGCTTGTTGATATTGTAAAGGCTTTGAATCTTGCCTGTTGAAAAGATCAAATAGTGGAGTGACTCTCAAAGTGGGACTTTGGGAAGAGTGGATGTAGGCTAAGAGAGCCGAACCACTATAAACATTGTGTTTGATTCTCTTCTTCCCTTAACTCTTTAATTTTCAAAGACTTTGATTTTCTGATTATATATATTGAATGTGTTGAGAATTTATTTATTGAGCTAATATTGCAAACTCTGAATTTTATGTGAGAAAATACACTTGATATCAAGTAATTATTTTGTGTATGAACTAGTATTTGTGCATAACTTGATTAATTACTTAAATTACACCCTAGGAACAGAGTTATACACATACATAGAAGTGCAAAGCCTCAATTTTTCATTAAGTCTAGAGCAAGGGCTGAAAAATTGTCTAAAGTGTCCAATTCACCCCCCTCTTGGTCACTTTCTTTGGGACAACAAATTGGTATCAGAGCTTGTCTCTCTTGCTTGGGGTTTAAACACCTTAGAGAGATCCTACAATGGCTGGCACATCTAACACAGCTGGTATCCCTGCACCTTTAGCTGAAGGACAATCTATCACTAGACCACCTTTGTTTAATGGTTCTAATTATTCTTTCTGGAAAGTGAGAATGAGAAACTTTATTCAATCTGTTGATATTGAAGCATGGCAAAGAATTGTTAAAGGTCCTGAAATTCCATTAGAATTGCATGCTGATGGTTATAGAGAAAAACTAGAAGATGAATATAATGAACTTGATTGGAAGAAAGTTTCTTCAAATGCTAAAGCTTTAAACATTCTTCATTGTGCACTTGATGCAACTGAGTATAATCGTATTTCAGGTTGTGCATCTGCAAAAGAAGTGTGGGATAAACTTGAAGTCACATATGAAGGGACTAATCAAGTGAAGGAATCAAAAGCAAATAGGCTTGTTCGAGAATATGAACTATTTGAGATGAAACCTAGAGAAACCATTTCAGAAATGAGCACAAGATTTACTGATCTGGTGAATATTCTCAAAGCTCTTGAAAAAGAATTTATTGAAGAAGAATTAGTCAAAAAAGTCTTAAGGTCACTACTTAAATCGTGGGAAACAAAAGTGACAGTAATCTTTGACACCAAAGACTTCTCCAAATTCACTTATGATGAGCTGATTGGTTCTCTTATTGCTCATGAAATGCTTTATGACAAGAGCAAGAGCAATGTAGATGATGAAAAGAAAAAGAGAGGAATTGCCTTAAAGTCAAGCCAAGAGGATGAATTAAGGAAAACTATAGCTTTTAAGGCTGCCTCAAGTGACAGCTCCAATAGTTCAAGTGATGAAGATGATCTTGCCATGATTACAAGAAGATTCAAGAAAGCATTCAAAAAGGGAGGTTCAAAATATAAGAAATTTCTAAAGAAGTATTCACCCAAAGGTAAAACAAGCAAGGATCAAAATGAGATTAAATGCTTAAATGCAACAAACCTGGTCACATCAAGCCAAATTGTCCTAAACTGAAAAAGAAGAATTCAAAGGATAAGAGCAAGAAAGCCTTGGTTGCTGGTTGGATGGATAGTGATGATTCCTCAAGTGATAACTCTAGTGACAAGGAGGTTGCACACATTTGTCTCATGGCTCTAGGAGAGGATAAACCAGAAAGTTCCCAACAAAGAGAAATCAACACTGAGGTAAATAATTCTGACTCTCTTAGCATTGAAGATTATGAAGAAGCATTTGCCAAATTATATGAAGAATACAAAGTTTATAAGAAAAAATGTTCTGCTTTAAATAAAGAAATTGCTTCCTTAAGAGCTGAAAATGATTCTATGAGCATTGTTTACAAGAAAATAAATTTTATAAAAATCAAATGCTCTTGTATGATGAGCTGAATAAGGAGTTAGAAGATTCAAAAATTGCTTGTGAAAAACTCATTGAGAAAAACAGGATTTTAGAAACTAAGGTGGAATCTTTGACCAATGATTTAGCTAAATTCACAAATGGCACACAAATTCTTGATACGTTACTTGGTTCTCAAAGATTATCAAATCAAAAATCTGGTCTTGGTTATGATGGATTCATGCACTATGGAAAATACAAAAATTTCTTTGTAAAAGCTTCATCTCATTCATTATCAAATGTCATTTGCTTTTACTGCAACCAAAATGGTCATATGGTTAGTCATTGTCCCATAAGGAAAGGTTCCTCAAAAGTAAAAAGGATATGGGTGCCTAAAGGAACAATTCCTAATGTCTCTAACTCTCAAGGACCCAAACTTGCTTGGGTACCTAAGAAATAGTCAATAAATTTAAGGTATGTCTTAGAAGCAAGCAAGAGTGTGAACAATGGTATGTTGATAGTGCTTGTTCAAGACACATGACTGGAGACAAAGAAAATTTTCAAACCTCACCTTGAAAAGTGGTGGGTTTTAGGAACACAATGGATGATAAAGGACATGTCATTAGAAATAAGGCTAGATTAGTTGCTCAAGGATATAATCAAGAGGAAGGTATTGATTTTGATGAGACTTTTGCTCCAGTTGCTAGAATTGAAGCCATTAGAATGTTATGTGCATTTGCATGTTATAAAAATTTTATGCTCTATCAAATGGATGTTAAGAGTGCATTCTTAAATGGTTATATTGAGGAAGAAGTTTATGTTGAACAACCACAGGCTTTGAAAACTATGAATTTCCTAATCATGTTTATAAACTCACTAAGGCTTTATATGGATTGAAGCAAGCCCCTAGAGCTTGGTATGAGAGGCTTAGTAAGTTTCTGTTAGATAATGGTTTTCAAAGAGGAAAAGTAGACAACACACTCTTCACAAAAGCACATAAACATGATATGCTTATCGTTCAAATTTATGTTGATGACATTATTTTTGGTGCTACTAATGCTTCTCTATGTAAAAGCTTCTAAGATGATGCAAAATGAATTTGAGATGAGCATGATGGGTGAACTTACCTTTTTCCTTGGACTACAAATTAAGCAACTCAATGGTGGCATCTTCATTAATCAATCCAAGTACATCAAAGATATGCTAAAAAAATTCAAGATGGATGATTTGAAGAGTATTGGAACTCCTATGAGCTCCACCATCAAGTTGGAAAAGGATGAAAAAGGTAAAGATGTTGATCAAAAGCTATTTAGAGGCATGATTGGCTCACTTTTATATTTAACTGCATCTAGACCTGACATTCATTTTAGTGTGTGTTTGTGTGCTCGGTTTCAATCATGTCCTAAGGAATCTCATCTAATTGCTGTCAAAAGGATTTTCAAATACCTCATTGGCACACACTCAATTGGTTTATGGTATCCTAAATGCGACACATTTGATCTAGTTGGATATAGTGATTCTGACTTTGCTGGAAGTAGATTGGATAGAAAGAGTACTTCGGGTACTTGTCAATTCCTAGGTCATGCCTTAGTGTCTTGGCATAGTAAGAAACAAACTTCTGTAGCTCTTTCTACTGCTGAAGCAGAATACATTGCTGCAGGAAGTTGTGTTGCTCAAATTCTATGGATGAAGCAACAATTAGAAGATTTTGGTATAAAGGTTGATCATGTTCCTATAAGGTGTGATAATACTAGTGCCATCAACCTAACTAAAAATCCAGTCCAACACTCTAGATCAAAGCACATAGAAATTAGACATCACTTTATTAGAGATCATGTTCAAAACGGTGACATTAAGTTAGAGTTTATTCCTACAGAACAATAACTTGCAGATATTTTTACAAAACCACTAAATGAGGAAAACTTTTGTAGGATTAGAAGAGAACTTGGCATGAGTGAAGCTATTGAATGATATTTATTGCATTTGATATGAATTTGGTGCATAAATAGGTTAAATATGTTGTTAGTACTATATTCTGCGTACATGTGTTTTTAGTTAACTACTTTCTCACTCCAGTTGTCTAGTTTTATACCTGTATAATATTTAGCCAACTGGGTTTCAAAATTAGTTAACTAATTTTGCCTCTGTGTGCATGTGACAAAACGCTCCTGATTTAAAATTACTTTATTTCTAACGGGTATTTTCGCTCTCTTTGTAATCTATTTTGACAAATATACCCCTGACCACAGTTATGCTCTTTTTATGTCTTCAAAGGGTAAAATTGGGTTTTGGCAAAAAAAAAGGATTCCCGGTTCTCCATGAAAAATTGTACACAATTTCAAAATTTGAAAAATTTTTTTTTGTAACTGCTACATAACACTTCAATCAATCTAAAACTCCCTCATTTCTCTGCTACAAGTTGATTCTCCACTCTCTTAGAAACCCCAAATTACTCTCAAAACCAGAAATCCCCAATTTTCTTTCTCAAAATCCCTAAACGGTAAAATCCCGTTCTTCCTTAAGCCACTACTTCTCACTGAAATTTTTCAAGGATCGATGGCAAGGGTAAAACAAGTGTCTACCAAACCTCGAAAATTCATGGGTGATGCTATGAAAGCTGCTGCTAGTTCCGAAAAAGAAAGAGAAGAATGACTAAGTTAACGATGTGTGAAAGCAGAGACAAAGGCGAGCAGCAAGAAAAAGAAAGGAAAGGGTATTCTTTGGGTCAGAGCCCTCTGCGAAAAAGAAGAAAATGGAAAAGGCCCCTGCTTCGAAACCTTTTGTGCAACAAAATATTTTTGAGCCAAGGTACATTAAATGGGATTCATTTTCTGACTTGCCTTATGAATTTGAAGACTTATTTACTTTTCAAGGCTGGATGGAATTTTCTGAGTTGAATGAATATTATTATCCTTATTTGATTCAAGAATTTTATGGAAGTATGAAAGAAGTTGTTAAAGGAGAAAGTTTTAGTGTGAGAATTAAGAAGAAAAGTCAGATTGTTGATGTTGAATTCTTAGCCTCTGTTTTAAACCTACCAAATGATGGAAATAGGATTGGAACCTTCAAAGATTCTAGGAAGCTTGAAGGATATGATGAGAAGGCATTTCAATTATCAATTTTTCCGGAGGGTACACCTGAAAATGAAATGACCAACATCAGTTTAGTGCCTCAAAATTTTAGGATTCTACAATCCTTCATTCGATATTTGCTCAATCCTAGGAGTGGTAGTCACTCATATGCAAATAGCCTTGACTTATGCATTATGTGGCACTTGGTTAACAAAATCAGATTTAATTTGCCATTTTTGATTTTTAAAGTGATTGCTAAGTCTAGTAAGCATAGAAGGTTGCCATATGCTATGCCTTTGACTCTTATATTTCAAGCTATGGGAGTTGATTTGAGTAAAGAAAAGAAGTTTAGCAATCCAATCCCCATTAAGGAGATATTCAAGGCTGATGATGGTAGAAAAAGGAGTAAGTAAGAAGACAAAAAGCAAGAAGAAGAGACTAAGATTGAGATTGAATCTGAATCAGAATCAGATTCTGAAACAGAATCGGACATCCCACTAAGCAAGTTGAAAGAAAAGAGTTCTAAGATAGATGAAGGGGAAAGCTCTAAGAAGAAAGAGAAAATGAAGCTGAAAATGTCAGATTTTGTGAAAATCAGTAAAGCAAATCTGGACATGATGAAGGAAATAAAAGAAATGAGTGGACTGACCTTGAATATTTTAGAAAAATCTCATGAGTTGCAGAAGGGAATTATGGCTGAGCACAATGCAAAGATGGATATGTTGATTAATAGATTGGATAGACAAGAGTGGTTCATGAAGAAGATGGCTCAAATGTTGTTTGGTGAATCTTTTGGCAAATTTGGAGATTTTGGAAGTTACCCACAGGGTACTGCTGGTCCTAGCAATGCAAAGGCTACTGGACCAAGTGGAGTAAAAATTTCTGAAGTGGAAGAAGAAGCAGAGGAGCATGTAGAAGCTGCTGAAAAGGTACAAGAAGAAAGTAAGCTAGCTGAGGTTGAAGAAGTAGAGAAAAATCATGAGAAGGAAAAATCTGCAGAAGAGGCATCAGAAACAGAACAAGAACCTGCCAACGAGACATCAAGAGAATCCTCCTCATCTCATACTACAAGCAACAGCAGCAGTGACAATGGCAAAAGTGAAGGCAGAAATGGTTCAAGACAAGAAGAGGAGAAGGAAGAGCAGTCACAAGACCCATCCTCTGAACAACCAAACATTGAATCAACCATCTCTTTACCCATGCAATACGGACCTAGAAGAACCAAAACACAAGCCAGAAAATCAGTTCTACCTATTCCTCCAAAAATCCAAGTACCCATAACTGAAAAAGAACCCCCAAAGAAGAAGACACAAGCCAAACTTGTTGATCCCACTCACCTTAGGAGAAGTGGCAGAATTCTTAGCAGCAAAGAAAAATCTTAAGATCTTTTGCAATATGCTTTATGACTTTCAAAGTTGTCTCTTTTTGTTTTTTAAACAGGGGAGAAAATAGAAGAAAGCCTATCATTTTGTTGATGTCAAAAAGGGGGAGAAATCTGGAGAAGATAAGGAAATTTTTTAACTGACAGAATGTTTTTAGTTAACTGGGTACATTTTTAGTTAACTAATTTTGATCAATGGTTATATGGTTCACATTCTGATATAGATATTTTGGACTTATTTTGGAAAGTTATTGAAGATATGATGATGATCCTTTATGATTGACTTATGGTTGATATATCTTATGTATGATGATTGAATTGATCTTGGATGAATTAATCTTGGAGATTGCTTAACATGTTATTATCTTCAAAATGCTTTGAATATCAGATTTAGGGGGAGCTATTTTGTAGCTTCTCAACATTCTTGCACTTTGAATGATTGTGTGCATACATATAGGGGGAGCTTGTCTAAAAACAAGTTCTTGCATACATGACATATGTAGATAGTTATACAATTGAATTTTTATGATCTTCATAGACTCATTAAGTTTTGACATCATCAAAAAGGGGGAGATTGTAGGCCCTGTAAGCTAAAATGAGCTTGATTTTGATGATAACAAAACTTAATGAAATATACATTAACCTTTTGTGCATAAGTATTTGAAGTGATTTTATAGGTCATGATATGCAAAGACATTGATGGAAGGACTATTCTATTGACATGGCTGATATAAAAGGAGTTTATCATCTTGTATAACACAAGACGAATCAAAGTCCATGAAGAAATATGATAGAAATTAAGCTCTTAGGTCCATTGTACAAGATTGGAGAATTTATGCCATTTGAGACCTAAAATCAATTTTGTTTTTAGATTCAAGGGTTTAGAAAGTGTTTTTATATCATTCCTAAGGTTTTTGAATGGTCAAAAAAATTTTTACAACCTTTCTTCAAAAACTCAAAATTTCAATTTTTAAGTCCAGCGATGAGTGAAATTAGTTAACCCGTTGCAAAAATTAGTTAACTAGTTTTGATGTCTAAAATTCTCTATCTTACAAAACTAGTTAACCGGTGAAAATTTTAGTTAACTATTTTTATGACCTGACCTGACTCAACTCTGCTGCACGACTTTCTAAGCAATAACGGCTAGTTTTTTTGAAAATTAAAGAGCCGTTGGACACACTCTCCAGCAGACGTTTTTGGCAATGAAAAGCACCTATAAAAGGCATCATTTACTACAATTCTAACTAATGAAAGTGCTCTTATTCATAGTGAATTTATTGTGGTTTTTATAGCTTTCATTCAATTACTCTTGAGCTTGAGTGGCAAATCTTCTCTCTCAATCTTCTAGCATTAAATTCTGTATTTGAGAGTTATTGAGAGTGATTTCTTCTACACCAAAACCTATTTAAGGTTGTGTAAGTGTGAGGACACACTTGTGGAAGGTTTTCAAGCACCTTGTGAAGCTTGTGGGAGGTTTTCAAGCACCTTGTGAAGCTTGTGGTCTTTTGTGGGAAGCAAAGACGTTGTAAAGGTCCTCAAGCACCTGGGAAGCTTGTTGATATTGTAAAGGCTTTGAATCTTGCCTGTTGAAAAGATCAAATAGTGGAGTGACTCTCAAAGTGGGACTTTGGGAAGAGTGGATGTAGGCTAAGAGAGCCGAACCACTATAAACATTGTGTTTGATTCTCTTCTTCCCTTAACTCTTTAATTTTCAGCACTTTGATTTTCTGATTATATATATTGAATGTGTTGAGAATTTGTTTATTGAGCTAATATTGCAAACTCTGAATTTTATGTGAGAAAATACACTTGATATCAAGTAATTATTTTGTGTATGAACTAGTATTTGTGCATAACTTGATTGATTACTTAAATTACACCCTAGGAACAGAGTTATACACATACATAGAAGTGCAAAGCCTCAATTTTTCATTAAGTCTAGAGCAAGGGCTGAAAAATTGTCTAAAGTGTCCAATTCACCCCCCTCTTGGTCACTTTCTTTGGGACAACACAGTCTTTTATGGCCTAGGGTCCCATGGACCCAATGGCAGCTACCCTAGCCGGATTGCAAAGAACCATCGATATGATGGCACAATATATGGTTTACCCTCCCCAACAGCAGCAGCCCACAGCAACAAGAGGGGAACCTTACAAACAAATAATTAATTTCAAGAAGTTGGTGCCTGGTACTTATGATGTGTCAGATGATGCCTATCGATTTTTGGATTCCTGCAAACAAGCAAGGATAGAGTTGCAGTTAACTGATAGAAGGCTTATAGAGTGTGTGCAGCATGTATTGGGGCCAGTGCCAAGACAATGGATGACAGACTATGCACTACTTCGTAGTGAGGGATTATCATGGACCCAGTTTGTGGAACTGTTTATCAACAGGTTTGTGCCAGAAAGCTTCAGAGATCAAAAGCAGTAGGCCTTTGAGGCCTTAAGGTAGAATGGCAGATCCGTAGATGAATATGCTATAGAATTTTTGGAACTGAGTAGATATGCCCCCACAGCAGTGGCTACAGAAAGTATGAAGGTAAATAGGTTTCTAAAGGGGCTAGACAGAAGGTATGCAAACCTAGCCATGATGTCTGATCAGTCTTTTGATATGGTAGTTGATCGAGCTCGACAGATTGAGATTAGCTATACAGGAGATGACAGTGGAAGGGCAAAGAAGAATAGAGCAGAAGGTTCTTCAGGTGTTCCCTACATGGGTACCACAGATAGCGGAGGCCAAAGTCATTATAGAGGTAGGGGTAGAAACAACAAGAAGGGTGATTTTAAACACAAATCTCGAGGATTCAGACTGGGGTATGGATCCAGTAGGGGTCACAGTTCTGGTTACAGCAGTTCTGGGTCTGGTTCAGGATCCTCCTTGACACCTTGCACGCAGTGTGGAAGAGGACATTCAGGACCTTGTATGATGGGTTTAGGAGTATGTTTTCAGTGTGGCCAGTAGGGTCACTTTGCTAGAGGATGTCTAGTGTTCAGCGAGCCACAAATGGAGTCACAGGGTTCTGTTGCAAATATTCCTCGTCAATTGTATCTTGGTGCTTCCAGCATGGCAGGCAGTCAATTCAGTGGCCAACAAGGCCGAGAATAAAGAGGACGTGGATTTGGAGGCAGGTCAGGAGGTAGAAGTCAATTTCAGGGTTTTGCAATGCAGGGTAGGGGTCAAGCTTGGGTTTTCACCTTGACCCATCAGGATGCTCAGGCTTCCAGTGCAGTTGTGGCATGTAACACTCCTATATGTATAGCCTGGTATATTTCACTATTCCGGTGACCGGTGTCAGTCCGGACAATTAAAGGGATTAGAACCACATCTAAGACACCTAGATAAGCCCTAAATGCAAATAATTAGTGATTGTCAGATAGTTAAGCATAAATAAGAAAAACAGAACATAAAAAGTTAAATGAGCTGGGAGTCACAGCAATGGGTGACCTTCTCAGAAAATGACTACGAGGTCAGTCCTAACCTACTTTTGAACCAGAAAATGTGACGCCGCGGTCCTAAGGACTATTGCGAACCTAGTGGAAAAGAGAAAATCACAGAAAAGAGTTGATAAGTAGGTTAAGGATCTGGAAGAAATATCGAATTATTTGTAAACCGGATCAAATCGGTGATGGGCAAATTGGTCAATTCACCCCTAGAGGTGACTCTTGACCTAACTGTCCAATAAAATCGGAGAAACGAAAAATTTGAAATCAAGAATTAAATTAAAGAACTATTGAAAAATTAAAGAAAAAGAAAAAGTAAGGAAAATTGAATTATTACCTCACTTTGATGACATCATGAATGATGTCAAAATTAAATTTTAATTTACCCAAAATTTTGACTAGTCAAATAGCCAAATAATTACATAAAACAAAAGAAAAAAAAATTATGGTCACCTTCATCATTTGTGTCGTCCCTCATCCCTCTCCTCCCTCTCACTTTAAAACCTCCTTTTCCATCCTCCATTAAAGCTTGATGCAAGCTTTTAATCCCATAAATTAGCCCTAAATTCCCCAAAATTACTTTATAAATCCTTGCTATCTTCACTTGAGAAGGAGATTAAAGAAGAAAAAGAAAGGAGAAAAGGGAAGAATTGAGGAATTGGAAAATCAAACAAAGGTTAGTAAGCTAAACTTGTAATCTCTAGTTTAATTTATGTGTTTCTAGTTAAAGTAACTTAGAATTGATGAAAGAAATGAAATAAATTAAGTGGGAGGACTCATAGTGAAATTCAGCTAGCAATAAGGGGGGGGGGGGGGTAGAAATTTCATGATTTGATAAAATTGAAGTGTTAATTAGGTTGAATAAAGTATGTAGATTAAAGATCTACAATTTGATTTCATTAAAGTGAATAAAAATTAGAATTAGGGTTCTTGAGTGTTGAAATTGGGAGAAAAATTTGAGGAAATGGTCAATTGATGCAAATGACCTTAATTGAGCTTTAAAATGGTCACTTGGGACCAATTGTGATGTGTTGGAATTAGTAGAATTAAAATGCAATTCGAGTTGGGTAGGGTTCCTAATCTGGTAGCTTGACCTAAGTCCATTTCAGGGACCAAAACTGAAAATTTACCAACCCAATTGGCGTGAGGCCAATTGAGAATGAAATTAGACGCATAAAGACACAATTTTCATTTAGAGACCATGCCCAGAAAATGACATTTAGATAGTGAACAATTAGGTCAAACCCAGATATTGTACACTGCCACTGTACAAAAATGATCAAATGAACAGTATTCTATTCATTTGGCCATAACTTGGGCTAGACAGGTCTAAATGACTTGATTTTTGTGGCATTGGAAAAGTATGAATTAGGACTACAACTTTCATTGAGAACACCAACCCAAATTCTGCCCATAATTAAGTCATTTTTTCACTCAAAATTAGTTGTCCAAAACTGCCAGAACCTAAATAAGCCCAGAATTCTGGGTTAAGAACTAATCTGGCCAGCCTTATTCAAATAACCATATCTTGGACTACAAAACTCTAAATGGAGTGATTCAAAGAGGGAATTAAAGATAAGACAATAAGGAACAACTTTAATGAAAGACACTTAGCTAAATTCTTACAATAACTAGGCCAATGGAACAATACAAAATAGGGTATAAAAACTGAAAATTTGAAATTGCCATTAGGAGACCTAAAATTTGAAGGGGCAACCAAAACCAACAAATTGGGCACCCAAAATGTGGTATGTGGGTGTAATTGGAATTCACATACCTATTAAGCATGAAAAAAATCAATATTTTGACTTGAATGTGCAATGAATAGTAATCCCAAAATACAAATTTTTAAGAACATTATTTTAAGCATATTAAGATTAGAATTAAATACACATGAATTTATTTATTGGATTTATTATAAGTTGTGATACTAAAACACTACAAATTGTGTATTTCAGTTAAGAAGAATATGGAGAAAGGAAAGGAAACATCGAGTCAAGGCCTAGAGGCGACTTGTACGAGATTTGTGCACAACATAGAATTTTTCTGTAAATTTTCTTTGAAAAATTGTTTGAATGAATAAATTGTGACTTATTTGTATTGGAAATTGTGATTTAATGGAACAATATACTTTTGACCTAAATTGTTGAAAAATTTTGTGGTATGTGATGAATTGCAAATAAATATTTAGAAAATTGTTAAGATAGTTTTCAAACCACAGTGTCATGACCATATATCTAAATGCCTCACTAGCATGACTAGTGGGAGGAAATAGTTTTGAATTCCCTCTCTGGCTGAAGTGTTGAGGTGTGTGCCAGTAGAGGAAGAAATTTGAATGGGTACCTATAGTTTGAGCTAGCTAGCCTTGGTATGCCTCATAAGCCTCTGGCTATTGAGATGAACACTATATTGATGGCATGATATGACTGTGTGTTTTTTATAAAGTTTGTTTTGTGACTTCTAAAACGGAAATGCTTTGATGAAAATTTAAAATTGTGTTTTGTATATATTTACTGACTTCATCATTATAATTGGATATTTGTGATTTAATTATGCATAAAGGAGTATTTTTAGTATGTTGTGCACCACTAAGTCATTATACTCAGCGATGGCTTTTTATTGCTATCGCAGGTAGAGAAACTAGTAAAGCAACTGAGTGAGCTGCTAAGGATCATAGTACTACCTTTGGATCTTTTGTCGGGTATTACATTATAACCTTATTATATATATTTATTTTAATGTAAATGACTGTATGTACATTGTAAATTGGTCTTGAGCAATTTGTACAGAAATTGTAATAATATTATTTTTTGATTTTCTGCTATAAATTTATACTGGTGAATGTAAATTAATTTTTCTTTAATGGAATGTGAATGAAATTATTTAGTATTATTTTTGAAGATATTTGAATTGAGAATTGCTTTGAATTGTGGAGTTTGAGAAAACTTGTGTTGATTTGAGTTATGATGATGGTTGATTTTGATGAAGTAAAATATTTGGAAGTGTTTTCTACAGGTAAAATTTTTTTTGTTTTCTCAAATACAGCCAGCACTTTGCTGAAATTTTGACAAAACTTGCGAAAAAATATAAATTGTCAAAAATTTTACATAGCTTTTAAGCTTTAATTAAATGTTTTTAATACTTGCTAGAAGTGCTCACCACTATCAAAAAGTAAAAAAATTGTTTAAAAATCCCTTGTAGTATATTTAATGGGTTATCGGTAGACGGAGTCGGTAATTCATTAGGTATACTACGGGATAATGTTATGTCTTATAGAGGGGTAAGGTATGACATGGCAGGTATTCTTCTAGTCTGTTCCTATGAGGCTCATATTTTGATAGATTCGGGTGCTACACACTCTATTGTCTGCCCTGTTTTTGCCATGAGATTGGGTAGGAATCCTAAAACTTTAGAATGCCCCTTGTCTGTAGCTACTCCACTTAGTAATAACATAGATGTGGATATGATTTTTCCGGGTAGCCCAATGGTAGTGGATGGAAGGGTCCTCCTAGCAGACTTGGTCCTCTACCAGTAATGGATTTTGATGTAATTTTGGGAATAGATTGATTGGTAACTCATTATGCCACTTTAGACTGTAGGAACAAAAGGGTGTACTTTCATATACCTGGTGTGGAAGAGTTTAGCTTTAATGGTAGCAGGAGTGTGGCTCCATATAACATGGTGTCAATAATTAGTGCTAAAAAAAATATTGAGGCGTGGGTGTCAAGGGTATTTGGTATTGGTGAGAGATACATCTGTAGAAGCTGTGAACATTAAAAATGTTAATGTTGTCAGAGAATTTATGGATGTCTTCCCTGAGGAGCTTCCAAGGTTGCCACCAGGAAGGAAAATAGAGTTCTGCATTGATGTTGTATTGGGTACAAATCCCATATCAATGTCGCTTTACAGGATGGCACCAGCAGAATTGAAAGAGTTAAAGGAGCAACGACAGGAACTTTTGGACAAAGGTTTCATACGTCCGAGCACTTCACCCTGGGGCAATCCTGTTTTATTTGTGAGAAAGAAAGATGGGTCCTTGAGGTTGTGTATTGATTATAGACAGCTGAACAAGGTGACAGTGAAGAACAAGTATCCACTTCCTCGGATCGATAATCTATTTAATCAGCTCCAAGGGGCTAGATTCTTTTCCAAAATTGCCGACAATCAGGCTACCATCAGTTGAGAATTAGGAATGAGGATGTGTCCAAGACAACATTCAGGATAAGATATGGTCATTATGAGTTTTTAGTGATATCTTTTGGACTCACTGATGCACCAGCGGCCTTCATGGACTTGATGAACAAGGTGTTCAAGCCATTCCTGGACCGTTTGGTCATCGTATTCATATATGACATTTTGGTATACTCTCAGACCGAGGAAGAACATGTGTGACACTTGAGGATAGTGTTGTAGACCTTGAGGGAGCACCAACTAATGCCAAATTTTCAAAATGTGAATTTTGGCTAGAAAGCATCTCATTTTTTGGACACGTAATTTCCAGTGAAGGCATTCAAGTGGATCCCAAGAAAATTGAGGTGGTAACTGATTGGCTTAGGCCTACAACAGTCACTGAGGTGCAAAGTTTTTTAGACCTAGCTGGCTACTATAAACGTTTTGTGCAGAATTTCTTCAGGATAGCAGCTCCCCTAACTAAGTTAACTCGGAAGAATATTCCGTTCATTTGGACAAACGATTGTGAGGAGAGCTTCCAAAAGCTTAAGGAATGTCTAACTACCACCCCTTTGTTGACATTACCGATGAGTGGCGAAGGATATACCTTGTACTGTGATGCCTCCAAAATTGGCTTTGGGTGTCTTTTGATGCAGAATGGAAAAGTAGTGGCTTATGCTTCAAGGCAGCTAATGAGATATGAGCAGAACTACCCCACTCATGATTTGAAAATGGCGGCTATAGTCTTTGCACTAAAGATCTGGAGACACTACCTGTATGGTGAAGTGTCCGAGATATACACCGACCACAAGAGTTTGAAGTACATCTTCAAACAAAGGGATTTAAATTTGAGACAGAGGAGATGGATGGAGCTTCTGAAGGACTATGATTGTACCATCCAGTACCACCCTGGGAAGGCCAATGTAGTAGCAGATGCTTTGAGCAAAAAATCTTTTGGCAGCTTGGGACACATATCAGTGGAGAAGAGACCGTTGATTCAGGAAGTACATGAGTTAATGGATGAAGGTCTGATCTTAGATATTTCAGATGAGGGGATATTATTGGCCCATTTTTCAGTGAGACCAGACTTGTGAGACAAAATCAGAGTTTTCCAACACAGAGATCTGCAATTGATGAAGATTATAGAAAGAGTACAGCAGGGTGAAGGTGGTGAGTTTGGATTTGTAACACCCTCCCGGTAACAACTCCGTACATTCTACTGTTCCGTTGACCGGTGTCGGTCCGGACAGTTAGAACGTCCGGAAAAATAATTAAACTTAAGTGAGGGACCATAATTAACTCAAATATTAATAAGAAACACTTTGTAAAAATTTTAGAAATAAAATACAATTAAGTCAAACGAGCCGGTGCCCTAGCGAGGGGTAACCCAGAGGAAAGTTGCGGTTCTCGCAACGAGGAGCCCTAGACCCGGGGGAAAAATTATAAAATAATTTTTGGGACTCCAGAGAAGGGTTACTGAGGTTCTTATGGCATTAGAATGCCAAGAAAATACCTAGAAAAATTTTTCAATCGGTACAGACAATTTTGACCCGTTAAGCCAAACGGAGGGCATTTTGGTCATTTCGCCTTCAGAGGTGATTTTTGGCCGACTTGTCCAGTTGAGTAAATAATTAATATGACATAAAATATGAATAAACATTACTAAAAATTGAATTGAAATCAAGTAGAAAAGAAAAGAAAAGAAAAATGAAAAAATGGGACTTTTGACATCACATGATGTCATTAAACTTTCTCTCCACCAATGACAATCAAGTAATTTCATTAAAAAGGGAAAATGAGGCAAAATTGAAACAAAAATTCTGTTCTTCTTCCTTCATCAAACGGCAGCCTCTCTCTCCCTCTCTCAACCTCCATTAAACCTCACTTCTCAAGCTTGATTTCTACTTTGTTTCACCACAAAACCCTAACCTCTCTTCATTAAAATTTTACCCCACACCTTAAACAACCTTTTGGCAGCCTAGAAAGTGAAGGAAAGTGAAGTTTAGAGTTGGGAAAAATCTGCCCTATTCAAGGTTAGTGCACTATATACCTAAAACTCTTTAATTTCATGAATGGGAACTTGAATTTAGTAAGAAAATGTAATTTAAATGAACAAAACTCTTGTGTATGTGTACATGAATTCCGGCTGCCCTATTGAAGGAATAGGAATGAATGTTTTTGATGAGCTTGGAGTGAACTAAAAACCATGTTTGAAGTTTATAAACATAAGGATAGTGAATTAGTAGCTAACTAAGGTAAATTGTATAAATCATGACTTTGAACTAGGGTTTTGGGAGTAAAATGTGAACTTGGTTTATGCAATTGTTAAAGAATATGCTAATGGTCAATTAGTGACCATTTGAGGAGATTTGACCATAATATGGACTGAAAAATAGCATGGTAAAGGGAATGACTATGCTGCCTAGGGACAGCAGCAATGGACTGAAATTTCAGTCCAATTACACAGCCATAACTTTGGCTGTGTTAGTCCAATTGGTGTTTGGCCAATTGGACATGAAACTAGGCTTATAATGGCACATTTTTTCTGAAGAAACCATGCCCAAAAGACCAAAGCAAGAGGACCAAAAGTTGGACCCAATCCGGATACCCTGCAACTGATTCTGCAGAATGACCAAATGAACAGTAACTGTTCATTTGGCCATAACTCACTGTAGATTTGGTCAATTGACCTGAAATTTTTACAGCAACAAGTTAAGACATAGAAAAACAACTTTCATGAAGGAACCTACCCCAAATTATGGCCAGAACCTATCCAACCAAGTGACTCTAGTTACTGTTTATGTTACTGTAGATATGGTCAATTCTGCATATTGGCAATCCGGCCAGCTGTGGCTTTTGGACCATATCTAGAGCTACAAAACTCCAAATGGAGTGATTAAAAAAAGGAAATTCAACTAGACAAAATAAGGAACAATTTTCATGTTTTCCATTTCTTCAAATTCCCATTGCAACAGTGTCCAATGGAACAGTAAAGTTGGGTCTTAAAAACTGAAATTTCTGCCCTATTAGATTTAAGTTGAGAAATGGAAATGGCAATCAATTCCAACAAGTTTTAAATACAAAATGTGGTGTGTTTGGGGTGTTAAAACCAATACACCTATTTTCTATCCAAAAGTCAACATTTTTGTTGACCAATGAGATGAATAGTGACACCAAAAACTTGAAATTTACAAATTGAAGAATTTAAAGGTTTCAAATGCCCTAGTATACCTAACATGATTGGTTTGGATAGTTTGGCATGCCAATAGGGTTCAGTTAGCGATCGCACATGGCAATATGCCATTCGGTGATTTTATGGCTTTTAGCCATTGACTTTGTATTGAGACTTGGCCTTGTGCTGATGTTATCTGACTTATTAGCCGCTACATTTACTGCCGGGAGATGCATATGTGACCGATGGTGTGACGGCCAGAGGTACTAGTTACCCAGTGCCAATTTACCCGTTATCCAGTCCAGTTGTCTAGTGTAGGTTACTTGGGCAACCAAATGGATGAAAGTGAACAAAGTTAATGAATTAATGTATATACCCATACTAAACAAATGAATCATACACATTCCCTACATATTTGTTTTCTTGCTATTTTCTTTTATTTTATTATTGCACCACTAAGCATTATTGCTTAGCGCGTTGCTTTTGCCACGCGTAGGTACCGAGATACAGATTGTGAGCCCAGTGGACCGCATAACCGGTGAGTCCATCCTGCGATTCTGCACGATGTCGTGTCACCTCAACTTCTGCAGTGCATTGGTAGGACACTAGGTGTCATTTTGACATTTTGTAACTTAATTTTGATTTTCTCATATGTAATTAAACTTGTGTAATTTATATTAATGTTCATGTAAATTATGAAAATTTTATTTGTGAATGGAAAAGTGAATGTCTATTTATGACTTGTACATGATTAATAAATGAGATGAATGATTGAGAAACGAATGGTTGAAAAATATTGAGATTTTGGATATTGGAGTTTGAAATGATAGAATACAAATATTGGAAGTGTTTTTAACAGGTTCCGAAGAACTGTTTTCTCCATTTTTAGCCGGTACTCCGCCGGATTTTCTTTAAAATCTTCGGAACCTCAAATAAATAATACTTTTGATAAATGGCTAAAATAAATTATATTTCATAAATTATATTCACAAGCATGGTATAAATTAATTAAGGTATATTAGAATGTGCCGGTACACTGTGTGGCATTACTTACTCGGGTATACTGTACACAGGTAAGGGGTGTCACAGGATTTGCTAATGATGGCGCTCTTATGCATGGTTCTAAGATATGTGTGCCCGTCGTGGACAATCTTAGAAATGAAATAATGCGAGAAGCAGACTATACACTGTACAATGTCCACCCAGGCTCTACCAAGATGTACTATGATGTGAAAGATAGCTACTGGTGGAATGGCATGAAGAGAGACATAGAAGACTTTGTGTCCAAGTGCTTGACTTATCAGAAGGTGAAGTTTGAACACCAGAGGCCGTCAGAGAAGCTGCAAGAGCTCTTTATCCCAGAATGGAAGTGGAAAATGATCACTATAGATTTTGTAACTGGGTTGCCTCATACCACGCGGGGATATGATTCTGTATGGGTAATTGTAGATCGTCTAACTAAATCAGCTCATTTCTTGCCTGTGAAAACTACATATTCTATTCCACAGTAAGCCTGGATCTATTTTTGAGAAATAGTTAAATTGCATGGAGTTCCTACTTCCATAATATATGACAGAGGGCCCCAGTTCACTTCTAGGTTTTAGAGAAAGCTGCAAGAGGCACTTGGCACGCAATTAAACTTTAGTATTAACTTCCACCCTCAGACAGATGGGCAGTCTGAAAGGACAATTTAAACACTAAAAGACATGCTTCGCTTGTGTGTTTTGGATTTTGGAGGTCAATGGGATGATCAGCTGCCCTTAGTGGAGTTTACCTACAACAACAGTTATCATTCCAGCATCAGAATGACACCCTATGAGGCGCTATATGGCAGAAAGTGTAGGTCTCCTCTATGTTGGATGAAAATGGGACAAGCGAAGGTGCATGAAGTTGACTTAGTGCAGTACACTTAAGAGATGGTTCCTTTAATTAGGGAACGATTGAAAACAGCTTTCAGTAGGCAGAAGAGTTATGCAGATCCTAGACAGAGGGATGTAGAGTTTGCAGTAGGTGATTACATATTCCTGAAGGTTTCTCCGATGAAGGGAGTTATGAGATTTGGAAAGAAGGACAAGTTGGCACTTCGGTATATTGGACCTTTTGAGGTTACTAATAGAGTTTGAGCAGTTGCCTATTGGTTGGAGTTACCACCCAACCTTTCTCATATTCATCCTGTATTTCACATCTCCATGCTTAGGAAATACATACCTGATCCTTCTCATATATTACAGCCGAATATAGTGAAGCTGAAAGAAGACTTGACGTTTGAGGAGCAGCCTGTAGCCATAGTGGACTACCAAGTGAGACAACTAAGATCAAAATAGATCCCTATGGTTAAGGTTTTGTGGAGAAGCCAATCAGTGGAAAAATGCACCTGAGAGTCAGAGCGGGACATGCATAGCAAGTACCCTTATTTATTCAATGTGTAATTTTGTTCTTTTATTCTGCCTTGTGTAAAATTCGAGGACGAATTTTCTGTAAGGGGAAAAGAATGTAACACCCCTAATTTTTAAATTTATTATTTTATAGGTAAATATCAATATTTTGTTTTATTTAAATTTTGAAAAATTATTTAAAATTTTTCAAATTTTAGAAATCAGGTTCGATTTTTTGAAAATATAAAACTTTGATGATTTTTAAAAATTAATTTGAAGATCACGTGGCAAAACTAAAAATATATTTGGACTCTATGAATTTTTTTGAGTTTTTTAGAATTTTTTCGAAATTTTTGTGTCTCGTTTTTTATCTCAGGGCAAAATAAAAATTCAAATTTTTGTATCTCGAATTAGACTGGCCCATTTTCTTTTTCCTTCTTCTTCTTCTTTGCACGCCCCCGACACCCTCCCTCTCTCTCACATTTTCTCTCTCCTCCCTCTCCCTCTATGCCGACCACCGCCACACGGCCCTCCCCCACATTCCGGCCCACCACCTCAGCCTTTCCCCCTTGTTGGCCGCCGCTTAAAGCGCTGGAAAAGTGTTCCCAAAGAAGCTTACGCGCACCGCTTCACTTTCTTGGGCTGATTTCGGCCAATCCGGCCACCAATCGGATTGGGTCTTATCCCAAAATACTTATACACCTCGAGAGCTTTTCATAGACACCAAGAACACCAAAATCCATCGAGCGGTTTACCCAAAATTTTGTCCAAGAAGTTTTAACCCATTTTGACTTTTGGGTTAGATTTCTCGAAAACCATAAACCCCACCAAATATTTGAGAGTACCGGAGTGCTCCACTCGCCAAGAGCTTCGTGGCAATCCCCATTTCAAATTTTCTGACACCATTTTTCGGTGGGTCCCGTGAGACTTTACACTATTTTTTCGAGCATTAAATGAGCTTAGAAAATTTTATAAAAATTATATACTAACCCCCGTGTTGTGGGCTTCGCGTAGGTACCTTCAATTCGTGAAAATTTAACAGTTGCTCAGGTTTGTAATTTCGGACCGGGCAGACAGGCTACCGAAAAAGTTTCTGAATTGGATCGAGGTTATAGGCTACCCCACCATTTTTAGATGTCTCGGACGTGTCTCCAAGGTCGTAATTGGCATAGGTAAAGCCGAACCCTCATTTTTCTTAATTATCTAGTGCTTGATTTCGATTAAAAATCTATAAAATATTTGTGGTAGGTTAGAAAATATAATTCCTTTTGCATTAGCTCTATAATATTGCTAAGGACCGCGAGGCAAAGTTTTAAAATTTTTAGAGCTCATTTGGGTAGTTTTTCAAAAGGGGTAATTATAGGAACTAAATTGTAATTTTTCAAATTGTGGTTGTTGACTATTTGGATAGGCCCAAGAGGGGCCATGTGATGTGATTGAGTTGTGGATGTGTGGATTGTGGATATAGAAGTGCATTTTGAACCTTTTTGTAGATTGAGAAAGTCTTAGGTATAGGGGAGACTCTGCCAGATTTTCGACACGACTTAGGGTGTCCTTGGTATTTTTTCAAGCTTGTATCAAGTCAAATATATTAAATAATTGCGATGAAATTTGTCAAGTGAGCTGGGACAGTCTTCCTCCTCCGTCCAGCTGCCGCAGTGACCGCGGTTAAGTCTGTGAGTAAAATATTAATTTTAATTATAATTTCAATATTATTATATGTTCAAGCATGCCAATGCATCACTTATAAATATGTATCTATGTAGTTAAATACTAGGCACATTTTATATTACATTCATAATTGACGAAGTGTCATAGATATTGTTTGTAGTAATTTAAAGCAGTGTGCGTGCATTAGCATACGTGTGGTATGATATTGGATATGGACAGGACGGGTAGACACGGCTTGAGAGACACTCGCTGGGACCCAGTCCTTTATGGATAAATCGGGGTAGACATGGCTTGAGAGACACTCGCAGGGACCCCGCATTTGGTTTATGAAGCGAAAGTCCGGCTTGAGAGACACTCGCTGGCAGAGGTTGGATTAAGAGAGCTGTATAGGGGATAAGCTCTTATATATGTACTGTTTGTGCAGTGTTGGGTGGGTGAGTGCTCCAAATTGCCTTTTTACTGCTATGATGTGGTTTGCATGAAAATTATGATGATGTTGCATTCCATGCCTTAGGATGCATTAGCTTTAGTTAGCTATAGAAATTATGATTAAAATTAGTATTTTACTCTATGAGTCGAACGCTTACTTATGTTCATCTATTTTTCCAGACTACAGGAGGATTACTTGTTGTGACTAATCTGCTCTTCTTCTTTACAGGTTAATTAGTAGTATTTGATGTATTTTGTATAATTGAGTTAAATTTTAGACTTCGCATGTGTTAGGAGTATTTTAATTAATTTGTGTATATAATATAATATGATGTTCAATTTGTAATATTATTAATTGCATGTAAAACTCAATTGGATGAGAAAGCTGAGCTCCCATTGGATTTTTGATATTATGAGCATGTGGAGGGTGAGCTGAGCTCCCCAATTTATTTTATATTGTGCTTACAGGTCGAGCGAGTCAAAAACTCTCCGTTGACTGGTCCATTTTATGGCTGGACTTTGTCTGATTGAATTCTTTAAATTGGGCCCAAATAGGCCTTAGGATTGGATTGAGGAATAGTTAGGCTTACTACAGGCCTCGAGGGCTTTAGGCTGGCCCAGGTCCTAGTGTCGGTTCGACCCATAAATTGAGTCGTGACTGAAATTATTAGATGCATCCGATACACATATATTATTTCTCTGTAAAATTTATTTTTTATATTACAAAAATAACTTATTTTTTTGTGAGAAAATAAATATTATTTTTTAATATTTTTAATATATCTAATAATTAATTCAAACGGTAAATTTGGTGTAAGCAATTGAGGAATGACCAACCAACAGATAAGGGCATTTAACGCTAGTATTTAATGTGTTGAATGAATTAAAATTAAGGGGACAGCGCCTTGGGGACAAGCAAGAGGAATTATCTATGGTCATTGTCACTGTTAAGGGCGCAATTGCCTTTACCATCTCCTTCACCTCTTTCTTACCTACTCTTTCTTACCTACTCTGCAGCGTCTATGATAAATTTCATTTATTGCTTCTATTGTCGTAGCCATGCAAATTATAGGATTTTTTTTTTCTTTTCTCTACATGGGCCTGATAAATTAAGACTTTAGAGAGTGTGTATATGTGGGCCCATCTATTTTCTATACTAGCTTTTTTACATGTGGATTTATTAATTTTTATTTTTAGTATTTAAATTATTATTATATTTATATTTAAAATTAATATTAGCTAATTATAATATGAGAAATATAAATTTAATCTTATGCAAATTATTAAAAAGCATATCTATAAAATATATTTAAAATAATAAAATATTAATGAAATAATTATTAGCATAGATTTACATTAATATATCAAATAATTATAAAAAATATTATAAAAAAAGCAAAATAAAATAAAAAAATATACTTTCATTTAAAAAATTAAAATCAATTCATTTTAAATATGATAATAACAATTAATATATCTTATTATTTTTCTAATTTGCAATATCTAGAGTTGATTGTAACCATTTTGAGACTTGAATAAATAATGAAATAATATTTCTAGTGTAATAATATGAAATTATTTAAATAATATAATGTACAATTATTATATATAAATAGGTTTAATGTGCAGGGGTGATATTAAAAGAGATAAAGTTATAATAATGATGTAAAATTTTCTCAAAAATAAGGCACATTTGAAATTATAACAATGATATAAGTATGTATTTATTATTTATTTAATATGAAATAAATTAAAATAATTAATTTTTTATGAAAGAAGAAATATATTTAAACTACTCACTCTTTATCTCTTCATAGAAATTGACATGTGGTAATAGAATGAGAAATCATATTTACTTTTTATAAAAAGTAAAATGAGGGACCTATATTTATTGAAATTATACATATAATCCAAGTGAATTACACACATAATACTGAACATAGTGATCTTATGAAAAAAAGATACCTAAATTTTAACTTATAGCATAAATCTTTTTAACTTTAGTTGAGTTAACAGAAAACTCCTTTGACTTCTCCTTCCTGTTTTTTTTTTTTTTTTTTTTTTAATTTTTTTTAATATAATTTCCCACCCACCTATTCTACTTCTCCTCAAAAATTGGTTTTGGCCTTTTCTTCTTTTTCTTCAAAATTAGTTTTTGTTTTTTGCTTCTTCTCCAAAATTGATTTTGGCTTTCTTCTTCTTCAATACATTTTGGGCAATAGATCTCCTGGTTTATCTAACCCAAAGCACTGGTGCACTCTATTAAATATAGGCCTCACAACTCTCTTCAGGGGTTTGGGGGTTTCTGCTTGAATTTACATTTGAATTTGCATCACTTTTATTATATAATTTATAATTTACCTTATGAGTGTAGCTAGAGCATGCATCAACTTTAAAGCTTTTCCAAAATATTACTTAATAAGTCGTGCGTTGGTTTAATTTAATTATATTATTATATTAATATGTTTTATTTTATGAAGATGAAAACAAACAAATATTTTAATTAATTTAATTTAAAAAATCAAGGGATATTAGAAATATGATAAAGAGATTTCAAATAATCATGTTTTAATTTTCGATTTAATGAAGTTTAATTAAATTCTAATTCTAAGATTATCAATTTAATTAATGACATGGTGAAAGATTAACATTTTTATCAGATAAGCAAAAATAAAAAGAAACATAGCGATTTGATTTCAGAGTGAACACTACGACTCTTCTCAGCGTATCAATAATTATTCCATCCATTACCGACTTTAACAAATTTTCTTTTTAATACTGATACTATGAGTATATTTTTTTCTAAATTTGTTTCATCAATATATATGATGGAGCTCCTTATGGCCTTGCAAGTTACAACTACCACATGTGATTTATATAAATCCAACCAAGAAAAGAAACCTCCATCTCCATGAACTAGATCTAAATCTAACCAAGAAACACTCCCTGGCCTTCTGGAAAAAAAAAAAAAAAAGAGTCTACCCAAGAGCTCAGATTTTCACCTAGTGATGTTCCCATGGTTTGCTGTTGGTCACATGACCCTGTTCCCCCACCTCTCTAACAGGCTTGCAGAGAGAGATTGCTTCATCACCTTCTTGCTGCCCGCCAAAGCCATACAACAATTACAACACTTCAATCTTCATCCTCATCTCATCACCTTCCAACCTCTCACCGTCCCTCACGTCGATGGCCTCCCTACTGGCACCCAAACCGCCTCCGACATCCCCATTCAATTAAACCATTTGCTTGCTACAGCCCTGGATCGCACCCGTGACCAAGTCGAAACGGTAATATATGATATCAGACCTAAGTTGGTTAATGTAGCCCACTGGGTGCCGGAGATAACAAAACTCCTTGGGATTGAGGCCATAAACTATTCAGTAGTTTCGGCTGCCTCCATTGCAATTGTACTAGTCCCGGCACGAAATGTGCCTAAAGATAGGGCCATCACCGAGGCTGAACTGTTAGTGCCACCTTCTGGCTATCCATCGTCAACTATCGTTGTTATTTGTATCGCAGCCTTTCGGCGAAGGAATAACTTTTTATGAAAGAATCCCCAAAGCAATGAAAACAAGTGACGCACTAGCTATCAGAACTTGCCATGAAACTGAAGGGCAGTTGTGTGATTACATTGGGAGTCAATATGGAAAGTCGGTGTTTCTAACCAGACATGTCTTGCCGGAGCCATCTAAGAGACCGTTAGAAGACCGTTGGTGTAAATGGCTAAGTGGGTTTCAACGAGGTTCAGTGGTGTTTTGTGCATTTGGAAGCCAAATCATACTGGAAAAGAATCAGTTTCAAGAACTGGTTTTAGGGTTCGAATTAACAGGTTTGCCATTTTTAGTGGCCTTAAAACCGCCAAAGGGTGCCTCAACAGTGGAAGAAGCACTGCCGGAAGGGTTCGAAGAGAGGGTTAAAGGAAGAGGAGTGGTTCGGGGTGCATGGGTACAACAATTAATGATCCTAGATCACCCATCAGTAGGGTGTTTTGTGAACCATTGTGGATTTGGGTCAATGTGGGAGTCTTTGATGAGTGATTGTCAACTAGTATTGGTGCCACATTTGGGTGACCAAATCTTGAACGCCAGGTTCATGGCCCAAGAGTTAAAGGTGGCAGTGGAGGTGAGAGAGATGAAAGTGGGTGGTTTTCTAAGGAGAGTCTAAGCAAAGCCATCCACTCTGTGATGAATAAAGGCAGTGCAGTGGGTTCAATTCTGAAGGAGAATCACAGAAAGTGGAGGGAGATGCTGGAAAATAAAGGGTCGATGAGTAGTTACGTTGATAAATTTGTACAAAATATGCAACAACTTGTCAAATAATTAATTTCTCCTGTAGTCAACTTGTTATATATTGTTTTAAAAGGCTTTCCTCCTCTTCTCTCCTCTCCTCTCCTCTCCTCTCTTCTTTTTCTCCTTAATTTCTCTTCCTTATATGACCATTGTTAAGTTTCTGGTAGTTGCCCTTAAATTGATTTTCTTTATTTATTTATCAATTTTTAATAAACTCTCAAATATTTGATCATTTAAAACAAATCTAAGTTTCTTTTATCATATTTATGTCCATTAGAAATATACATAAGGTTCTCTTTACAATGTTGAGGTGTTGCTCTTCCTTATTACTAGAGTTTTATTTTTTCTCTTTATTTTCTGTCGTATTTGAATGGATTCTTTGACCATTTGAAATACAGCGTGGATCATTAAATTTTTTTTTTTTTAGAAACTTTAGATCTTTAAGAGTAGGCAATGGTTTTCTATCAATGTAGCTTGGTATATTGTAGCCTATTTTTTCATTACTATTTGGTGATTTAATTTTTTTCTGTAGAGGTAGCAAATTTCAGAAAAGATAGAGTTATTTGGTTGTATAAAATGAAAAAAATTAGTTAGTACTCAAAAACTTATTCTTCTAAAGTAAAATTCTTTAATTGTCTAAAATGAAAAAGATTAGTTACTACTCGAAAAATTATTTTTCTCTGCTCAAATATCTTTAAACAAGAGATTTTAATTGTCTATTTCTATGATATGCTATCTTAATATTAAAATTTAAGGATTAACCAATTATGTAATTAAGTTAGTTTGTGCTTTTGCAAAGCTATTTTATCATTTTAGAATAAGATATATAAAATGAAAATATTAAAATTATTTTAATTTAGAATCACTTCTTTCATTAGAATATTTTAACATTTCTTTTTGTTATTTAATTTCAATTAGGGTAATTATCACTTGAGGTCTCTCAATTTTATGAGTTATTTTTATAAAAATTATTTAATTTTAATTTTTTTTTAAATTTATTCAACTTCAATTAATATCATTAAAAGTCAATTGTGACCAAGTATTACAGGTTTTTATGTTAATTTAATTAATTTTCACTCATAGTCACTAAACTTTAGGAATTTTTTAATAACATCACTCAATTTTAGTATCATTATCCAATTTCAATTTCTTTTCGGTTAATCTAACTAATTTAATTATTTAATTTTTTTTAAATATATATTTTGAGATTTATTTTAAAAATTTTAAATTTAAATATTTTATTATTGAATTTGAGTATATTTAATGTAATACTATTTATTTGTAATTTTAATTGTAATTTTAAGTAATAAATTAAAATAATTGACCGTAGGTATACCCTTTTGAGCTGTTATACTTGAAATTCAGGTTCCGTTTATTTCACGAAAAATATTTTTCTATAAAATATTTTTCACATTTTCTAACCTTTAGGGCACTTAGGAAAATTAGAAAATATTTTCTTGATCAAAATAAAACTAAATCATTTTTAAAGAAAATAAGTTCATTTTTTTTAAAGAGAAAATTATTTTTTATTTTTAGATTTTATTAAAATGTGAAAATACTATATATATATATATATATATATATATTTAATAAATATTTACCATTAATTTAATATTACAACCAAATAATAAAAAATACTTTTAAGAAAAATACGTTTTTACAAAACATTTTCAATGAAAAATATTTTTCTGTGAAACAAACTGAGTGTGAATAGTAGACGCCATTGGGATTTTATGGATTCACTTCAACTTTAGATTTCGGGTATAAAACTTATTTTCTTATGGTAGTTTCTGTTATGTATCTTCAATATTTTCTTAAGTGTTCCTTTGCATTATTGACAACATTGCTTCTCATTTGGAAAATGAATTTGCATGTTTGTAAATGGATGAGATGACAGTCTCTGTCCTGCTCCTATCATTCTCATGAATTTTGACTGTTATTGATAATTTCATCTGTGATGATGTCCTGTTTTCTACCTTTAAGTAGAATTATCAATATGAAAATTAGAATTTGATCAATTTCATGTCTCCTACCCTCCTTGATTTTCGATCCATGAAGGGACAAGAATCCAATGCAAATTGATACTGTGGTGCCAGAACACTTGTATTGGCAGTGTGAAGCACAAAGCAGTTATCTATGTGTATGTGTGTGTAAATACTTGCATTGAAATTATGCACTGAGCACCAAAACGCAACGTGTGTGTGTGTGATGAATGCGCTTTTGTACTAAAAAAGAAACCTTTTTCAATATATCAGGAACAGGAAGAAGCTGGAGAGGAAGTAGAAGAAGAGTCTAAAGAGGAAGTTGAAGAAGAATCAGAGGTCAGGGTACTCTTTGGCACATCGTAATTAAGCATGTTTTGATATGGATTATACATAGTGATGAAGAAGAGAAAGGACTCAGTGAGTCCGTAATTTCTTATTGTGTGCAAAGTCATGCCTGTGGATGACTCTTTTAAACCATGTAAAAAGCTTTGTTTGGTGTAGTTCCAGATGTCAAATTGAGGAAGGGACCAGATGAACTCATAATTCACTAATTCAGCCATCAATGTATTGGTAGAGAAAAACTAACAAAGAAAATTATATGAATGAATCAATAGATAGACATGCAGCATATCAAAAAAAAAAAAAGGCTAAATATGCCGAGTGGTGATGAAATTAGATTTTTGTTTGAAGGAAAATGCTTTCTATAGAAACTTGGATGAATAAACCCATTATAAACTGTAACTACCCAAACAGTGGTATTAAAAGCCTTTTTGTTTACCCTCTGATTAGTAAGCGTCCTTATTATTCCTGGTTAGTAAACATGCAAAGAGTAAGAATGGGTTTTCATTCCCATTTCTCGATTCCAATTAAGAAAAATGGGGCCCTTAGCATGATGACATAACCCTTTATGAACTACAACAAAGGAGACTGATGGGTTTGGAAACAGAATGATATAAGATGAAGAAGATGTTAAGCAACAAAGCAAATGGTTTCCGTGGTTGTATAATATGCATTTTGAATTCATTTGATGGGGGAATGCATCTCTTTAATTTGGAAGTTTTTGGAAGTTTTCTTGACAAAAGTTTGCCCTATTCTTAACAAATTCATTTTTTATGCCAAGAATTCTTCCCACCCTCCTCTCCCCTCCCCTCCACCAAAACCCCACCCCCCCCCCCCCCCCCCCCCCCCCCCCCCCCCCCACCAACTCTTTCCCTTTTGGAATATTTGTCATTCCAAATTATTTTCATTTTGAGAAGTTGAAAACACAACTAATGTCAAAATTGGAGACATAGTTTTGAAGGCTAAGTGTTTAATGATTTGTGAAGGATGACCTATTGAAGCAAAACTCCTAGGGGTTTGTGAAGTCACTGTGGTATGTTAATTGCTTTGGCCACTAAAGAAGTTCTGAAACCGTCAGACAGCACAAGAAACCTTGGATGATACAAGTGGACTGAATATGAGCTTTGTCTCTTGGCAACCCTATCCCTGAAATTGTAGAGGAGAGCTATTGTCATGATGCGTTCTGGTAGTGCACTAGGATGGGCTTATGATGATGAAGTAATTTAGAGGATCTCTTATGATCTGTCATTAATCAATAAGCCCTGCGAAGATTGAGTCGTGGTTTTACTTTTTTAAAAAACTGGGCAAAAGAATAAGTAAAATGAACTTTAGTTTTGTAGTTAATTATCTTATATCATCATTTGTTATGGTCACTAAGGAAACTGTAGTGCTCCTTGTGAAATTATAATTTATCATTTGCCTGCTGCTGTCCAATACCGTTTTCACGAGGAATTGTAGTTTGTTAGGCCATTTCTGCAGTTCAATTTCTGCTGTTGACTTGACCTGTTGTTGCATCACTATTTTAATTACTTCTCTCTATATTCATAATAAGTTAATATGTTTTCCTTTCTGATTCCTCAGCATCATTATTGATCCTGGCAAGCAGCTACTTAACCTTTCTTTTTGTTAACTTGTCTTTTTTTAAAAAAAACAAAGAAATTTTATTAATATTAGAAACCAGGAAAAATTTAATATGATCACCCCACATGATCAAACTAAATCTCAATGAATAGACTTCTTCCAAATTTCTAACCTAGGCATGACATGTTAAGTGAAAAAAATCTGTTGAGAGAACGGGATACAAAGATAAAATGTGACAGAACATATAAACAAACAAGAAACAAAATAGGTTCCAAATACAATAGACCAAGGTAAAGGATTAAAACAAAACTACAACAGATCTAAAAATGCAGTCTAAAGGTGGAATACACCCAGCAATCTCTAAATATCCTTTCACAAAAATTGTTACTACACAAGCAACCCCAAACAATCAACAATGACCGGTAAGCATCACTTGGAAGTAGCTGTTGCATTAATAGAAAAAGCTAGCGGTACTTAATTCTCCACCTTTCAGCAAAACTCAAACAACAACACCCTCGCAGCAGTAACTAACAACATAGCTAAAACAGAATCACAAAGCTCACGAATAAGGTTCAAACAGATCAGAGGCACCAAAATGATAACCAACAGCACCTGTTCTTTGCATAATGCTTTGATTTCCTCTGCATAATTTTTTGTGCTCATCTTTCTTCTAGATGCTCTATCTTTTCATGGTTTCACTTTCATCTATCTGATCTAAGGTTGCTCTTGCAGAACGCTTGGCCCTGATAAGATAACAAAGGGCAGAAGCGGCTAGGAAACAAGAAGAATAAAAGGCTGGTATATGGTTGTTGCTGTTGATTAAGATTAGGGCTAGTGCTGTGAATTTCTTCTATATATAGAAAGTTAATATTAGTTCCATTTTATTCTGTCAGCCAAATTAAGAACATAAGAAAGCTGAAACTCGCAAGTATAAGCAGATCACGAAAAGCCAAAGAACATAATCCGTTAATGAAAAGAGTTGCGCAGAATGTTTGGAGGGATTTGGTAATGGATGGTCATGGCCGTGCTCATTGATCCTCATGCATACTTTTGAACAAATATTAATATAGAGGAGAGAGAAAGTTGAAGATGGTGGTGCAGGTGGCGTCTGATTAATCCTATAGTTTGCGGCTACAAATTAGAGGACCCACCACCACGTATTTTTTTTTATTAAATAATCAACTCTGCCTCCCAATAATATATATGTCCGTCAACTTCAACTCCAAAGCCCGCCTATTGGAGGAAAATTCAATTAATTAATTTAATTTTTTTTTTTTTTGTGTAAAAATATAATAATATACTTTTCATCATCATCATAATAGCATGCTTTGTTTGAAGGATTAAATTTTTTCATATTTTAAATTAGTTGTAATTATATATATTTATTATTAAATTATTGGTGAAGAAAACAATGCTTTTTCTCACACGGAGAAAACAATAAACTAATAAATAAATCTCTGCCAAAAAGCTAAATTAGTTATTTTATTTAGAATTTCTGTATGAAATAATCAACTAATAAAAAGTAGATATATAATAAAAATATAAAAGCAATTATAATTCTGTGAATTCTATTTTTATATATATATTAATTTCTCATTAATTAATTATTCTATCACGGCAATAAATATTGAAAATTAACAATAAAAATTATACAACAATATTAATTTTATTACTTATAAAACTAACATACAGTTGCAACATTATTTTAAAAAAAATTATCAATGTTTGAAATGTAAACTTGACTTTAAATTTACTTCTTATCCCTATTATTAAGATATTAACTTTTATTTTTAAATATTAATAATGAATTTATTATCTCATTCTCCTCTATTAATTATTTTTTTTAAATATCTCAATTTTGATAATTTGCAATTAATTGAATAGAAAATTAAAAATTAATGCGATGCACTTCATTTTATTAAAAAATCCTGACATTATTTTTTGTAAAATAAATTTTATTTTTTTAATAATTATCATTAAATAGGTGTTAAAATTTAATGATTTGATAAAATCTGATTTAAGGGTGAAAGAAGGAAAATATAAATAATCATAGAAAATACACATAAACTATTTTTATCTAAAAGAAAGTATTATTTAATCAATGTAATAACCACATCTTTAGGTGACTTAATTGTCGAACCAAGTTAGACTAAGTAATTAATAATATTAATATTAAAAAAAATTATGAAATAACCTCATAAATAACATAAATTTCTTAAAATAATATTTATAATCCATTCTATAATGTTATCTCAATAATTTTTCAGTATAGTTAATATTTATAATTATCATAATTTTCAAGAGAATATATTTATTTGACATATGACTCGAATAATTTGAATTTGGTAGCCATCTTTTTGATGAAAACAGAAAAATATTATTCATAAAGGAAAAGAAAATTATATAGGAATTTCAAATTAAGATAAGATGAAAAAAATAAAATGATTTAACATAATAATAGAAATAAAAATAAATTTATTATTAAATAAATAAGTTTAAACATATTAGAAATAAATAAAAAAGAGAATTAAAAAAAAAAACAGAGAAAATAGGAGTATTGCTTGCTTATTAGCTTTAAATTAAAAGTAGGATTAAAAAGTAAGGAGCAATAGATATAGAATGATAAGGGAGTGTAAAATCTTAAATGTTAAAATTTAAATTACGTGCCACAATAATAAAAGGTTTTTTTTACTATTTTTTTTTAGATTTTTATAAGTATTTTCAATTCAATTAATTAAGATTAATCTTATTCACGTGAAATCGATTTATTAAAAAGTAAAGTATTCTCAATAAGTAAAATACTCCCATTAAATATTTTTTTTATTCATAACATTCGATCTCTCTTAAGAGATAAAATTATCGAATTACTAATACCAAATAAACATTAACCGATTATTAATACCAAATATACATTAACTATTTTTTTAATAAAAATTTTAAAAATAAAATTTAAATTTATCAGAATAATAATATTCCTTTAATTACGTAAGCAAGTTCTCTATTAGTATTCCCTCCTTTGGTCTGACAAAGTTTTTGACAATTTGTGAAATTATAGGGGGAAAAAAATCCAAAAGTGGGTATTAATATTAAATAGACTCTATTTCCTATTTAATTAAAAAAAAAAAGGGAATACTGAGTTCGCGTCTTGTATTTGTATATAAAATAATTAGAAACAGCAAATCCAAGCGAGTCCCTCCTTCCTTCCTCTCTCTATCTCTCTCTCAGAATTTCTGCGGGAGATCTCAAAGTGTTCCTCTAATTAGGTTTACTTTTCTTCCTCCCTTTTTTTTTTGTTTAAATCTAGGGTGTCAACCGATTGCATTGTGGCCGTTAATTTCAATTATCTAATCTGTTTTTTGTTTGTTTGGTTTTTCACTATCCAGGCCTTTGAATTTTTAATTTTTAAAGTTCTTTATTTTTTTCCAGGTATTCTGTCGCAATTTATCCATCGGTGAAATTCCAGCCCTTGATTTTGTTAATGTTAACAAGGTACCGATCCCCCCTCCCCTTCCCCCTTCTCTTTGTCTGTTATTACCCATGTATAAATTTTGCAGCTTTATTATTGTCAAAGTTTTGCCTTTCCTATTTCAATTGCTGGTTTTTCTGGTAAGTTTTTTATGGGTGAATGGCTGGCACTTATAATGAGTACATATATATATATATATATATATATATATATATATATATATATATTTCGGTGGTTTACTTTTGTATTTTTAGACGTTAATGAAAATGGCTTAAGGCTAGAGATTCAATATTTTCGTAGGAGAATTTCCTAGGTTTTATTTTTCTTCCTTCACTGGCTAAATGGGTATCGTTAAGATTATGGTATTGGGATTATGAAGTTAAGATTCAATTTTTGAAGCTAACTTAAAATCGTACATATTTTCTTTGGTTTTTCCCTTAATTGTTTTTGTTGGTTGTATTTGGTGTTATTTATGATATTTTCTCCTTGGTTGTTGCTATTGGAGGTGAGGATGAAGGATTGACAATCTAAACCTATTAGTTAGACCTTGCCACTCTTTTGAGTGTGTTTCAGGTGAAAATCCATGATATTGTTCGGAATGAGAAAGAGTAATTGTATTGTGATTGGGGTGGGTAAAGTAATTTGTTTTGGAAGCACGTAAGATATTAGTTTTGTGTTTTGTGATTTTTCTGAATTTCTTTGGCATCATGTGGCGGAAGTTGCTACTATCTATAAAACTGCTTGAAATTTTGACACAAAAAGATAGGAAATTTCTAGGCATTTCACATTAGGACTGAGGTCCTATGATGTCAGAAGGGGGTTCATGACAAATTGGCAAGCATAATGCTTTAAAAATTCTGTATAACTATTCCTCATTGCACAATTCTAAAGACATCATGCGGAGGTTGAAATTTAAACTGAAATTGATTGAAACTTTTAAGAGGATGGAAGGTTTTGAGGCATCATTACTAAGTACTTATGATATCATATTACAGGCCCTAGCCGGTCCAGAATCAAGTTAAGAGAACAAATATAAATATTGTTTGGTTATTAAACTTGCTTTTGTTAAACATTTTGTTATCTGCATCAATCTTGTTGGTGGATCTTTACCTCAAAAGAGGAAATCCAATCTGCCTTTCAAGGGTAGGCTTTTTGTTTCATCTAGTTGTGCTTCGTCTTGGAAAATTTGGGTCTGCAAGTGGTTGGAGATGGAGCATTATGTAGACCCGTGGAGATTTTTTGGTTATCTGTTCAGAGTTTGGCTGGATTTGTTGTGACTTGCTCATGCATAAAGTTAATGCATATTTTGTTTCATTTATAAAAAATGACCTGTAACTTGTGTCCCATTCAGATTTTTGAAAGGGCAAGAGGTTTGCAGTTATATTCCATACTACTAACTGAGTATGGGTCATTATCTAGAACATATATTTCAATTCTACCAACTACCCTAGGAGCTCCAATATAGCAGTAGATTTCTTAGCATGACAGGGGGATCCTGTGGTGTAGTGGACTTGAAATTATCTTAGCATGAACGATCAAAAAACTCTCCCTCTCTCTCTCTCTCTCTCTCTCTCTCTCTCTCTCTCTCGTTTGGACATGATATTCCTATTGCATTGAATCATGTACTTTGGGAGATTGGGATCTTCCCCTGCATTCTTACACTCTCTTTCTTTTCTGTTTTTGCTTGCCCCAACAACCCTTTCCCTCAAAAAAGGGTAACTGTAGAAATAAATGAAATTATATTTTTCATATTTAACCCTTAAGTGGAACATTTGAAGAGACTTTAAAAAAATTCTTTCTGAAATTTGGGGGACTTCTGAAGTACTTTTTAATTATTATGTATCTTTTTTTTTTCTTTGATGCTGTAGTCTGTCTAGTTTTCAACTGTTTTCTAGAATGGGGTGCTACGCACAAAGTTACAGTTATAGATGATGTCAAAATGTGGAAAAGTGATTTTTGGTATCATTTATTGCATTCCTGTTTGAGAATTATGTTTAACATGTGAAGAAACTTTGATATTGTCTCACTTATTTTATTTGCATTTTTAATGGACTGGGTACACATACATCCCGTTATGTATTTCTGGACAATCAGTGTCTTATTTCTCATAGTTACACTGCAAATTTTGCATGAGTATTTTTTGCTTTATTATTCCAACTAATTTGGATTTAATCTTGTGAATGTAATTTCTGGAAGCAGGGATAATTTGAGTTATGGGACAGAGGAACATGCTATGCGCTAGTCAGATTGATCTAGAAATGGATAGGCAAGGCCAGGGATATCTACATCCTGAGCCTTGCATTCTCTTGGGGGGCATAACCAACTTCCCACAGCCTGATATTCAGACAGTGGTTACAGCTTCAGGGGGTACAACTAATGTTGATGGCCATCATCTACCAGAGCGTTATGACAATGCTATTTTTTATGGGATGCCACAATACCATGGTGTTCAACATCATCATCAGCATCATGTGCCAAATCTTGACTTAGGTGCTGCTGCTGCTGCATCCAACTTCTATGTTCCTTACATGACCCCATCTGCTGGTATTCCTTTAAGTCACCAGTCTTGTGATCATTTACCATCTTCCACCAATTATGGAGTCATTGGAGTTTCAGCTGATGAGTATGGAACAAACAATAACTTCATGGATAGTGCCAGAGGTTCATACAAGAGAAAGAATGCTGAAGGCAACTCTGGGAATTTCCAGTATTTCAATGCCTCAGCAAGCTCCAGTTCTTCATTTACCCCCTTAAATACAAGACATCCTGATGGGTTTCTTCTTATGGATGCTGCATCTTTTGCCCCACCTCAGTACAGAGGGAACAGTGCTCCATCAATCAGGGAGCTGGGATCTCATAGAAGTGTGAGGAACAGATTAGGTGCTACTGGGCTCGATCCTGTTCTGGCTCACAACCAAAATCACTTTATTCAAGGAAACTATATGAGTCAGCCCTTTCAGCCATCTGGTTCTCTATGGTTGGATCAACAGCTAAGCAATAATTCCAGTGACACAGGAGCCTCAGCATGGACCCAGAACCCAGCTATTACTTACATGCATGGTACCTTATGCATATCTAGTTATTTATATTCTTTGGGTCCCATAATATATGATGGAATTCTATCTGAAACTTAGGTTCAATTACTGTAAGGATACAATTAAGACCAAATGTATTTTATTAACATGAACATATGAACTTACTAGCTCTTTGTTCTTCTTCTTCTTCTTCTTTTTCTCTTGCTTCTTTTAGGGAACAATGTCAGTGGGGTTGAGACCGGAAGCATGGGTCCACAGCATTATCATGACCTGTCTGGCAATAGAACTAACTCGAGTTTCTTGCATCCCTCTCCTGCCAACCTCCGGCACCACAATTTTCATCACCTTTCACCTCCTGTTCAAGGAATGAGAGGCCACAATCTTAATGTTCTTCCTCAGGTACCAGCTGCTTCATTTAGAGGTCCTACAAGCTATGTTTCACAGAGCAATGTCAATCCGTCTCAGGATGGTATGGATATAGGAGTTAGGCATCCAGGATCTGTCCAGCCAACAAGCCTTAGGATATACAGACCTCACCGTGAGGGAGTTTTATCAGATACAGCTATAAGACACCGCAATGTTCCTCATCTTAGAGTCTTACCAACTGATGTAATGTTTCTCCCTTACCTCAGCAAATTTCTTTCAATAAATCCTCGATGCAAGTTGTGTATTGAATTGTGATAAAATTTTATTGTTATCTAAGGTGAAATCTATGCTATACTAAATTGAATATGTTTTGTCTATTCATTGAAGAGGCTAAGACATGGCAATTGATGTGTGCAGGGGGTAGCTGTACTAGAGTTCCCTGACTATTATGAGGTAGAGAATTATGTTGACCATCACAGTGATATGCGCTTGGATATAGAGGATATGTCTTATGAGGTAAGTCTGAAATACTTTGATCACTGTTACTCTATGCCATAGAAAGCTTGATAGTATTGACAATTGAAATAATTAGAAGTTACAAGGTTCTATGAGCGTTAACATAAATTTGAATGATATAGAAAAGTGAAAGCAAAAAATTTTGAAAAATCTGGGAGGCATCTTTTCTGTGATTTCTAACGTTCAAATTTTACTGCAGGAGCTTCTTGCACTTGGGGAGAGGATTGGCAATGTGAACACTGGATTATCAGAGGAAACCATCAGAAGTAAATTGAAGACACGGAAATGTTTATCATCACCGATGTCAATCAATCTGGAAGAGGCAGCTTGTGCGGATCAAGAATCTGATGCTTGCATTATATGCCAGGTACTTAGAGAGTTGCATTCATATTAGTGGAAATTTTGGAATATATTTTATTTACTAATTTCTGATATCTTGGAGCATTGTTTATAAAAAAAAATAAAAAAAGGAAACTTTTTCTCTCATTGATTTACTAGGTGTACATTTTCTTCATCTTTTGGGACTTTTGCAGGATGATTACAAGCATCAAGAGAAGATTGGCACTCTCGATTGTGGACACGAGTACCATGCAGATTGCTTGAAGAAGTGGCTGCGCGTGAAGAATGTCTGCCCAATCTGCAAATCTGAAGCATTGACTGCAGAAAGGAAGGATGTATAGGAGCAATGATGTCACCCTTCCCTTCAGGAAATAAAAAAATATTTATAGGAAAGGGGTGATGGTTGTGGATGGTCAATTAAACATTGCTGTATGTTCTTTCTGCTAATTATTTACTATGGGCGAAGTTGGTATTTTGGTATGTTTTTTGTACATTTAAATGCAGATAATACAACTAACAGTCTCACTGTGAATCATTTGTTTGGTGGTCCTGTATTTATCAAACTTGTACAGACTTACTCATTAAGCATTTGCGTGCTTGTATTATTAACTTTCTGTTAATGCTTCATTTTCATGTTCAGATTGACATTTTTTCTGTAACTTTGACATGATTTTATGTGTATCTGATTTTACAGTATTAAGTGGGATGTAACTTTTACAGAAAGGGGCCCTAAATGTCGATTTTCCCTCCATTCTATTTGTCATCAAATTTGGTATTAGCGTTTTGAAGGTCTGGATATTGTTAGATCTGGGGAATAAATCAATCTGTTGCCAGACTTAGGGGTGGCCATGGTTCAGGAACCGTTGGTTACGGTTCCTGAACCGCCGGTTCAGGTTCAATGAAATTATGAACCTGAATCAAATCGTCATGGGACGGTTTGGAAGACAGTTCTTGAACCGTCGGTTTCGGTTTGAGTCCTGGTTTAAAATGATTTAGAGGACAGTTCGAAAAATGACAATTCAATATGGTTTGAAAGCGGTTTAGGGGCGGTTTAAGAGCAACTTAAAAGAAAAAATTAGAGGAAAATTTTATTAATTTAGAATTTAAGTTATATTTGTAAAAATATTTTAATTTTTCTTAGAAATCTTTCAATCAAAATAAAATAAAAAAAATAAGAATAAAAATAACTTGTTTTTAAGAAAAATTTAATAAGCAAATACTTGAACTTATTAAAAAATTAGAGATAAAATTAATTTAAAAAAAAAAGAAAAATGTGCATGAACTTAATTTTGCTTTTGTATCCCTTTAGGATTTAGAAGGGAGATTGAGGTGATTTGGTCATGTGAAGTATAGACATAGGAAAGCTCCAATTAGACAAGTAGAGCATATTGGTTTGAGGATAGAATGAAAATAATAGGTAGACCTAAACTGACTTGGAGGAAAATAGTACAACATGACCTAGAAGCATTACACATTTCCGATGATTTAACCCAAAATCGTTTAGAGTGGAGAAAGAGAATCCATATAGCCGACCCCAATAAATTTTTGGGATAAAAACTTAGTTGAATTGAGTATTATTTGCCTTTTTTAAAATAATTATATGATAATCGATAATTAAAAAAATATATAAAAAAAAATTAAAATAGAGGGTATTGAAAATTTTATTGAAGATATAAAATAATAACAGAGTAATTGAGATTGTATTAAAAATTTCAGTGAGTATAAAAGTAATAAAGTAGGGAAATTGTGAAAGTACTGAGAATTAAAAGGAGTGTAGAAAATAATCATTTAGAAAATCTGAGAGAAATTGAAAGAGTATGAAGAATTAAAGAGTGTTTAGAGAATAATTGTGTAGAGAATTAATGATATATATATATATATATTATTGAATTTTTTTGTATTTAAATCGCCGGTTTGATCCGGTTCGAAATCGTCGGTTCAATCCGGTTCACAACTGCCAGTTCACGGTTTCGGTCCAGGTTGAATCCGGTTCTGATTTTGACCGATTTCGATCCGATTTTGACCGAACCAATTCCAGTTCGATTTCAATTCAGAACCGGACCGTGGCCACCCCTAGCCAGACTTCTTGTTTACTGATGCGGTTGCAAAATGATTATTCATTTTGTTATAAAGATTTTAGTCTTCAAAGATAACAAATTTTAACTACAATTAATAGCATTTAACTTCAACGTAAAAATTAATAGAAGTGACTCCAATAAGTCCGCTTTATCTCTGTTTGGTTAAAGACTTCGATTGAAATGCTGCACGCAAACACCATAAAGAATTGAGATGATAAAATTTGAAATGCTGCACGCAAACACCATAATGACCCCTCTTTCATTTGTTCGTGGACAAGAATAAAGAGATGTCACTGATAAATAACACTCCTTAACATTAGACCGTTTAAAGACAAACTGGTTGGTGATCTAATTAATCGACTAATTCACTTGCAATCTTTAACTCCAATTTGCTAATCATGGACACTACCCAAAAGGAAATGCAATATGCATAGCTTCTACCATTTACAGAAAGCAAGATGCACACAAAAGGAAAGAATCACAGCTTTTTTTTTTTTAACAAAGGATAAAAAATTACATCAGTTGGTCCTCTGTTGAAAGTTTAGATGAAGTCCAATGGAATTCTGCATGTGTAATTGCAAGAACTTGAGCAAATCCCAGTTGTTTTCCTTCTCTAAACAAGTGTAAGCCTTCATAACATATTCAAACTGTGACCCATACATATGGGATGCGCATGCTGCTTTGTAAGTTACGAGCTGCAAATCACCTGTTGCAAATAAAAGTGACGACAACAACTTTTAAGCAATGTGGCAGAAATTTGGCAATTGGATGAAGGCTGGTAGCCCCTTAAAACTCAATGTTTGAGCAAGAAATAAATGAGACAAACTATGAAACTCAGAAGTTCAAGGATAAAAATTTATGAGCTTGCCAAATTTCTTTGGTGCCACAAGCAAGACAAACTTGTAAGAAAGAAGAAAAAGAAAAAGAAGCTAGATTACCCGCAGCAATTTCTGATGCAAGCAGGTTCTTGCTGAAGTGACGTGACAACCACCAACGGCAGCGAATCCTCCAAGCCTTTCTTGACTTCCCTTGTATAAACAATTTGGGGATTCTATTGTAATGAACCGAGTAACCTTGTTTTTTTCCACCTTCACTTCCATGTAGACATACTGACACACGGTCCTCTTCGCACTGAGAGACTTTAAGAAAGCATAAAGCAAACTCTCTCCATGTATTGTATTCCACAAAGACAGCATCCAAATGTAAAGCAATCATTTCCAAAAGGGATTCAGGGCTATAATTCCCTGCAACATATCAGTAAAGAGAAATCATAAGCTAATAGACTGACAAGATCCCCTATCACAGAAAACACATGCCCGGATGGACAAGCAGAAGTATAGAACAGTGCGGCATAACTCCAAATTCCAAGGATCCAAGGCCCATTGATAGGTAGAGAAGATAAAGTTTGTTCAGTATGATGCAAGGGTTGATCCTCTCCAATCAAGGAGTATAAATAAGGAAGATTAGATTTACGATTTGGTCTCAAATGATAATCAACTTTAATAACTTCATGATATTTTTAAAGTTTTCATGCTTATGAACTGTACAAACTTATTAGTATCATTAGAATCTTCTTCCTTGGGAACCATGTACCATAATGATCAGGAGTTCAAATTCTTCCAAATTCAGGAACATGTGTTTATATACATGCTTTTATTGTTTTATTTTCATTAGAATATAATAGTTATTCAATTAGTAAGAATTTTGGCGTGCGTGCTTCTTTTAGCTGTGTGATGCAAACCTAATCATGGGAAGTAAATGGATTTCTTCTTGGGAATGAGTTTGACATCATAACGGTGTGAAGCTCGCGAGCAAATTTCTTTGCAATTGTGAGTTAAAAAGCACATCTGCTTTATCACTGTGCCCTAATTTCCTTAATTCTATGAAAACCTAACCCAAATTTCAACCAATCTAGCTTTTCAACTTGCAGTCCTATATTGTGCAGCCCAAAGGCCGATAAGCTTCATCAAATTGCAAGAAGCATCCTTGTTAACCAAAAGGAAAGGTCATCAAAACTCTAACCATGCAATAAAGGATGAAATGATGAACACATACTATCAGTTCACAATTGAGGGAGGTAGGTTTAGTAGAAGACGGGCTCAGTAGGATTTATCATAAGGATTTAAGCATAACATACCATTTTGATGCAGGCTGATAAGCTTTGCCAATGACTCGCTACATGTAGGATCACTCTTTAAGCTGTCCTCAAAACAGGTTGAAAGAGCAAAATTGTTAGTAGGATCAACACACTCCAAGAGGTGTGCCCTCAACCTGCAGAAAAAGGATTTCTTTAGAGTTCATGACAAAGTGACAAACAAGAGTGAACTAAACTACATCTTTCAAACAACAGTGGCAATTAAATTAAGCACAGCTTGGAAGTTGGAATCACAGTTTTAAACAACAGAATTGGACTGAATTGGCCACAGTTGCCATTTATTTTTTCAAACAATTCACGAAATGACTCAAATCCATTAAAAACCAAAAAGCAAATTAAATTAAATATGCAATGAATTAACACATTTAGAAATATTTTATTGAATAATGAGACAACTTAAGAAATTAATTTTCAAATATTTATAATAAAAATCAGGCAGGTATATAAATTAACAGAAACATCTTATTTTATAAATGGGCTAATATTATTAAATCAAACAAGTCTTATAAGAAAACACAATAGACACTATGATAACCCACGAAACACTTAAGTTATAAAAGAAAAAATTAAGAATCAGAAAAGTCTCCAGCAGTTGCCAGCCACATCAGGACAATTGTTTTCTTAAAAACTAGATGGCGCTTCCTGCTCTCTATCCAAGTACCGCCCCCCAATCCCTCTCTCTTTCCCTCCCCTTCTTATTCTTCTTTCTCCTCCTCTGATGATGAAGATCCATTTCAGCCATTTCAATGTTACTAAAATGGGAAGCAACAGCAATTACGCCTGATATATAGCTGTTTCACTATGAGTTCCAAATCAGTGGGAGTGTATATGAATATCATATCACACAGCCAAAAAGCCAAAAATTTTGTCACATGCTAGCTGACATGTATATTTAATACCCTGCTTGAAATAACTAAGTGTTATTTCACCAAATCTGAACCTCCCAAGTCCCAACACTCACATAGATGGCAGTCTTATGCATTAGGAACAGCCTTTCTCATCTTGCATTTCATGATGTGGAATAACTAACTGATATTTTGCTCCAAGTCCAAACATGTCATGATATTTCTTAACCAAGAACAAGAACTTAGAGTGCATTAGTGAACAAAGGCTACAGCAGTATGGCTTCTAAGCAAAACTGTGGCGACTTGAGAATTTAGCACTTGGAACAACAGGTTGATATTTGACATAAGACTTCCAGTTGTGTTCCAAGGGAGGAAGGACCACTTGAATTTTCTATATAAAAACCAACAATAACACCTAATCTCTCTCTTCTTTTAAGTTTTTAACAACAAACCCCCGCCGCCGCCCCCCCCCCCCCACCCAACCCCACTCCTTCCCCTCTTCTTTTTTAATATCAATCAAAAGTAACTTTCAATTACCTTTCTATGTAATTTACATTTTGTTTGAGGTCAAGAATTCAAAGAAATTTCCAGTTTTGCTATTGAATATTTACTTGCCAACATTTTGCATGAGTTAAGGAAATAAGTATATAAGAAGAAGAAAAGGGGTAATAGATAAGTTTTTTTTTTATTGGAAAAAAAAAACTTGAAATATTATAATTTGAAAAATGTAAAAGATCATGTCAATCTAACTTCTTGTGAAAATAGAGATAGATATCCTTACTTCCCTTCCCTTAAATATGCTTGGGTGAAATTTTTATAGGTACAAAATACACATCATCAATTTGAGAGTTTTAGCACACTTTTTTTTTGCTATAATTGATACCAATATGAAAGGTTTTGTGTATACTTGTCAACATTAAAGGATTGGCATAATTGTAAACTTGACCATAAGTTTGGAATTTTTTTTTTACTCTCTTGAGCTGCACTAGTATGCTACGATCATTGGTTTCTCTTTCCCACAAGTTCCGCAACAATAACCATCATTCCTGTCAAACCTTTTGTCAACAAATGTATGCCCTATGATTTTCATTTAAGCTCAACTTACCTTCCCCAACATCGTAATTTTTCCTTTCAATTTTCAATCAATTTTTGGCAACCAGAAGAGGTTTACAACTTAGCAAAGAAGTAAATACCTACTAGGAAGTGATGCATTTGAATTGCCACAAAACCTCTCAAGTTCATGGAGGGCCTCTTCATCCTTACATCCAATCAGCAATAACTGGAATAAAATGGAAATAATTTAATTAAGACATTAAAATTCTAACATGCAATAAAGTTCACCAACTTCAGGTAGATGATGACTACCACACAAAATCTAATAATTTCAACTATTGCAAACAAATAAAAGAATGCCGAGTTGAAATGCTCTCCCTTTAAAATTTTAAGAGAGAAGAAAAGGCATAATTCATATGGACTCTTCCTGTGACTCACTTTTTCATCCCATGGATAAAGACTCAGCATTTTACTCAGCAGCAAGCAAAAAACCTTTGTTCATATTACCAGAATAGCAAAATGCATACATATCGAGGATATATGAAATCTCGTAATAAAGGAAGAGCCAAAGATCAAAACAGCACCTAATCATAGCATCCAGTATTGGTTTTGCTTGGAGATCAAAAATTAAAGCATCCAGTGTCCTGCTGCCCTAGACAAACCATTTTAAGAAATCTAATTTTCCAGTTTCATTTACCCCCAAAACACAACCAAGTGATTAGCATGAAGAACAAATGGTAGATTTCTCACAGGGGACATCAGTAAAGGTTCCTAAATCATTAGAAAGAAAATTATAAAATAAAGTTTCCTTTAATAAACAATGGAGCCTAACTGACAGTAGAAACATGGGAAAATCTGAAATAGGTCTTTGTTATGGAAAGTCAATCACTATGTTATGGAAAGTCAATCACTATATTATTTTTCTGTATATTTTGTATTCTGTATTCCTATTTAGGATTTCTTATTTAGGATTTCTTCCTTATTAGTAGAACACAATTATAGGAATCAATTGTATATATATACCCATGTACAGATTAATTGAAATCAATAAGAATCATCTCTTTCTACATGGTATCAGAGCAGGTCATAAATCTAGGGTGACTATTTTTTATCACTACCCAGAGAGACCTTGGTCGCCGATGTTTCAACCCCAATCAACATTGCCGCGTCGTCTCAACCCTCATTCCACCACCGTGTCTGTTGCCTGATCCAGTATAACCATTAAAGGACTTATGAGGTTTGGCTCTCGATCCTATTTCTATTTGCTTGATTTGTGATTTTGGGTTATTTTGCTGCTATAAGCACTTTGGATTAGCGGTTAGTTTTCTTTGTCTCAACAAATGGCGGACAATAAGAATATTATTTCGATGTGATTCCTGATGACTAAGATCACGGAACACAAACTTAATGGTTCGAATTACGTGGAGTAAGACGTTAGGGTCTATTTGCGTAGCATTGATAAGGATGATCACCTTACTAAAGATCCACCCACTGATGATACACGACAAACTTGGCTAAGGGAGGATGCTCGATTGTTTTTGCAGCTTCGAAACTCAATTCATAGTGAGGTAATTAGTTTAATTAATCACTGTGAATTTGTTAAGGAATTGATGGATTACTTAGATTTTGTAAAGGGAATATCTCCGTATTTATGATGTTTGTAAAGCATTTTAAAGAGGATAAGTCTCTCACGGCTTATTTTATGAATTTTAAACAGTATATGAGGAACTTAATGTATTGTTGCCTTTTAGTCCTGATGTGAAAGTTCTATGAGTTTTCTTGCCTTCCTTCGAGTATGAGACTGCTAAATTTCATTCTCTCCGATCGATTTCCTCTTTGCATGAAACGTTCACACGGGTCCTTCAGACAGAGTACTCAATCTTCACAACAGTGCTCTTATTAGCCGTAATCCAAATGGACAATAGGGTAATAAAAGAGGAAGTAGAGGAGGAATTACAGCAATGTATAATCAGAATGGAGAGGCTAGTTCTAATCAGACTCAAGAGGAGTCATTTGTTATTATTGCCACGAGCCCAGCCATACAAAATATAATTGTCTGCAACTTCAGAGAAAAATCATCACAGATGGCAAATATGGCGAGAGAATTCTGATCTTCCTCCGAGAAAACTATTTTGATATCTGCAGAGGATTTTGCACAATTTTCCCCATCTCTAAAGCCTACCTGATCACGAGTCAGTAAATCTACTACATGCCTTGTGTCTTCTTCATCCAAATGGGTTATTGATTATCACATGACAGTAATTCTAGTCTTCTATCAATCTCACTTCCTCATACTTTAGATGGTTCTACTTCTTGTGTCATGGGTTCTAGAAAACCCGACTTCATCAATTTCTTTGTCTTCTGCTTTGTGTCTACCAAAATTCTCTTTTAATCTACTTTAGTAAACTTGCTCGTACTTTAAATTGTTCTGCTTTCCTTTTTCGTTTGTTTCAGGATCTTACGATTATTGGTAAAGGACGCGAGTCGTGGTCTCTATATTCGAAAATCATGTACCGCGGTCGCTTGTTTGCTCCAGACCTTAACACCTCTTGAAGCTCATTGTAGATTGGGTCATCCTTCTTTGTCTACCATGAAGAAGCTATGTCCTCAATTTCACTTTATCAAGACTAGAATGTGAGTCGTGTCGGTTGCAAAACATCATCGCTTGCCTTCTATGTCTAGAGTCAATAAACGCTTCATCTCCTTTTGAGGTAGTTCATTCGATGTTTGGGGTCCTTATTCTACATCTAAAACTGAATTTCGTTATTTTGTTACTTTTGTTGATGATTACTCTCGTGTTACTGGTTATATTTAATGAAAATCGTTCGAGTTGTTTTCTATCTTTTGTGCCTTTGTAATGAAATCAAAACTCAATTTAATATTTATGTATATTAAGAAGTGACAATGCCAAAGAATACTTTTCAGACAATTTCAGCCTTATATGACACAAAATGGCATTCTTCATCAGTCTTTGTATACCCCATCCCAAAATGGCGTGGCGAAAGAAAAATCGTCATCTTCTTGAGGTAACTCGTGCTCTTCTTTTCGGATGAAAGTACCTAAACACTTTTGGGCGGATGCGCATGTTTTTGATCAATCGTATGCCGCCTTCTCATTCTTAATGGGGATATTCCTTATACTACTTTGTTTCCTACAAAATCTTTGTTCCTTATTGAACCCCGTATTTTTGTTGTACCTGTTTTGTGCGTGATATTCGCCCACGTGTTACTAAATTGGATCCAAAATCTCTCAAATGTGTCTTCCTTGGGTACTCCTGGCCCAAAAAGGGTACCGTTGTTTCTCTCCTACTCTTAATCGTTATCTTGTTTCGCAGATGTCACATTTTTGAGTCCACTCCATTTTTTCCTCCATCATCCGTGTATGAGAGTCGGGGAGGAGGATGATCTCTTAATATATAGTGTTCAACCAATGTCTAGTACTCTCCCACACTGCTCCTTCGTCTCTAGACCTACTCGACCTCCCGTTGTTCATGTTTATTCCAGAGATTGAGATTCGACTGGATCCTCCACCGGCTACTTCGTTGGGAGATCCTGCACTTCATCGATCATGATTCCGATCTAGACTTACCCATTGCTCTTCGTAAAGGTAAACGCTCATGTACTTACCCTATCTCTTCTTTTGTTTCTTATAATCAATTGTCTTCTTGTTCTCGGTGTTTCTACTTCTTTAGACTCACTATCCCTAATTAATGAGGCCCTCATCCCGGTGTGATGCTATGAAAGAGGAAATGGAGGCTTTAGATGCTAATGGTACATGGGAACTATTGCCTTTACCCACCGTAAGAAAGCTATTGGTTGTAAATGGGTATATACTGAAAGGTAAATCATGATGGTTCCGTGGCTAGGTTAAAAGCACGCCTTGTAGCAAAGGATATGCTCGGACATATGGGGTTGATTACTCGATACTTTTTCTCCGTAGCTAAACTTACTTCTATTCGCTTGTTTATCTCTTTAGCAACTACATATGATTGGCCCTGCATCAATTGGATATCAAGAATGCTTTCCTTCATGGTGATCTTCAGAGGAGGTGTATATGGAGCAACCACTGGGTTTGTTGCTCGGGAGCTGTAAAGTTTGTAGGCTTCAAAGTCTCTTTATGGCTTGAAACAAAGTCCTAGGGCATGGTTTGGGAGATTCAAAGAAGCAAGACAGAATTTGATATGCAAAAGAGTAAGTGTGATCACTCAAGATTTTATAGGCAACTGAGGTGGTCTAATTCTCTTGGTAGTCTATGTGGATGACATTGTCATCACCGGGAGTGACTCGCAGTATTTCATCTCTTAAAACCTTCCTCCAAACTCACCAAAGACTTGGGATTGTTAAAGTATTTCTTGGGTATCGAAGTTATGAGAAGTAAGAAGGGTATTTTCTTGTCTCAAAGAAAATATGTCCTCGATCTATTGACAGAGACAGAAAATTAGGTGCTAAGCCTTGTAGCGCACCAATGACTCCAACTTTACAATCAAGTAGCGTGGATAGTGAGTTGTTTGAAGATCCAGAGATACAGAGATTGGTAGAAAATTGAACTACCTTACCACTCGTCCCGACATTGCTTATGCCGTTAGTGTGGTAAGTCTTATGTCTTCCCAACCGTTGCTCATTGGGAAGCCTTGGAACAAATCTTGTGTTATCCAAGGGCGCCCAGAAGAGGTTTGCTATATGGTAATCATGGGCATTTGAATGTTGAATGTTTTTCGATGCCGATCGGATCGATCTAAGGTTGACAGAAGGTCAACTACAGGATATTGCGTTTTTATTGAAGGAAATTTGGTGTCTTGGAGAAGCAAGAAGCAGAGTGTAGTTTCTCGATCTAGTGCTGAATCCGAATACAGAGCCATGGCACAATCAGTATGTGAGGTAATGTGGATACTTCAATTACTAGATGAGACAGGTTTTAAGACCTCCTCGCTGTGAAATTGTGGTGTGATAATCAAGTCGCTTCTTCATATTGCTTCTAATCCGGTGTTTCATGAGCTAACCAAACATATTGAGATTGATTGTCACTTTATTCGTGAAAAGATTCAACAACAGATCATCTCAACAGACACATCAAAGAGAGCTAGGAGATATTTTCACAAAAGCTCTGAATGGAGCTAGGATTGACTACATTTGTAACAAGTTGGGCATGATTAACATCTATGCTCCAACTTGAGGGGGATTGTTATGGAAAGTCAATCACTATGTTATGGAAAGTCAATCACTATATTATTTTTCTGTATATTTTGTATTCGTATTCCTATTTAGGATTTCTTATTTAGGATTTCTAAATCATTAGAAAGAAAATTATAGGAATCAAGTTTGTATATATAAACAATGGAGCCTAACTGACAGTAGAAACATGGGAAAATCTGAAATAGGTCTTCAATGAAAAGTTTAAGTTCAGGTATAACATGCAGATGATGTCCTGATGACACTGACAAGACATATATCAAAGATCATGTTCACTCTACCTGTATCAAGGGAAGCAAGGCAGCAATTACTGGAGGCTTTGAGTAAACAGCTTCTCGTAAATACTTTACTGAATTCTCATATTCATCATCTTGAATCACTCTTTCTAGCTCCCAATTCTTGGCTTGTATAGGCAACAACCATGAATCCAAGCTTTCTTTGGCAAGACAAAACAGAATTTCAGTATAAATATCATAAATAACTAATCAAACTTCAGTAGAAAGGAATTCTCATTTTTTGCCAAAATTATCAATTCACACAAAACAAGACATCCTTATAATTCTAAGGACGTTCATAACCCATGTAATGATACACATTATTCAGCAGTCAGCATAAACAACCATATCATGGCTTTCAATCCCCATGTTGGTGAATTTTTTCAAGTACTTCATCAAGGGATCATGCATAATCAACGTTTGGGTACAAAGAAAGTGGGCAAATAGAAATTGTGGGCAATATTAACTTAATTTATATTTCTGGCATAATATTTGGAAAACAGAAGAAAAAGAGAACAACAATTAAAATTGCATCTGATAATCAAGGCCATGTTATCACTTCCATCACCACCTCATTAACTTCTATCACTGGCCTGCCACCCAAATAGGCAATACCATTGAGATATTCAGCCACTCTATTCTTCTTATTCAAAATTTATTTATTCACTCAAACACACTAAGATATGATTTTATACTCTCCCCCAACCCCCAACTGGCACAAGCACAAAGACTATTTGCCCCGCTTATATCACTCTTTCTGCTACTAACTGAGTTGATACTACCTAGTGATCAAAGCAGTAATTCCGCTCAATATTCACCAAAAAGAAATGCATAGTTGTGAGTAAACTAGGGCTTTGTTAAGCATTCAGGTTGAGTTGGCCAAACAAGAGCAATTGCAGCAGCTAAGGGCCAGTTAAGCAACATGGAGTACAAAAGCCAAAACAATGAAATGTAGATTGGACAGAAAGCTTGCACTTTTAGGTTCCTCACAAAATGCCATTTTGTCCAAAGCAGTCCCACCTCAGCCAGATACAAAGCTAAAGAACTCATTAAATACAATGATGGGTGACAAAATGCATGCCACACCAACCCTACAGACACAAGTTAGATCCTATGTATCCTGCTAATATTACAACAAAACAAACAAGAATGCTTTTTTTACTCTCTTTTTAATTGAATTTGCATAGATATTCTTTGCACTATCCTTACCAGAATTAGTAAATTTTTATTACTGTCTAACAAAATATGGGTGTAGCAGCAAGACACAAGACAACATTAGTGGGCCTACCATTTAAAAAGATTGCTTTGGTATCTACTTTTGATGTTTCACTAAATGTAGGTGAATTTATGTGCATCGAAATGTATCCCTACTCCCTAGTGTATTATTTCAGTACAAATCTGTATTTAGAGATAGTCATCCACAGGAGATCTTTTTTGGCCAATTTCTCTTACCCTTGTTCAAATATTTTGAATTAGTTTTAGCCTCTAGTTCTTGTCACTATCCCCTTTTTTTATTTTTATTAGTGCTCTCCTTGCACAAAGATGGGCCCACTTTATAGAATTTGCTGGGTGCACTGTATACATACATATATACATACATACACACATATAAATATGTGGAGAAAGTTCCAAATATAGCATGATGCACTGTTGTTCCTTCACAAATATGGGTATATAGCCGGTGATGTGCACGCAAAGTAGAAGCAAAATTTATGATATGCACCTGAATAAGTAGTGGCAAAGAAATAAACAGTTCAGATGCATGAAAAAATATAAGTATGATGACAAAACAACGTCAAGGTTAAGAACTCACTAAGGGCACACAAATTGGGAAAAGAATGCATATGACCACCATCATTATCAACAGAATGACTATTTTCAGCAGAATTCACATAAAAACCAGGAGGCTGGAAGTCCTGTTGAAGATTTCTCTGCAGGTTAATATCCACCTCCGTAGGTACCACTCTTTTGTGAACGTCACTATCAGCTTCCACAGGCATTCTTTTATCATTCATGACAGAGGTTTCCGAATCATATTGAAAGGAAGATTCAGACTCACAACTAAAAAGTGCATTATGACCCTCTGAGCCCCCAACTTCATATCTGAATCTTGTGAATGACATGTATGAATGAGAAGGTGCTCCTGACACGTCTGAATTTGTGGGCGTATAAAACTGATCAGAATTCTTGCACTGCATATCTTCTGGAATGCTAGAGTACCAAAGCTGATAGAATATCAAGCCAATGATCATATGGAACATTGGGTGACCCTCAAATCCGTGTTCTCGCATCAGACTGAGAAAAACATGAACAGAATAATCATTCAGATCAACCAATTCGTGCTATTTTCAAGACCCACAATGTACAATTTGGAGGATAAGGGCCATCACTAGTCTAATCCATACTTTTATACAAGCAGCAAAAAAAAACAACTAAAAAGGTCACACCCTCTGATTAATGCCAAATGACAGAGAAAGATAATCCAACAGGTCCTGGATGAAGAATAAACCACCGCAAAGCCTGAAAACCACCTTTTCCCGCAGTAGAACAAAAGGTGAAAACCTGATTATTTAAAATTGAGTACATTCTGCCCCATCCAAATGTCCCAACTATTTTGATATCCTTTCTACCACCAAGCACTAAAATTTGATCATCAATTAAGGGGAAGACATAGCAATAGCACACTCATGAAAACAAGAAATACTTGGGAAATGCAGATTACTTCTGCAATCTGCATCCTTTTATCCCTAAACAGAGTAAATGTATAGGTATATTAATTAATGAAGTATGCATTATGTATGTATCAGTGATATGCAGATCATATAGGAGTATAACTTAAAATCACATGACTAAATGACCTAAAATGCAGATTCTAGTTGTCCTTCACTGCATCATGGAGCAAATACATTGAGCGAGCAAGGCTGCACAACTACTCCATCTAATTTCACTTTACCTTTATCTTTTCCTCTCCCCTGCCTTACCTCAAAAATTCCTAAAATGTAACCAACTTGCTAGTTAATAATAATGAAAGATACTATCCTTTAACAATAACAACTGTGGTTAACAGTAAATGCCAGTTAGAAAACAACTGATATATGGTCATGGTGATCACTTTACCATATGACTATTTAGGCATCCAAGTAGATCTATTATTCAAATCCCAGACAGTATGTTTACCATAAACTAGTATTAGAATACACTAATAAATATTGTAGCAAAACTTATATAGTAATTATAAAAATAGTTTCAAAAAAAAAAAATGTAACTATAACAATGTATCCTTTTTGTGGGTTCTTTTTCCCCCTTAAAAAAGGTTAGCTACCACTGCAGATATAAAATGAAATATACAATAAAGAGAATGAATAATCAAAATTAAGAAGATTTGGAAATATCTAAATTGGAAGAACATTTTTCTTAATCAATCTAAAATTCATCACATATGACGCAGACCACTGATTGGAACTCTTGAGGCATCACATTCACACATAAAACTAGATCGCCAAATTGTTAATGTATGCCTAAGTGCATTATTAATACTTGGGACGAAGAGACAAGATGTTCACCATCTTTTAGATGGTGAAATCTTGAAACTGCATACTCTGGAAAGAAATATGAAAATTTATCAGTATCAGATGAGTTGGTCGTACCAAGTTCAGACAATAAAAATAAGAGAGAACCAAAATTTGCTAGAGCTTAGATAACACAAACTTTGACAGCTTATCTTTCTTCGTAACAACATATACATGATATCTTCTTCCATATTAATATAACACCAAATGGAATATATCATTCTGACATAAATTAACATTTCAAAAGGACAGAGAGTAGAGATTTTAATATAAAACTTCAACATCTGGGCAAATAATTAAGTAAGGCAAAAATGAGAATCATACCTTCTAGCATTCTGACGTTCACCTTCAATGTTCCCCTGCATAAGATGGATAATTATCGACTCCAAACGAACAATAAAAAGGTCCTGCTCAGCAAACAAGGTTTTTTTATCAACACATTGGGGCAATAGTGCACATTGACATCTGATGAAAGCCAAGACTTCCTGATGGCACAGATAACATCATGAACACTAAACATATAATCACAATTGTGAATGGTGTACCTCTTTCATATATTCACTCGTCTTTCTTTTATTTGCTAAGTTTATTCCAATCCTTGTCATCCAGGTATCATAGATGCCACTGATAGCAGTCAAGTTGACATCATCATTTTCTATATGTTTGAGAAACTCCATTGAAACCTAAAAAATGTAGGTAATGTGCATCATACAGGCTCCATACATCAATATAGAAGTTTGACCAAATATGAGAATATATAATAAAATAGAAGAAGCTTTACAATCATCATCACCATCATCATCATCATCATCATCATCATCATAATAATAAAGAAATAAAATAGAAGTGCACTATCCAAAGAAAATGCATTACACCTAATAGGAACCATATTGAATAGATCAAGCTTCATTTCTTTAGTTGGCTGCTACTAGTATTACATATCAAGTTATGCAATTGAGCATGTAATATCATGCTTAGAAAAATGCACGCTCATACACACACACCCCATATTTGTATGTCTATTGTCTAAACCTGACTCTCTCTCTCATTCTGTGGTTTTCTATCTCCTATAGGTCCTACAATCAAATGCTCATCTTGACAATAGCAAGCTATAATGTATGTTGTTTCATCATGAAGCAAGGAAGATCATGCCTAAACAGTTCAATTGAAAATTTTTTCCTTCCCCCTGCCCCAAAAAAATACAGTTGATAAGAAACAACACAAATAAGAGTTTGAATTGCAAATACAAAGGTCATATCTTATTTATAAGCTATTACTAATTCATCAATTGCAATATTGCTAAAACTTTCTTCTCAAAAAAACAAAGAAAAGGCTAAAACTTAAGGCAAACCTGAAATACAGTCATCATATCTTTTTCCAATTTGACAAACATGTGAGTACACACATGCGCACATAAACTTCTCTTTCCACATTAAACTTAGAAACCGATTGATAAAATGCTCAAAAATGGCTGAAACAAAATTCAATGACATGAAATCCTAATGAGATTTTGGCATAAAGATCATACCAAGTACTTGAACCGATTCATAGTAGGATGATTGTCCTTGCATGTTGCTTTCAATAACAAGCTGAGGACACCACTTGCCTCTGTCCAATTATGTTGTCTCACTAACTTCCGTAGAAAGTGGCATAACTTAACACGATTTTCTGATCGTATATTGTTAGAGCCTCGACAAAGAAGGTATGATGGTTTGGCTAAAGCTAAAATGGTTCTTTTATAAATTTTTTCTAGTGCCATGATATGGCATTCATCATCCGCCAATGTACTCAAATTCCTTTTGCGTTTCTTTGATTCAACAGTACCATCTTCAAATCCCACCATGTCACTTTTCAAGGCTTTGTTACCACTATCTTCTAATAATGTCATGTGATCTTCCAACATCTCCACATGCACACCTACAAAATCTAGACCTCTTGAATCGTCCTTCCTCTCCCTTCTGAAGTAACGAAATTACTTTTATTATTAGAAACAAGTCATTTATATGAATTTATACATAAAATATTGCAATAAATAATAAGTGATAAATAATAATTAATCACCACAAACACATCCATTAAGGGTAATCATTGAACACAGTTTTAATTTTTCTTTTAAAGAGAGGTAGTTAGCTATGCTCCAACTATCATGAATAAGAAATTGGTATTCCATATTAGTTTTCAATGAAGTCCTCCTACCTTAAACCTATAAAACAAATAAAAAAGAAAATGCATAACTACAATCGTATAAAATACATCTTAGCTGCCTATGCACATGGTGCATAGATTCATGACGATTGCATAAAATTGAAGAGTCAAGCATGCAATAATATAAAATACATTATATTAATCTCATTTACATTAAACTTTAAGTGATGCAGAATAGCTGCAACTTGCAGCTGCCGTACACTGCTAAACCCTCTATGTTTCAACTCTGGTAGAAAGTTGAAACTAATGCATATTAAATGGAACCTCAGCAAATTATAATTAGTGAGAAGAAACAAACAGATCAGATGATATAACACAATACACTGAAATTTAAGATATATGCTAACAGCAAAACATCAAACCTCTAAACATCAAATTCATTAGCTTCAAACACGAGCAAAATTAAGAAAGAAAATGCAAAATATAACAAAACCATAGAATTTCCAGACAAAGTTTGGGGAATGCCAATATCTCTCTCATGCTAATTAAGGAAGTACAAAAAAGCCACTATGCCAATTCATAATATTAATATATGAGGAAAAAAGAAGTTGCAAATTTACAACTTTGAAAATTGAAAGAAAAAGAAGAAGCTATAGCTATTTAGAGAACTAATAATTGAAGCCTATTCCCCCACACCGCCCCCCACGCCCCACCCACACCCCTCCCCTCCCCAACCAAAAAAAAAAAAAATCCCACCAGCTCCACCTTCTTTCTTATACTCAAATAATATAGACAATCTACATTAGTTTTATAGATTTTATAAATAAGATAATTGCACAGTGAATTATATTTACAACAAAAAAGAATTAGAATTGACTTTTGTTTTTTATTTTTATATGATTTACAATTTTTAATTAAATGAATTATATTATTTTTAATTTTGATGTCAACATCGGTTAGTGGCCTTGGATGTCAAATTTAGGAACAATTCAAGTAAGGTTAGAAGAAATAGTATAGCTCGAACAAAGTGGTGAGAGTTGAAAGGAGAAGAGCAAATGAAGTTCAAAAATGAGGTTCTCGAGTCCGAAGCATGGAAGCTGGATATGGAGGCCAATAGTATGTGGATATAAATGGCATCAAAGATTAGAGAAGTAGCTAGAAAAGTACTTGAAGAGTCTAGAGGACATGGACCACCCTCAAAAGAGAGATGGTGGTGGAATGAGGAAGTACAAAAGGCAGTGAAGAGAAAGAGAGAATGGTATAAGAAATTGCCTAAGTGTGATAATAATAAGGCATATGAACAGTACAAGATAGCAAAGAAAGAAGCAAAAAAGGCAGTTAGTCAAGCAAGAGTGCAGGCCTTTGAAAAGTTATATGAGAAATTTGGAACTAAAGAAGGGGAGAAATATATTTATAGATTAGCAGGGAGGAGAGAAAAGAAATGTCAAGATCTCAATCAAATTAGGTGCATTAAGGAAAAAGAAGGAAAAGTGTTAGTTAAAGATGAGGACATTAAAGAAAGATGGAGAAATTATTTTGATGACCTCTTTAATAATAGTCAAAATGGTAATAGCGTGAATATAGACTACAAAGCAATAAAAAATAATGTGAATTATACTAGAAGGATTAGATCTTTAGAAGTAAAGGAAGCACTTAAGAGAATGAAAGTGGGTAAAGCCTGTGGATTCGATGGAATACCAATTGAAGTGTGGAAGTGTTTGGGAGATACAAAAATGGCATGGTTAACTAAATTGTTCAATAAGATTCTAAATTTAAAGAAAATGACTGATGAATGGAGAAGGAGTATTTTAGTACCTACTATTAAAAATAAGGGAGACATACAAAGTTGCTCAAACTATAGGGGAATTAAACTCATTAGCCATAGTTGTGGGAGAGAGTTGTGGAACATCGACTACGTCATGATACTTCTATCTCTCCCAATCAATTTGGCTTCATGCCTGGTCGTTCAACTATAGAAGCGATCTTTCTCATTAGAAGCTTGATGGAGAAATACAGAGATGTGAGGAAAGATTTACACATGGTTTTTACCGATTTGAAAAAGGCTTATGATAATATTTCAAGAGATGTCTTATAGAGAGTGTTAGAACAAAAGAGAGTATCTATTAGGTACATACAAGTGTTGAAAGGCATGTATGAAGGAGCAAATACTATTGTATGCACCGTGGAAGCGGACACCAGAAATTTTCCTATCTCAGTTAGATTACACTAAGGTTCAGCCGTAAGTCCTTACCTTTTTACATTAATTTTAGATGAATTAACGAAACATTTACAAGAGAGTATCCCTTGGTGCATGATGTTTGCGGATGATATAGTTCTAATAGATGAGACGCAATAAGGATTGAATAGAAAGCTAGAGCTTTGAAGAAGTACTCTAGAGTCAAAAGACTTTAAGTTAAATAGAACTAAGACAAAATACATGCATTGCAAGTTCAGTTAAGGCCGAACTGGTGATAGGGAATGAGTTAGTTTGGATGGAGTGATACTGTCCCAAAGTAATAACTTCAAATATCACGCCTAGGTCCTTCAAGTAGATGGGGGATGTGAGGAGGATGTTAGATATAGGATTAAAGCCGGATGGTTGAAGCGGAGATATGCCACAGGAGTTTTATGTGTTCACAAGATTCCCAATAAGTTAAAAAGAAAATTTTAACATATAGCCATACGACCGGCCATGTTATATGGTAGTGAGTGTTGGGCACTGAAGGAGTCGTATGTGTCTAAAATAAGAGTTGCAGAGATGAAAATGTTAAGGTGGATGAGTGGCCATACTAGACTAGATAAAGTCCGTAATGAGAGTATTAGAAAAAAGGTAGGAGTGGTACCAATTGAGGATAAGTTGAGAGAAGGGAGATTAAGGTGGTTTGGTCATGTGAAGCGTAGACATATGGAGGCTCCAGTTAGACAAGTAGAGCACATTAGGGTAGAGGATAGAAAGAAAGAAGGGGTAAACCTAAACTAACTTGGATGAGAATAGTACAACATGATCTATAAGCATTTTAACCCAAAATCGTTTAGAGCGGAGAAAGAGAATTCATATAGGCGACTCCAATTTTTTGGGACAGGCTTGGTTAAGTTGAGTTGAAAATATTATTTTTAATTTTAATTTTAATTTTAATAATTTAATTAATTTAATATAAATTATATGTTATATAAATAATATATTTTCATATAAGAAGGTGTATTCACATACATATATATAGGTATATTGTGTTTATAATGTTTATGTTTGGCCCCCTCATAATTTGGTAGCTAGCTCCGCCGTTGCCACTTGCCCAACATGTTTGCATATTTTCTTTATGGTACTTCCCTGAACATATGAGAACAATTTTTTCCCCATTATTTTCTGCTTCTTTTTGGGGTGGAGGCAGGAGCGGATTTATGGCATTTAGCATACTTTCACCTTTGCAAACTCTTAACCAAAGATCTATCCTTCGGAATCAAACTCGAATTCAAATAGGCTAAACCGATTAAAGATCTATCCTTTGACACAAAAACAGAACAAAGCCCATATAACGTAACGCAAAAACAGAACAGAACCCAAAAACAGAACAAACCCACAAACCCAGGACAGAGCCACAGAGATGAATTAACCAATACCAACTTCTAAGCTTGTTGGAGGTCGTTTTTATTTCAAAATGTAAGTAAATCATTCCTATAAATGTTAACCCCAAAAATAAAAAACAATAATCATCAAAACCCAAGTGATAATGTCAACAGGCCATTCCTAAAACAATACAAGTAATTCTACTTCATTAAAACAAATTCATAACTGCTTGGAAAAGAAATTTGGAACAGGAGAAAAAAAATAAAGTTTGGTAAGAAAAACTAACCTTACAAAGTTAGAATTCTTGAGAGAGAGAAGTGACTGTTGTCGAGTAGGCGGGTGGAGTTCTGCTACGACTGCTCGTCTGACGGCAGATAGCAATAACACATATAGGGTGATGATGAGCACTCAGTCGGTTTGGGAGTTGCATTAAACCAACACGAATTAAATACATTCAGGTTAATTGGGATAAAGAGCCTTAATGGTTTAAACGTGAAACATAATTGATTGATAGCTGTGATAGCTCATCATAGCTATTAAGGTTTGATAAAATTATATTAAATATTTAATAAAATTATATTTAGTTATTATTATTAATATAAAAAATTATTAATAAAAATATATATTATATAATTTATTTTATTATTAAATTAAATATATAATTATTAAATTAATATATTATATTATTTAAATAAATATATAATTATTAATTTTTTATATTATATTATTTATTTTATTATTAAAATAAAAAATAATTATTTTTTAAGATAATTAAATAATTTTAAAAATATAAATAAAATAATAAAATAATTATTAATGTTAATAGAAAAATTTATAATTAATTTTAAGTTTTTAGATATAAATAAATATTTTATATTTAATTTATTAATAAAAATGTTAATATGGTTAAAATATTTTAATTAAAATGTTAAAATTACAAATAAAAAAATAAAAATATTAATAATATTAATTTTTAAGTTAAATAAAAAAGAATAATATAATCAAAATAAAAAATAAAATTAAATCAGCTACTAGTTGATGATAAACAGCTCTAAAAATAGAGCTAATACAAACTGTAGTTGATAGTATCATATCAGTTGCCCATCAGTTATCAGTTCTATTTTTTTAAGCTTATCAAATACTTTAATTTACCTGTCTATCAATTATTAGCTGCACTCAACAGGTAAACCAAATACCTTTAAATAGCCTTTGACAAAAACAAATAAATAAATAAATAGCCTGTTCACAAGTGTTGCGATAAGATTAAGCTGGTTTTTGAGGAAATTTAAAAAATTAATTAATATATATATGTAATTTTTTTAAATTAAAAAATTAATTTTTCTAATTTTAAAATTTATTAAAATCTAAAAGACGGTTTTAAACTATTTTTGATGTTTTATTTTATAAAAAAAAAATTGTTCTTCAAATAAAAAATAATGACTTTTTAATATTTAAACTTTCATTATAACTTTTTTATAATTAGAATTAAACATTATTAAAAAAAATTTATTCTAATAAAAAATAATTATTTTTTCATAATTAACCTTGCACTATACCTTTTTATAATTAGAATTGAACATTATTAAAAAATATTTTCTTCTAATAATAAAGAATAATCATTATTAAAAATAAATAAATAACACATTTTAACAAAAATAAGGAATAATTTTTTGAATTAAAAAATATTTTCTATTTTAATAGATAAATTCATTTTTATATTTTCTTTTTACTGTATATGAAAATAGAAATTAAAGTTTTAAAAATAATTAAGTCTTAAATTTAAGAAAATAATATTCATAACTTTGTGGGTGAAGGTATATACAAATAATTTGATCAGTATATAGAGGTCAATTAATTTTTTATTAGAAAAAATATATTTTCCATTAAAAAAGAGTTTCATATTTAAATTTAAATAAATATACAATAGCAATTAAAAAAAAAAAAGTTAATTGACCCTTCATTTCTTTTATTGAAGTAGATCCATCTCTGGATTATATCATCAAACTGCAAATAATGAATATAAAAAAAAAATTTGGTTATGGTAGAAGGGAATTTAATTTATTTTTGTTATTCTGAGATTCATCTTCAGGCAAAAGCAGATGGGTTCCTCCCAGGTGGTGCAACGTGCAAGTCTTCACAGTTGCATGTCTCCAGATGGTCCTGACAGGAAGACGTATAAGTCTGGTAGACAGTTTCATTCACCAATTGTACTCACTTTTTGTTGGGGGCTCTTTCTGTCTCCATACTAGTGACGAATTCAGAACAAAACTCATATTGCAAAATGATTTTCTTGGGTTCTGTTGCTAATAAATCAATTGTTTCTTTGGTATTATTTCAATATTCACATGCAATGCCATAATCCGAATGTGTGACTGACTAACAATTCATTTAGGTGGTGACACCAAACAACTTCTAATACATTATACTTGCTTTGCAGGCTACCCTTGAACGTGGGAATGATGCAGGACCTGCACATAAAGTCAACGATACAAAGGCTTTCCTGTTTAATTCCCAGAATCTGTCCGTGGGCTGTTGAGTTCCCGTTTCTGGACCATGATTATTGCCAGTGTTGGATTGGACTCAAATCCCATTTTTAAAACGGAGCAGATACTAACAACAACAATGGTGTATAAAGGGGACATCAAGGAACTTGGGAGTACTGTGGCTTAACTAGGTCTTCAAACATAAATCCTGGGAGTGAGCTTCTCTTCTCAGTATACTGAACTAACCAAAATATTAGTCCATTGGGCCGTTACGGACTGATCCAAAAAATTATTGGAATCTAAGTTTTGGAGCTTAAAAATTAATAAAATTATAATCTTATCAATTTATATTTTAGGAGAAATTATCAAGTGTATTCAATATATATGCATCATATTTCATAATTATGTAAAATTTATTTTTTATATTACAAGAATACTCACTTTTTTTATGAAAAAAAAAAATATTACTTTTATATATATTGAGAGTATTTTATAATATTTCTATACCTAATATTATAAAGAAAGAATTTTTGAAATGGACCATCTCCTTCAATTTTTTTACAATGCAAGCGCATTGCTTTAACTCAGAAAGACACGAATTCAAGGGGTCATGGCCAAGGGGCCTTGCCTTGTCCCCCTCAAATTAATTTTATATATATGAAAATGGATGGAACTGTAGAAAGAGATGAGATGAGATGAGCCATCTTGAATTTCTTTTATAGTAATGCGTTAACGCGTTCACTCTTTATTTTTGGCACCCAATGTCATTATGATCTTAAAAAACACACAAGTAGCCAGTAGGACCTTTTCATCTCTCCTCCACGTGCAATAATGCCTTTGTATCCACTTCTGTACGGCATTTAAGAATTTTTGGGATCCATATATTAAATTAAAATTTATGGAGAGTAAAATATGTTGGGTATTTCTCTTAATTAGTTGTGTGATCTCTAGCTTTCTTATGGTAAGCACATGCAAAAGTAGCAATCAATCAATATTTTATCAGTTAGAATTATTGTCTATGTGCCGCTATGAATATTACTGAATTACATATCTTAATCTTGGCAAATAATGATCCAAAGTTCAAAAGTATACTAATGAATTTGTTAAGATATGTATCCACAATATGTCAACATCATCCAGTACTTTAATTTATATAAAAAAATTTATCATGGTCGTTGAAATTAATGTTTAGAGTTTTGCTTGCTGATGAATTTAAGCAAAGCATAAATATTACACATGCCATATTCAAGTGGTGATTTTATTTATTACATACATGAGAAATTAAGGGTGTCAATGCAGAGACAAACTTTCGCATAACAAGGGTGCGTTACTTAATAACTTGCCTTCCAACTTTTCACTAATCATTATGTGTCTCTCTCTTAAGTTGTTTGATATATAATAAAAACATAGAAATGACAACATGAGAGATGATTGAAGCTATCAAGAAACCTCTCTCTCTCTGTGAATTGACGGAGAGAAAGGCATGAAAGAAAGGGACACATACCCTCTCCATGTGACTCCGATTAGGAGACAAAGTAAAGAAAGGTGGGCAGTTCACATGGGGGAAGGAGGACATGATTCTTGCTATGCTCCCTCTCTTTCACAGCTCATCCTCCCCTAAATCCTGCATCCTCCCAATTTCCACTTTCCTGTTTATTTTTATCTTGCCCTTAGGATACTATCCCATGTGTCTACCTCTACCACAACTACATACTCCTACATATATATGATCTCCTTGTACATAAATCCCTTTCGAGATATTAAAAAATAATTAATTAAAGATCTAGCTAGAGTTTAACATCTTGATCAAGTCTTTTTCCAAATTATTCATAAAATTCAATATCTCTCAAATACAACATATGTACGGAATCAAAATTAAAGCTAAAATTGAACGTATTCAATCCAATCCAAGGGCCAAGGTTGAATGCGAGTAGGAAGACAAAGTTGTGAGGGCGTGCACGGAAAAGGGAAATTGGCAGAGAAAATAGAAAATTATAACAAAAAGTTAGTGAATAAACGATGCATTATGTAGTATGAGTTGATGCCAAGGAGAGGGGTCACATCTGCACGTGGTGGCTGATTCCTCCAGTTATGAGAAGAACTACTCCTCTCTCTCTCACCCCACTCCCCACAGGCGACTTTCCAGTAAAAACCGTCGACTCTCCAATATCCCAGCTGTTGCTAGCTGTCCCTAATCCTCCCCCATGTGACCCCCACCCCCCACCACCACCACTCTCCTCCCTTCCTCCTCACCACCTCCTACACCTCTGGCCTCAAGTACCCAATTAAAAAATATTCAGAAAAAGGAAAAATAAGACATGAAACTAACATCCATCATGATGCTGTTTGCTTGCTTCCTTTCTTGCTAGTGCTTTGTTAGCTTCTCTCTTATATCTCCTCCTTTTCTTACATACTGAAGAGTGTGTTTAGGACTAACCTCCCAAGATTTTCTCTCATTACATTCTTTTCTTAGCATTAATTAGTTCTTTTCTTAATAATCTCTCCTACTCAGTGTTTTAAGGAGCCCAAGATTTGCCCATATCATTATTAGATTGTTATACCCTTTTCCTTTCTTTGGTCAGTTTCAGTTGTTGGATATTTTTATACCCTTCTCTCTACATTATATATATATATATATATATATATATATATATATATATATATATATATATATACACTCGCCCTTTTTTTTCTGTCTACCCTTGTTTTAAGGTTTAAGAGTATAACATGGCTCAATTGCCTCCCAAAATACCTACTATCACTCCAAATTGGCCTCCATTTCCCCAGCAAACAATGTCCAATTATCTCTCCAATACTCACACCACCACCGCCACCGTCACCCCAGCCGTCCTTGACAACCATCAACCCTCTTGGGTTGAAGAATTCTTGGACTTCACCTCTGCCAGACGCGGCGTCCATCGCCGGTCCATAAGCGATTCCATCGCATTCCTCGAGACAAGTACAACGCCACTGGCGGAAGATTGCAATAAGCAGATCAATGGCAACAACAACAATAATAATAATCATAATTCCTCGAATGCATTCATCTCCGAAAATCTTGGATTCGACAAGCTAGATGACGAGCAGCTCATGTCCATGTTCTCCGACGACATGTCATTGTCGATGCCGCCATCCTCGCCCAACCCATCAACGCCGTCCGATCAGAACAGCAATAATGATGAGAAACCAATGGTGGGATTAGATCAACAATATCATCATCAACAACAACAACAAAAACAAAATGAACAGCAACAGCCGGCCAAGGCTGAGCCAGAGGAGGTGGAGAGCTCATGCAAGCAAGAACCACCAAAACAACAGCCTCCCACATCTTCAAACGATGACCCTATCATTATCGATCCTAAAAGGGTTAAAAGGTAATTAACCACGTAATAAAATGTCTTAAATGTGATAATTCTTGTTATTGGGAGGTGATTACTGGTTATGTAGGGTTGCATGTGGACATATAACCAATGCAGTGAATATATATGAAAGTAAAAAGTTGCTAGTGTTAGCGAATTTTGTTTATTGGATATGTTATCCACGGTGAAAATATTTGTGGTTGCAAATTCAACGTTATTTATCAGAATCTTGGCAAATCGCCAATCTGCACAAAGGTCAAGAGTGAGGAAGTTGCAATACATTTCAGAGCTTGAACGTAGTGTCACAACATTGCAGGTACATTAATTATCTTCTTTTTAATCGTTTATACATTGAAAATTTCTCAAAGAAAATTTATTTTATGGGATTGAATTCTCTGTATATTGATGCTAATATATTTAATATGCATTATCTTATATTTCTAAAGATTTAATTGTTATAAATTAAATTGTTTTTAATGATATATAAAATTCTTCATGAAAATTGAAGACGGAAGTATCAGCATTGTCACCGAGAGTAGCATTTCTAGACCATCAGAGGTTGATTCTGAATGTTGATAATAGTGCTTTAAAACAAAGGATTGCTGCATTGGCTCAAGACAAGATTTTCAAAGATGGTAAGAGAAATTCATCATTGCAAATTTAAATAATCGTTATTTTCTGTCACCATGTTTGATGTTAAGGACTACATGATTATGAACTATGATTTCTTGGTCTGACAACTGCTTTCCATAGCTAGAGACATTGGAATTCCATACATAATTAGATTTGCCATACTAACTACCTATTTATGATTAATCTTACCATTTTTTTTTTAGCTCTTGTACATGTATCACTATCAGAATCATCACTGAGGTAGCTGAATTTCATAAGAATTCCTTGAAATCTTCTTTTCCCCATATCATTGTCAACCGTCCTTAATTGGACAAGCATCTTTCTTGAACCAATAGAGAACTGGAATTCTTGAATTATTGACAAAGAGTTGTCTTGATTTAAAACTATTAATTAATTAAGTTGAAAATATAAATATGTTATTATGTGTAATGGCAGCTCACCAAGAGGCATTAAAGAAGGAAATAGAGAGACTAAGGCAAGTGTATCATCAACAATACCTTAAGAAGATGAAAAACAGCAGCAACAATGGAGGCGGAGGAGCAGCAGCAAACCATGAAACTATTCAGTGTACGGACAAGAGGAGCTTCTCATGAGCTGAGAAATACTGTGTGTGTATATATATATATATATATATATATATAATTTTTTTTTAAAATTAGAAAAGAAGAAGAGGGTGGTAGAGTTCTTGAGATGTGAGGCCACGGTGAATCTGCTGGTAACCTGGGCCATCACGTGATGTGTCTCTTTAGAGACGGGCCCCTGACAAGCTTGTGAGACTGGACTTCGAGGGTTTGACAAGGACACGTGGACTGCTAAGATAGGGCGGTGACAACAACAATTTTTTATTGTTTTTAATTTCCATTCTTGGGTTGGTTTGATATTTTTCTTTATTTTATTAAATTTTAATGAAGAAAATGACTGATTTGCTGATAATAATATTTTTTGGTCGGGCCGAAGATGGCAGGTGTTTGGGAGTGGGAGTGGGAGTGGGAGTGTCTTGAATACATGGAAAGGATAAAGTTGTCAGGGGTAGGGTGGAGTTAATGCTTCGTTTATTTTATCATTTTTCATTTACTGGGCTCAATAATTTCTGTCTTTTTTATTTTTTTTTTTGAAAATTGTAAAAAGATTTTTCTTTTTTTTTTTTAATTCAAGAATTGTTGCTTAAATTCTTCCTCTCTAAATTTTATTGGTTAATTGCATCAATGACTTTCACTATAAGCATTGTCCACAAAATTGTGGGGATTAAGTTTCAATAATAATTCAAACTATTGTTTATGATATAATTGCTTGCTTTTTTAAAATTTAAATTTTATCTATATTAAAAAATCATGATAATATCTAACATTACTAATTCAGTTAGTAAATATAAGCATTTCCATGGATGTGCTTGCTCTTCTAATGAAATGCTTCTTTTGAAAGCACCAGTGTACCCGTGATTCTAATGGAGAACAGTCATAATTGCCCGGAGCTGTTCTGGCACATCCCTGGATTGATACCGCAGAATTTACAAATCCATTTTTGATCCCTTGCTTCAGTTATTATTGAAGGAGACTCATTGCTGGTAATCAAAGCCCTTGGTTCAGCTTTGTTAATAGACAAAACACAAACATCCAGAGGGCAAATGTGAACCAAAGACAAACTGAATTGGTAAAACCAAGTTTTATTAGAAAGTCATACAATTAAGACAAATATGGGTTAGTCTCTATTTACAACATTAAAAATTTAAAAGGATGAGAAGCAACTTTGAAATTCCCCCATGGCATTTATGCGTGGAGCTTGCAGCTTACTTGAACCGCCGAAACTACCAGGACCATCCGCAACTTTGAAAACTTCCTTTGGAAATCGTCGAATTTCGACCCATTCTATGATTACCTTCCTCGTAGTTATATACACACTACATGCGACTTCCTTTAGCTAATTTTTTTTATATTTTGTTTTATTGTAATTAAGATTGATGAATCTAAATCTAAATTATATTATTGCTTAATTATTTCATGAGTATTTAGTTTTAAAATTTTAAAATTTAACTCTGATATAAATAAAAATATTACATACTCAAATATGCTAAAATTAATTATGTAAAATTATGACCAAAAATTACTATAATTGATTTGTTGTGCAATATATAAGTGCATAAATTATAAAAAAATAAACACACAAAATATCAATATTTACATAGTTTATCATTTTCACATAGGATTATATCCACAAGTATTGTCATGTTCTACTATCAATAAGTATCATCATCAATTACAAAATCAAACTATACTACTCATCAATGCAATTACATTCAACAAATTACTCATTATAAACTGTCTATAGTAAATACATTAGATAGTTCTCTCGGTCTCTTCTAAACATAACTCAATAATCACTTTCTCTTGAATTATGTCATATCTTCACTTTAGATCAAAATCTCTTCCCTTTATCAGACTACAATAAGTAAAAGCCTCTTATCAATGGATTGAGACAAATTCTCAGCAATTGGCAAAACCCCTCTCTATGATAGCTAACTGTCCTTCTCTATGGATAAAGTCACTCTCCAGCAAAACCAAAATAACTTTTCCATTCTTCTCCTATTAATAGTATTAATTCACTCAATCCTAATCTAATTATGAATCATACTTAATTTAGGAATAATACTAAAATAGAAATTTTACTTCCATCCTATTAAGGAATATTTCTCAAATTAGGAAAAGGTATTTCAAATCAACTAAAATTTTGGATCATAAATCTAATACGATTCAAGGCAATACAATATATTATTTGAATTTGATTCGGTTAAAAATATAAGAATTAAAATTTAATTTAAACTTTATTATTTTTTATATTAAAATTTAACAAATTCAAGTGTATGCGGATGTTTAATACTAGCTATAAGATAGACACTCGATTATTGAATATTATTAATCCAATAGCAAGTAGTTTCTATATTAAAATAAAAATGGATTTATGTGATTTTCCGTTATACATTTCTATTTAATTTATATCAAATATGTGAGAGATATTACCTTTAATTTAAAAAAAAAAATTATAGAAAGACTTGCCCTGTACATCATATAATTTAACATAATTCATAAATGGTGAGAATTTAATACTAATAATACTGTTAATTTTGCTGCTGCATTTATATCAAGTAAGATGTGAAATGTTTACATAGAAACAATACACGTATATGTGAAGTTTTTTTTTTGATATTTTAAAAATTAACAAAATTTGAGCTCCTTATAGCTGATCTATGGCATGGAGTCGATAGCTAAACTTGAGTTCACAATTCTTGAAGCAGTGGTTGAAGAATTTCTTGGACTTGGAGCTTCATGGTCATTGGCATGCAATCTTTGAGCCCGAGAGAGTTGATTTTCGTGATGCTTCCAACGCCTCACTACGTCAAAGTACATTAGCATCCATACGATTCCATGGACAAGGCCAAATTCTTGAATTTTATGCTTGTAGTAAAAAACATAAATGAGGAGAGCAAGTGTTGATGTGCCTCCAGTTATTATGAAAAGCATCCAAAAGCTGCTGGGGCTTAGGCTGAATGTCTCATCTTCTAATTCTGATGATTCCTCTTGATTTACTACACACTTTTGAGAACCAATCATTGCTTTTTCTAGTTCTTGAAGCTCACCACTCTCTGTTACTTTCACTAGTGCTTCTGTTACTTCATGAAGTAGCGGAGAGCCCTTTGCAAATGCCTGAGATATAAACCAAGAGGACTAATCACAAAAAAAATTTTAATAACTCAAATTCGAAACCTCACAATTCCGGATACGATTTCAGTACTACCAAGCTTGGTAAGAATATGTAATTTTTAGTACAAACAGGTTCATCCATGATTCATATCTGAATTGTGCTGATGTAAGGTATATATATAAATGCTGAAGAATTGACAAGGTACTTACAAATGCAAAGCCTCCTACTTTGAAAGATGGTCCAGCTATGGCAAAGCCCCAGCAGAATCTAGCAAGGAATAATTTGGCAATTGGTTTTTCAAGAAAAACAGCTTCAATTCCTCCATTTCGAAGTTCCTTAGCACAATCTTCAGGCGAGGAATAATTTTTCATGTTTCTGGGCTTAAAGTGCAACACCTCCTCCAAATATTTTGCAACAAATGATACACCAAAATGACCAACAAGTGCATCGCTTGCTTGAAGCGACTCAATGCTATCTATGGCAGGTACAAGCCCTGAAACTGTGAGTATGGTGGAGAGATTAGCTGTGTAAGTCTGTGTGATAATTAGTGCCACAAACAGCCAAACCACCATTGCCATGCGTGATAAATTGCTATGCAACTTTGCCCCTTAATTTGGTCATTTAGATAAACAAAAAAAAAAGTGAATTAAATTAGCTTTAGAATCACAATTAATAACAAAAAAACTAATTATAATGAAGCTGATTTCAAATAGAAAACTGAAGTTTATACCTTGCAAGGAGAAGAGAGTGGTGAAGGACAGAGAGACCAAAGTTCCCATTTGATTGAGGAAGGAGCCTCTAAGGTCAGAGGAGTGATTTCTCTCTATCAGCCATACTACAAAACCATTGTAGACATTTATCGTGAATATCAGAATCCACATGGCTTTAGTAAAAGGCCTTGCGAATAACCATGCTTTACTACTTGATTTTGACCGAAGAGGAACTACCATCACCAGTTGTGATTCTGTGTACGGAACAGTAAATTCTGCATACTCGAATCGGTTTGCCACTATTGCTATGTCTCCAACTGCTGCATCAAAATTCTGCTCCCATGCGCACACAATTAATTGAAAAAAAAAAAAAAAGGAGAGAAATCAATTTTCCTGCAACGATGGAAGCAAATTAAAATTTCATGAACCCTTCACAAATTATAGGCCACACCTTTAAATGAATTTTTTTCACCAGATCAGTATATTTGCCCTCGAAGGGAATAAATTCGTATGGCAAATAGAATGGTAACTTTTGCACGGATGCCTTGAAGAGTTCAATTGCGTATCCTTTGAAGGAAGTAGAATTTTGCAGTTGATCGAATTCAACTGCCACATATTGCTTGAATGTGGATTCACTAGGCACCCCAATTCTCAGTGGCTTAGCATCATCATCTGTTGCTAAATTCCATCCCCTTGGGGTAGACCTAGGCCCCCCCGGCCACAACACTTGTCCCAGATCTTTCATAGAGGACTTATACGTTGCACCACTAGCAGTGATATTCTCTGAAAAACCAAGTCCATCAGACCAGAACCCCAGTTCCCCATAACTCCTTCCCATCACATTAATGATCTGAAATGTATGCATTGGAGCTAATTTCTGATTAATAAAATGAAACTTTCCTGCTAGACCATCAAAGTTCGAAGCTAAAATCTTCTCTAACAAGTCTTGACCTCCCTTGTTGCTTTCCCTTATCGCTAAAACCACCGCCTTCATTGCATCATAAGCCTGCACTGCAAACATCCCAGGCTCATGGTTATTTTCTTCTGGATATTCCGATCTAAATCTTCTGCGAAATCTTTCGTAGAAAACCTGAAAACGCAGCTCATTGTCAGGGAAGTAGCCCTTTACTCCTAGAACCCCTTGCATTGAGTAAAAGACAGAGGCATTAATGGAATGAACAAGACTTGTAAAAGCATCAGTAGCGATCCATACATAACCCTTCTCCATCATTTTCATTTTCTTCGCCTTTGTGAACAAGCGTACCGCCAATGGAAACGACAAATGAACCACAAACACTCTACATTGCCTTCTTTTAAGCCTTCCAAGCTCTTTGGACAATGAAGAAGAAGAAGAAGCAAATGGAGGGAGAGCTAAAACATGACTTATCTCAGCACCTACCTCGTGCAGGGCATCAGAGAGATGAGGCATTAATCCAGCGAATGAAGAATCTTTGTCTTCGTAAATTAAAGTAACTTGATGCCATTCCCATGACTGCACAATATCAACTATGGCTCTTATTTGAGCATACTTGTTGGGTGAAGCTTGAAGCATAAAGGGCCATCGCTCCGGTGCCCATTCTGGAGCCGAGTCGGAAAAAGAAAGAAGTGGGATTTGGTTTTTGCTACCCAGTACGTCAGCAACTAAAGATGCCTCTTCCCAAGATTGTGGCCCTAGAATGGCTTTTACTTGTCTGTTGATAAGCTCCTTAGCTGCAATGCATCACAAATATGGTTACGTTAATTAATCAAATTCCTAGAGCTTATTTAAGAGTTAGAAATTTATAGATCATATAAGACATTTCTCCTCTCACACTAATATCAGATTATTAAAATTTTTATATGATATATATATTTCTCTCCTTTGGAAGGCGTCTGTGATAGCCAAAAAAAATTCTAGCTAGTCTTATGTTATCAAGAGATGGGTTATTATCGCAATTATTTAAAACTTTTCATAAAATATAAAAAAGTCCGTCGACTTTGATCAGATTAGCTCAATATTGCAGGATTCTTATAGAAATTTAGTATTTTTTTTATAAAAAAAAAAAAATTATACAAACAGATTGATCAGACATTGACCATACACCTGGCAAGAATATTGCGTATTGTACACCCAAAGACATTTGCAAATATCTATAGGAGCTGAAACTTAAAATACTTTGATAGATGATGCCACCATGCCAAGAGATTAGTGACAGATTCAAACATGAGATTTTTAAAACTAAATGAATCTCTCTTACAACTTAAACCAATCCTAGAAACAAATTTAGTCAAAATTTTTTACATGTTAACTAAGAAATAAATAGACTTATCTTTAGTTGTAAAATTATTTAAAAACTAAGTTTTCATCATGAGATTCAACGGTATTATGTGGAAATGTAATCGTGGTGACTAATTGAAATATAAATTAAAATTGAGTATTTTTATATAATAAATTAAAATTAAGTGATTATATTGAAAATTTGAAATCAATGATAAAAATTTAGTGATTATGAATGAAAATTAAGCCTATTAATTGATAAAAAAAATATATAGGTCGAGAATTGAAATTGAGAAAACAAAAGGTGTTTATGTTTTATTTATCCATTAAATTAATAATTATGATGTCTTAAATGTTTAGTGTTTAAAAGGGAAAAAGAATCTATAAAATCAAATTGTCAGTTGTTAGAATTGCTTGCCTTATGGATGAATAATGATATGATTATTCTAAATTGGTGAGGATTCTGAAAGATAGACCTATCAAATTCTATCATGCATACTTTCTTTTAGATAATATCTGATAAATCTGAAGATATGTTTTATTGAAATTATTTGGCTATCATCATAATCAGATTCAATTGATTTCTCATATCATTTTTGTTATTCATAAATTTATACATATTTACAAAGAATACATCAAAATTCAAGTGTTTTAAATTTAAATATCACGTGTCTTTAGTTTATAAAAGACCTGATCTCAGTTAGAAAAAAATTCATATACTTAAAAGTAATAATAATTATGGAAATTTGACTTCAACGAAACATGCATTGCCCATGAACAACAAAGAACTTATTAATAAATTGACATGTATAAATCAGATAAAATGGTAAATGTAATTATGTTTTACCTGCAAGAGCTGCTTGAAATGGTTCCCTATGAGAGTATCGAATAAGTAGTTGGATCAAGCTTCGATTGGTGTTATCTCCATTAAAATCTTCAATTGCCAATTGCATAGCTACTCTCTCTTCTTTACCAATGCGACAAGTTTCATCCAAAATCGCACCTACATTGATTTCATTTCCATCTGCAGCTATTAACTTCTGTGTAAACATTAAGACTATGGCCAGGAAACAGAAGAGATAATGCTCCATTTCTTTGTAAATATTGCTCTTCATGCATGGAAGGCACCTATATATATCCGCATCTGCATGAGAGTAATGCCTTTTCCTCCATATTGTTTGGTCAACTTAAAAATGTCTACTAATTTCTAAGTCAAGATATATTACTCTACAAAGAAACTTACATTCTTGGTCTAAGGATTGAATTTTTTGGTCTCTTTCTCTTTTTCTCTATCCACTTCAATTTTTTTTTATTGGGATATATAATTATATTATATAGCATGAAGTTAGCTTGAAGTTCCACCAACTAACTAATATGAAATTCGCTTTGGAGTTGGAGAAACTTTTTATTGGACTAATGATGGAATATTTCTCTTTTTGATTGACGATTGTAACGCTTGTGCCTTGTGATAATTTATAAAATTATGCCTATCACCTTGATTCGATAAAGAATATACAATTTAATGTTCTCTTATGACGTAAACCCAAGAAAATGGCTAGGTCTTTGCCCCTCCTTTGGAACAAGTTTTGTAAAGAAATTAATCTTGGGGCTTGTTGTCAAAGCCAAGGTATCATTTTTCTACATAATAATTGGAATATAATAAGCAGTTTTCTTATGCTTTGGCTAAGACCATTTGCACTGCACCACAAATACTGAACTTGTGCCATGGGAAATTACTAGAGGAATTTCCTTCCCACATCAGCTTACACGCCCAATCGTCCAAACCCATTGCACCTAGTTAGGTGTAGAATACTTCAACACTGGGATCTAATAAAATTTTGTTGAATGGAAAATGGATATATATATATATATATATATATATATATATATATATATATATATATATATATATATATATATGATTGAACCTACCACATCTTAATTTTTTTTTTTAAATATTATCGCCTATATGAACTTATGAATTTTATGATAATTAAATATAATTTTGATTTGTTATCTAAAAGAGTGAATGCACTGACAAATAAACTCTTTCTATATTGATTATGCAATGAAGAATTGAGAAATATATAGACCAACTTATTTATATATATAAAAAAAAAAAAAGTTAGAATGACAATTTAATTCAAAGTCAACATTGAGACTTTTGTAAAAATCAATATCTCTTTTTAGATTTATATGTTAAATATATAAATCTTATATATTTATATTTTAGATTTATAATGGATCGGATTTAGATAAAATTTTTTCTGTCCTTTTTTTTTACTGTTGTTGTGTCTCTCACCCCTTTCCATTTATCTCGCTAAAAACAAATATAAAAGTAAAATTTAACCAATTCCATATAATATGGAACCAGTAAACTAATCCCAGTCAATAAGGAATGGAAATATCGCTTGGGCTTAGAAAATCTGGCCCTCTCAGGCTCTCAAATGCATAAATTTGATCCCTTTTTATTTTTTATTTTTTAAATCAAGTACAAAAATTTTAATTTAAATTCTATCTAATTTAATTGCTATTTGATACTTTATAAAATACTTTAGTCTCTTAAAATCTTGTATTATTTTTCTATTGATGATAATTTATAGACCAATTAGAAGTGCTAATAATGTTGAAATAGAGGAAATCAAAAGTGTTTTTGAAGGCAAATTAAGTTCAAGAAATTCTAGGTGTAGGTTCTTTTTGCAGGTTTTTAGTATCTCTGTTTTGTAAAGGAGTTGTTCTCTTCTAGCTTGGGTGCTATGATTCTGATCATGTTTTACTTGTCTGATTGGCGAGTACCCAAAAGCTACTAGGAAGTGTAATACATCTATCAGACATCAATATGCAACCATGGTCGAATTACTGCTCTGTAGTGACTGGACATCAGCTACTTTGGATTCAAGCCGTGTCCAGGTTAAGTCTGTGAAATGACTAACGCCACAAACGGCCACAACACCATTGGCATCCGTACGTGACAGATTGCTATGTAGTTTTTTCCCTAATCAATCCGTGACACATTTCTATTTTTCCTTTTCGCTATGCGGTGGTTGGCGGGCGAGGTGCTTGTGCTGTGGGTTGTTCATCTCGCCAAGTCGTTGTGTGCGGTGGTAGGACTAAGGGGCTTCATTGTTGGGTCAAGCTTTATCTACACCATAGCCCACCTTGTTTGTCTCGTTGGTTTTGCCCTTGGGACCTTGCAGCAATCTACCAATGCACCCATGATACTCCCTGTTGTCTTAGCCATTGCCTTTTGTGTTATTGGCAAGAAAATTAAGGCAAAAAAAAAAAAGAGAAGATCGCAACGCCCAGAAATATCCTTTTTGTTCTAGGATGTACAACTATTGGCAAAACAAAACAAAATGATCCCTTTATATGGGAAATTAATGCATACTCCGGAAATTTCATTTTACAGAACTAAGTTGGTGCGCTAACTAATAATAATAGAACACATCAATATTTTTATTTAAAAAATAAAAATTTAAACTCTGTTTGTTCCACGAAAAATGACTTATACATAAAAAAATATTTTTTTAAAAAATATTAAATTAAAAAATATTTTTTATATAATAATATTAAATTAATGATATTTATTTATTTTATGTATATAAAAATGTGTTCACATTTTAATAAAATTTTTAAAATTTAAAAAATAAAAAATAACTTTCTCTTTTAAAAAATGAAAGTCATTTTCCTTAAAAATAATTTAAATTTTTCTATTCATTAATTTTTTTAAATGGTCTTAAATATCTAAAAATATAAAAAAATATTTTCCGTAAATGGAGTTTTAATAAATGTAATACTACCTCTAGCGCTCTTGGGAAGTTAAAATATTACCTCAAATCATAAAAAGCAAAAATGTGATTGACAATTATTTTATGTGCGCGTTATTATTTGTTGGGAATATCAGCTCAGCTTCATGAAGCGGTATTCTAGGCTCATACAATATTTTTCCCCTTTATATAACATGGATTCTAAGTCAAATTTTAGATTTAGAATTGATCAATCTAACTAATTGTGACTTGGTAATTGATCGAAAATTACTCCATTTCCTAAGTCGTGTCATTGTCAACCTTTCTGGATTTTTTGGACTTTATAAGGGACTAGACCATGAGTTTCTTGCCCGACCCATTGCTTGGTATATACCAGAGAATATCTGGAAGCTTTGACATTAAACTGCCCTCCTCTGGGGGCTGAAAATAATGATAGAAGATGTGAAAAAAAATCTCAGAAATTTCTTCACGCATACGTCTTGTTGACCGATGGGCTTGTGTTTTATTCATTAACAAAAAAGGAATATATCTGAGTAAAAAATAAAGAAAACCTAAGTGTTTTTGTGTGATTCTAATTAAGATCTATGAATAAATCGAGTATGTCCAAAAATTATTTTTTTGAAATCTCATATTGAATATAAAGCGAGTGTATGTACTTATTATATAGAAATAAAGGCTATTAAAATTATATGTGGGTTATTTATTCACAATATAAAAGCTAAAGGGAGAGTGTTTGATTCCAATAATAGATACGTGTATTACCAAAATGCAATTCCTTAATTAAGGGCTTACTTAGAAAAGAAGTAACGAGTCAATAATGGAACAGAAGGTGATTGTTTTAAACGCACTAGGGGATTTTAGGATGCGTGAGCACATGGAAAGTTTATTATCAGATGATAATTCATGTTTTGTTTTATTATTTAATTAATTATTAAGCTATTTTTTTAATCTTTTTATATGTACTTTTCTATATAATTTTGTTAGGTTATTTTTTATTTTTATTTAAAAAAAAGGAAGTGTGAAAAGAGTAAATATTTTAAAAAATAAATAATTAAAATTAAAATATAACAAAAAGCTTTTGGTGGTTAAAAGAAAAGACTTGACAAATAATATTATAAAATTTTAATTAATTAAAAATGAAATATCATAATGGAAATAATATCATAATTTTAAAATTAAATTAAATTATTAATTATTAGCGATATAAAAAAATAATTTGTAGTTTAAATATTTTTGCATCACAAAACATGGTGAAGATATTAAAATTAGGGCCGAGCAGAATTTGGTTCAAATTGAAAAATCAAATTGAATCGAGTCATTTCGATTCAATCGGTTCGGTTTTAAAATAAAATCGGTTTGGTTCGGTTTTAATTTATAAAAATTTCGATTATTTCGGTTCGGTTCGGTTTTGAAGATAAAAAAATCAGTTAAACCGAACTGAATAGTGATCTATATAGTCAAATCGAACCGAATTTATTTTTGAATTAATTTTTTTTTATGGAAAATTTATGAATTATATTTAATTATATATATTAATTATTTAATTTTATTGATTAATGGTTATTAGGTTCAAACCAAAGTTAAAATTAGATCAAATAACTTAAAAATCAAGTCTAAATTAAAAAATCAATTAAAAATCAAACCGATCGGTTTAAACCGAACCGAACTGAAATAAAGCGGTTCGGTTCGATTCGATTTTCATCAATTTTGGTTCGGTTCGATTTCTAAAATTGACGATTCGATTTTTATAATTTAATTCGATTTGATTCAATTCGATTTGAATCGATTGCTCACTCCTAATTAAAATCGTCCTTGTGGATTGAATAAATTATTTAAATTAAAAAAAAAGGATGAGCTGGTGGAGTTATGGAGATACATTTAATTGGAAATATCTAATTGGTGGCTTGGTGAGTTGCTCACCGCGTGAACCTATCAAATTATGGCAACTCATTTGTTTAGCCTATTATTAGAAAATTTATTAGAGGGGAAAGAAAATAAAGGAGAAAAAATAAAGGAGAAAAAAAAAGTGATGGGAATTTTTTTGGGATATTATTTTAAAAAATAAAAAATTTGATTGAATAATAGGAAAAAAAAGGAAAAAGTAGCTTTTAAATCATAAAATATCTATTTTATGTTTTTATTTAAAATTAAAATAATTAATTATAAAAATAAAAAATAATTTATTTATTTTTCACTTGAAAAAAAAATAATATTTTTATTTATTATTTTTTCTATTATTTTCCTTTCTTATCCTCATTAAATTATTTTCATTTTTGTTCATAATTTTCTTTTTTTTTCTCTCCAATTTAAATATATCTTTAAAGTTGAAGTCAAAATTTAAAAAAAAATAATTTTTTAAAATATTATTTTAATTATTATTATTAAAAAGATAACGAATTATTTATTTATTTAAAAATATTTATAATTAAAATGTAATAATTTTAGGTAATTTATATTATATTTGGATATAGAGAAAATAAAAAAGAAAAGAAAATTTAAGAGTAAAATAATTTTATTTTTTATCATTTTATGTTTAAATTAATAGAAAATAAATAGAAATAAAAAAATTTAAGAAAAAAAATAATTTTTTTTTACTTATTTTTACTTTTTCTCCAAAACAGGGAGGAAATAAGAAAAAAATATCAAAAAATTATAAATATACTTCTATATTATATAAATTTTTATTTTTTAATTAAAAAAATTATAATTTTATTACTTATAAAATATTTTCTCTTTCATAATTTTCTTTTTTCATCTAAATATAAAAAATAAAAATATATTTTATTATTATTATTAATTTTTTTATTTCTCTCTTCCTATTTTCTTTTCTCAGAACCAAACGTAACGTTAAAGTCACTGTTATTGAAATACTTAGATATTATTTATTAATAACAATCTCAATATGGCTTAACGCTTAAGCTTAGATTTAGTGGGATTTGACAGCGTGGGATTTGGGAAACAAATCTGATACGTGGCTTCCAATCCTTTTGCCGACTAAAGAATAATTAATCTTTCGTTTTCCACTTGTCCTGCCACCTTTCCCCCTCTGTCCACTTGCCTGACTTCGCTGCCACGCCTTTAATTTAGGCAATTTACCTTTGTCCTTTTATTTGAAATGACTTTATCTTATTTATTAACACTTTATTAAAGAAAATAATAAAAAAAATAAATTTTAAAAAATATTTTTCATTATTTAAATTGAAAAAAGAAAATAATAAATTTTTTTAATTATTTTCTCTTTAATTTAAAGATAAAATAAAAATTTAAAAAGAAAAAATAATTTTTATTTGGTTATTTTTTATTTTTTATCTTTCATTTTTTATTTATCTAAATATAAAGAGATAAAATAAATAATAAAAAATTAAAAAAATTCTTTCTTTTTAATAATTTATTCAAAGAGAGTGTAAAGAAAAGAAGGATATAAACTGGAATAGAAACAAGACGGACATAAGTCAAAGCTAAAGGGAGAAGATTTAATATTATTGGGATAAAAAAAATTTTAATAATTTCACCTTGAATTAATATTCTTTATTTGAACTTTTCTTCAGAATCAATGATAGAACCTTGGATTTTTGACCTCCAAATTGTAGAATAATGGTTGGATTATTCAAGTAAATGAAATTGTCATTACCGGAGTAATTGAATAGATTGGTTGTGAAAATGACAACTTCAAAATTATTTTAATTAATTCCGGCAAATAGAGTTGAAAGCGGCTCACCATAAATAATTAAAATATGCAATCGCAACGCACGCGTTGGACAAGTTGCCGATAGGGGACGGACGGATATAAATGTAGACTGCTGGCTGGAGCCGGATTTAAAAATTTGTAAAAAATAAAATGTGCGCCCATTGGACCACATTATGGGCAAGGAGGCACTGGCTCTGAATCACATACATGTGAAAGCATAAATGGATAAAATAATTCACATGACGGAAGACACGTTATTTCTAGTGCCTGTGGGGTCGGAGAATTAAATAATGTTGCCTAACTTATCAGCTATTTACACTCTGTTTAGATAAATTTTGAGAGAAAAAAAAAATAAAAGAAGAAAAATAATTTTTATTTTTTTTATTTTTTTTTATATTTAAATGTGTAGAAAATAAAAAAAAAAAATAAAAGTTAACACAAAAAATAAAAGAAAGATAATACAAATCTAACTTTTTTTTGCTTTAATTTCTTATTTTCTCTCTAATTTAGAGGGAAAATAAGTAGAGGAAAATAAAATTTATTTTCCTCCCCTCCCTTATTTTTCCTCTCTTATCCAAATAAGGAAAAGTGTTTTTCAAAGTTATTTTTCTCTAATTATTTTCTTTCCTCCCATTTTCAACCAATCCAAACATAGTGTTAATCTTAGGCATAAAATTATTTATAAAACTTATTTAACAATTTTTTTTTAAATAAGGACAACGAATTTCTACCATTTTAAGAGCAAATGAATTCTTATTTATTTGTTTTTTCCATGATATTAGATAAGTGAATAAATACTTAAACAAATAATATGTACATGCGCATAAAAAAAAAAAGATCGGATGTATACTATTAAGAAAAATGATAAATTCTTGATAAAAATATATATACTTTAAAAATGAGTCAGATATCTTATGGTGTAACTATAAGTATCATTGAGTCAGGTGCTTAGGTGCTGTTCTCTTACAAAAAGTTAGATATTCTTCAGTTCAATAAGACAAAAATTTATCTAATAATATTATTTTCCTAATCTCGATTTCACTAACAGCCTTAAACTAAAGAAGTTATAAAGTCGATATCAAAAATAATCATACACTCCACATAATGAAAAAATGCGAATGATCGTCAATTCATTATAAGAGAAATCATATTAATAACATTTATTCACACTAAACGAGCAAGTGGTAATGAACTTATTGAAATAAAATAATTGATACGATAAATAAATATATAAATATCAAAAATAAAATATTTTATATGATTATCACTTAAAAATAAAGATTTGAGGCTTAGGCTGTATGGGTACAACTTATGTAATTTTTCAACTTATTTAAAGTTAGAGCATCCTTTATAAATAGGTCGACACACTCACTAATTTTGAAAGAAACCAATTAAATGAGTTGCTTATTATGCTAATCTAATTAGACATTGTGCATTATTCTTGTATCTCTGAATCATTATTATCTTAAAAAAAATCTAATTAGACTTTAAAACATACTCTAGTAATTAAGATAAACTACTTAATAAAACTTTACTCGTATCTACTAAACATTGGCCGGTCACTATATAAATAAAATCCGCCATGCCAGAAGGGGCAGATTTCCCAAGCCCTTATCATGCCGCTAATTTACTCCCATGTCATCCTCACTAGAAATTACGATAGGGGTTACAATAGTAAAATAATCATATTCTCCTCTGAGAACACTCCAACACCCATATTCCCTTAAATTGCTCAGCCACGTGTCGCTATCTATGATTTTTGTTAACCCTTAGTCATCAATTGAATTGTTTATTTTCTATTAAAAATTTTGAAAAAAACTCTTTTTTATTGTTTTATGAAATATATCAATTCAATTGTACTTGACTCGCTTCATTTTACTGGATTAAAATAAAAGAGAACAAGAGTAAATAAAAACGGCGTGATAAATTAAGGCTGCCGTTTAGATGCTTCAACCAAAATCACTTATGGAAAAAGATAAAATAAGTTAATGTAATTTTAGTTAAGGATTAAATAAATTTAAAATTAAAATTTAAATCAAATAAATACTCTCATTTTTTAATTAAGATTAAATAAGTTATTGCATACTAAAATATAATTTTTTTAATTTGAAATATTAAAACTTACTTATTATTTTTAATTAAAATAAAATTTTAAAAAGGAAAAGGAAAAGCATGATAAATAAAAATTATTTAATGTTAAAATTATTATTTTTAATATTTAATTATTAAAAAATAATATTTTATTAAATAAGGCTTATTTAACCTAAATTAAAAAATATAAGAATTTATTTGACTCTTCATTAAAATTGTTTAAACTTATTTATTTATTTTTTATTTGCTTTCATGGCGAACACAGAACGACATTTAAGAAGACTAAAATAGAATGAAAAATTGAATATTATTATATATTTTTTGAGCGACTTTTGAAATGTAAGAGATTTTATTCCTCGTTAATCTTCAAATTTCAATATTTTATTTTTTTTTTCTACTGAATAATGAATTAATTATAAATAATTTCTCATAAGCAAAAAGGGCGAGCCAGGTTGAACTTTCTCTTTGGCAGACGCGGTCGAACTTTTACCAGCGTAGCGTTTAATTTTAGGGTTTAACCTCTATTCTGATAGAAATATTAACTTTTATCAGACACAAGCACAATTTATAAAAGAAAAAAATATATATATTAGATTTCAGAGTAATTATAAAAATCCTCGCTAAATTAGAAAGAGCACAATTTAAGATGGAGTGGAATCCGTCCAAACTCCAGCAAATGTGTAATTATTTTGACCACTTAATTATATTTATAATTTACTAAAACCAATTGTTCATGAGAGAACAGTAGGGAATGGAACCACCGTGAATAAATATAATTTATTGGTTTTTAGCAAAAAAAATATTTTAAACGTTTTTTATTTTTTACCTCTATGAAAGTCTAATTAAGGCAACGGAGTGAGCCGAGTCTGAGCAGCCGCTTGGTGATGTAGTTATGGGCAATGTGATTTGAGATATTAGATTTTGTACTAACTATTTAAATGGTTAAAAATATAGTGAAAAACTTAAAAAGCACAGGAAAGCGTCCATCAAATGATCGGACCCTACACAATCCTTCACCGGACCACACGCGGTTGGGACGCGCCCGCAGCAACTGTCTGTATATCTTAGGCCACCAGCTTCGCTTTTTTTCTTCTCTTGTACGGTTGCACTCGTCTCATCACTAACCATGCCTGCTCACAAACCTTACCGCCACCTACTCCTCCTCCTCCTCCTTCCGATCCTCTTCCCCGTCTCCGCCGTCCATTCCCGGCCCCTCTCATCGTCTCAGCACTCTAATCTGATTTCTGATGGTGTCCACTCCCTCCGGACACGGCCTTACATCCTCCTCGATCCGTTCTCTTATGAGTATTCCTGTGAGCAGACCTATGGCTTTATGCCTTGTACCTCCACTGCGCTTGGTAACTTGTTTTTGATAATTGTGTATGGATACCTAATGTTCTTTGCTGCTACCTATTTGTCTAATGGTAGCGAGCTCTTGCTTGAGATTTTGGGCCCTGGAATCGTTGGTGGCTTGTTTCTTCCTGTGCTCGGCGCGCTTCCTGATGCAATGCTTATTCTTGGTAATGTGATTAGTGTGTAGAGATTCGATTTGATCCGATCCGATCCGATCCGATTCTATTCTATTCTATTCTATTCTATTCTATGTGAATTTATTTATTTTTCCTTTTCCTTCTGTTTGGTTGCCTGGAAAGTGTGGGAAATATTAATGGAGAATAAGGCCATCCCCTTTTCAATATTTTTTTTTATAATTTATTTCATATTTATTCAATTTTGGCATATATTTTTTCTTGCGTTTCATTTTTTATTTTACTAATTTTTTTATTGGTTAAGAAGAAATCACACAATATTTGATGAAACGGTGAAATTATGATAATTTTGTTAAAAAATACTTAAAACTTTATATTCTATGTATGCACAATCATGTCAAAAATTCTAGTTCAGCCACCCAACAACTAGATAAATACCTTATCGAATAGACTTCAAATTCTTGGAAGAGGGAAGGCACACACAATTTTAACTCAAATTCATTTTACCTTTTTTCCTCCTTTGGAATATTGCCTAGTGATTTGAAAATTCAACTCAATTCAGCCGTAGTCATAACGTCCTTTTTTTTATCAGAGCCGTAGTCATAACTACTACTTTTATGCTGAGAATCAAATATTAATCGTCCTTTTCATGGACCCCATGGCGCTGAACGGCGTCATTTCATTTTTATGCGCAGAATTAATTTCTATGCCAATTTTCTGCGCTAATGATTTTGATGAGAGTAATAGTAACAACTGTCTATGACACTATTTCCAGCGATTGATTATACCAATAATATATGATGAATCTTATGAGTGGAGTTTTTAATTAATCTATTTGTTTTATCCTGTATTTGTTGCTTAATTTTAACGACTGTACAATGCTAGATTTTACTTCACAACTTTTGGGTTCTGATATGAGTTGTATATTTTTCTTTTACTCTTATGACCCCTCCCTTTTCTCTACAGTATCTGGACTTTCTGGGAGTACAGCAACAGCTCAAAGCCAGGTCTCTGTCGGAATGGGCTTGTTGGCTGGGTCAACTGTCATGCTACTTACCATTATTTGGGGATCCTGCGTTGTTGTTGGCAAATGTGACCTTCGGGAGACAGATTCTGTTGCCATCAATGGAAAGGACACAAACGGATTCAGCTTAACTGGTATGTTAGTCTTATTTGAACAAAAATACATAAGATGAAAAAAAATTCAGCCCAACTGGTTTAAACGGAAAGTAATTGTGGATAAAAAAATCCGGTTCACTTGGATATCTCAAAACCAGGATTCTAAAACTAACCTATTTGCTAAGGCCATTGAAAAGGATAGTAGCATTTCTTTGATATTTTGATTATTTGTAGAGAAATTTACAAAATTAAGTATTTGTGTTAGGTCAAACCCAATTGCTTTTGGAAAACCTTGTGACTTTTTTGGCAGCTTGCCTTGATGGTCCTAGTAGAACTAGAAGCCTCTGCCAAGTGCAAGTGCAGAGACAAAACTCTTTTGAGCAATAATTATGAAAAAATTCTGAAGGTTTTGAATCTATTAGGATAATTTCTCCAAAAAATATAATGAAAAAATTTTGAAGGTTATGCATCTATGAGGATTATTTCTCCAAAGACTTGTCAGGTTGGAGTAGGAAATGTAATGGCCTTATTATCTACATGGTATTGTGAAATCTTAAAATTAGCTTCTAAATTTGCCGACACACTTTTTAATGGCAATTTGCAACGCTAAAATCTAAATGCTTGAGGAATTTGAATCATGTGAATATATTCTTAATATTACTTGAATGACAATGCAATGAGCTATCTTTTAGCCATTTTCTCCTATTGGATAAGATAGGAGTTGATGAGTGAAGGAATAAGTATTTCAAAATATATATGGAGTGAGCTACTGGTTGCTAGGCAGTAAGAGAGCAAGGCTGTAGGTAGTAGAGATTTAAATATTCCATAGAATCAAAATAACATAGGGCTTGAAGAGTGAAAGAATAAGTAGATAAAAATACATGGTCGTTTGGCAGTGAGAGAGCAAGGATGCAGATGGAGATTCAAATATTGCACTGAATCAAATAGTAGAATTTAAAATATCAAATATGATAATGAAATAATCAACAGACAGAATAGGTTAATTTTAGAATATATTGATTACATTTTACATATTTGTGAATGCTAGAGTCTGAAGATCTAGATTTTTTTCTATAAATTCATATCATTTTGAAATATTACCCATTTAATTACAAAATGTAATATCTACTTAAGAATGGTGTATGCCTTAACAATCCAGAAATTCTGATGGTCGCAGGCACCGGTGTTAGCACTGATATATGGACTTGTTATGCTGCGAGGATAATGGCTATATCTGTTCTCCCATTTATTATTGTTCAACTTCCACAACTCCTCAATTCGACTTCAGGACGGCACTTGGCAGTCTTGATTGCACTTATTATATCTCTCTTAATGTTGATTTCTTATTGCCTTTATCAGGTACCAGTGTTTTTTTTTTTCCCTTTTTATTATTCTTTTTCTTTACGCAATAATGACAATGTGCATCTGGATTAATTACTTTTTTACCAATAGTGTCAGTTTTCTTTCATAAAGGACAAGTAAATTCAAATAAACATTTATGTTAAACCACCAATATGTTCAGTCTTCAAACATCTTTTGTTCCTAAAAAAAGACAACTTCATAAAACGAAAACATGTTTTATGCATTTTATATCCATTATGATTAATAATTAGTACAACGTTTTTTATAACCTTTTCAGTTTCCTATTTCCAGTAAAATCATTAGCATTATACTTTTTAATTATGACAAGTAGCCTAAAACTCTTTTTGAAATAAGTTGATAGACACTGTCAAATGCAAATCTGAGTTGATTTTAGCTCAGTTAGAGGAAGCATATTGATTAGGGTTAATAATTCGTGTCATTGCGTCATTTTAAGATTTAGGAATTCTGATATATGGATTTACAGGAATTAATTGTATAAACCCCCATTGATAATTGGGTCACTCGAATATGACTGTAAATCAATTAATAAACAAGTTTTGCTAGCAAAACCAGGCCCGACTAATCCAGCTGTCATTGAATTTAAAAATTTTATTTTATTTTTTCGGTTGTGAGATCTGGACCCACAATAAAAGGGGAGTCTTTAGAAAGCTACAAACATTTGGCTAGAGATGGAAATATGAATCTGAGGCATGAAATATGCTATATTATCAAATTTCCATTGTCTCCCCCTCTTATTCTTCTTTTTACAATTTAAACAATTAAATCATATTTTATAAAATAGTAATACAATTTAAAAGAAAGCCTCTATCTTTTTTAGCATAACAAATATATCATATGGTTGTCATTATTTGAAACTAAATATTACTACCTCCGTTTACTTTTATATGTTATTTTTTAGAAGTTATTTTGTTTATAATTGTTATTTGTCGTTTTGAAAAAATAGGAGCATTAACTTTTTTTTTTTTTCTACTTTTACTCTTATATCTACGAAACACAATTTCTCTCTTAATTAGGTTAGATAAAAGGTAATTTAATCAAATTAAAAAGTATTTTGTTATAATATAAGTGATTTAATTACTTTATTAATCACCGTAAAAAAAACCTTAAACAGACAGATAAAAGTGGATAGAGGTAATATATTTTAATGTAACTCTAAAATCCATGTACTAATAGAAGTGAGACCTAAAATTTCGATGCTAAAGCTTGGGACCTTGTAATATTCAAGGCAGATGATGTGTACTAAACACCTTCCTGTGTTAACAGATTGTATACTCTACTTCCTATGGTTTATTAATATTTATAAGGATTCCTTTCATCATCCATCCTTGATTTTCCATTCGCATTTGATTGTGCAGGTCTTTCAGCCATGGATCCAGAGGAGACGACTTGCTTATGCAAAGCACAAACACGTGATATCAGGAATTTTGAAACATTTAAGAGAGCGTACTTTGGGAAGGTTCCTGACTGATGATGGTCAACTTAACAGAGACGTAATGGAAAAGTCGGTTTTTTAACACACAAAATATCTTTTATTTGCCTCACTGCCCTGGTTTTTATCTATTGTGTTTTGTAACTGTTGACCATTACTGTTACAGGTTGTTTCATGCTATTGATGAGAATAATGATGAAAAACTCTCAGCTTCTGAAATGAGAGCGCTGATCTTAGGAATTCGGTTTGAAGAGATTGACTTTGATAGGGATGATGCCGTGGATAAAGTAATGAAAGATTTTGATACATCTCTTGATAATTCTATTGATCTTGACGAGTTCATCAATGGTATCTCGAAATGGATTGAAGAGGCAAAGCGAGCAGGGGCAGCCATAGCCAACTCTGGCTCTAAGACATTTAAGCTTATAAATGATTTTCATGTGGTAAATACTAATTAGCACTCTGGTGACTCTCTCTAGTTGTTACATTTCTAGGGCCATGATTTTTTATTAATTCATGTACAGCAAACAAAGAGGGAACATGCTCTTTTGGGGCCTGAGGATCGAGTGGAGGATCAAAGTGATGAGGTCGTAGAGGGTGTTGAAAACCCCAGATGGATCTCCATCAAAGCAGTATTGATGTTGTTGTTAGGAACCATTATTGCTGCTGTATTTGCAGATCCCCTGGTGGATGCTGTTGACAATTTTTCTGATGCAACAAGTATTCCTACTTTCTTTATCTCTTTTATTGCACTGCCCTTGGCCACCAACTCTAGTGAGGCTGTGTCAGCAATCATCTTTGCTAGCCGGAAGACGGTTAGAACTGCTTCATTAACATTTTCTGAGGTTTGCTTCTCATTTGCCCCTCTTAATGTTTCTATTTCCCTATTCTCTAATGTGGATTGCCTGTCAGCTAAAGTAATTGCAAACTCAAAGGACGTCATCTTATCCAATTTTTTTGGGCACAAGTTACAGTTATTTTAAGCTACTCTTCATGAGTGTGATTTGAGGCTTCAAAAGAAAGTACTTAACGTACTGTTTTGAGCTTCTGGTTGTTTCTATAAGCATGCTAAATGGGATTAAGATGGAGGGTTTACAACTTAAACAGGGAAAATTTTATTTTGATTAATGCTGTTGGCTGTATACAAACTTCTAGCACTGCTTGTTTGCATGGAGTAGGAATAGTCTAGTAAGCATGAGATTAATGAATTACCAATATTTGCTAACTGGGTTTTGCTTGCTGGTATATAGGTAAGAACTCCATTGGTACAGGTCATGGGTTTGCAACCATGGCCCTTTTCTCAAGAACTAAATATATATATATATATATATATATATATCACCTAATGGATGAGTTTTGAAAGTTTAATTTTGAAACTACCATGGTACTTTCGCAAGCAATGCATTTGAAAAAAAAAAAGAACTTTTCACTCTTTAATTTCATGGTTAAATGTCTTTGCTCATTATTTTGGGAGGGAACTAAAACATAAATTTGAATGTGTGATCATGCATCAAGATGAGAAGCGAGTTGCATGTAGTGTTAGTATAATCGGGTAATCATTTATCAATAGCAAAGCTCTGACTTCTAATGTTTTTCTTTCTGCAGCTATACGGAGCAGTAACCATGAATAATCTCCTTTGCCTATCGGTATTCTTGGCTCTTGTTTATGTCAGGGGGTTGACATGGGACTTTTCATCTGAAGTTCTGGTTATTTTTATTGTGTGCATTGTGATGGGTGCTTTTGCCAGCTTCCGCTCTACATTTCCTCTCTGGACTTCTTCAGTTGCTTACCTCCTGTATCCCTTCTCACTGGCACTGGTCTATGTTCTTGATTATATTTTCGGTTGGTCGTAGGTTCATGAAAGTTTAAACCTGTGTGTTGGTGCTCCTGATGTTGCACTTTTAATAGGATTAATGCTTAATATTTTGTATGTAGAATTAATGCTAAACTGGACTAAGAGATGATATTTTGTATGTAGAATTAATGCTAAACTGGACTAAGAGATGAATTTTTGGAGCAACAGTTTGATGCTCAATATTGCTGTCACATTAGGAGATGATTTGATAATGAAACTTGCACAACAAATTCTACACTATTGGATTGCTAAAACTACATTTCATCTTACCTTTGGTGGTTTGGGTCCTTTGTGATTATTTTTGTTTTTTATAAGCAGAAAGACTAGACGGAAGAGCCATGGTGTTGTTAACCTGCACATTTGTTGAGTTTTTTTTTTTTTTTTGTGTTAAATCAAATAAATCACAATGTGATTAGGTTAGATCTTTGGCTGTGTACTTCACCTTTTATCACTCAACTTATAATACCTCCATAATTAAAAAAAAAAATTATGTATTTACATTTTTTTTTTGAAAGTGTACTTTTTAATTCCTTTATTTTTACTTAAATTTAGTTGAACTCGTATATTTTTTTTAATTCAATCAAACTCTTAAATTAAAAATTTTTATCAATTAAATCTAAATTACAAGCTGTCGTTGAATAGCCATTATATCTTACATATGGGTCATAGAATAAATAAAATCATTTTATAAAATTAAATTAAAGTCTATATAAAATTAAAGAAAAAAAAATAAAAAGAAACAAAATATCGTGAGCATCATCTCAAAATTGAGCATTAAATCAATAAACATAAATAATAAAAGACAAAATCCAAAATGTAAAAAAGTACAAGAATTCAACCCAAAAGAATCTTGCCTTCTGTGAATGAAATGTTAAGGTAGAGTCACTTAGCCACTTTATTCTCAAGTTAAGCACAATAAATTATTTTAAATATGTAGCTTAATTTTTAATTTTTGAGATTTATAAAATTACAAATAAATATAAATAATTTAATTTATTTAATCAGTAAAAAATGTGATGGGCAGAATCTCGCGGTACAAAACTTAGATCGGCAAATGGGTATAGTGTAGTTTAGTTTGTTGTGATTAAAATTTATTAATTTAATTTTAAATAAATTTCTAATATTAATTAATTAATTAATATATTTTAAAAAATATTTTTCTTAACAATAATTTTAATAATAATACAAATAAATTAAACATCCTATATATTATACAATTTATTCGTATGAAGGTCCGAAAAAGACGAAGCATAATCAAATCCCAATCCCAAAGGTCGCAGATGGACAAGTTCGCTAAGAAATTTTAGAATCCTTTCCGTGTAATACTTTTTCACTCATATAAATATTTTAATTTTTCACAAAAAAAAAAAAAATTAATTCACATAATTATTAGTGAAAATTTTGTCTTTCTTTTGAAATCCAGGGGAAATGTTTTTAATGACACCCGAAACATAAACCCTTTCTTTCTTCCCCTTACAACCGATCTCTTTCTCACTTTATCCAAATTCTGCATTTAGTTGATATCTCTTTCACATTTTTTTCAGATTAAGGTATCTTTTATGCTCATTTTATAATTTTTAAAAGATTAATCACTTTGAGATTTGTGATTGTCTCTCCCAACGACTTTCTCCAAGGATGTAGTTCTCCCCTTGTCTCTCTCAAGGACTTTCTCTAGGAATTGAGTTCTCCCCTTGAAAGAGCAGTGGTAAGATTGCCTCTCCCAACAACTTTCTTCAATAATCGACCCTGAATTTTTTCCTTAAAAGACGGTGATAAAGTTCTCTCTCAACAACCCTCTCCAAGAATAGATCTAGAGTTCTTTCCTTAAAAGACTAACACTTATTAATCTAAAATTTGTATAATTATTAACTTATTAATCTATTTGAAAAATAAAGTGAAACAAAAATACATTGAGATTTTAATTTGAAAACTAAGAAGTCACAGTTCTATTTTCACTCTATTTTAATTATTATATATTCTGATCATTTACAGTTATTTGCTGGTTTGTTTGCATTTTTCTTCTTGGTTAGTTTATCTTGTGGAGACAAAAAAAAAAAGTTCCTGGCAATGGACAATACAACTTCAAATTGAGATCAACATTTTCTACTACATCACCATCAATATAATTGCTAATGGTCTTTTTTGGTTGGCCAATTTGCATAATTGCTGGTGGCAGGAAGTTGGGGTTAGGCTGCAGCGGATTTGGTACACTTGGTCCAGGCTCAACTATTGGATCTTCCATCTTACCCTTTTAACAAATCATAAAAAAAAAAAAAAGATTTATTACTTTTAAGAAAAAAAGATTAGCGAAATGGGAAATATATATTTGTTGTTCACCCTCGCTTGATAAGGTAGTGAATCAAAATCAAAGGTTTCATAATTATGGAAGGCAAGATAAGCTGAAGGTGGCTTCATCTTGGAATTTGGGCAGGTCAAAAATAGTTGTAGGTGGGCCTAATGTAAGAAAATCTCCACCTGAAACCCCATTTTGCTTTCATGATTTTCTAGGAATTATGCTTGGCCCCTGAAATTGAATCAGAACATGAAGGGTCTTCTCTGAAAACACACAAAAACTTTAATAATTAGCAAACACTGACAAACAAGACCCCATTATGATTATTCTTTTATATATACAGAGAATTGAGCTACACATTGGGAGTACTTCGTTCCTCATTTTCACCTTCTAAGCCAACTTAGAACGAAATATGGCAAAAATATCAAAAAAAGGTAACCTGAAATTAGGGTTGGCATGAGTGAAATTGAATGTGCACCCATTGCCAAATGAAAATGATTCATCTGATATGCCAATGGGGCGAACAGTAGGAGGGAACTTGCAGTGGAAAGAAGGCCCTGGAGGATTATCTAGAGCAAATGGATATGGCCTCTTCTTGCCAACCATCTACTCTACATTTTTAACCAAATTCACCAATTAAAAAAAAAAATCATTTGTTAGATTAGATCCTTCTTTTCAGATAATTGGAACAAAAATTTCAAACCAGCTATTATACATCATTAACAAAAATTATTCATATTTTCTGGTCATGAATTGATTATATTAAAAAAGATTACCATTAAAGTCAAAGAAGAAAATTTTCAGGTTAAAATTTAGTATTGAATTAATTGATTATAAGCTGAAAGATTAATTACAAGCAACTTTAACTCAACTTTTCTTCCTCTGGCCAAACAGGTGTATAGTTCCCATAACAGCTTTGGTTTGAAGGGAGCTCCATATGCAAATTTTGTAGAGATGATGATGAACTTGTTGATGACACATTCACCTAAATGATTTCCATAAACCAATTGATCACAACTTAACATGAAAAAAAAAAAAGAAACTGAAAAATACAGTAATTTTCTGGGAGAAGAATTAATCCAACATACCATTGGAGGAGGAGGATACTGTGCCCCTTGCATCAAGCTAGGGAGAGGCCAAGTGGAATTGGATTCAAAGGGCAAATTTAACCTGGACCTGAAGGCCAATCCAGGATCAACCCCACAACTAGTCTCCTTTTCAAGATTGAAGTCACAAGAATTCCAAATCTTGGGCATATTTCCATGTCCTTGAACAGAAACTGATCGCCAACCCAAAGAATTGACAAATGGAATAGTGTTTGCGTTAAAAATATCAATATTTTGAGGCCGAAGTATTGAATTTGGAGATGAAATATCAGAAGGGTAGGGAATTGATGAAGTGGAGTGAGACTGATTTTCTGGAATCGGCACTGATGAAGATTGATTTGAAGGTTTGGGTGGTGATGACATTGCAGGTGGTGATGATGTCATTGTCAACATTGTAGACCCATCTTTCTTTTGTTGCTATCCTAGTCTGACCTTTTCTAGTTGTGCCACACTAAGTCCCCTTTGTGGGACATTCTTTTGCTTTTGCTTTTTGGATGATCTACCTATATTTCCAATATTAACACAACCACCACCACTATTATTACTATTGCTACACTTTTGGGTTTCTTCTTCTTGAGACATTCTTGTAATCTTCCATCTAATTATGTAAATGCAAGAATTTTTCAAGAATCCAAATTCATATGCAAAAGAGGTAAAACAACGATCCAATCTTGATTGGCATACTAAATATGCATTATACTAATTTCTTGGATCCTCTTGGACCTTTCTTGTTAAGAACATCAAGACTCAAAGAAAATTCAAAGCAAACTTAAACTAGACAAAAGAAATTTAGACTAGATTCAAGATATACCATTGGTTCTATTGTATTTGGGGCATTTCTCTTTTGAAGAACAACATCAAAAGAAAACTTAAAGGAAGCCATAAAAAATGCAAAGATTTGGAGAGAGAGAGAGAGAGAGAGAGAGAGAGAAGAGTGATATACACACACAAATCTTGAATTTCAAGAAAGCAGCGATAGAAATCAAAATCTGACAGATTACAATACCAAAATATAGAGAAGTATTTCAAGAACCAAGTTAAAAGAGCAAAAGGGAAAAAGATACCAAAAATCTCTCAGGCGATAGAGTCAAGATCGGTATATGATCTTTATGAGAGGAGAGGAGCAAACCCACAAGCCTAGCCAACCTTTCAGCAAAAAGATAGAAGAGAGGGAGAGAATCTGAAAATGCTTCGGATTTTTCTCAAACTACTCTCGTTTGTGTGCCTGAGAGAGAATGAAGATAATACAAATTAAGTGGAAATAAAAAGCAATTCTTGATCCTTTTTTTTTCTTGGTTATCAATAATAACAAAAATGATGATAGATATAAAAAAATTTCAAAGCCATGGCAACAAATCTAAAGTATAAACTATGAATATATTTGTGTGTCTCATTTGTCGGCCAAATCCTCGCTCCACTCTCCTGTTTTGAATGCTAGAACCACCCCCATGATATCTCTACGAGAAAACCAAGTGAGATTTTCTTTTCACTCAGTGTTGTGTGGCAAGCTGATATCACCTTTGCTCGTTTGTTTCATTTTTTGGATTTGCAGCTTTCAGCCTCATTGTGGGTCCCTTTCATCGTCCCATGCAAATATATTTGCATGCAAGTTATTCACCAGTACTGTGCTTTATATGTGCACAGATGTAAATGTTGCAAAATTAAATCACCCAAATGAAAGAGAAAAAATTCATTAGATAAATTCGATGAAATCTAATGGCTACTGAATAGTGCATCTCTAAATTAGAACAAAAATCTCAAAGTCGAATCAATTCTTTATTCATTTAGCCCTTTTAGTATTGAGTATTACTTCAATTAAATATATTAAAGGGTATTCAAATTAATTTAAAATTGAAATTGATATATTTTGATTAAAACTTTAAAATAATTAAATTTATATATTTTTTTTAATTTTTTAATATTTAAAATAACATATTATTAAAAAAATAACTTTTAAACTCTCAATCTCAACTCAAGACAGTGCCATAATTAACCTGAAATCTTCGGTTAATTTGGGTTTTCATGTGGAAATAGATTTAAGTCAAATTTCATATAATTAACTAATATGTCTTTACAAAAATCAGGCCATTTGGTTAAAGAGACAAAAACATAAACATTGTTATAATTGTTATCCCTCCTACCACTACACAGCTCAAAATTTTCAGTGTCGTCCAAATTCAACTTTTATTGCTTAGTAAAAAAATGTCATTAGTGTAGTTTATTTTTTTTTTTTTTAATTAAAGTGTAAAGAGTCAATAAGTCTGGAGTTCAATTTTCTCTATTTATTTATTTTAAAATTAATCACTTTTATAATAATAAAAGAAGAAAGCTATTTCTCTACATCAATCCCTTCAACCTTCATTAAATTAAAAAAAAAAATTAACTTATATTATTATTATTATTTTTAAATTTCATCATGAGTATGTATCTTAACTAGCAATGCCATTGGATTTTATGGATTCATTTTTTGTAATGAAGTATTTCTCACCCTTTGCCTTCCAAATTGTGACTGTTAATTTTTTTTTTTACTCTAACGAGTTAATTAAATATAGTCATGGTTACCAAAAGAATAATATGGTCCCGTAGCTCAGTTGGTTAGAGCGTTGGTCTTATGAGCCGAAGGTCGCGGGTTCGAGCCCCGCCGGGACCACCTTTTTTCTTTTTAATTTTTTTTTTTAAAAAAAAAATTTCAGCCACCGCATAATGGCAGAGCACCAGGTGATTGGGTGGGGAGTGGGAAACACCTGATGACGGGCCTTGTTGTAGTTGATTGTTGACCTTCCATAAGATCAAACACCAGCCTCAGTTTAGTTGAGTTGTCAGTTATGGAAGTTTATGGGGCGTGTACATGCCCTCTCTCTGCCTGCCATTCCTTATATTGCACTTCTTCTCGTTATTTTTACTGGTGGTCACCCATCTTCTCAAACCCACCACCACTGTCAACAGCATGTGTCTCTGTTGCTTCTCCTCTGGTATTTTTCTTCTCATCCTCTTTCTCAGATTTGTGTGCCGTTTCTCGTTTTGGTAATTATGTGGGAATTTAATTATGTGTTAATTGCTTAATTTTGTAGTAATTATCAAATTTGCATTGTTGATTTGGGTTATTGTAGAATCAGTATTTAATAATGTAAGAATATTGTTGGTTTGTAATGTTGAATTTTTGTTATCAATGGAGCTAACTGTTCTCATTATGGTGCTACAATTTGATTGATTTAGTGTCTTTTTTTTTTTAAGGGAAATCTTTGCAATGCTAAAACATAATAAATCACAGGGAAGAAAACTAATTAATCTCTGTTACATGATGATTATTTGGTTCAGAGCACCAAAGGTTTAGAAATGAAAGCTTTTAGTTTTCCTGCTATAATAAAGTATCCATTTTTAGCAATGCATCTCTTGCCTTAGTTGTTATCCAATTATTGTGCATATATAGCATGTGCATCATTGTCAAGATTAGTATTGTAGCAGCAAGTTTGGTTTTGTCTTCTCATATTGATGAAGCGTCACTTTGGCAATCGCCACCTGCAGTAGGACATGTGAATAAGCTTCATTTTCCCTCTATTTGAAATCTAGAATTTTACAAGAATTCAATTGACTTTCTTTTTGTCAATTATCATGTTTGGAATAAAAAATAAAATTCTTTTTAACTTAAAAAAATTCATTTCCAAAGAAATTGTATGAGAATTCAGTTGAACTTTTTTCTTGACAAGTCTCACCGTTGCTTGAGCAGCGATTCCAGAAATGGGGAATGAGCGGCTGAGCCTTAGCTATTAGTTGCTTGCATGTTTGTTCATCCAAGCATTTCTATAATTTTGTATTAAACATAAAGAGCATTCTGATCAATGTGGACATTTCCTTGTGGCATGTTTACATTGGTCACTACACTAAACATCAGCATCCCTTATCTATACAAATGGGTCCAGGAGACTGGTTTAGGTCGATAATTTGCCTGAGGAAAGCGAAGGAAGATAGGTCCAAAAATGTGAAGGTATGCTATTCAGAATTTTATTTCTAATTAAGCCATAGCCGTCTAATATTATTGCTTTTTTTTTTAATCTAATTTTGCTGCAGCACCTATTTGAGACAGGTGCACTCGGGTAATGGAAAAACAAATGGGTCCAAGAAAAATTCCAATACTCAGAGAGAGTCAAGTAGTCCTGCTTGTGCCAATGGCAGCCCACAGAGAAGTAACGGTGTTCCTGGAATGTCAGTAGAACACAAAGCTGCTATTCGAATTCAAACTGCTTTTCGAGCATATATGGTATAATTCATCAGTGTGTGCATATGAACATTAAACTAGTATTCTAATGGTATATTTGCGCCATTTGCACCTAATGAATGATTACTTTTTGTTGCATACATGAATAATTGAATGTTAAATTGTGTGTTGAATATATATGTTCCCAGAAATACATAGGACATGCTGACACTTGAGTGGCGAGGTAATATTTGGAATAATATTTGTCATTTTACCCTCAATTGTGGCTAGCATGATCCAAACTATATTGGGATTAAAAAAACATGAATACTATCTCTTGCTTCAGATGTGATACTAAAGTACCAATTGCGTAAGTCAGGTGTTTTAGGATGGTAATTGCTTGCAGACTAATTTGGGTGAAACTCGTGACACTGATTCAGTGTCAGTAAATTCTACATGTTATCAGTCCAGATGAAAGAATCGAGAATTTAAAATTTCAGAACACAAATGCCTGAGTTCAATTAGCTTCTATTTGTGCACAAGTCGATATTGAATGGCTCAATGCATTTTAAAATACTGCAATTCATGTTGAAGATTCATAATGTTGATCTAGGAGGAGGAGGGTCTATGATCCCTGTAATGTTTTGTAGTCCAATTTACATCAAGCTGATTTTAAGTTTTTATATGCATGAGTATATTCTTTTTATTTGTTGTCTCTAGGTTTTGTTAGTGTCTATTTTCCCCATAGAACCCAATATCCATTTCCCTATTTTCATATTACAATTTTGTTCTAATATTACTTTTCTCTTTATGTCAGGTGTTCTGGGACAAAATGTTTCACTAAAATGGCAATAACACTTAAGCACTTGAGAATTAGTAGATTGATATTGTTCTCTTTTATATATGTATGAACGTTGATGTCAAGAACACTTCATTGACTTGTCCTTTTTAAATCATTTACTCTCCTTGTAACACCAGCATTGATTGTCTGCTGTCCCCGAAGCCCCACTATAAGCCTTTTAAATCATTTTTGCATATTATCATTTAAATGACCATTTTATTTTTCCATAATTCAGTCATGGCGGAATTTTATATCATCTGTAAACTGTAATGATCTGGTTGGATCATTTTCAGGCAAAAAGAACAATGCGACGTCTGAAAGGAGCTGTGAGATTTAATGTATTGATTCACGCCAATGATACTCAAAAGCAAGCTTCGAGCACATTGAGCTATATACATGCGTGGAGCAATATACAGGCTCAGATTAGAGCTCGCCGGCACCATATGGTCACAGAAGGCCGGATTAAGCAAAAGAACATAGAAAATCAGCAAAAGCTTGAGGCCAAGCTCCATGAGCTGGAGGTACTAATGACTGTTACCTACCGGGTCTTATAGCTTTCATTGCATAATTTATTAAATAGTACCATGCTGCCAAACTAGGCCAGTCTTTATTATCTCTTTGGAGCCCATTTAGTTGATTAAACATCATCATCGTTTTGTTGATGGCTTGTTACTGTTTTGTAGGCCATATGAAAACAACATTTTTTATAAATTCTCTAGGGCATTAAAGTGGGTGTATATACTTTCTTTCCCTTTTTTTTTTGGCTGAAACCATTTTGCCTACAGGTTTTAAGTTGCTTCAAAACTCGTAAGTTGACTTATTTCATTGATATAGTTAGTCCTATAGATCATATGAACCTCAGAGTTGTAGGAAAATTTGCAGCTGTCATCTAATTGCTTCTGCAGGCTCCTTTAGTTTGTTCATTTTTTTTGAACTGCAAGGTAAAGCTGTGTTTATCAAAAGCAGGCAAGGAAGGAGTCTATACGAGTAATCAATGAGCCTGGCCCATATTGAGTAGACTAGTAGTTGCTGGATTAATCCCCATACAAGTGGGCATGTCCTCTACTGAACTCGAGATGCTTTTATTTCTCTTCGGCAGAAAATTCAATTCTGCTTTGTTGTAATCTGTCTCGCTTGGTATCCATCACTGCCGCCAGCAGAAATCAAATTGGCGGGGTTGCAAAATTGAAATGGAGGATGGTGGCTGCAAGATCAATGCTATTTTAAACTTTTATCATCTCAGCTTGGCAGGTGTTGAACTGATTATTAAAGCACATAAATTGTTAAGCTACACTTGGTAGTGGGGCTAAACTTGATAGGGAGTGTATGAGTATGGATTCTCAATATATATTGTTAAGCTCATTTCGATTAATAAGTTGTTGGGATTAATAGCAAACTAACATGTTATTGGAGCACTAAGTCCAGCAAGGATTCTTGATCTTGAATAGCACACAAGCTTTTAGGACCAAACTACAATAACAAGAATATTTGTTTCTTGCTTTGGAAAGTGAAGGTCTCTCAGATGCATCCTTTGAAAGGCAATGAAAGTGCTTCTGAACTATTATCAGTACATTTTAGGAACCATTGTAATAATTATGGTTTTAACTTGTTTCATAGATGGATTGGTGTAGCGGCTCTGAAACTATGGAAGAAATCCTTTCTAGGGTGCAACAGAGAGAAGAAGCGGCAGTTAAGCGTGAGCGAGCAATGGCATATGCCTTCTCTCATCAGGTCAACAAATTGTGAGAAATATTTGCATCCTTGATTATTGTAACCAACAGTTCCATTGAAGGTAAGTGTTAGTCATTTTGATTTGCAGTGGAGAGCCAATCCTACCCAGTATCTAGGCCAGGCTTATTACAGCATTGGCAAGGAAAATTGGGGTTGGAGCTGGAAAGAGCGTTGGATCGCAGCTCGCCCATGGGAGATTCGGGTTCATTCTCTACCTAACAACCCAAAGAAAGGCCAGAGCATGCAAGTGAGCAAATCAGAGATGAAAATAACACTCTCAACCAAGCCTGCTTTGTCAAATGGAAAGGTCAATACTAAAGCTAAAAAACTGTCCAACATATCTGTTGATAATCAAGCTGCCCAAGAAGCTTATACTACAGCTGTTAGCTCCTCTGGTTCATTGATTCCAAATTGACAGATTATAGCTTAGCAAATTTCTATGAACTCATAGGCTCTTTTAAAATTTTTATTTTTATCCTGTGTTATTCTGGTTTTGGCCGTTTGAGGTTGGTGTGAAATTAGTCTACTGTGTAAAATAAGGCAACAGACCGTTGAACATGCACCTTGATTTGGCTATCATTTACTGTAAATTATCTCAAATACTTTGCAGAATGTTCCTACCTTTTCAAATTTGGAATTGTAATATGGGTTTACTTCAAGTGGTTAGGAGAAGAGGTTTTAATATGAAATAATTATTATATTCTATCAGATTTCATATTGCACCATGAATCAAAACTACTACAGTGCTTTCATATTATGCCAAAAAAAAAAAAAGTAAAGAAATTCGATCACGACAAATCGCTTAATTTGCAGCCTCAACAACTGAACACGCATGGGATCAGAGGGTCAGAAATCGAGGTATGGAGCACCAAACTAGAGCAGGGAAACGTTTTAACTGTCACCTTACCATTTTTGTCCTATCATGAATTACTTATCATCCTAATTCGTGCCCATATAGCTAGGCAAACAACAGCTACATCCCAACAAAATCTTGCATATCCCTGAACCCATTGAACTCTGCATTTTTCTTCAGAATCACTATTTTAAATATCCATTAATTGGCATATTCTTCTCGTGGAAATGATTTCAATATTATCAAGTCAAAACTCGCTAATGAAAAAACAAAGAATTTGACGAGTTGCTGAACTAATGTCCTCTAGTTCCCTAACGATCATGCTAAAATTTTCATAAAATAATTAACCTGTGTATTATATAAACTATGATACTCCTACTGCAGCATTTATCAATCAGGCATAAAGAAGTAGCAGATCAGTACAAAGGCAAATGTCAGCATCCCAATTGAAGCCAAGTATTACACTTTCACATTTGTGTGGTTTTCCCTGGACGAAAAATTCCAGCTAGGCTGGAGAAGGATTTTTATGAGGGACTAAGATTAACAGGGTATAGGGAGGGGGGACCAAAAGACATGTGGCAAAGTAGCACAAATTTGGTGGTATCCATCTGTGTATTCTTCCATAATTGAGCTTTGTTGTGTTCATCCCATTCCCCTCTCATGGTTCCCCCTGCAGAAGTATTCCATTCAGCCCCACTTGATCTACCTGCTGCTAAATTTATCTAGACTTACCTAAGTCACATACCATGACCTTCAGATTCCTTTACCACCTGATCTTAATGCAAATGCAACCTGCGGGCACTTGTTTTTCAAGTCGCATCCTCCACAGTTCTAAAAGATTTTGCATTGCTCGTTGCCATTAGCTACTGACGGCCGCCGATTGAACCAGTAACCTTTTGCTCCCAGCTACTCATCCAAACACACCCTATCGCAAGTATAGGTTCTAAAATTACATCTAAGCTCCATCTCATGAAGGCTCTATAAAAGAATTCAAACTTTACCATTTCCGGTAAAATGTGTTTTCTAACATGGCACTACTGCAGCTTGAAATTTTGTTATAAAAATTGATCAATCTTTCGTCTTGCTTCCCCTTCTATAGTTGAACTCACCCTAGTTCTTTCACATAAAAGCCTAATAAAAGCTATAGCAAAACGGAACAAAATATGGACTAAATGACACTTAAAAACATAAATATCCGCGGAATTATAAATTCAAATCTCCAATTTCTTTTCCAGCTCCCATTCTAATCCATTGCCAACAGCTTCCACTGTAGATAGACAATGACTTCTTGTTCAATGCTCCCAGAAATGTAAGCAATGATAGAGATGTTAAACATCGGTTATTCTTTCAATTCTTTTTGCAGAATTTAGGAAGTAGTTTGAGGCATGAAAAATCAGTAAAGCAACAAACAAAAACAATCACATTTTCAGGAATCCCTCTTTCATCGGCATGAAACAAATAAAAATAAATAATATAAATAGACCATTTCTAAACAGAGGAAAAGACCCAAAACTTTGTTTGATAAAAAAGAAAGCAACAACCAGCTCTAATCAAATTGCTGCAAACTTTCTATATTTGATGATCTGGGTTTGCTTTGTTTTGTGATAAATTTTTTGAAATAATGTCATTATTATGCCTACCAGGTCTCCTCTAATAAGGGAAAAATAGGACTATCTTTCATTAAAGCAAAGCAGTTCTGCTTCTATCAGTTCACTCTAGAAATGGAATGGAAAACAATAAAGCATCCATCACATACACAACACTATTAGCAACATAAACACATACACCCAATCCAACACAGAGATCAAACGTAGTTGAGCTTTGAAAGCCCACTCAAAATTGAACGTGAAACAAACACTAGAACTGAATAATACCATAGAGAGCTAGAACAAACCCAGAATCGAAAAACCTGAAAAATCCACTCAGATCTTTTTCTTCCCATGGTTTTTGCCATTGAACCATTTCAAATGGGCCAAAATATATCCTCCAAACTAGTCTTGAATCCATGTTCCTCGCTGTCTTGTAGCAGACCTGCATGATAAAAATGAACAAAATGGATTGGATGAAAGAACAATCCCGAATTGGATAATGAGATTTTTAGAAAGTATTGAATTTGAGAAGTGGGTTTAAGGGTATGACCTATTAAAGATAAGATTTTTGGGTTTTTCGCTCAATCAATGGCGAGAATCAGAGGAAGCAGAGGACGGCTTGTTGTGGATGCCGTCGTGCTCCTCTTCTTCGCCCTGAATTCGTGCTGGAACGCGGAACCCAGAGAATCCATCAACGGACGCGGCAAATCCTCCGCCTGACATCAAAGATTGTTGCTGATGGATTTGTGGGATTTGATTGTGGTGATGGTGATCGGAAGTGATTCCTGGATCTATCCAAGCACGAACTGAAGGCGTGTTACTGGACTGAAGGGGTCCCCTCTGAGAACAAAACTGGTTTTGGCCGAAAAACGGCTGCAACAGTGGCGGCGACAACACAGTTTGTGACAGTGTTGGGTTGAAGATAAATCCACCACTACCAGTATCGGCTGCACCACCAGCATTCCAGGCCACCATTCGCTGCAATCTGCCGATTTCTGCTGGACGGTGCTGGTGGTGCTCGGACCACCCAGCAGAAGACACATCAAAGCCAAGATGATGGGCAGTTCCAGACAACAAGACTTGCTGTTCATTTTGAGCATGACCATGATGTGGCTGCTGCAAAAGAATTGGCTCTTGAAATGATTGCAGCGACAGCCGCAGATCTTGGCTCTGGCTACTGGTTCTTGACAGCAAATCTGGTGGATAGCTCTGAAACTGTATTGGCGCGGAAGATGTCTCCGCCGATGCAGCCATTGGGAAAAAAGACTTGATTGTATCTGCAATGGCATCCGAGTCTAGTGATGGTGGCAGAAAACTGGAGCTAAGGTTAGGATTTTCTGCTAGACGTTGCTGCTCCTCCATATTTTGAATATCAGTTCCCATTGTTGCTGTTGTTGTAGTTGCTGCTGCTACTGTTCTAGTACAGTCGCTGCCAGAACCGCCAAGAACAGCAAAATTTTCCATGGGAAGGTGATAATCTCTCTCATCATTTGACTGATCCTGTTGGGCGCTCGTTTGAGTGGTGGCGGTGGTGGTTGCAGTAGTAGGATGCCATGCAGGTAGCTCGGCGAGCTCGTCTATGGCAGCCTTGGCTTTCTTGATTAGCCAATCTACGGCCTTGCTGGGACGGTCATAGCCAAGGCGGTCCTGCACGTCGTAGAACTGGATTGCAGTATGTGCTGAAAGCCGGACGCGGCGGTCTCTGGGGCCTTTTGCTGTGCAAACCTTGCTGTGGCGGTCTTTTCTTCCGGTGGAGCGAACAATGTGGCCTCCTTGGACCTCCACTATCTCGCCTCCCGTGTTCCTTGTCCCCAGTCTTGACGATGTAGCTGCTTGGCGGTGACTCTCTCCCATTTTTCTTGCATATTCGATGCTCTGCTCCGGGAAGGTTGAATAAGAAGAAGAAGATGATAAGTAAGATCGTTTCTTTGGTGGGTTAAGAGGGTTTTGTAATTGTTGTAAATCCAATCTTTGATAGAAATGCTGGTTTTGATCTTGTTGGAGAAGAAAGGGTAATTGATGATGGTAGTAATGGTGTTTCTGTGCTTGGTGGTGATCTTGTTCTTGTTGCTCTCTCTCTCCTTCTCCTCCTTCTACATGTCTTGAATTTAGGGTTATGATGTCTTGATGTTGATGATAATGGTGAAGGTGACGATCGTTCCGTTGAGGATCCAGACTCAGGCCCTTGCGCTTTTTATGTTCCAGCTTTTAATGGAGGGCACTTTTCTTTAGTGAGTGGTGGTTGTTTCTTTACTGCTCTGTCTTTGCTTCTGCTTACTAATCTCTTCTTGTTGCTTGTGCAACTGCTGCCACCACTCTGATACCTGCTTCTGCTGCTGCCTCTCCCAAAAGGCCCTGCCATTCAATATTTCCACTTCCATCACACTCAACGCCACCACCCAAAACTGAAAACTAACCCAGAACCCTCCAGCTCTATTTGCAGCCTAACCCATCTCTTTCCTTCTCTCTCTCTCTCTCTCTCTCTCTCTCTCTGTGCCCAGCTTTTGGTAATTGGGCCTCTCTTTATGTACTATGCGCTAATAGAAATGGTTCTATAGGCAATACCCCCTAGACCTAGAAAACCCAGAAACCACTTTACACACCCAATTTCTCAAAGGAGGTCTTCTTGGGAAATCTTTTGCACCTCTTCCATATTTTCTAGAGGGAGGGAGAGGGAAAAAGAAGGTGGTCCGGAAGGAGGGGGAGGGTGGGGATTGTGCAATAGAACAGAACAGTAAATATATAAGGTACTATAGGGAAAGAGGTGAATTCTCTATTCTTTCCTTGACCTACAAGAAGAGCTATGGATGATGGTGCCAGTAATAAGGAAACAGTGTTTGGTCAGAAAAGAGATTAAAGATTTCTGTGATCTCATCACTGCATCTGCTACTTCTGCTTCTGCTGCTGTTCTTCGTACTACCCAAACCCAAAAAAAAAAAAATACCCTCCTCCTTCAATCAAGGGCTAGGCAGCTCTAGGTTTCAACTCTCTCTTTAACCATTTCTTTCACATGGTCAAGTCTTTTCACTTTATCTTTACTATCTCTCTCTCATTCGGTTCTTTTAAGATTTTTACTACTTAGCCAGCAGTTAGAATACTTGGTTATGGTTCCAGGGAGGTAGTCTGTCTCTGGATTGCCTTGATAGATTAGATCCTTTATAGGCCACCACCATCCACAACCACAACGCATGAAAGCGACCCTCCCTTACAGCTCTCTGCCTCTCTCTCGCTTCACTTAAAAGAAACAATACCAACTTTCTTCCCTTCCCTCTATTTCTTTCTCCCAATCCATCGTTTTTCTGGTTTCTTGGATTTTTGTACGTGGCATTGGCATCTTAACGGGTGTCCCTTTTCCCATTTTCTTTTATTTTTCTGAGGCAGTATATATGTATATGATATCAATGTTCTTTAAAACTCAGGCATTCCTGCATATCTGTTATTGAGCTCCCTTCCCTTGCCTCTGTATTTTACTTTAGTATCACATGGCCAAAATGAATGGATCATCTCTTCATGTATATAATCTCACCTCATACTTTATTGACAAAAAAAAGAAAAATCTCACCTCATACGTTTAATCGAATATAGAATTGTATTATAAATAAATTGTTTTAAAAAATAAAGTTTTAGCATTATTTTTAATTTTAAATATAAAATTATTAAATTAATTCATAACACTTTAAATTTTTAAATAATTATTTTATATATAAATATTAATATTTTATTTTATTAAATATTTTGAAAATTTATTTAAAATTTTTTGAATTTTTAAAATCAAGTTTGATTTTTCAAAAATAATAAATTTTGTCGATTTTTAAAAATTAATTTAAAGAACACGTGGTAAAATTAAAATTATATTTGAACTTTAAAAATTTTTCTCAGTTTTTAAAACTTTTTTAAAATTTTTGGGCCTCGTTTTACGTCCAATGACAGAGTAAAAATTCAATTTTAGATATTTTGAATCAAATTGATCGAATAGAATCGGATCAAATAGGACCGATCGAATCAAACCGGTCCACATTCTTTTTCTTCCTCTCTCGTCTTCTCTCTCCTCTCTTCTCCCCTAGCCAGCCGATCGCTACCACTCCCTTCCCTAATCCCTGGTGCGCCACTAGCAGCTTTCCTCGCCGCCGACCAACGCCCAAGCTGGCCGAAAAACTGCCCCAAATCTCCTCCCTTACACAGCGCGACTCTTAATTTTTCCAGCCAAAATTCAGTCGATCTGGCTACCAATTGAATCGGGTCTTGTCCAAAACCTTATCTAAGCCTTGAAAGCTTTCCATAGACTAGATCACAAATTTTTATCGAGCAGTTTGTTCAATTTTAGCCCAGGAAGTTTTAATACATTTTGACTTTTGGGCTAAATTTCTTCCAAACTAAGAACCTCATGGAGATTCCGAGAGTATCGGCATGCTCCACTCAGGGAGAGTTTCGTTGCAATATAAATTTCAAAATTTTCTGACACCAAAATTTCGATGGGTCTCATGGATTTCGCAGTGTTTTCTCAAGCCTTAAATGAGTTTATTTAGTTTTGTAAAAATTTTATTCTAACCCCTAGTATTGTGGATTTCTCGTAGGTATTTTCGTTTCATAGAAATTTAACTGGTGCCCAGATCTGCATTTTTGGGTCTGGCAAATAGGCTACCAGAGTAGTTTCGGAATAGGGTAGAAATCTTAGTCCTCTCTACCATTTCAAACACCCCGGACATGTTCTAAGCATCGAAATCGGCATAAGTAAACCCGAACCATAAGTTTCCTTAATTACTTAGTATCGATTTTAGAATAAAAATTCATAAAATATTCATGGATGATTAGAAAATTATAATTCTTTATGCAATAATCTTATAATCTTGTTAAGGACAGCAGGACAAAATTTTAGAATTTTTAAAGCTCGTTTGAGTGACTTTTGCAGAATATTAGTTTTAGGGGCTAATATATAATTTTTCAATTTTGTGATTATTGCCTGGTTTGGAGGGCCCAGGAATGGTCATATGATATTGGTGAGATATGAATTGAGATGTGTGATTTTAGAAGTGTTATTTAAACTATTTTGCAGTATAGGTAGATCCTAAGTGCAGGGAAAACTCTGTCAGATTTTCAACATAAATTAAAGCATCTTTTATCTCTTTAAAGTTTTATTTTGAATTAGTACTAATAAAATTTATAATATAATTGTTTAAGTGATCAAGGTCAGCCATCTTTCTTCACCCAGCTGCCACAATAGTCTCCGGTGATCAGTGAGTAGATATTATTTTTATTTACAATTTCAATATTATTATATATTCAAGGCATGCTCGTGTATCACATATAAATATTAGACACGCTTTATGTCACATTTTCTTATTTACAAAATTGGTTGTCAATGTCGTCTTAGGGTAATTTGGAGCTGTGTGTATATGACGGCGTGTGTGTGGTGTGGTGTAATAGATATGGGTAGGACGGGTAAATAAGCTTGAGCAAGTCTCGCTTGGGACCCGATCCTTTTTGTGAAAGTTAAGCTGAGTACGGCTTTGAATTGATTTCACTGACCCCCGTATTTGGATTATTAAGCGAAAATCCGTCTCTAGTTGATCTCGCTGGCAGGCATTAGATTAAGAGAACTATATAAGGGATCAACTCCCATATGTATATATATCTGATGTGATATATGGATGTGTGAGTGCTCCAAATTATTCTTTGTATGAGTGTTGTTTGAATTTGACTGAATATGATGATATGTGTTGCATTTCATCCTTATGGATGCATTAGTTATAGATAGTTATAGAAAATGTATTTAAAATCAATATCCTACTCTATGAGTCGAACGCTCACTCATGTTTATCCTATTTTTTCAGGCTACAGAATGAGTTTTTTTTCAGAATAACCTGCTTCTTTCCTCGCAAGTTTATTAGCAGTTGTTTATTTGTACTATTATTTTCTAAAATTATAGTCTGGAACTCCACAAGTATTAGCAGTAGTAATAATTTTATCAGGTATTATGTAAATTTAAGTTTTTGTGTTTTAATAAATGTATTTTTTTTATGATATTTAAAATATTTATAAATGGTGGTATTAGAGTTGAACTGGATTTCTCTAATTTTAGTTTTTGATAATTATTGAGTTGGGTTGAACAGAATAAAAATGTAATATCTTATTTTATTTTATTTACATGATGGGCCTTAGTTTTTGGCCTTGGTCATGAATTTGATAACAATAAGGCTTACTATAAGTCTCGAGAGTTTTATACCAGTCAAAGTCTTAGTGCTGGTTCAGCTCATAAAATCGGGTCGTGATATTAAGTAGAAATATTGAACTGGTGAAGATTCAAATATAAATCTATTATACCTTCGACTAATATTACCATCTATAAAATTAAAATTTTTCAAATGTTAAATTTTTCTTATAATATAATAATTAAAGAATTATTATATATATATATATATATATATATATATATATATATATATATATATATATATATATTAAAATATCAATAATTGATTTTATCAGTGAGCATTTTATTTAGCAATGGAGACCAAATGATGTATAGCTGTTTATGCCCGAGTAATTTGGTCAACTAATTAGCGAGAAAAAGGACAATAATTGTTAACTATTATGTCTTTATCTTTTATTTATTTATATCATTTAGCTTTAAAAAATATAAATAATTAAAATTCACTAAAATTTTATCTTAATATCAATATATAATTTTAAAGTCTTATTTAATTCAAATTCGTTACTTCCTGCAACGTTTACTTCTCTACAATAATTTACTCTCATGAGAGTAAGTAATTTAAGTAATTTATTTATTGAGAAATAATTTTTTTAACTTCTTAGTTAATTGAAATAAAGTACTAACAAAATATATTAGATTTTCATATTTTCTTAAACATAAAGTACTTTAGTCAAGTTATCCTAATTATCAGAACCAAAAAAAAAAAAAAGAAAAAGTTACTCCAACCAAAAAGGCTTAAATTTAATAATTTTAGTTCACATATTAACAGTTTGACTTGTAATTTTATTGTAGATCAATCATTTTATGTTAGCACTTGACATAAAATGATAAGTTAAAAATTAAGTGAGAAGTAAAAAAATTCAATTAAAAAAGAGAAAATTGTTAATTAATTAATTTTTGTTGAAATTCACTACTAAATAATCATTATTTTATGAGCTACTTTTATAAATGTATTTATATTTTATTAATTTAAAATTTCATTTAAATTATTTTATATACAATAGCAAAGATTATATATAATTTCTCCAATTTAATACCCGTAAAAATATAAATTTTAAAATACCATATTACACCATCTAACAATTGAAAATTTGGAATATTAACTACTAACTTAGTCACCGAAACCATATGTCAATTTAATAAACTTATTTAGGAAAAAAGAAAAATTACAATCTTTAACTATTAGGATAGCCCAGCAGAAGAGTAGGCCGAACAGCCTATTATTTACCATAACAACAAGATAATATAAAAGTAAAAGAAAAATACCGCGTGTGCCAGATATTTATCAAAATTGCAAACGATTTAGATGGTATGCGGCAAGAAAAAATCCATGTGGCTTCATTAACGTAACGAAAGAATCTATCAATCTATTATACGTGTTTGGACGTGTGGAAAATAAAGAGGAAAGAAAACAACAAGAGGAACCTAAAGAAGCATTGTCATTTTCTTTTGTTGGAGATATAGAGGAAAATAAAAAGGGTGATATTTTTTACTAGTTATTTTTTCTCTTTAAATTAGGGGAAAAAAAAAGACATGTGAAAAGTTTAGTTTTATTTAAAAATTATATAATATATATATAGAGATTAGTTTAATTGATGAATAGGTTTACCTTTCAAGGTTTGAACTATGAAACTATATCACAAGAATGTATTTCTATCTCTTTCTTTGGAACACCCTAATCTCAATATTAAAGTATTTATTCTTTTATAAATTTTCTATTTTCAGCACACATGGTACACCTTTAATTATATTTGAAAAAAAATAAAATATTCAATTCAGTTTATTTTAAATTTTTTTAACTTAATTTAAAATTTTCAATTTAAATTTAATTTAGTCTAAAAATTAAAATTTATAAGTTAAATTTCTTATTTTTTATTTACATTAAAAATTAAAAAGTTTATTTTTTTAATTTTGAAATTAAAATTTTTACTTTTTTTAATTTAAGTTCAAAAATTAAAAATTCAATTTCTTAATTATTTTGATTTTTGACTAAATTAAATTAAATTTATAATTTTTAAGTTAAATTAGATAAGCAAATTAAAATAAATGAAATTATACTCAATAAATATATGAATAAATATATGAATGTAATTGAATTTTAAGAAAAAAAATTAATACAATTTGTAAAAATTGAAACGTAACATCACTTTATTTAATATTAAAATAGACATTAATCGCCATTTTTTTAATTTTTGAAATTGGTGCGCATAGAGAACAACTATAGAATATGGAGGTTAGTGGTCAAACGCGTACAACTTGAAGTTTGAGCTTGGTTGCTTTTTATGGTAACATAAATATAATAAAAATAAGACAAATTAAATGAAGTTCTGGTAATTTATCGACAAAATTTGCACTCTAGTTGTGATTATGTTCAACTCATAAGTTGACAGTCTTACAATATAGGTGCTAATTAAATTTGATTAGTGATATCAGAAGAATTTAACATATTAATTTGAAAGGCTTCGTCCTTAATGCAAAGTAATTAATTCAATAATTTTTTCAACCACCACTGTAAGTACACGGATCGCTAACAAGTAATAAAGTGATGAGTAGAGTATCGTTCCCATGATGACCGTGTTGAGTACCAAATTATAATAATTTTAATTATCTAGACGATCGAATTGTATGAAAATAATAATTATATCTAAATTAAAAGAAATAAAATCTAAATAAGTAACTAAACTTGAATATTAATGGATAAATGCATTCTAGAACTAGGGGTTCACACTTCAATTAATTATAAAATCAATCTAATTCATTTAATAAATGGGAGATTATTACTTTGATGGAAATTAATCCTAAGTTATCTTAAGTCCTCTCTCAAGGCACTCAAGGTGTATTTTAATTAACATAAACCCTACTTTCGTTGTGATTAAGTTAATTAAAACCCTTTAAGATCTTTGATTGATTTTGAAACTTCACAAAGGTCATCAGCTTATCTCTAGGTCAGATTTTTTAGATTCAAAATTTCGATTTTCTAATATTAATCTTCACTTTTCAGTCCTTCAACTAATATCTGTAATCAATACTAAGTGAGTACCAATACATAATATGTATTAAGATCACAAGAGATTGAATTAAAGAATAAAATACCCAATGTATTAAATAAAATCAAATCAGATCTATAATTAAATTGAGTGCTATACCCTAACCCTGGAATAAATAACCTACTCACCCATTGTGAGTTTTACAATCAAGTTTATAAAAAGATAAAGAGAATACATAAAAAGAAAATAGAGTGAAATAACCCAAAAAGAGAGTTGCAGCCTTGAACTTTTGGAACTTCAGCTGAAAATCCCTTAGAGAAATCTTGTAGATCTTGTTTTCTCCTTGCCTCCCTTAAAGTTGATGTGCCTCATTGAGTGTAAAAATTGGCTCAAAGTAAATTTTCTCTCTCTCAATTCCTGACTTGTTATATTTATATCTGGTGTAAAAACCCTAATTTCAAAGTCCTAGAAGCATTATGAGTCCATCCGGGTCGAGTTGGAAGTAAGAAAAGTTATATTAGAATTATTGTCAGGGGACTTTACACGGGCCGTGTAGTGATACACGCCCCTTGTAATTTTCTGCCCCTTTTGTTTTTTGAGTTTTCTTTGTCCAGAAGGTTGCACGAGGTCCAGAAAGTTACACGGTGTGGGTTACACGACCCGTGTACTGCTTCTGGCCCTGTATTATTTACGTTTTGATCTTCAGATCTCTTCCAAACTCATCTTTGATTCTAGAATCACATAAAAACACATGATAAAATATAAAAATCAATGAATTGAGTTGGATTAATATATTTTCTAAAATAACAATAGAAACACATAAAAATAAACATAAAATGAGACGAAATGCTAATAAAATGCAATGAATGTTAACCTTAAATGTCTATATAATTTGATGTAATCAAATACCCCCAAACTCAAACCTTTGCTTGTCCTCAAGTAAATTAAAACTTTATAAAAACTCATTGAGGTACTTAGAAACATAACAAAAAAATCTAACTTGTACATAATTAGACACTCTTCAACCTTCATACCAATTCCCACTTTCAAGGCATAGGGACCTCAATAGTTGCCCGTTAGAACCTCACCCCCTTCATGGTACTTCAACTAATTATTCCTCTATACAAGGCCATTAATAAGTCACAAATAACCTGTTTTATCAGGATAGATTTGAGAAATACTTACTCCTCCAAATTTGCCTTTATTGTGATTAACTGCGGTGAAGTGAATCAATTTCAACTCCATAGGCATATCTTAATTTTCTATCTCCACTAATGTAGCATACACTTTTCAAAAGATCAAAAGGTCTTTAAAAGTGTTTTAATGGGGCTAAAGGGATAATGACTTAGTTGCCAATGAAAGTTTTTTAGGGAATGCAAATATGAGGATATCATGTTTGCATAAAATATTAAGTATACTAAGTTTATTCTACTGATTTTGTATGAAGAGGAAGGGCTTTTGGTTTTTTATAGTGCCAAGCATGCTTTCATGATACTTATCTTGGGACTTCTTTTTTTTTTTTCTTCTTTTTTTTTATTTATGTCCCTTTTGTCCTCTCCCCCAAACTCATTACTTTTGCTGGGTTGGAAAAGCAGATTTTTCTTTGATTTCAATTGCACACATGCACTCTTTCTTGAGTTCTACATCCTCTCTCCATTTTTTTTTTGTTGTGCTTAATATTCTTTTTACTTATGCATTTAGCCTCCTCAAAAGGGTAGGATAGGTGTTTAGGCTAGGGGCTAGGTAAATAATATGGGTAAGCAATAAATTCTAAGGGATAGATATAGGTTTCAAATTGGCTACAAGGGATATATATTTTAATTAAGGGTGGCTAAGGCTTAGTGAGGCTATATCAAAGAATGCCTTAATCATCTCTTCATCAAGCATATGCTATGATTTTGCCTTGATAGGTCCAAGAGATATATTCTAGAGCTACTAAGACATTTTTAAGTTTGCTTATATTTCAAAAATTTTCTCATAACTTTGCAAGTTCAATATGACAGATTAATGGCTATGAAGGGGTTTAACTAGTTTAACTTCACTTAGGTAATTTAGCTTTTCACAAACAACATATTGAAGCTTTTTTGCCTATCCAGTTACATTTATTCCTCTTTCAGAGAGTCCAATTATTAGCTTATCAAAGTTTTAGTTACAATTCTAAGTTAAAAGCCTTTGAAAAAGTCCAGAATTTTCAAAAGTTATAAAATTTTTGCGGATTTTTGATACACAAATATAATGTAGATGTAATAAGGTAATGAAATGCAATGCATGAAATGCGCCCCAGAACTCAAATTTGACATTGTCCTCAATGTCATCAAGATATCATAATCAGGTCAAGAGCAACATCATAAATGTAATAACAAGGAAAAGTTATGGATGTAGAATACTCCCCCTTGAAGCGTGCCTTCCCTTGAAGATTTGTAAGTTTGATCCCCATTGCTTATTTTAAGTGCTTATTGAACCTACAAAGTGAACAAACATCGAAATCAAGTTTGGAAGGATGATAAAACAAAAGAAATAGATAAATGCAAAGATTAAATTTAAAATTGGATTGCCTTGCAAGAAGCATTAATTTAAGGTCATTAGCTTGACCCATTTTAGAATTGCTAATCAAAAAGTGATTTTCACCCATAGTAGTTATCATGTAACACCACATATGGGTCTTGATTTGCGGTACCCTCAAGATTGGCAAGATCTGAAACAAGATTGAACGTAGAATGAACAATACATGGCTTAGAGTGATCTGCTTGGGAAGAGGGCTGCTTTAGCTCATGGAGGATATATATTGATGTAGGAGGTGTCCATGATAGAAAAGGGTCTTCGAGTGGTATATGTGTAAACATCATTAATGAACTTAGATTGATAGTCTCATTAATTTCTTCATCTACCACCTTCATCTCTAATTTGTCTTCATGTAAGTACTCTTCCAATGACCCACCAACAATAAAGGAGTTATTTATTTTCTTCAACATTAGGTTCAATTTCTTCTTCAAGTAACTCCTGCTCTTGTGGGAACTCTACTCGTAAGTCATCTTCATAGGAATTTTGTTCTTGAAGTTTAACTTCTTCTATAGGTTCAAATTCCTATGAAGCTTCTTCATTTTCCCAACCTTGTTCGTTTAATTCCTCTTTGTAAAGTGATAGCTCAGTGTTCACTATTAGATTGTCAAATTTTTCCAATGGAGATACCATCTCTTCAAGTCCCACTGCCTTCTCTAATTGCAGCTCAAATGGTTGGTGTGAAATATTATGTTGATAGAACTATGACTTTCAACAGCCGAAAATCCCTCGACAAATGATGGTATAAAAGGCCCACAATTTGTTTTTTGACCCAAAAGTGACTTATTTTCTCACTCCTCTTTCTCTCTCAACTTGGTGCACATGAAAAAGGTTGTCCAATGACATTTTCTTAGCTATTGCATGTGTTGAAACTTGATTTCTTCTTCGAGGAAGCTTGGTGAACATGGATTGAAGTTAGAGTCGTCAATTCACTTTCTTCTCCATTTCAAAGAAAAGAGGTATTTCCTCTTTCTTTTGGTCCTTTAGAGGAATTCAAGTACACTTAAGCATATGAGTTTGTTGGATTTTGAATTGCATGAGATTGTTACATAGTTTTAAGTTTTAATCTTGGGAAAAGGGTTGCATGTTGAGTTTTTTTTAAAGAAAGTATGTTTCTTTGATGTGTTTTGGCTATTTGATTGTTAAATGAAGTATTATTCTTGTTTATGTCTAGTCCAAGTGTTTATGGACCTAGAATGGTTAGTTTCCTTAGTTAAACCTAAGGATTTCTTATTTTAATGTTGATGAAAGTTTGTTGGAATCCTGAATCCTAGCTTTTAATTGTTGTATGTGAGCTATAAGCATGGATTCAAGTTATTTTAGGCCTTGGGAATGTGTTTATGTGTTTGAATTGTGATTTGGAGCTTTGGGATATGTTTTGGAGGTTTTGGGAAGAAGAATTATGCTTTTTTCAACTTGGGAATTCTGAAAATTCCTAGGTTTAACTGCCGAATACCATTATTTCAATTGCTGAAACATGTAGTTTCTCTAGAAAATCTAGAGAAATTCCAGGTTTGGTAGTCGAAGTCTAAGTCTTTGGCAGCCGCAGTAGCTACTGCCCAAAATGGGCACTCAATGATCAAAGGTTTAGCAACCGCAATGGCTATTGCCCAAAATGAGACCCGATAATCAAAGGTTTGACAGCCGAAGTCTAAGACTCCGGTAGCCAAACATAGTTTTGGCAACTTTATTTCTTCTTTAATTTTAAGATTCCAAAATATGATTTTATGGTTCCTAAGGCCTAGAATAAGATGTTTCATATGTGTATAAAGTTCTAGAGCTTCAAATAACTCATTAGGTTCCGAAAGTTATGAGATCAAACTTGAGGGATTTAAGAAGCTAAGGATCCAAGGTTAGCTACAGTTCATGTTAGGTGGTTGACAAGCTTCAAAAAGTAAGTAACTCTGACATTAATATAATGAAAACTGTTTAAATTTAATATATGATCACTCTCATGCATTATGTCATATTTATTTAGGATGTATACATCTATAACAAGAATATGTTGCATAATTGCATAGTTATTATTAGTGCATGATGGATTATGGATAACCCACTGACTCCCCACATGTCTATAATTAGGTTATGTTATGTATGTTATAGATCCATGAAATCCAAGAGGAGACTTTTACAATGCCTCTTGGTGTATGACACATGTCATGTTATAAGCGAAAGTCTTAAGGAGCCTCTGTATGAGCCGGGCACATTGGATATATATATATGTTAAGCGAAAGTCCTGAGGAGCCTCTAAATGAGCTGAGCACATTGAATTTGGGAAATTACTAGTGATATATCCATCTTATGTGAAATGTTTATGATATGAATCACATATGGATAATGCATTGCATGTGTATGAAATGACTGTGATAATTAAATATGGTTAGTTTACTCACTGAGCTTATGTAAGCTCACTCATTTTCCCTAACTCTAGGTGCAGGCGTATAGGAATAGAAGGTTCTTAGGAGCTTGAGCAGCCAGGATAGCTGTGGAGTGTTTAAGTATATATTGTATAATTAGTGGACATGTAATATATAAAGGAATAATTACTATGCTGGTGTTCAAGTTTAATAGATGTTGTTATTAAGCATAGGTAATGTAATTATGTATGTTTTGAATTTAAGCTAACTCCTCATGTAAATATGTGTGTATGATCTAATTATACTTTAGTGATTTCACGTATATAAGCTGACCCGATCCCTAACGGCAGTAATGATTCCTTGGCTTGGGTTGTTACAGGTGTGCAGCTTCTTTTGCCTATGGTTCCCCTCTTGCAGCTTAGGGTTATTTTCTTTCAAGTAGCGTTTCCCTTTGCTATCTCCAAAAGCTACCATCTTGTGAATTTTGAAATTGATTCTCTAGTTCTTGACAATATGTTGATTTCCTCATGTTCTCAAATCCCATGAGAGATTGAGACTATTATCCATGATATTAAAAGTTTCTAGACGTCCTATCCTTTTTGGTCTACAATTCATGTTCCATGATGTGTTGATGAATGTGCTAATTGGATTTTTAAGACAATTAAGCAACGAATGTTGTGTCCGGGTTAGATTGCTAATCCACCTTATCAATTAGCTACTATCATTCTAAAGGATATATCATATGGATATCCTATTTCATAAATGATATTTACATTTTTTATTAAAAAAAAAAAACACAGACATATACTTTATTGCAATTAAAATAAGTACTATATTCCCTCCCTCCTTGTGTTTTATTTTGATTATTAAAAAATTTTTAGTTTTGATAATTATGTTCATAATTTTTTTATTTTCATACTTTTATTTAGAGTGTTTATTCTTGATCGAATTATTTCTTGCTATAGTTTTAAATGATGGAGAAATTGCTAGAGTGACGGTTTAACGCGAGGGTTTATGAGTGTTTAGAGTTTTATATTGTATTTTTTTTATTCAATTAATAAATGTTTGTCGTATTTGCTCTATTTATAAGTTTTCACGATATTTCAATCTTTCAGTGCTTTGTCAACTAATTAGCAATAACGACGAATTGATAACTAGAAACAAATTGAAACCTAAGGAGTAACAAAATAAAAAAGAGTTCAATTATTCCTTAATTAATAATCTATTATTTTATTTGTTATTTTATAGCAGTAGTTGGATGTTACACGTCCAAATAAGAAGAAATTAACTAACAGAATAATTAATAAAAGATCATCACTTATTGAAAACCAACTTGAAAAAGCTACTAATACACGAATGGCATGTCGATGGATCATGAAGAAAATTAAATTAACACATGGATACCTGACCAATCAGACTCGTATTAACATATATATATATATATATATATATATAATTTCAAGGAAATAGACAAAGACAGGGACAAAACAAATACCAATTTGATAGAAAGAACAAGATGAGGTTTGTTGTTTAGAGTTTTGTAACAAAAGATAGGGAAGAAGAAGAAGTGGAGGAGTAGGATCGTGTATTTGGTTGAATTGTAAGAAAAGGTAGAATTTGCCACCTGAATAATGCGCACAACATGCTGGCAGAAGGTTTGAATCGGAAAATGACATTGCACATCATTCAAATAATATACACATTGTATATCAATAATTGGAGTTTAATTAATTAAATACTAATGACATGATGTTGATTATGTTGTTTTTAAAGAAAACACTTTTTCTTTTATTATTAATTTCTTATTAATAATGACAAAATGCTAATGTTAATTCCTATAATGACAAAATTATGTTACTGATTAAAATTTATTTTATTATTTACATTCATTGAACTTTTCAAATTTGAAATAGTTTAAATAAAGAATTGAAGTATGAAAATAGACGTCAAATTTAATCCGATAATTTAAACAGTATAAAATTTTAATTCTATAAAAAATTACTATGAGATATCTAAATATGTCAATGTCATTATTAAGATTAAAATAATATTTTAATATCCGATGTTTGAAGTTTAAAATTATAATAATAATTAATTTTTTTTTTAAATAAAATTGAAAATTACCTTCTGTATGATATCCCATCTGACAAAAAAAAGGCAGGTGTATCGTGCGAGTGTGTTTGGTTGAGTCTCTTTCCAATATTTGATGGATGCGTCAATCTTTTTCAATCCCGTAATGCATGAGATTGCCAAGAGTTTTATTTGAACATGACTCTCTAACATTTAGTTAAACATTGCCGGAGAGATCCTGTCACTCAAATTCTATTCATTTGTGCCAAGATTTTCAATTTTCTCGGTTTTTATACGTCGATAGGATGAGAAATTCTGCTACACATTGTCTGTCTAACTAGAGGGTGCTTGTCAGATGATTCGTTCAATGTAAATCTTTTGATACAATTTAATTTTGTAATGTCTTCTTTACCCATTTCAAGTTATATATATATATATATATATATATATATATATATATATATATATATATATATATATATAACTGCACTTCTTTCGATATTTGGCAAATTTAATAAAGTAAAAATACTAATAAATTTAAAATTCATTTAACAACAAATTTAAATGAATATAAATATATAATAAATAAAAGTTTCATAAATCCTAAATAAATTTAAATTTAATAAAACTTAAAATATATGTTTTATTTCATATAACTGAATTTAATAAGAATTTAAACTTAAAACTTTATAATTTTAAAATTATTCAATTAAAATTTATCATTAAACTAAAATTATTAATTTAAATATTTAATGTGATTGATAATGAATTAAATTTAATTTAAAAGAGTTTTCATAAAACTATATTAATTCATTTGGAGTAAATAATTTATAATAAAAAATTTTAATTGAATTTTATATAATTATAGTTACTTTTTATTTTTTTTTTTAAATTAATTAAACAAATTAAAAATTCTTATCACCTTTTTAATTAAAAAATTATTTTTTAAAAATAAAAATAATTGAATATAGCCATATTCAAAAAGGATATATGACGGAGATGGACAACACGTGATAGGTTGATGCCACGTGGAGATTGATTAAGTGGGGTCATTAGAAATGAATTGGGCACATGGTGAATGGTAAGATTTTTAAGGAAGAGCATGTGAACGATGACCCACTCCAATTGATTGGTTAATTTGCCTTTTTGGAGACCCTTCATTCTCCCCAGGATCTCACCCATTTCAGGTTACTGTATGTATGTTGAGTCAACTCTATAATAATACATATATATTTAAGAATAAAAATGGGTATCTTTCATAAATTAAAAGGGGTTGGCTTAATAACTAATGGAGAATAAAACTACAGAGAAGAGAAGCACGACGCTGTATACGCAATTCCCTAAAAATTATATTTTGATGAATTGAAGCTAATTAAAATTTCTCTAATAATCCGATTCTACATGCTCTTATAGACCATAATATTTTTCAATTTTAATCATAAAATGCAAATTAAAGCTGATTAATTAGATGATTTACATTACAAAACAAAATTTATAATATCATTTGAAATCAATTCTAAGGTTGATAACAGATACATAATTAATAAATACATTGATTACTACTTTTTTTTTGTCAACATGCAATATTGTTTTAAATTACATCTTAGATGAACAACTGAGAGAAAGGGGCGCCCGTATTGAGGTTAGCAACAAACCCAACTCCAAACAATCAAAATCCAATTAAAATTCGACCTACAATATAAACCCATCCCCAATCCTAAATTATAGGATTACAGATAAGAGAGAAGTAGAGTAACCACATTGCCGTGCACCATCCAAGGTTGCCAACCATAAAAAATGTTGAGCAGAGATCGAAACCAATGCCATCATTAAAAATATAAGGTGCTAACATAGACACCCATCACTACGCAACAAATCAACAAAACAAAGTTGATCTTCTAAATTTCTTATTAGAGACAACGCTCAATTTTACATCTTCAAGAAGGTGTTGCTACAGAGCTCTTTAGCACTCATAAACTAAACAAAATGATCCTTTTAGCCACAATGTAGAGGAGATCTCAGTGGCGCAAAACATCAAGAGCAAATGACGCCCTCTCAACAAGGTAGAGCAAACCCAACTGAATCAAAAACAACGTAGGCCTTTTAGCATACGAAAACACATGTAGCAGAAACTCTCTATCAGCACCTTTTCAATAAAGAAAGAAGGAAAAAATCATAGCATCTTTATCTAAATAACATCCCTCTTTCTTAGCGTGAAAAAACAAAAGGAAATTAAGGATAAAAAAAAAAGACAATAAAGCTGAGGAGTTGATCGTCCTATCTTAGCAGTAGAGGTCGTGATGCATCAGTAAAGCCAAGAAATTTGCATTTGTATTCATATAATCTAAATTATTGATTTTAAAAATTAAGGGTTTAGGATATAATTAATAATTTACTATCATATTATCAATTCCTTCAAAAAAAGCAAAAATTATATGTATACAAATTTATAACCATCTTATAGTTGTAGATGATAATAATCATTGAAATTATCGATATGAACAAGTTCTACAAGGTTCATGTAAACTAGCTATATATATAAATGATGAGAGAGTAACCTAATTCCTTTGTGAGAGTAAAAGAAACTTGCTGGGTCCAACATGTGAAAATACGATTTTATTATTATTATTATTATTTTGCACTTTTTGCTGATATCAGTAACAGGTCATATATAGTTGAATCCATCAGTAGAACTAGTGATTCTATTTGACTGTGATAGTAATGGTTTATTATGATAAACAAGGACTTAGAAAAGTAAATATTGATTAATCAGTGAAGGCTTATTTTCTTGTGATTACAAATTAGAATGATAGCTCTCTGGGCATCTTGCAATTGACAATCAGAAAACTTAAGTTGTCTGCATGATGTTGATTGGGGCATTCCTCGAATCCATTTATGTAGCGTAGCATGTAATCTGAGTGATTTTAACTTCTTCTTTGAATTGCCAAAACTCAGTGTAAAGTTTCAAGAATTTTCTTGTCAATTTTCCATATTAATTGACCACTAAGTTCCCACTTGTTCAAATGACCACACAAACTATCTTTCCAAGTGAAAGAGTGGCAAATTAATCAAAAGACGCACATATGCAAATGCAAGTGATGTCTTGTGCCTGGTCATTGTCATGTGCTGCCTGTGTATATATATATATATAAAATGAGAGAGTAACCTAATTCCTTTGTGAGAGTAAAAGAAACTTGCTGGGTCCAACATGTGATAATACGATTTTATTAATATTATTATTTTGCACTTTTTGCTGGTATCAGTAACAGGTCATATATGGTTGAATCCATCAATAGAACTAGTGATTCGATTTGACTCTGATAATAATGGTTTATCATGATAAACAAGGACTTTAGAAAAGTAAATAGTGAATAATCATGAAAGACTTATTTTCTTGTGATTATGAATTAGAATGATATCCAGCTTTCTGGGCATCCTGCAATTGACAATCAGAAAACTCAAGTTGTCTGCATGATGTTGACTGGGGCGTTCCTCAAATTCATTTATGTAGCGTAGCGTGTAATCTGAGTAATTTTAACTTCTTCTTTGAAAGTGTAAAGCTTCAAGAATTTTCTTGTCAAATGTCCATATTAATTGACCACTAAGTTCCCACTTGTTCAAATGACTACACAAACTATCTTTCGAAGTGAAAGGGTGACAAATTAATCAAAACACGCGCATATGCAAATGCAAGTAATGTCTTGTGCTTGGTCATTGTCATGTGCTGCCTGTGCATAACCTCTTCTCTTTTAGCATCAGCCTTATGATATTTTTTCCTTTCTTCTATCTCTGTAACTCAACGAGTCTGTCCAAACCCTAACAACCTGGAATCCACAAGTTTACATAATTTTTCAAGTGAGAAAAAAGGTGAAATCCCATTTTATCTATACTTTAAATAATTATAAGGGGCAACATTAATGTTATATATATATAGGTCAGAGGGTATACCTTCATGTCATATCATGACATACTAAATTCCAATGATTTTACTTGGGTCCATGACAACATAATTAATGTTAAAAATAAACATTAATTCATTTATTTTGCCTAAGAAGACGAATTCCCAATCAAGCGAAATTTATAATAATTTTTTCTTTAATTTTAATATATGTCAATTTTTAGTTTTAAAATGATTGAAGTGTAATTTACAAAATATCTAAAATAATAATACTTCTTTATTATGTGTTATATAATTTATTAATTTTCCATTTAACTATATTCTTTTGTTGGTCCTTATTTTATTCATATGTAATTATCATGAATTTATGAATAAAAAAAAAAAGTTGATTGCACATAGCAGAATTTGCAAACCATTTAAGTAATAAATGATAATTAAGAAGAAAGGCATATTATTAATTGATAGTGGGAAGAGAAACCCTTTTACAAGACTTTATAACCAATGAGGTCAGTGCTTACCTAACCCTCTCTGAGTTGCTTTCCATTAATTAACACCCCCCCCCCCCCCCCCCCCCCCCCACATTCAAATTTTAAAATTCTATATTTTTCAAGAGAAAAATAAAAAAAAAAAGATTTATTAAGCAACATCAATTGCACATCTCTCATTTTCTGCTTGTCCATCTCACCGACTAGAAATAATTGTGGTCTAAGATTTTTTTTTTCCTTTTTATTTAAAGCATCCACTTAAATCTCGTCGTGTATCATTTACAAATTACAATAAAATAAAATCGAATTGAAATTAATTAAAATTAATATTAAATTAAATTAAAGTCAAATAATTTAATTTTAAATTTAATCAAATTTTTATAAATAAAAAATAAAAAATATATTTTATTTAATTAAAATCGAAACTGAATTAAAATCGAATGGAAACAAAAACTGAATTAAGAATGACACTTAAAACCAAAACTTAAAAAAATTAAAATGATAGAGCTTCTATTAAATTAATATATAATGTAAATTTGAAGTATTAATTTTAAGATTTTTATAGTCAATCGCCATGGGATTCTATAGAATTTTTATTTCTAAAAATATCAAAATTTAATATTTTTATTATCTAAAATATGCATCAAGAATGCATGAAACAAAAATCTCTAATAAATCATCCAAAAATAAAATATTTGTTGTTTAAGCCTCTTCCTAGTTTGGTTTATTTAAGTTGTCAACTATAAATAAGCAAATATGTTTTTTGCTTTTTTTTTCTAATAATAATTAAATTAAAAATGATAAAAAAAATTAAAAAGAATATTAAATCCAGTTGTTTGTCTTGTTTGATGTGGAGTTGGGCTTTTTTTCTTTTAGGCTTACATGCTCACAAGCTTTAATCTTTTTTTAAAAAAAAAAAAAAAACCTGAAGTCCATTAAAGATAAAGGCCTTCTTCGCAATTTAAATTTCGTGTTTGGACCATTTTCTATCTGGGCTTTCATACTGACAATATGGACTTCCTCACCTTAACCAATTAAAGATCATCTAGGTTGAATCCACAAATTATATATATATATATATATATATATATATATATATATATATATATATATATATATATATATTAACCAATTAAAGATCATCTCGGTTGAATCCACAAATTATATATATATATATATATATATATATATATATATATATATATATATATATATATATATAAATATATAATATTGCAATAAACTCTTATTATTATGTAATTTAATATATTATATTAAAATTATTTGTTTTAGTTTTATTATGAATAAATTGTTCACATTAAAATTATAATAGACTAATAAAATATTCCAAGAGCGAATATTTCTATTTAGAGTAAGTATTTATATATTAACTAAATTGTTTAGCGCCCACTAAATATTAATTAATTAAATCAAATATGCTGAATAATTAAAACATTATTCAATCTATATATTTTGTAGATTATTAATTAAAATATTAGGATCTTTACATCTTATGAATTATCAATAAAAAATATATATAAAAAATATAGCCACAACCAAAATTGCTTTAAAAAAAAAAAATAAAAGAAGCTGAAAAAAAAAATCAAAAAATCCCATTTTCTAAAAAATTTCCCTTTGATGCTATTTATTTTTCTGTTTATGTTTGGGGGTGGGGATCTCCTCTTTCAACTCGTAGCAGCCAGGGAGAAAGTACAGAAACTGAGTCTCGTCACAGAAAGAACGACTTCTACGCTACTTTCCCGCCAAACTCAAATGCTCTGCTTTTCTCTGCTTCAAATTCCACAGATACCTCTCTTAACCCAGTTCCCACTTCAAGTTCCACTGTCTAAATTTCCGTTTAAAGCACTCCATTTCTCTCAAAAATCCTCTCTTCAAAAAGTCGTCACCAAGAAACTTTGTGGGTGTTTTTCATTTTCTAATTCTTCTGCTTTTACATCTCCTGATGATGATTTTGATGTCGAATTGGGCCGACTTCTGGCCCTGTTGCCCGAAGAGATGAGAAGTAGAGTAAGCGAGCACCCGGAGCTCCATGACTTGGTTGAGGTGGTTATGGACTTGGGTCGGAGGCCACTCGCGAGGTTCCCATCTGGGGACTTTGTTTTATCCGATTGTCCGATTACACTACAGGATCTTGAGCACGCTACTGCACAGGTTTTTATTTTTGGTTCTTGCTTGCCAAGCCTTTTTTAGAAAGCGTTTTAACTTTATCATTTAGCGTATAGAAAGGGCTATTCTGTAGTGTAATGATAAATTCAACAAAACTTAAAAAGTTTATCAAGAAAATGATTTTGCCCCCTGCTTACCTCTTTCCTTTTCTATACTACTTGAAATTTGCAAAACCTTAAATATATATTGGATGGACAGCATTGAAATTGTGTGTGATACTGTTCATCTAATCAATCTAATGCTTTTTCGGTAAAAGATTGTAGGAGTATAGAGCTTATATTCATATGTGTAAATTTTGAGATTTAATTGAGCTCATTATCTTCTTTTATGCGCAAACATGTCAAATAGAATTTTTGGTTAATGGTGAATTTTTATATTTTTATATTTTATGCTTACCAGAATGTCATATTACAGGTTGGTGACTTTGCCATTGACAATCGAGCAGGCATCAGTCGGACATTGCACCGCATCAGTGCCATCAGAAATCGGAAGCATCAAATTATTGGTTTAACTTGTCGTGTTGGTAGGGCAATACCAGGTAGTGCTAGTTTGCTGAGGGATTTGGTTCAGGATGGGGCTTCTATTTTGCTTATTGGGCCTCCAGGGGTGGGGAAGACCACAATTATCAGGCAAGTCATTCATAGTTTTATTACAGATGATATGGCTTTCATGAACTATACCTTTTAAAGGTTTTTGATGTTTCTTTATGCATTGAATTGGTGCACAATAAAAGAGCACAGAATTAGCTATGGTATCAGGTCAGTGTTTCATAACCCTGTTAGGGCATCTAATTGTTTGGTTGAAAAGAGCTGTTTTCAGCCCATTGTTTCCCAGTGGATTTCGAATCCTATATGGATTATATTAGACACCTTTTATTATTTTTTTAATAAAAGAAGAAATTGTAATGATAGAAGAGAAGTTTCAGTAAAATAAAGGAAAAAAAATTTTCTTCTTGAGAAAAAAAGTCATCACTTTATGAGACCTTTTTTCTGTTAGAAGAGGCATTTGGCTTGAACCTACTTGCCTGCCCTAGTGCAGTAGATCGCCCAAACTTTGCCATTTCAGGTCAGATATATTTGAGGGCAACTCAACTCTATTTGTGCTCATCTGATTTTTAATGTCTCAAGAAAAGTGGGAGTGCATAGGAAATGTCAATTATCCCCTCCCCCTCTCTTACCCTCCGATTCCCCCCCCCCCCCCAAAAAAAAAAAAAAAAAAAAAGGGATTTGTGGAATGGGAAACTTCACTATGGATAGACATGTCTTACAAAAAATCATATCTCATGAATTTGGGTAAAATCTTGTTAAGATTGTACTGTATTTAAAATAAAATTGCACTACTTTTGGAGCAATTTGACTTTAATCCTTTTTGTAGCCGGATCTTTTGTTTCGCTGGATTTTTTGCTGTTTTGATTTGAACTTTCTACTTGCTACCTTGTTCATGGTTCTAGCAAGTACTAATTTTTCAATTACATCCTTTTCAATATTACCAAGATTTCTTAGACTATCTTTGCATTTGTGACCGTTATATAGCCCCAGCCTGGAGTGCAAAATGTTTTATGGTTTTCTCTTTCTAAGAGCATGAAAAAACCCAGGGAAAATAAGACCCCTCCAAGGCTCCAACTATGGCACAGACCCAGAGTCAGTCCAACTCGGGCTTGATGATTGTTGATTTCTTTTCCATTTTTTTTTTTTTAAATGTAGTTCTTGGCTACTCCTAGGCTCATCCTTCCAACTTGAGGGTGACCTAAAATTCTAAGATGCAGGGAAATAGCTCGAATGCTTGCAAATGATTACAAGAAACGAGTAATGATTGTTGACACTTCCAATGAGATAGGTGGGGATGGTGATATACCTCATTCAGGTATAGGTAATGCTCGCAGAATGCAAGTGCCCAATTCAGATATGCAACATAAGGTAATGATCTGGAGGTATTCTGATGTTCTCTTTGCTAATAGCCATTTTGACCATGTTCATAACATGAGGTTTGATTAACTAAAATTGATTAATTGAGACTGTTGATGGTTTATGAAGCAAAACTATTCTTCCTCATAATATGTTGTTGATCAATAAAACACACTAATCATATGAAGAATTGAAGATTGTATTTATATGCTATCTGTTATTCAAACATTTTTCCATAATGCTTATGTTTACAGTTTTCTATATTCAGGTATTAATAGAAGCAGTTGAAAATCACATGCCTCAAGTGATAATCATAGATGAAATTGGGACAAAACTTGAAGCAATGGCTGCAAGTACAATTGCACAACGTGGGATTCAATTAGTAGCCACTGCTCATGGAGTTACGATAGAAAATTTGATAGTGAATCCTTCTCTAGAAATGCTTGTCGGAGGAATACAGGTGAAGTTCCATTTTTTTTTTTAACTGATAAAATAGCTGTTGTGATAGCCTAGCCATCCCCATTTTATCACATATATATCCTATAGTTTCTTCACCTTAACACTATTTCTAGAACAAACTTTACAAACTATCATTTACAAATAGTCATGTTTGAAATGATAGCATTACAACCTAAAGTATAGAATTTGAATTAATTCCTTGTAGCTTATGTTTGGAACAAGTTTTAGAATTGAATTCATGAAGTCCATAGTTTTTGGATACCTTAACATAATAAGCTTTTCTGTCTAAATTTTTGGCCAATAATGCAACTTATGGTGTCCAGAAACCTATGGTGGTATGGGTGCCTGTAAACCTATTTTGGGCATCCAAAATGGGCTATCTTGACAAAATCAATCTCTGATATAAGTAGCCAAAGTCTGTCCTCAATCCTCAGATGAACCCCCTTATCATAAAATCTGGAGTCTATGGCCACAAGAGTTGTGATCCTTGTCAACTTCCATAAACTCACTGGAGTTACTTCAGTGATCCAAAAAGGTATTGTTGCTTTGGAAGAATGTGAGATGCCAAAGGAAAATTAGTCCAAAAAAAAATTCAGTTGCCTTAGGTTTGTGGAGTTCATTTGGAAATTTTACTAATTCCATTTCCAGTGAAAATTGGCCTAATTATGCTGAATTCCATAGAAGTGAAATTGTGGAATAGAAATGAGCTAGTTTGTGTTCCAAACATAAAATTACCAACACAGGGATCATCTATAATTTCTAAAATTTTGAATCATATGACATGCAAGCAATCACTTCTTTTCATTTATACATTACAACCATCTTTTAGAGTGTGACACTGGGGGATGAAGAAGCAAATAGGAGAGGAGTCCAGAAGACAGTGCTAGAGAGGAAAGGACCTTCAACATTTAGTTGTGCAGTGGAGATAATTTCAAAGAATGAGTTGCGAGTTCATTGTAGCCTAGAGGCAACAGTGGATGCCATTCTCTCAGGTATCTTAACCTTCTCATTTAGTAAAACAAAATCATTGTTTTTCATGTTTCACTGCAAGATATTGTTTGAAGGAGTTGAGGTGTCTTGTTTTTCTAATCTTTCCTTTTGCTTGGTTTGCTGTCCCCCTTTTTATTGAAGGTCGTTTACCAAATGTTGAAGTTCGCAAGATGAATTCTCAGGGGTTGAAGGATATGGTACAAATGGAACCTTCTATTGACACATCTGTTGAGAAGAAAGATGAGATTTTGTTTGAAGAACTCCAGATGAAAGATGAAAGGATTGCAAGTAATGAGTTCATTTCTGCATCTCCTCTAAATGAGGGCGAGAATTCTTTAGAAGATGAAACAACAATTCGCTTGTATGTTTATGGGGTAAGACATGATTACCTTCGAATTTGACTGATTTATTATTGTAGTTATGGATTTGATGCTGAAGTCTAACTGCTACTCTGCTCTGCTTGTTTTTCTGTTATATTTTCAATAATGAATGAGATTTCATTAGTACCTCATATAAAAATGTAGCATATCCAGCATACAATAATAAAAACGGTAATTTAGTGCAATTCTTGTACTTGTTGGCATTATCTAAGATATTTTCTTGATTTAGAAAGCTCTTAACAAAGTAGCATTCAACTGAGATGTCTTGTGAAAGGAAAAACATTACAGACATACACATAAATGTCATCATCTTTTTGCTTTAACCTTCAATCAGAGATGTAATACGGTCAAGGATTTCAAATAATGCTGGGTGATGCATGTAAAGGTATGATATTTACCTCATTGTTCCATATTATTGAGGCAATTTTATAACACAAGAATTAAATGAGGCTGCATAGCCAGCTGAATCTCAAAAAGATTTTTTTTTTTTAAGTTTGATTTTATTAACATCCCAATTAGTTTAACACCCTATTTGGAATAAATAAATTTCACAAAATTTTGGGAAATTCATTTGGGATTCCTCATTTTTCATGTTTGGAATCGGAAAAATTATTTCTTTCAATTCCACGATTTCAGTTGTGGAATTCAACATGACTAAATCAATTTCTATCAAAATAGGTGGAATTTCCAAATGAATTCTACAAAATTAAAACCAAAATTTTTAGTCCAAAATGCCACACCATCTCATCTGTGTGTGTGTGCGCGTCTCTCTCACCCTCCTTCTCTTCCTCTTCTTTCTCTTCCCTATTTAGTTTTGTCAAATTTTTTCCTGTAAAGTTTTGGCTCTTTTGTTTGCTATACTTTGAAGATGGACACGTAATAACAGTGACTTGCACTTCATTTATTTTTTGATGTCTTAGAAATGCATCTTTTTTCTAAATAAACTCATTATGTTAAGGGTATTTTAGGATATAATTTTATATTAAATTTAATTCTAGATTTGTTCCAAATAAATGTTATGTGGAATTCAATTGAATTCCATATATTAGGTTGTACTTTTCAAACATGAAAATTCTTTTACCAATGAATTTTACGTAGAATTTCATTTATAAATGAATTCTACACTTTTAATTCATTGAATTAAACCATAGTGTTAACTCAAGCTTAGTTGATTTGAGAATCTTTTATTAACAAAGAATCACTTTAAATATCTCGGCTCAATCCTTCAAGTAGATGGGGAATGTAAGGAGGACATTAGTCATAGGATTAAAGCCGGATGGTTGAAGTGGAGACGTGCCACTGGAGTTTTATGTGATCACAAGATTCCTAATAAGTTGAAAGGAAAATTTTACCGTACAGCCATACGACCGGCCATGTTATATGGTAGTGAGTGTTGGACAATGAAGGAGTCGTATGTGTCTAAGATAAGAGTTGCAGAGATGAGAATATTAAGATGGATGAGTGGCCATACTAGACTAGATAAAATCCGTAATGAGAGTATTAGAGAAAATGTAGGAGTGGTGCCAATTGAGGATAAGTTGAGAGAAGGGAGATTGAGGTGATTTGGTTATGTGAAGCGTAGACATACGAAGGTTCCAGTTAGACAAGTAGAGCAAATTGGGTTAGAGGATAGAACGAAATGAAGGGGTAGACCTAAACTGACTTGGAGAAGAATAGTACAACATGACCTAGAAGCATTACACATTTTCGAGAATTTAACCCAAAATCGTTTAGAGTGGAGAAAGAGAATCCATATAGCCGATCCCAATAAATTTTTGGGATAAAGGCTTAGTTGAGTTGAGTTGAGTTGAGTTGAGTTGTAATTGATGACCGTGTGGGTTTGCTTTAATTTTCTTGTCAAACATTTTTGCGCCCTGTACTGTAGACAATTGTTGTGTAGGATTCTTCATTTTACTCTCTCTCTCTCTCTCTCTCTCTCTCTCTCTCTCTCTCTCTCTCTTTGTGGGAGTGGAGGGAAGAGAAAGTGCAATGTTCCAATTGAATATTCAAGCTTCCTTTTAAACCACACCCCTTCCCCCCATCTAAATATTTGTAATTAAAAAAGCACAAGAAAATATCGTCTTTCTTCTCAAACCATATATTTTTAAAAGAAGTCTTTATTCCACTGCTTGTACGATTTTCCATTTTCTCTTTTCCCTTTGTTTTAGGTGGGTGGTTGGTTCTTAGTTTCTCCATTCTCAACTTGATTAATGTATTTTGGTTTTAAGTTGTCAATGGTCTTAAGGTTTGCTAATCCTTGTTAAAATTTTTCTCAGGAACTTGATTATATTTATTTGCCGACTAATAATTGTCATGACCTTAAATGTAATAGAAAAATGGTGGCCTAAACTTTATGTCGCATGGTATTTTGCGGTCGTCTGGACGAACACTCACCGAAGTGAGAAAGAGTGAGGAGTCGCCACTTTAATTTGAGGGAAATTAAAGAAAATCATTTGTGAAAATTAATTAAAAGAAACCACTTCGAAAACAGAGATTTTAGGTTCGGGGTCCATATACGGGCGGGGAAGGTGTTAGGCACCTCGCCTCGTCCCTCAAATGAGGGTAAACGGATTTAATTTTATGCTCATTCACGAATTAAAAGGGTAATTAGGGGATTAGGATAATAATGATGTTAATCCTTTTATGCAAAATAAAGGAATGTTTGATATTTCACTCATTTTGGGTTGCCCAGGAACACAAGTTCGTGAGATGGCCCTTTAGTGAGTAAATGTTTGAGTGAATTTATCTTGTGTGTTATAGTCATGTCATTTAGTTTGAATTTCGTTAAGAGAGCTCGGGTAGGGAATTTCTCCCGATCTCTAGATATATTTATTAAGGGTTGGGGGATTTCGGATAAGAACTTTCCTCCGATCTCCCTGTTTTAATTTAAGCGAGAATCAGGTAAGAACTCTCCCCTGATCTCTTTTGGTTCAAAATTTGGTGAAGGATCTCGGATAAGAACTCTCTTCCAATCTCCGCGTTTTATTTGAATGAGGACCAGGTAAGAACTCTCGCCCGGCCTCTTAAAGTATTCGGTTTAAGATTCTAAAGGGGGAATCTCGGATAAGAACTCTCCCCCGATCTCCACATATTTAATAAAGTTTTTTGGTTGAGAATCGGATAAGAACTCTCCTCCGATCTCTTTAAATATGTAATTTAGAGTTTTAATGAAGGATCTCGGATAAGAACTCTCCTCCGATCTCTCGTTTTTGTTGGAATGAGGATCGGGTAAGAACTCTCCCCCGACCTCTTAAAATTTAATTACGATCGTATATCGTAAGAACCTTAGACTAAGGGTTCTGGCATCCGGCGACGCCAGGAACCCGAACGAGGCTTCTCTTAACCCATTGATACCTTATAACTAGGGAGGGGATACCAGACTGAATTTTTACCGATCTCCTTTGTGATCGCCTTACCAGTACTCTTTGGGAGGCAATGTCGATCTCTTTCGTTTACTAGTCTGGGATCCGATCTTACCTCGATCCCCACTATACCAGGTTATCTCCTGAGCTTGTTTAGTGGTTCGACTTCATAATTTTTCCTCCGATTTATTATCCAAACTTTTATTATTTTAAAGAAACTCTCGTGTTAAGATACAGCTACCAACATTTTATTAAACTACCTATACGTTACCCGTAACCAGAACACCTATATTTGAAGGTAATAATTGCTAAGAACAAATAAATAACATGAACTGATGAATAAAAGGTAAACTCAAGAGAATAACTATCTACGCGGGGCTCTTTAACATAACTGAACTCAATGAAAATTACGAACATGAAAACGAAGAAAATAAAAAGCGAGCATTTGATAACGCAACGGTCTAGACACTTACTTGTGGGGGATCGAGTCTATTGAACTAACTGTGGAGCCATAAATATTGTAGAGCTGCGAGCTAATGGTCTGGGGACTAATGCTCTCTTTGAAATAATGAATACCAAGTTAGAATGCAGTTGAGCTGAAGTGGCAGTAATCGGGTTGGAATGAGATTGAGCTTGGAAAATAAGAGGTCGATATTAAGGTGGTGAAGACAAAACTGAAACTGAGAGATGGTGTCGCAGAATAGTGAACAAACTGAAAATGAAGAGTTTCAGCGTCCAATACTCCTTCAATGGAAATACTTTAGAAAACTGGTTTCTGAAGTTTCTCTATTTTGAAAGCTTAAAAATAGCAGAGTAGCAAGACTGAATCAAGTTTCAGAGCCTTTCCACTACAATCACCACCCCTTTTTTTCGTCCCTCTGTCAACAGTATTGCATGCCGGTATTTATAGGGAACGGGTGCTCCTAATGAAGGGTCAGGATCTCTTTTAGGGAGATGGAAGGTTTGGATTTAAAAGGACATGATCTGATGCCTGAGAATTGAAGAGAATCAGAATGGACGGCTGAGATCCCATTCAGAATATTTGTCCTTTCTCTTTTCCAATCCAACGGCTCAAGATCTTCTTGTCAAGGCAGATCCGAAGGCTGGGAATAAAAGGCGCTGGTCCTGTCGTCTTCTTTTTTATCCAAGGACTCCGGGTTTGTCCTTACAAGTAAGATCAATGATGGAGATCGAGATGTACAAGACTGCCATGACATGTTCTGGGGCCTGTCAGCAATGTGGGCGATTCTGCAAATGAGGCGTGCGGTGGAGATTTAATCTCGCCTGCAACGCTTTAACTATCTCGGCTATGATTATGACGACAGTTGTTGGAAGTCTTTTTGCTCTCCTTTCCTTCAGATCTCTCTATTGTGACTCCTTTTCCGATCTCTCATATCGGGCCTCTCTCCCGATCTCTCCCGTTCTAAAACCTCTCCTTCTATTCGATCTGCCTCAGTCAAAGCATTTAATCCTTCGGTTACCATTGCATCCGCTTCGATTTCCGCTAGTAATAAATGCCCAAACCCCCTATATATATGCTTCAGCGGGGGAATTTCTCCCACATTCCATTTCTTCTCCTTCCATTTTGCTCTTCTTCTGTTCCAGTTTCTCCGATAACATTCTGGCTATGGTGACTGCTTTTGATCTTTTTCCGACTATTCTTTTAGCTCGCCGATTGAAAATTTACGACCCCGGTGATCAGAAAATCATGATAATCACATCTGATGACAGTGAGAGAACCGGACTAATTTACCGATCAAGATCGAGAATATCGATCGTACCAATCTCAAGTCGGTCTACCGATATAATCGGTGAACCGATTTTGGGCGAGAAGATTGCTAATTTTCCTCTTAACATCGGTGACCGCCCTTTGAAGTTCATTTGGCTCCTCAAGACATCGGGCATCCCGACTGCGGCTTGGTTCTGGTTGATGACATCGATGATGACTCCTCTCATTATCATGAGAGTCATAGTCACTCCATCTGAGCTGTACATCTATTAGATGTCCATGGCTGGCTTTCTGATCAAACACATCTTTTGATTCAGCCACGAGACTAGGCTTTGACATAGGTCCCTGCTAGGTAGGATGTACTACCGATCTCTAGAGATCGCCCAAATGATGTAATCTGACCTTTAAAGGTTCTTAATGATGTAATCCGATCTCTTGAGATAGCCCAAATGATGTAATCTGACCTTTTGGAAATGAAATAAAATTTTATTTGACAGTTGTCATTTAATTATTGCATTGGTTATTTTCCGATCTCTAATGTGCATATCCGATCTGGTTCCTAACTGAATCACCCATAGCCGATCTGTAACTCCGAACATCTGCCTTAATCTGCCGATCTTTAACCAGCCGATTTCCTCTTTTTTATTTATGGAGTTTCTGGAATGTTCCTGCGACGTGTCAGAAAAGTGGGTGAATTCCGCTAACCGATGCGCTGCTTGGGACACTGTGAGCATTGAATGCTCAGACAAGTATAAATGGGGGAAGGGTCAGTCAGTTGCTCCTTTATGTTATTTTCAGCACTCCGAGAGCGATTCCAAAATTCTGTCATTTCTTCAAGTTCTTCCGACACCGATCGCATTCCGGTAAGGGTTTTGACCTTTCTCTTAGTTAAACTTCTTCCATTTCTTTGAAAATGAGCAGCGTCGAGGGTCAGAGAGCGGCGAGCCCCCATTCCGTCCATGTCTCGTGATCATCGGATGAAGTTGAAGTGGTCAGACCAGGTGGGCGATCTGAGCCTCTTACGACTTCCGCTTTAGTTCGTGGTCGAGCAACTCAATCAAGGCAGACATCTTCCTCGGGTAGAGAGAATCTCCCGGTGGACGAGTTGCCGTCGGTCCTCTAGGAGACCGATCTGCAATCCATTAGTCAAGAATACAACTTTCGAACAGACTCCTTTGAGCTTATCAGATGCCATAGCGATCTCAGAGCCGATCACTCTTTCAAGGAAAATGATGCGATCATGGTGTACGAAGAGCAATTAAAAGCCGGGCTTCGGTTTCCCCTTGACGACTTCTTCAAGGACGTCCTGAAATTTCACCATGTCTCGGTGGCCCAAGTACATCCGAACTCATGGCGGATCCTGTTGGCCTTCAGGGGCCTCTGCCGAGTTAAGGGACTCGATCCTATAGCGAAGGTGTTTGCTGAGTTGCATAGGCTCACTTGTCGAAAGGACGATGAGTACTGGTTCTTTCAAGCAAAATCGCACTGTGGGCTCTTTACCGATCTACCCTCCTCACTGAAGAATTGGAAAAATCGCTTCTTCATGTTGAAGAGCAAGATTCCGAACGATTTCGAAGGTTTCCCCTAAAGCTGGCAAAATATGGTCCCGCCACTTCCGAAGCATGTCGCCTTGAGTAGGGATAAGGGCGCCATGGTAATGGAGCTAAAGGATCAGGCGGCCACTCAGAAGTTCTCCTGCTTAGATGCGGTGATAGCCGAACTGCACCATTGGATGATGCGGCTGGTTACCGGCAAAGAATACGGGCTTCAGCTCTCTGACCTCGGCCCTGGTACTTTCTATATCTCTGATCTCTGGGCCTTAGCGAACTCACTGACTTTTTTTTGTGCAGGTATGGCGGGCAGCAAGGCTTCCAAAGAGAGCCGAAAGCGGAAGAGGGAGGTCTCCAGAAAAGTGCGGGAAATGAAGCGCGCCTAGGTATCGCAGACGCCAAGGCATGATTCAAGAGAGGTGCCGGGTGGCTCGTCCCGACCCTCGGGACAACCGGTCCCTGAAATAGAGATATCTCAGTCTCCTCCTCGACAAGAAAAGCCACCACCTCCACCAGTTGCTTCGAGTGCGGAAGGGGGTCCTTCCCAACCTACTACGAGGACCCTTTCCCGCGGCGCCCAGGTCCTCATTCACTCTCTGGAGAAGAACCGATCTGTTCGGGAGAATCTGGGTTTGGCAAAGGTTCTGGGAGCTTCCATATGCCTCCAGGAGGATCGGCACAGGCTGACCCAGGGCAAAATCGACAATCTCCTCGCCCAGACGATGAGCTTGAGCATGAAGAGCTTGGTAAACCAACATATAATCAGGGAAAAGGCTCATTATCTGATGCAAGAGATCCTGAAGGCGGTCCAGGATGCAGCTTCCGCCCGAGCTCAACTTTCATCCGCCCAGGACTATATAGCTGAAATTGAGGGTCGGATGAAATCCTATGAGGATAAATTGGCCGAGTAGGCTCATGAACTCGAAGAAGCTCGGGCGCTCCGAACTGCTGACGTCGCTCGCCTCACTAAAGAACTTAGAGCGAAAGAAGAAGAGGCAGTGACGAGGGAGGCCGGTGCTTACGTTAACGCCCACGACGACCTTTTGGCCGAGCTCAAGAGGCGTTATCTTGAGGAGAACTTCTCCTGGATGGTGGACCTGGCTCCTCAAGACGAAGAGGAGAGCAAGGAGGAAGCTGAGGGAGATAGAGAGGGTGAGCGAAATGTAGAACAGGTTGGGGGTGATCCTCCGGCCGAATGACTTTTATTTTTTTACTTTGAAATGAAATGAAATTCTCTCTTTTGTTCAATGACTTGATGAGATCGGAAAGTATCTAAGTTGTACAAGCGCCTGATTGTTTGAACATTTTAAAACATCAAACTTGAAAGCGATTATTAATCTATGTATGAGAGGTCGGAAAAACATTGTAAGCATGAGATCGGCCTAAGCTGAGAACCAACACCGAACGGAACTTAAAATTATTAAAATTGGAAACCTGATTTGAACACTTAAGATCGGAAGCACCATTAAGCCGGACTGAAACCTTAACTTTATTAAACGATTTTTCATAATATTTATAAAAGGGAGATCGGAAAAAAGACTGGATGGCACGAAGACCTAATGCTGGTTTGATTTCCTTTGACGAGAGATCGAAAATGTGATTGACCGGCAAGGTGACTTAATAATTGGTTTGAGAGATTAGAACTGAGGTCGAACGATATGGAGACTTGGCATTGGTTTGATCTCTTTGAAGAGAGATCGGTAATGAATTGAGCGACATGGTGACTTGGTGTTGGGGATCGATTTCAAAGTCTATTGATTTCGGGGATCGGTCAAAATATGGTGTCGACACTTTACATCAGCTAGTTAAGATTCTAGTAACCATCTCTGAAGTTTTTCTTCCACAAGATTGTGACTGCTTTTTATATTAAAATATGTAACCGTATTTTTCTTTTAAGTTGAAGTTTATTTAATGTTTATTGTTGGCACCTGTGATAGTAATGCATGTTAAGAAAATACTGGAACGGAACTTACTGAATGAGAAGTTATTCTAGATACTGGAGGTGAGTGTGATTCAAGCGATCAATCAGTTGAAAATGGATACTGCACTTCAATTAACTGATAATATAAGCGAGGCAGATGCTCTGCTTGCCTTGCAGTCCAAGCTCAAGAAGAACTCAGGGATTCAGGCTGCTGCTAAATCTCATGACATTCCCATATATGTGATAAAGGTTAATATCTGTGGTACCATATGTGATAAGTCTCAGAAGTTGTTGCTTATCATCAATTAACCATGAATTGTTCTCCCCTCCCAAACTCCCTGTAGACAAGCTCATTGGTGCAGATAACAAAGGTCATCAAGGCGTTGGCTAGCGATTGTGCTAATGGATTGAAGGATTCCAGATCAGAAGAAAATGCAAAATCATTAGAGAAGACTGATGCCCTAGAAGTAAGAATTGAATTTCTTTTTTCAGTTTATTTTTCCCCTTGATTTTGGTTTACCTTTTTAATCTATTTATAATGCGGCTGAAGAGCATTAACCATTCTGCCTGTGTCCTATAGTCTTTATTGATCTCTGCAAATAAGCAAAGATTAGGCTAGTGCACTGCTTACAGGATGTGAGTAAAAATAATATCACGACTGTATCTTGAACCCAAAACTGAAACTAGTTGACGTGAAATATGCCTTGAGAACAAATCCATCCTATGTGTTGGCTTGTTTGATAGCTTAACTACTGTGCTTAAGTTCAATCAACATGTTTGCTGTTCAGCTCCATGAAGTGCTTTATTCTTGCAGGAGGCAAGGATAGCCATTGAGCAGGTGGTAATCCCAAAAGGAGAAACTGTGGAGCTACTCCCAAGGCCATCACATATTATTTTACTTCAAATGGATTTCATCCAAAAATACCAACTACAGTCAGAAAAAATTGGTAGAGAGCCAGATGTACGTCTCTGTATCCTTCCATATCAGGCTAGTTTGGATGAAGGTAGGAAGTCTAGTGAATCAGTTGGTGCAGATAGCAGGCTTGATGATTTCCGTGGTACCATTGGTGAATTAAATGGATCACCCCTCATTGTGGACAGGTTACCTCTCCTCCCTGACTAGTCCCAACTACTGACCCTTTTTCCTCCACAGTCAAATAGTTGTGTGTATGTTGTACAATACTCTCGATTATGCTGTATTTGAAACATTGCTACGCTCTTATAGTTGTCTTTCATGTACGGGGGTATCTTTTCTTGGTTTTGCATAATACTGGTCCCTGGCCTCTGTGTATAGTTTTTACATCATTTCTAGAATAATGTGAATTTACAGTTATCAGCATATTGATGCGAATGAAAAGAGTACAAAATCCTTTTAAGTTACATATATGAGCAAAATAACCTGTTATGATAACCGTATGAGTAATTGAGCATCTTTTACATCATCCATAAAATCTGTGATCTTATGTTCTGTAGAGTTCAATCTTATGTTTGCTGTTATGTTTACAAATGGAAGGGAAAGATGATGGTAATGGAACATGGTGGTGGCAAATAATGAAAGAAACCATCTCATTTTCTTCTCAAATAGTGACCTAATAACTTGAATTTACAACTTGCATTTCAGCATTTGCTTTCGTTGGCTTTCAATGAGCATGATCATGAAAGGCTTTCTGTCATCATCCTAATCTGTGAGCTAATAAACTTGAATCTATAACTGTATTTTTATTCATTGGTTTTTGCTGCATGACTTAATTAAATAATTAAGCATTCATCACTCTCATCTTGCCTAAAACTAAAACTGCTATTGTTTTGTTTCCATTTGCTTATAGTGTTACTTTGTATTTAGGAAATCCTCATGTATTTAGGAAATCCTCGTTTGAGATGCACACTGACTACATATAAACCTGATTGGTCTTATAGTCATCTTTTAAAATTTAACCTTGTCCTGAGCTAGTTGCCTAACTATCACACTTGTTTTCATTGGTTTTCTATGGATATGACCTAAATGTTGTGGAAGACATCACCTCATGTTGTCTTCACTTGTGACCTAACAATACTGAGTCATTCTGAGTCATTCTCTCATCTTTTCATCAACTAGTGACCTAAAATTGCAAATGCTTTATGGCTTTTTTGCTTGTAGTGTTGCAGATATATTTTGGTAAGCCCCATTTTATAATGATCATTTTGTGTCCATGATTTTTCGCGAAGTAATTTTATATAGATAATTGTTTGGTTTGTATCATTGTCCTGAATTAACCTATTGCATTATTGAAATAGCAGTTAATTCATTGGATTTCAATGCAGTCCGTTCAATTCCCTTATCCTTTGCTGAGGACCTAACAAACTTGGTTTATATTATCTTGACAACCATAAAGAAAGGTATTCTCGTCTTGTCCTCTACTACCGACCTACAGTACTTTTGCCTTTAGTTTTGAACGCCGCAATTATTCCAGTGACAGGCATTTCGGATGCCTCAAATTGTGCATGAGTTGCTTGTCTTTTGTTGACTGATGTCTATGGCGATCCCATTTGTTTGGGATTTGTTATGAAGAGAACTAATGTTACATCGAGAGTAACTTGATGCAAGTTACTTGCACTGTATGCAGTATCTGTACAATAGTTTGGATTCAACATTTTTTTTAGTTGTGACAGGAGTTTGTTCACAAGATTGACCTGTGTTAAGAACGTTCTTGAAAGTTCTGAAAATTATGAAATAGGACTAACTCATGCTCCCTCTTCTTACAATTACGTGGGATGCATAACTCGTACAGGGGAAGGAGTTCGTGTTAGTTCCATGTATGTCTGATAAAGTTCTAACTACCATTGATTCCTTGTTACCTTGCTAATTAAACATGATCATTGTAAATTTGTCTCCTTGAGTTTACTTCATGTATTTGAAATTGGGTTTAGGGAAAATAATTAAAGGAAAAGTTTGCCCATAATTGTATTAACATGGCATGATATTATTATTGATTTATTGTATAGATGATATGGCAGACTAGAATACCTAAGAATTTATCAAGGATGCAGATTGACATTATACATAGCACTATTATGAGCATTAACTGGAAGATAATGAAATGGATTAGTGGCCAAAAGAAAACTCAATCACTGGTCATTTGTTGTTCACACGTTTGATACTTTTCTTTGAGCCTGTGGTCCATTAAGACTGGGGCTGTACTTATCTATCATCTTTGGTAAAAGAAAGCATTTCGCCCTATGGTTTGAGACCAATGTGTCTTGAAGATTGAAGAAAGAGCACGTGCAATTTTTTTTTTTTTTTTTTAAAGTAGTGAGTTTAGTGGGTCGACAAAACCGACACGGAGGCTGGATACTACCTAAAAGGAGCAGCCACATAAAGCCCACTTCTTGTCTTGATCTTGATTAGATAATAATCCCTCCATAAAGCACTTGTGAGCTAATCCACATTTTATAGCCCTTTTCACATGCTGGCATTAGCTTTTGATAATCTAAGTCCCATGTCAATCTCTCTTCTTTTTCCTATTCTCTTTTGTCCCTAAATGAGAATGGAACGCTAAGTATAGGACTTTTTGCTTCTATTTAGGGCCCACTTGAACTCAACAACCTTGCTTTTTATATTAATATTAAGCAAAATTGAAAAGATAAGACATTATCACCAGCCGAAAGGCATATTAATCATTCAACAAAACCAACATTTTATTCTGAAATATTTGATCCTCATCCCTTAAATCTTAGTGGACTGCTTGTGATTTATAAGCTATTAATTTATACATATAAATTAATTTCAGTTATGATCAAGCATCCTAAATTAATGTTATTTATTGGTTAATCCAATCGATAAGATGAATCTTAAGGAATTCAGTTAGAATACGTTTGTTTATTTTGACTCTTGTGACTAATTCTATTTTCTTTCTCGCCTAGAGTGACTAATGTATATAAAACCATCTCAACTGATTCTGTTGGATGAAAGTCACAATTTATACATTCATTTATTTTGTAATAATGAAAGTTTCCTTTATTATCAATCAAAATTAATTTTGCTTAGGGATGGCAATTGTTTCTAAACTTAATCTAACCCATCCCGCAATTGATAAAATTTTTTCAACCCCATCTTTGATATTGTTCAAAGTGGAGATGGAGAGATGGTCTCCCCACTTCAAATTTCCTTAATTTCCTGAATATTATAATTTTAACAAAATATATATTTATATTATTAAGATTATATTTAAAATTTATATTTTTAACTTATAATTTATTTTTTTAATAAATAAATTTAAATTATATAATAATAATAAATTAAAATTAAAAAAAAAATTCTCACCAAAAAACCTTTCCCCTTCGTCTTGTTTCTAGTGTTGAAGTTCTTGCTCCGGCCCGATATCTTGTGAGGCAAGAATGAGAAGAGTGATCCCTATCCTCAATCCGTTGCCGTTCCTAATTTTACTAAAAATGTTTTATAATTATTTATTTTAAATGTACTAAGCCAATGAAGGAGAGTGTATCCTTTGTAATCGCTTGAAGAGGTGATCTAATTTCCATATGCTAATGTTAAGAATACTCCTAACTATAAATAAATTATTTTTTTTAATTCAAATTGATATTAAATCAATATTATCATAACACTAAAGAACATAATTTGAAATATCCAAAATAAGCATACCAAATAGAGCAAACTTTCATCCCATATGATAATAATAATAATCTCGCATACAGCCAAACCAACAGTTTCCAATAGCGTGTTGTTCTTCATATATATTTAGGAGTCTAATGGGTGAATCACACTTCTGAAGCACAAATTTGTCATATTCCCAATATATTGTTTTTTTTTTCTTTTTCAATAAGCATATTCCCAATTGTTTTTTCAACTTATTATAACTAATTGAGCATCAATTTATGGGTTTGCTTAAAATTAAATGTATAAACAAATGATTGACTTGCTTGCAAAAGAAAAGGAAGGTCAGCTTTGCTCTAAAGAAAAAAATGTAGGGATAAACTAACTAGCTAGGTTAAGACCTTTTAGTAGCAGTACAAAGCAATTATTATTACATAATATATACTTTTATCTTCCCATGACTGTAAAGAAAAGTTGCAGTTGGTAGCTACTAAACATTTAGCACTTACAACAAAACCAAAGCTATCTCCATCAATCGCAATCCAAAATACATATATGAAGGCAAACAGAGTTCCTATTTAGCGGACTCCACCCATTATTCAATGGTTGGTGAGATTAGGCGCACAGACTTACTGAATTATTGCTCCTAAAAGATAAAAATAGAAATAACGACACTAACTTTTTTTTTCATTTTACATGAATGCAAGGGCAATGCCAACTACGTACATGGATGCAAATAGTTTAGTAATGTCTAGCTAGGGAAGATATCGGCATCGAACTGGAAGAGGGGAGCCGGAGAAGAAGAAGATGGACTGATAGACCTCTGTTGATAGATAGAGAGATTATTAGCTAGTGATGGTGGGGATCAGGGCCTCCAGGACTGACCCTAAAAGACTCGTTGAAACCTCCAATCATCTCTTGCCTCCTAATGCTTTCGTCCAACACCTCTTTGGCAGTTTCTATCAATGAACGAGTAATCCTCCTTTGGTGTGAGAAGTGGTGGATTGGACGATTTTCGACCCTTGAAAATGAAAGCAAAACCAGGACTAGACATAACAAAAAACTCATCAGATTATTATTCCCCATTGTCGTTTCTGTTGTCTTGTCTTCGTTTTAAGACTGCACGTATACGCATTTTGATAGCTTCAGGGCTTCTCATGTATATATAGGCATCTCATGCTTGTGATCACCATTTCCTTCATTTTAATATGAAAAAGGAAAAAAAAAAAAAAAACCTATATTCATAAGTATAAGAAAGATAAAACACAGTGACACATGTTTTTCTCTTTCTTTCTTTTTTTTTTCTTTCAAATCTAAAGCTAATAAAAAGAAGGTTCTCTTATTCCTTAATTTTATTTTAATGATATCTCATTAGGGTCTGTGGTATCTGATATCTCAAAATTCTCCAATGAATTTCAAGAATATGTTTCAGTTATATAAAATATATTAAAAAAAATATTAATGAATCTCAGAATTTTTCTGTTGTTATCTCTTAATATATATATGTATGTATTTTTTTTTTAATTCATAGAATATAAACAACTCAAAAATCATTATCTCAAACTATGGTGTAAAAATATAATAAGGGATTTTTTTTTTTGGGGGGTAATGTGAAAACTGAATGCCGACATTGGCATAAAGGAAATAAACTTTACAGAATATTGACAAGTGGATGCTTTTGGCCGCCAATCTGAATCAGAAAATCACCAATATTACATGAGTTAACCTTCAATTCTAAGAAAAGAATATCCTTATTTTCTAGCCTACCCATATCTTCTTGAAATCGAATAATCAAGGAATGAAATTCCTCAGTAAAACATATATATATATATATATATAGAGAGAGAGAGAGAGAGAGAGGTCACACTCACACTCTCTCATATTTACTTTCCCTGGCGAATTCAAGCTTATGATTGAAATTGGACTTTTTTTTTTTTTTTCAAACATTTCTCAATCCCTGAGACTCCACAAAAATCTTTTTTATTTGTTCTTTTACTTGTTCATGCACTTCTGGGTTGTCCTCCACTTTAAGCGTTATTAGAAATTGTAACAACCCACCCACCATTAATGAATCTTATCAATTTAATTAAAATTGTCGACCATTTCTGTGCATGCCCTAGCCAATCCCCTATCTCTTCCCTCTTCCTCAATTCTTTACTGTTTGGTCTCACAAAAAGATAAAGGTGGTTTGTCTATATATATATAAATAAGTATTAAACTTTTTTTTATTCAATAGAGACATAATAACAGAAAACAATAATTAACAGACTACACAATATAAAATAACCACATTCCTTTTTCATCATAAAATAAATATTTTTTTTATTAAGGATTTAGAAATTTTATTAATTTGAGGTTTCAATATATTTTAGATTTTTTAACCATGTGTAATCTCTTTATTAATTGAATGATGGTCTATTTATGTTATTATTTCATAAACAGAAAATTTTTTGGACGAGATAATTAAGGTTATATATATATAATAAGCTTGGGTTATATAAAAAGAGCTATATTTATGAAAATATATTATATTATCCTTTTATAGATTTTTGTTTTCTATATATTAGGTGAGCGATCAAATGGATTTCACTGTGTATTGGATGACTTATTTATTAGGATATACCAAAGCAAAAGATGAAGCCTTTTCCCCTTGTTGTCTAGTGTAATTAACAAAAGGAGGTTTGCACTATTTTTTTTTTTAATTTATTTTTTAATATATATATTCTTTTTTTTTTTTTTGGGATAACTGCCAAACTTAAAAAAACCAATCAAGATTAATCAATTAAATGAACAAAGGATTAGGCATTAGCCCATTTCAATTTTCACCTCAAAGAAATTTACATTTAGTTTGCTAAAATTTTTAGGGTAAATTATTATCAAGTTTTTTTTTTTATAATTTATCAAAATTAGTTATTTAATTTTAATTAATTATGTTATTATATTTCATAAAATTTAATTTTTCAAAATATAAAAATATTTTTAATTAAATTTAAAATAATAAAATTAAATAATTAATTTTGATAAACTATAAAGAACTGATAATAATTTATCTACTCTATATATAATTAAAAAAAAAAAAAAAAGAAAAACTTTCACTTAAAAAAAATAAAAGATAAAGTCCACCAATCAAAGATGTCGGTAACAGACCAATAGTAACCACACATGTCATCAACTGGAAGCGCATACGACAAGGCTGACATGTGATCAGTGGCTGGGTGAATCTTGCACTATGGCCACTGACTCATTGACCATTGGTGACCTCTAATTTAATGTCTTAATAGCCCTTTTGACTACTTTTTTTTTTTTGCCCTTCTCCTTAACTCCTTAATTAACTTCACTTTAGTGCTTCAAAGCATGAAATAGTAATTGTTTAATTAGTGACTTCAAAATAAGTCAATGGGTGATGGGGATCCCATTTCTTTTTGTTAACCCACTAATTATCTTATAATTATAGGATTAATGAATAAAACATTTTTTAATTAAATTTACAACTGAATATTTAAAATATATAATCATTTTTAAAATTTTATATTCAAACTATGATGATGTTGTTCCGAAATTTGATCCTTTAAACCTTAATTAAATGCTAATTAAGGTGATGATGATGTGGGAAGATAATAATTTACTAATCAAGGTATAATTTGGATATGGATGAAAATTAATAATTGCTAACTCATCCCTCTTGACCCACTAAAGTTTATTTTTTTATAAATAATATTTTGCTAACTCATCCCTCTTGACCTACTACAATGAGTGATAAGGTATTATTTGATCTTATAATTACATGCATATTTATAATCATATATTTAATCCATAAACTTATATTAACCCTTATCTTGATCTATAGTAGAAAGGCAATGCAACCTCATTAATTAATTAATTAAGTAAATAAAATGTGCATCTTTATGAGTGTTATCAATTAGGTGGGTTCAATCAAGTCTTGCACAGGAGTGTGATCAGTAATTAGCTATTATTACTTTTTTATACTGTTAACAATTAATTAAAAAACATTCAACTTCTTCTGTGTTTTTATCTAATTCTTTTTAGGTTATGGGGTTTCATTTAATTTTTTTAAGGTGAAGAGATTGTACCACACTCATTTGGAATAATGGATTAATAAAAGTGAAGGATTAAAAATTTATTTTTTCGAGATTAATATATAAAACTAAATTATAATATACTGTTAAAAACTATATAAAATATAATATCCATATCTTATAATTAGATATTAACCTTAAAAAAAATCAAGAATTATAATATTATTATCAAATATCTCTTTCTTCATTAAATAATCATTCATTAATTGATCACATATGTAATTATGTAACTTTATTTTAATAAAATATTATTATATTTTTATTTAATTTAAAATTTTATTAAAAGAAAATTTAATAATTAAATTAATTATGAATTAATTTAAATAAATATATACAGCTATAATTTTTTTTAATAAAAAGATAAATCAATAAGTTCATTTGATTTCATTTGAATTCAATTGCTTGAAACAATTCAAAATTGAATATATAAATTTATTTTTAATTAATTTTAGCCACATTTAAAAGGAGATTAATTATTTTACTTTAAATATTGGCGACTTGACTATTACATTGATATATTTTTCTAGTTGAACACCTCTTCTACTTAACCAATTTAATGGGTGAGAAACTGAGAATTATCTCTTTGTAAAAAACATGTTCGCCTAATTATATTAACTGTGATATCACTAAACTAAATAATTATTATGACCCAATCTTTGGACCGGACCGGCACTAGGACCTGAGCCAGCCTAAAGCTCCCGAGACCTGTAGTAAGCCTAATTATTCCTCAATCCAATTCTAAGGCCCATTTGGGCTCAATTTTAAGAATTCAATCGGACAGAGTTTGGTCATAAATTGGACCATTCAACGGGAAATTTTTTACTAGCCCGACCTATAGACACAATATATAATAATTTGGGAAGCTCAGTTTATCCTCCACATGCTCATAAATTCATAAAAATCCAATGGGAGCTCAGCTTCCTCATCCAATCCAATCATGCATGCAATTAATATTCTTACAAATTCAACACCATATTATATTACAGATCCAAATTAATTAAAATATTCCTAACACATGCGGAGTTTAAAATTTAACTTAATTATATAAAATACATTAGATACTACTAATTGACCTGCGAAGAAGAAGATATTACAGATCCAAATTAATTAAAATACTCCTAACACATGCGGAGTTTAAAATTTAACTTAATTATACAAAATACATTAGATACTACTAATTGACCTGCGAAGAAGAAGAGCGGGTTAGTCACCACAAGTAATCTTCCTATAGCCTGAAAAAAAAAAAAAGATAAACAGGAGTGAGCGTTCGACTCAGAGAGTAAAATACTAATTTTAACCATAATTTTTATAGTTATCTAAAACTAATGCATCCGAAGAAATGGAATGGAACATCATTATAAATTTCATACAAATCACATCATAACAGTAAAAAGGTAATTTGGAGCACTCACACACCCAACACTGTTCAAATGGTACATATATGGGAGTTGATCCCCTATACAACTCTCTTAATCCAACCTCTGCCAGCGAGTATCTCTTAAGCTGGACTTTCACTTAATAAATCAAATGCGGGGGCCAGCGAGTATCTCTCAAGTCGTGCTTGCCCCGACTTATCCATAAAGGACTGGGTCTCAACGAGTGTCTCTCAAGCTGTATCTACCCGTCCTGTCCATATCCAATACCATACCATACGCACACCAACGCACGCACACTGCTCCAATTTACCACAAATAAATTCCATGGCACTTCATTAAATATGAATGCAATATAAGACGTGACTAGTGTTTAACTACATGGATACATATTTATAAGTGATGTATGGGCATGCTTGAACATAATAATATCAAAATTATAATTGGGCTAATACTTCTTACAAAACTTATATCGATGATTTTTGTGTTCTTAGTGTCTATGGAAAGGAGGTGTAGATGTGATTTGGGACAAGACAAGTTTCATTATAATTATTTAATATATTTGACTCAATACAAGCTTGGAAAAGATAAAAAATCGCTAATCGTGTGGGAGCTTTTGGGGTTTTACCAAGACCTACCCAACCTGCAAAAGGGATCAAAATGCACTTTTGTATCCACAAGTCACACATCCATAACTCAGTCACATCACATGGCCCCTCCTGGGCCCACTCAAACAGTCAATAATCACAATTTGAAAAGTTATAATTTAGTCCTACAATTATACCTTTTACAAAAACTACCCAAATGAGCTCTAAAAATTTTAAAACTTTACCCTGCGATCCTTAGCAATATTATAGAGTTAACGCAAAAGGAATTATATTTTTCTAACCTACTACGAATATTTTATAGACTTTTAATCGAAATCAGGCACTAGATAATTAAGAAAAATGAGGGTTCGGGTTTATCTATGTCAATTCCGACCCTGGAGACGTGTCCGAGACGTCTAAAAATAGTGGGATAGTCTATATTCTCAGCTCGATTTTGAAACTTTCCTGGTAGTCTGTCTGCAATGGCCCGAAATTGCAGACCCAAGCAACCGCCAAATTTCCGCGAATTGAATGTACTTACGTGAAGCCCATAACACGGGGTTAGTATATAATTTTTACGAAATTTTCTAAACTCATTTAATACTCAGAAAAATAATGCAAAGTCTCGCAGGACCCACCGAAAAATGGTATCAGAAAAATTTGAAATGGGTATTGCCGCGAAACTCTCGACGAGTGGAGCACTCTGGTACTCTCAGATTTTTGGTGGGGCTTACGGTTTTCGAGAAATCTAGCCCGAAAGTCAAAAATGGGCTAAAACTTCTCGGACAAAAATTGGACAAATCGCTCGATGGATTTTTGTGTTCTTAGTGTCTATGGAAAGTTTTCGAGGTGTAGATGTGATTTGGGACAAGACCAGGTCCGATTGGTGATTAGATCAGCCGGATTTTGACCGGGAAGGTGAAAAGTCGCGCGGCGTGTGGGGGAGCTTTTGGGGCGGTTTTTCCGGCAGCTTGGAGCATCGGCCAGCAACGAGGAGGGGTGCTAGAGGTGTGCCGGCGAGCTGGGGAGGCTAGGGCGGTGGTGAGGTGGCAAGAGGGGAGAGAAAATGAGAGAGAAAGGGAGGCTATGGGGGGCGCGCGGAAGAGGAAGGAGAAAAAGAAAATGGACCGATCTGATTCGATCGGTCCTATCCGATCTGATTTGATTCGACCGGTTTGATTCAAAATATCCGAAATTGAATTTTTACTCTGCTCTATGACAAAAAACGAGGAACAAAAATTTCGAAAAAATTTCAGAAAACTCAAAAAAATTCTTAGAGTCTAAATATATTTTTAGTTTTGCCACGTGGTCTTTAAATAAAATTTTAAAAATTTTATATTTTTAAAAAATCAAACCCGATTTGAAAAATTAGAAAAATTTCAAATAATTTTTCAAAATTTAAACAAAATAAAATATTAATATCCACCAATAAAATAATTAATTTAAAAATTAGGGGTGTTACAATAATGTTAAAAATTTTAGGTTACAAAATTTATGTATATCACTATATTCTTGCGCTGATAATTTATTTACAGTATATTTTAAATTTTTAACAGCATATAAAACATATTATTAAAAACATATATTTATTGGAGTGATATAAATTTGTTTAATTTTAACAAAATCTTTTAATTTTATTAATTTATTCTAAACCTTTTATACTATTTTTAATTTTAATAATAAATTTAATTAAAATAATTAAATTAATTAATCAAAAAAATAATTAAAATTTTTTCATTTGCTATCAATTTCAGTCAATCCTTTTAATTTTATTAATTTTTTAACAATTTAAATATTTTCATAGTTTTAGCAAACTTTGGACTTGTAGAAAAATATTTAATAATTAATAAATATATCTAATATTAATGTTATCTTAACTTTTAAAACTTTTGACTAAAACTGAAAAAATTTACAAAGTTTTGTAATTTTTTAGTCATTTGACTTATGTTTTGATATATTTATTTTTATTTTAATAAAATCTTAATTATTTTTTAATTTAAAAAGAATAACTCAAATTCTATTAAAAATTATTTTTATAATTTAATTCAATAAATAATTTTATATGGCTTGACTCATATTCATGAAAAACTTTTTTCTAAATAACTTAAAAAATAATAATAATAATAATAATAAAACACAAAATGTCTTGTTCTTAAGCCCCTGGCAACTCCACCCCCCTGCCCTATCATCCAATGTTCATGCATGATTCTAGCAGCCACAGCTAGTCAATTATATATCAGTCGGCCAATCCGGACGCCTCTTATTGTTGTCCAATCACTCCCTCCAATTAATGAGAAATTATGGAATACCGATCCTTAACACAATCTACGTGGAATGACAAGTTTGTAGACACACGTGTCTCACGAAATAATTACGTATTTTAAAAAAAATGTAATCATTTATATAAAATTAATTATTAATTTATCATTTTGTATTAAATACTGATATGAAATTATAGTGACCAATACAATTCTATCGAGATTGACTATAAAAAATTTTACATATTAATAAATATTCAAGAAAAGCAATTTAATTAAAAATATTTATTTTTTTTAATATTGAAATTTTTTAAAAATAAAGGAACTATTGAAATTTTATTTTATTTTTTAACATTTTATATTATAAAATAGACGCACTATTAATCCAACAATACAGTTGAAGTTTTATAAATGCATAGAAGCAAACTCCACGTTCTTGCCACCAATTGAAATTGTAATTCTCTAGCTAACTCTTAGCAAGGCAAAGAGACACAAGGGCGTGGAATCCACTAAATTTTAAGACGACAAATTGAATAATTATCCATATATATATATATATATATATATATATATATATATATATACATATCATGATCATGATCGAGCTTGCTAGCTAGTTACTATTACATTACATGTGAAAACCAATATAACCAGAGAAAGAAGATTAGATTAGATTAGATGACTATATATATTTCATGCATCTTGAACAAATTTTTTTGATTGATTGTTTGCATGTGGATAAGATCATAGAGTCAAATGATAACTGATCAAATCTGAATTGGCATCCACTAGCTGGGGTTAAGAAAATTCTAGCTCATTCTACTCCATTTTTCAACATGAAAATGATGATATGTACATATACTTGACATTCAAATAGTTGTGTATATATATGGTCAATCTTTCTCTTGTTTATCTATACATATTATTATTGATTAATATTTTTTATTTGATTAAAAACAGACCATTCACTTTAAAAATATTCTCAAATTTTATGTTTGTTTCTTTGCTTTGTTGATCTTTTACATCACTTAATTGTCATCATTAAGTCCTACAGTATATGAATTTTTTTTTTTTTTTTTATGTAAAGACTAGTTGATGCATAAAGTTATGGAAAAAAAAACTGAGAATGTATGGACCTTGCCAAATAGAGCCTAAAAAAAGTATCAACCAATGAATTAAAGACACTTATACATGTATGTTTCTTGAAAAGGATAAAATAGTTTCCTAAAATCACATGTCAACAAGGCCCATTTGAGCATGGTAATTTGAGCATGGAAACAAATCTAACTTATTTTATATTCAATTGCCTCATTTGGGTATGTTTTGTCATGTAGTTGAAGCTCTAGTATGGAAAGGGGGAAGTCATAATTTTTTTTTAATGGACAATGTTATATATAAAATTAATTTAAAAATTAAAAATAACTATATTTTTTTATACATTTTAAGAGATTAATATTACACATTCATAAAATACCATAACAAAATTTAATTAAATCAGAATTTTTTTTTTGAGTGTCAATATTATAAAAATTTATTAAATGTATAATAAATAAATAAATAAATAATTTTAATATTTTACATCATCGATTAAATAATATAAATCATTTTTGGGGGCCAATAGTTAAAATAGAATAATTTTTTTCTAAGTATAAATATATGTACACAAGTGTAGGGGCCATGGCCATCCTCTTCCCGTCCCTCCACACCTGTATGGACACAAGGAAGAGAACAAAAACCGAAAAACTTGACTACATATAGTGAACCTAATGAACATCTTATTTGTTCTTCTACTCTAATAGGGTCAGAAAACGAGAAGAATACGAATAATAATATGGAGGTGACTCATTAAAGCAGAATCCAATTAATGAAAACACTAGACAAGCCTGCAAAATCCCACATCTACACTTGGTGTAATTCCATTATAGGTAATTCCATTATAGTTATCTGTCTTATGTTCATCACTAATTTAGAACTCATGTCAACTTGTCTCTCTCTCTCTCTATATCTTTCTATATATGAGTGAGTATCTATAAAAAGGCTATTGTATTAATTGTTGCTGCACTCAGAGTTCCACTTCGCTTCTTATTAGACCTATATAAAAAGAAGTATTGAATGGCTACCTCGTTAAAACCAAGTATTTTTTTAGTGTTCACAGTCGTGATTACATTGATGCTTGTAGCAAGTTCAGAAGCTCGTCTTTCTCATCGTAAAATTTTATTGATGCCCAGAAAGATCGCTGGTGGTCATATTTTACGTGAAATCGGTTATGATGGGTCGAGACTTGAATATAACGGGAGGAGGTTTACGCAAGGGGCAGACACTCAGAGAGTCTCACCTGGAGGACCAGATCCACAACATCATTAAGTATGCTTAATTACCATACATATTGGCTAATTGTATGTGTTTTGTTTGCTAACTAGGGGCATATGTATACCGTCATAATAGCTGCCTTAATGTTAGCTTAAACCGTCATGTTTAAGTTAATATTCTTGCAGCTAACAAGTTACATATGAATTAAAATAATAAAAGAGGATAGTGCGTTGTGAGGATTCCAGATGTGAGAGAGTGTGAAAGTTCCAATGTTTCTTGTCGGAATGTATGTTTAGTCTCTCTATACACCCATTTTCAAAATCAAGAATAATAAAGGACGACTTCATTCTATATGAAGACACTGCATAAGAATATATGTTCTTGTATATGGTATTTTGCAATATATCTTGCCATAAGAATAATCGAATGCCCCAGTTGTTTAGAAATTTTAAGTTTCCTTATTCTGTTCTTTTTTTTTTTTCTTTAATATGAGAAATATTGTTTGTAATACCTTATCTAGTGACATCAGAATGGATATATGTTTGCTGAATTGAGAAATTGTGGAATATCACTTCCTGAAACCAATTACTCTTTACCGTTTTAGCTTTGATTGACATTTATGACCAATCCCCATAAAGGGATATCTTTTTTTTTTTAATGTTTCGAAGTAGGTGAATAAGAATGGTTGGAGTTGATGAGATTTTAGTAAAAAAATAGATGGAAATGTATTAAAAAAAAGGAAAAATAAAAATGGCTATACCTAAGTATGGCCATTTGTTGACCAAAGAAAGCAATCTTATCCCATTGAAAGGAAGAGTTTGCTGCTGGAAATGAGTGGGAGCCGAGAGAAAACGTGAGCTGTTGGTCTATGCAGAGAGAGTTATGTGAGCAGAGGGTGATCAGTTGATAGAAAATTAAGAAGAAAAAGAACTGTGCATTTGTATTTCTTTTGTTTCTACATTTTCAATCTCTGTTTTGTTTGTTAATGTTTAAAGCTTTTGTTTTGTCAATCTTATTGTTGAAGCCTAAATCCAACTCTTCCTCTCTCTCTCTCTCTCTCTCTCTTTCTGCAGAATTACGCTGCTGCACATTCTGCGTTCTGCAGAATTTATGTACTTATTTTATGTAATTTTCTGTTTTCAGCTCATTCTCTCCTCTGATTTTCTAACAAGAACAACACAAAAGCGGTTGGGCTACTAATTTAGTGGTCAAATACCTATCTTATAAATGGTCATGAGTTCAAACCCCTTCAAAAATTTTCAAAATACTGAAAAAGAATTTTTGGAAACAAGACAAAAAGTTTGCAATCTTATTGAAATAGTTCTATGTAACTAACTGATCTAACACTTCAAGCCAAGCACCAGCAAAAATATTTTGATACTTAAGGTTCACAAATTTAGTTTGGAAAGAAACAATGATTAACAGAAAAATTTAGATCACATTTAACAATCTGTTGGAAGAGGATACTGACAATATCTAGTGTTCTTCATACAGAGGAAGAATCTCTCATAGGCAGATGCCATCTTAGTGGCAGTAAACATAGAAAGAGCATACTCTTTGCAAGCTAAGCCTTTCTGGTTCAATAATTTTGGCCCATCTTTTATAACCAACTCCAAGGCCTCAACAAATGACTTCACGTTAGGTGAAAATGTGTAGCCAAATTCTTCATTCACCACCACTGTCCCAACTATGCTTGGATAATTTGGGGTCAAAACTGGCTTCCCACAATGCATTGCTTCAATTAATGTAAGATCAAGTCCTTGAGGTCTCAATGTTGGGTTGACAAACACATCAATTGCATTATAGAACTCTGAAAGCTGTGATGACTCCAATGCACCTAAAACTTTAACACTAGAGCCTAATTCAGCATACCTTCTCCTCCAGGGACCTGACCCTGCCACCACCAGGCATAAACCAGGGTGGCGTTTTCTGATCAGGGAAAATGCCTCATGTAGCAGTGGATGTCCCTTGTCCCTAACCAGCCTCCCTGCAACTCCCATCACAAGGCTTGCATTTTCAGGGATACCGTATCGTCTTCTAAACCTTATTCCTGCTTCTGGGTTGTGCACAAATTTTGTGCTGTCTACCCCATTTAGTATGACATGGACATTTCTCTGAGGCAGCTGATAGATGTCTATTAATACCTCGCCTGCGCTATTGCTGATGCATATATGCTGTTTGTAACTCGAGAAGAATTTAATCTCGTCGATAAGCCTTGGCATTGCTTCTTGAAGCTCTGTCGTAGGGCTTGGAAGAACCCCATTTGGATTTGAAAATAGCTCTTCAAATAACTTGGAGTGCATAATTTCATACCAAATTCCATGCCAAGTTACAGCTACATGAGGCAGCATTTTTGCTCTCCAATAAGGCAATGAAACACTCTCTGTATGCACATAATCAAATGCTACATCAGTCCCTATCTTGTTGAATATCTCAAATGCTAGAGAGCAGTTAACAGAACCATGATCATTTGCAGCAAAATACACATGAAGGTTGCCTTCATGGATATCAGAATGAGGTCTCCTATCTGATGGCACAGTGAACACATGGATTTCATGACCCCTGGCAGCTAGAGCATGATATAGAGTAGAAGCATGGCGTTCCATGCCCCCAGGGGCTGCACCAATCGGCCATGTCTTGGAGAAAACTGCAAGTTTTAGCTTCTCAAAAGTCGGTCCGAAACAAAGTTTGTTCCATGGAAAATTAGCATCTCTGAGGTCTCCACTAAAAGAGGTTTGCTCAGAAGGAAACAGTAAAGGTTCCTGTACATGCATAAGTGGAGAAATGAAGAGAAAAGCCGAGGTAAGGAGAAGGGCTAGAGTTAGAATTGTTGAATATCTAATAGAAATAGTGGTTTTGTGAGGTTGTTGTTTCATGCCCATTATTGCTAACTAGCTAGTCTCAAAGGATGAAGATGATCAATTCAAGTCCTGCTTCTTTTCAATAGCTTTTGGTTAAATTAATTTATTGTCAAGGATTAAATGCTTTCCACCATAGACGCCGGATCTCCTCGAGCTTATGCAAATATGTGAGGCTGCAGCACATGGCCTTTCTTGAAATTTCGTCAACTCCTTTGCCACTTCCAATGTGTGCTTCAAGGATGCTTAATTACATTATAAGAAAAACTAGCATTACATTATATATATATATAAAGAAAATAAATACACTACTAATTCTAGATCACGATAAATAAGATTTGAAGCTCTTTTGACTTTTGAAATTAACAATATATTAAAATAATAAATTCATCAATTTATAATAATTCCTAAAATTTGGTGTGTTGTGCCTGTGTAATAATTTAAACAAATAATATGGAAAAAGGTTACATTGTTAATTTTTTTTATTTAACTTGTGTTTTATATTGATTTATTTCTCAAGTCAAACATTCCAACCACATGCTATACATCAATTTCCAAATAAATTTAAATTAAATTAGAATTTTTTTTGTCTTTATTATTATTATTTTTTATCTTTTAAACTCATTTGTGAATTTTGTTTTGATTTGTACATTAATATGAGTAATTATATATATGTGTGTGAAATTAATCCAGTTAGAGTTTACTTAATTATTTGTTTTGTTATATTTGATTAATGCTCCATTTAACACTAGCAATTCATGAGATTTTTTATTTTTAATGCAAAATATATTTTTATAAATATTTCAAATATAAAAAACATTAATTTTTTTAAAGTTAAACTTATGGAATTATAAATAATCTATCTATATATAAAGTAAGCAGGTTTTCTCCTGGTGCTACCATATAAAAGACTTCAAAATTATCACATTTATGTCAAGTAACAATTTTAAATTGAATTAAAGCAGACAAATTTTCCCTAGTACTACATAGGATTCCAAAACTATTTTATTTATGTCAAGTGATATTTTTTAATCAAATTTATTAATTTTAAAATTTTCTAAATAGTTATAACATATAATTATTATAAAATTTAATTTTCTAAATACAATTATTAATTAATTTGATCTTTCAAATTTAAATAGTGAAAAAATATTAATTACTAAATATAACTATAATTCATTATCATATTTTCTAATTTTTAATTTAGAAATGTCACTACAGTAAAATCAAGAACTATATTTACTTTGAAAGAAAATAAAAACCGTTTAGTGAAATATTTTTAAATACATTATTATTATTATTATTATTATTATTATTATTATTATTATTATTATTATTATTATTATTATTATTATTATTATTATCGTCATTAAAAAAAAATACTTATAGCCATTAACATCATTGATTTGAGAATAACTGTCAACTTATTTACCTAAAATTATGGCTAAGGTTTCAGAGTTTTAATAGTTAGCAATGTTAAAATTCTTTCCGTTAAAGAATAATAATTTTTTTAATTAACAATGGTTTAATGGTCGAATTAATTTTGATATGAATTTTCTCTTTTCGTTAAAGAATAATGTTTTTTTTAATTAACAACGGTTTAATGGCCTAATTAATTTTGTTATAAATTTTCTCTATCTTTACTTATAAATAGTTAATGTCTTCTCCCATTTGACACACATCAAATCTTTTTTTTGCCAAGTATTTCTCTTGATCTAATTACTCTTAAACATTCTTTTGATTTGTTCTTTTATTTTTATTGCTTTTTTCAAAAATAATTAGTTTCAATTAATAAATTTTATTTCTATATTTTTGTTGATTTTTATTTTCCTGTGATGTTAAAAATAGTTCTTTGAATCTTAGAAAATAGTGACTTGTACTAGAGTTATTATTAAAACAATGTCACTATGCCTCAAACTGATATTTTATTTTTCACCATTTTATTACTATTATTTTTTAGCATTATTTAATTCTTTTTAGTCGCTACTAATTTCTTCATTTCTTTTTCTATTTGTAATCGAAGTCATGATGCTTTTTCTCCTTGATTTATAATTCAATAAATCACTAATTAATATTCATTAAATAATAATTTAAAAATATGCGTTCATAAAGAGGTATATGTAATAATTAAGAATTTTAATGTAATAATCAAGAATTTTTGAAATATATATGTAATTAAGAAAAATATAAATTTATTTTATATGAAATATTTTTTTAATAAATTTATAAGAAATTAAATAAAAAAATTCAAAAATATTAATAAAAAAATTTATATATTTGACTGATAAAAATTATTTGTTTTCTTGTTCTTTTATGTAAATTTAAATATAATTATATTAAAATAATTTTACATAAATAATTATAAATAATTATAAGATAAAAGATAAAATTTTATTAGGATTCATTAAAAAGTAATTCGTATAAATAAAATATGTAAAAATTTTATTAGGATTCATTCAAAAAGTAATTCGTATAAATAAAATATATTTTTATTTTTGTAAATAGCATAAATTATGAAGGTATTTTTATAAAATTTTATTTTAAATTATATTATAATAAAAATTTAATTAAGTAGAATTTAAATAAAATTAGAACTAAAAATTTTAGATTTATATAAACTCTATATAAATCTAAAATTATATAGACAATTAAATTTTAAGTATTAAAAATTTTAAATTTATATAAATTTTAAAATTAAATTAAATAATAAAAATAGTATAAATGATGAAAGACAATTTTAGTAAAATAAATATTCCCCCCTTCACACACACATATACATATGACCATTTATAACGCGGGTATTTCACTAGTTGGATTAATAACAAAAGAAAATTTAATTTTTGTTATTATTTTAAAATTTAATTATAATATTATTTAATTGACTAAAATTAAATAAAAATTAATATTTTTTATAATTGATATATCATTTATAAATATGAAAGTTGATATACAATTTGAAATAATTACTAAATAAAACAATTTTATTGATACGATTAGAAGATATTAGAAAAGGTAACTGGAGAAGAATCTGATCTCGTCGATAAGCCTTGGCATTGCTTCTTGAAGCTCTGTCGTAGAGCCTGGAAGAACCCCATTTGGATTTGAAAATAGCTCTTCAAATAACTTGGAGTGCATAATTTCATACCAAATTCCATGCCAAGTTACAGCTACATGAGGCAGCATTTTTGCTTTCCAATAAGGTAATGAAACACTCCCTGTATGTACATAATCAAATGCTACATCAGTGCCTATCTTGTTGAATATCTCAAATGCTAGAGAGCAGCTAAAAGAACCATGATCATTTGCAGCAAAATACACATGAAGGTTGCCTTCATGGACATCAGAATGAGGTCTCCTATCTGATGGCACAGTGAACACATGGATTTCATGACCCCTGGCAGCTAGAGCATGATATAGAGTAGAAGCATGTCGTTCCATGCCCCCAGGGGCTGCACCAATCGGCCATGTCTTGGAGAAAACTGCAAGTTTTAGCTTCTTAAAAGTCGGTCCGAAACAAAGTTTGTTCCATGGAAATTTAGCATCTCTGAGGTCTCCACTAAATGAGGTTTGCTCAGAAGGAAACAATAAAGGTTCCTGTACATGCATAAGTGGAGAAATGAAGAGAAAAGCCGAGGTAAGGAGAAGGGCTAGAGTAAGAATTGTTGAATATCTAATAGAAATAGTGGTTTTGTGAGATTGTTGTTTCATGCCCATTATTGCTAACTAGCTAGTCTCAAAGGATGAAGATGATCAATTCAAGTCCTGCTTATTTTCAATAGCTTTTGGTTAAATTAATTTATTGTTAGGGTTTAAATGCTTTCCACCATAGACGCCTGATCTCCTCGAGCTTATGCAAATATGTGAGGCTGCAGCACATGGCCCTTCTTGAAATTTCGTCGACTCCTTTGCCACTTCCAATGTGTGCTTCAAGAATGCTTAATTACGTTATAAGAAAAACTAGCATTACATTATATATATATATATATATATATATATATATATATATATATATATATATATATATATATAGATCACGATAAATAAGATTTGAAGCTCTTTTGACTTTTGAAATTAACAATATATTAAAATAATAAATTCATCAATTTATAATAATTCCTAAAATTTGGTGTGTTGTGCTTGTGTAATAATTTAAACAAATAATATGGAAAATGGTTATTTTGTTAATTTTTTTTATTTAATTTGCGTTTTATATTGATTTATTTCTCAAGTCAAACATTCCAACCACATGCTGTACATCAATTTCTAAATAAATTTAAATTAAATTAGAAATTTTTTTTTAATCTTTTAAACTCATTTGTGAATTTTGTTTTGATTTGTACATTGATATGAGAAATTATATATATGCGTGAAATTAATCCAGTTAGAGTTTACTTAATTGTTTGTTTTGTTATATTTGACTAATTCATGAGATTTTTTATTTTTAATACAAAATATATTTTTATAAATGTTTCAAAAATAATAAACATTAATTTTTTTAAAGTTAAACTTATGGAATTATAAATAATCTATCTATATATAAAGTAAGCAAGTTTTCTCCTTATACTGCCACATAGAAGATTTCAAAACTATTATATTTATGTCAACTGTTAATTTTAAATTAAATTAAAATAGATAGGCTTTTTCCTGATACTGCCACATAGGATTTCAAACTATTATATTTATATCAAGTGATAATTTTTAATTAAATTTATTAATTTTTTTAATATTTTCTAAATAGTTGTAATATATAATAATTATTGTAGAATTTAATTCTTTAAATACAATCCTTAATTAATTTTATCTTCTAAATTTAAATAATGAAGAAATATTAATTATTAAATATAACTATAATCCATTATCATATTTTTCAATTTTTAATTTAGAAACGTCAATATAGTAAAATTAAGACCTATGTGTACTTTGAAGGAAAATAAAAATCATTTAGTGAAATATTTTTAAATATATTATTATTATTATTATTATTAAAAATACTTATGGCCATTAAAAACTGTCAACTTATTTATCTAAAATTATTGCTAAGGTTTTAGAGTTTTAATATTTACGAACGTTAAAATTCTTTCAATTAAAAAATAATTTTTTATTAATTAACAATAGTTTAATGGCCTAATTAATTTTGATATGAATTTTCTCTATATCTCTGCTTATAAATAGTTAATGTTTTCTATCATTTGACATATATCAAATCTTTTTTTTCGTATCAAATATTTTCCTTTGATCTAATTACTCTTAAATCTTCTTTTGGTTTATTCTATTATTTTTATTATTTCTTTTAAGAGTTATTAGTTTTTATTCATAAATTTTATTTAGATATTTCTCTTGTTTCTTATTTGCTTGTAATATTAAAAATAGTTCGTTGGTTTATGCCAGAGTTATTATTAAAAGAATGTCATCATGCATCAAACTGATATTTATTTTTCACCATTTTATTACTATTATTTTTTAGCATTATTTAATTCTTCATTTTAATACTATAACTTTAATTGTTTCTAGTCATTTTTATTTCTAACTAAATTTTTGATGTAATCATATTTGTAATTTATTTTTAAAATTCTACTTTTATATAAAAATATAGTTGAGAGATAATTTATGCATAAAAATATAGATATTTAATTAAAATTTAAAAATAATTCTATTGAAAATTAATGATAATAAAATATAGATAATCAAAATAGTAATTATAATTGCATTCGATATATAATTATAATGAAATAAAATATTCAAAAGTATAAGAAATATTAAATAAGAAATTTATAAAATAAAATTAATAATTGAATAAATATTAATTAAAAATATTTAAATAAATAAATTTTGATAATGATAGTTAATAACTTTTGAAAGAAATAATAAAAAAATAGTATAAATCGAAAAAAGATTTAAGATTATTTAGGTGAAATGAAAATACTTGATGAAAAAAAAGTACCTTATATGTATTAAATGTCTCATATGATATATTATATAAAAATAAATAAATGAAAACCATTTAAATGAAAAATTAATTTATAATTAAATATTATTTAATTAAAAAACGGTAACAAACATTTAAATTTAATTTTTATAATGACAAAATATTTCCTATTTATTTAACCGTTTCAATTAAATCATTATAAGTTGGCCATAATGATAATAATAATAAGTATTAATTAATTTTAAGAAAGTGAAATAAAAAGAATATTAAATTATTAACATAAAAAATAATACATACTAATTATAAATAAGTCAATATCTATATTTTATTTTTTATAATTTTTTATGTAAATTGTACTTTTTATTTCTCAAATTTTTTAATAAATATTTTATAATAAAAATAATAGAAAATATAATAATGTAATAAAAATATTTATTAAAGATATAAAATAATTTAAAATTGATTAAATTATATGATAATTGATTATGAGATAACAAATTAATGGTCAATTTTCTTTAAACTAATGGTCATCAATATTATTATTATTATTATTATTATTATTATTATTATTATTATTATTATTGAGGGTAACACGTAACAAATAATATTTTTACATAAATAAATTATAAAAAAATAATAAAAATAATTTTTAAATATTACATTTAATCATTAAAGTTCTTAATTTTTTAAAAATTAAAATTTAAAGAAAATAATAATTTAAATCATAAATATTAAGGTAGTATTATAAATAATAATAATAATAATAATTAAAAGAGAAATAGAAAAAAATTAAATAATAATCGGTATTTATAAAATAATAAAAATAATTTTTAAATATTATATTTAATTACGAAATGTCTTAATTTTTAAAAATTAAATTTTAAAGAAAATAATAATTTAAATCATAAATATTAAAGTAGTATGATAAATAATAATGATAATTAAAATAGAAATAAAAAATTAAATAATAATTAGTATAAAGGAGAATATTTATAATTGATTATGAGATCACAAATTAATAATTAATTTTTTAAAAATTAATAGTCATCTGAAAGAAATAATAAAAAAATAGTATAAATCGAAAAAAGATTTAAGAGTATTTAGGTGAAATGAAAATACTTGATGAAAAAAAAGTACCTTATATGTATTAAATGTCTCATATGATATATTATATAAAAATAAATAAATGAAAACCATTTAAATGAAAAATTAATTTATAATTAAATATTATTTAATTAAAAAACGGTAACAAACATTTAAATTTAATTTTTATAATGACAAAATATTTTTTATTTATTTAACCGTTTCAATTAAATCATTATAAGTTGGTCATAATGATAATAATAATAAGTATTAATTAATTTTAAGAAAGTGAAATAAAAAGAATATTAAATTATTAACATAAAAAATAATACATACTAATTATAAATAAGTCAATATCTATATTTTATTTTTTATAATTTTTTATGTAAATTGTACTTTTTATTTCTCAAATTTTTTAATAAATATTTTATAATAAAAATAATAGAAAATGTAATAATGTAATAAAAATATTTATTAAAGATATAAAATAATTTAAAATTGATTAAATTATATGATAATTGATTATGAGATAACAAATTAATGGTCAATTTTCTTTAAACTAATGGTCATCAATATTATTATTATTATTATTATTATTATTGAGGGTAACACGTAACAAATAATATTTTTACATAAATAAATTATAAAAAAATAATAAAAATAATTTTTAAATATTACATTTAATCATTAAAGTTCTTAATTTTTTAAAAATTAAAATTTAAAGAAAATAATAATTTAAATCATAAATATTAAGGTAGTATTATAAATAATAATAATAATAATAATTAAAAGAGAAATAGAAAAAAATTAAATAATAATCGGTATTTATAAAATAATAAAAATAATTTTTAAATATTATATTTAATTACGAAATGTCTTAATTTTTAAAAATTAAATTTTAAAGAAAATAATAATTTAAATCATAAATATTAAAATAATATGATAAATAATAATGATAATTAAAATAGAAATAAAAAATTAAATAATAATTAGTATAAAGGAGAATATTTATAATTGATTATGAGATCACAAATTAATAATTAATTTTTTAAAAATTAATATTCATCAATGACCTTTCCTTATTATTATTATTATTATTATTATTATTATTATTATTATTATTATTATTATTATTAAGGGTAACATGTGATAAATAATATTTTTATATAAATAAATTTATAAAAAATAATATAAATAATTTTTAAATATTATCTTTAATCATAAAAGTTTTTAATTTTTTAAAAATCAAATTTTGAAGAAGATAATAATTTAAATTATAAATATTAAGATACTATTGTAAATAATAATGATAATTAAAAAAGAAATAAAAAAATTAAATAATAATTAATATTTATAAAATAATATAAATAATTTTTAAATATTATATTTAATTATAAAATGTCTTATTTTTTAAAAATTAAATTTTAAAAGAAATAAACATTTAAATTATAAATGTTTAGGTAGTATTGTAAATAATAATGATAATTAAAAGAAAAATTAAAAAAAATTAAATAATAATTAATATAAATGAAAGTATTTGTGAAATGTGATACCTGATAAACTTTTCATAAGAAGTGTCACGTGTCATTTTCTTAGAAATATCTATTATATATATATATATATATATATTAAGAAAAATATATATTTATTTTATATGAAATAGTTTTTTTAATGAACTTATAAGAAATTAAATAAAAAAATTTTAAAAATATTAATAAAAAAAATTCATATGTTTAATTCACAAAAATTAATGTTTTTCCTTGTTCTTTTATGGAAATTCAAATATAATTATATTAAAATAATTTTACATAAATAATTATAAAATAAAAAATAAAATTTTATTAGGATTCATTAAAAAATTAATTCGTATAAATAAAATATATTTCTATTTTTGTAAATAACATAAATTATGAAGGTATTTTTATAAAATTTTATTTTAAATTATATTATAATAAAAATTTAATTAAGTAGAATTTAAATAAACGTAGAACTATAAATTTTAGATTTACATAAACTCTAAAATTATATAGATAATTAAATTTTAAGTATTAAAAATTTTAAATGTATGTAAACTCTAAAATTAAATTAAACAATAAAAATATTATAAATAGTAAAAAATATTTTGAGTAAAATAAATATTTATCTCTTCACACACATATATACATATTACTATGCATAATATGAGTATTCCACTAGTTGGATTAATAACAAAAGAAAATTTAATTTTTGTTATTGTTTTATAATTTAATTATAATATTATTTAATTGACTAAAATTAAATAAAAATAAATATTTTTTATAATTGATATATCATTTATAAATATGAAAGTTGATATACAATTTGAAATAATTACTAAATAAAACAATTTTATTGATACGATTAGAAGAAATTAGAAAATGCAACGTCGTTTAACTATGTTATATAATTTAATAAACTTTAGTATATGTTTTTTTTTTTCATAATTGATATGGGTTATTATTTTTTTTTTAGGAATTATATGGAAATTGAGTTGAATTGTAAAAAATATATATATGCAGCTGATATTAATTAATTTGAAATTGAGAAAACTTGTAGGTCCCATCTAACTTGCTCGCTGTGTCATCCTTCGCTTCCGGAGCGCGTGTGGTCACCGTCTTTTTGTTGAGGTTGAGCCCTTCCCTGAAACTCCACTCTCGCATTCTCTGTTTTCTCTACTGGAAAAAAAATAAATTAAAAAAAAAAACTAAAAACTCAAAATCTACCTTTCACGCATCAAAAGGCAAAACCACTATATGTTTCTCCCTTTCATAAACCCCTTTCCAAACCCTAGACGTTGCAGCAATCAGGATTTATTTTTTAAGCCCAATTGCTTCTTTATACCTTTAATTTTAAAAAAAAAAAATTGAGGAAAATTTGAAGAAATCCATTATTTGAAGCCTTCTGTTTGGAAATTAGGGTTTCCCCCTTTTTTTTTAATTGATGAATGGCTACAGGGCCAATTGCTGCAGTCGGTGGCGATTCTCGAGGGAAACAGAGATGGGTGGAGCATAGCAAGAGCAAAAAGAAAATTTATGCCCAAAAAACCCAAAACAAATCTCTAAATTCCACCTATATCCCTCAGCCGCAACACTCGTATCAAGCCCTTTCTCCTGACGACGACGACGACGACGACGACAACTCCTCGCCGCTGCAGCAGAAGCGCTTAGACACCATGGAGTCCGACGATTCGTCGAGTCACAATCGCTTACAACCGGTCCCACACAACTCCAGAAGTGGGACCTGCAATTCGCTACCCGGGTATGTGCAATTTGATGATAAGGTGAGAATTAGCTTGTATAGTGGATCAAAATCGGTCATTAGAGAGCTGAAGAGAAAGCTAGTGAGTGAACTTGATCAAGTTAGGAGCTGGAAAAAGAAACTTGAAGCTAAAGAAATTCAGTTTAACGATAATGGAATGATGGATACCAACGGAGTTGGTACTCTTGCTAGGGTTAATTCTGAGGTGAGTTATGTGGGACCTACCAATCCACGGCCGTTGCAGGGTTTAGCTGTGTCCGTGGATGATAACTGTAATCATTATGATTACGGTAGTGTTGGTGAGAATGTGAATAAAGAGAAGAAAACCCCAAAGGTGAATCAGAATCATAAGAATCTGGATTCTGTGAGGAGGGGAAAGATTTTGAATTCAGAGAATGAGAAGAAGTTGAAGCTAGGTAATGGAGGGAAAAAGGGCAGTGGGGGAAAAGTAATGAAGTTGGGTTCAGGGATGGATAAACATAGTAGAGAGATGTTAAAGAAGTGTGGAGACTTGTTGGAAAAGTTGATGAAGCATCAGTATGGATGGGTGTTTAATGAACCTGTGGATGTGAAGAAATTGATGTTGCATGATTATTATAAGATCATCAAACATCCCATGGATTTGGGGACAGTTAAGAGTAGACTGAAGAAGAATCTGTATGAATCGCCTAAGGAGTTTGCAGAGGATGTGAGGCTGACATTTAATAATGCCATGACATATAATGAGAAAGGGCAGGATGTCCATATTATGGCAGACGTAATGTTGAAGTTGTTTGAGGAAAAGTGGGCGGCTCTTAAGGGTGAGTTCAACTTTAATGACAGGTTTGATATGGGGTATGATGCAAGTATTCCCACACCCACTTCAAAGAGAGCTCCCGCTTCTGCCCCTACTTCTGCTCCTCCACAGAAAATGCCCTTGGAGACAGGGACATTGGATAGGTCAGAGTCTATTACAAAGCCAATGGATTCCAACTTGAAGGCGACAAATATTGCTGCACATGAAGGAAGGATGCCTATATCAAAGAAGCCTAAAGCAAAGAATGATCAAAAGAGAGAAATGACTTTTGAAGAGAAGCAGAGACTGAGTACAGACCTACTGAGTTTGCCTTCGGAAAAATTGGATAGTGTTGTCCAGATTATCAAAAAAAGGAACCCTGGGCTTTGCCAACAAGAAGATGAGATTGAGGTGGACATTGATAGTTTTGATACTGAAACACTATGGGAACTTGATACAATTGTTACCGATTACAAGAAGAGTTTGAACCAAAACAAGAGAAAATCTGAACCTGTTTTTCAAGCAAGAGAAGAAGCTGGGCACAACTTCCATGAGACTGTAAGACCATGAATTGTTATTTAGCTCAATCTGTACTTCAATTTCCTACAAGGAAGTCTTAATGGTTATCACATTATTCATTTCATTATCCATGCAGACTTGTACATCAACTGCGGCAGAGGCACCAAAAGAATCAGTAGCAGGTAAGTTATTAAAATCTTTACCATTTCTGTTGCCTTTATTCGGGTTATCTTGTTGGACAATATGGTATTCTAATTGTTATGCACTGGATTTAAAAATCCATTTGGCAGTTGAAGAGATTGTCACTACATCTCCTGATCAAGTAGAAAAACAAGGTGATAATGGATCAAGTAGTTCAAGCAGTTCTGGCGGTGACTCTGGATCCTCTTCAAGCGGTAAATGAGACATTTATCATTGTCTTCTACAAGTGTGGTTACATCTAGAAGATTTTCAGGCAATCATATTTCCAATTATTAAAACAAATAGATTTGTTAATATAATTTCATACTTTATATGCAGATTCTGACAGTGATAGTTCCTCAGGATATGGATCAGATGTGCGCCAATGACATAAGAGTTGGTAGATTTAGTTAAAGTAGGACGCATTATTCTTGGTTATTGAATTTTAACTTCCCTTGTTTCCCCTTGACCGTAGATAATAGTCATTCAAGCTGTAGAATATCAGTTTACCCCCTAAAGTTAATGGCTAAGCTGCTCACTGTTGAATTGCTTTCAAAACATATGGGTGGTTGTAAGGTAATGGCAACACCAACATGCTATGTGATTATGTGATATATATATCTGTTACGTTGGCTGTATGATAGTTTAATAAAGCAAAGTACATGCTGAATCTAGTCTAGTGAGCATTTTGATTTGTATGTGCTTCTGTTTGTGGAAAAATATCTCAATGATACATTTTGGACAGAAGCCACTTCATTTGTCAAACAGAAGTAAAAGGCCTTGTCCAATACTTAAAAACTATGATGCACAGAAATGGGAGGGGGAGCGTTTCTGGAACAACGTTTCTTTGCCGGAAACATGAGGACATGACGAGGAAACGTCTCTGGACCGTTTCCGCAATTCCATGAAATCAGAAACGCATTTCCTTCGCCGGACAAGCGTTTCTAAAAAAAAAAAAAAAAAAAAAAAACCCTAAAGTCAAAACGTAAAAAGGATGTGCAATTTTGGGTTAGGTTAAAACAACCAAATTGCACCGCAAGGAAGAAAGAAGAAGAAGAAGAAGAAGAAGAGGAGGAGTCTTATGGGTGATCAAAGCCTTTTCTGTCACATTTTCATTGTTTGTGTCTTTCAATATGTTGTCATAAACGTTTTACTATGACCTCAGTTCCCATAATTTGATGGGTGTTTCCTTTCTATTTATCAAAGTTCCCTGTTAAGTAAATTGTAGGGTGTCTGATCTCAAATCATTGACAGCAAAATGCGGCAAAGTTTATATTCAGCATTTCTTATTTCTTCTTTTAACTGTGCCATGGACTCTTTAGATACAAGGATGTAATCACCAGATCGGCAAATACGTTTAATGACTTGATTAAACAAACAGTAGCCTTTTTTATCCATTTTTTAATTGGGTTTCAGTTGGTTTTTTTTATTGCTACTTTATGGTCTCATGTCACTATAAATGGATGCCTTTTAATTATAATTCCAGTAACACCTTGGCATGTGGTTATGCTCATTGCTGCTGCATCACAATTATGAAATGATACTTCTGTGACTATTTCTATTGAAACGTTACAATTAGAGTTTGTATCTCTTGCCCTAGAGAAATCAGATACATTAATTAATGTTAATCACCCTTAGAATCCTGGAAAATTTTTAGCAAAATATATAGTTTTTAAATTGAAGGTATGCACGTGGAGTTTGGCGACCTTTACTAGGTGTGCGATCCGTGGCTTAGGTGAATATAGTTGGTCCCTGGTGTTTCTATCCGATATCCACATGCCTCAAATCCCTCTCCAACCTGTGTTTTGGGTCCTTTCTTGTTCTCTCCCCCCTTTTTTGGGGAGCTTGGCCCTTGATTGCTGGAATTTTATTTTTTAACGATACCAAGAATCATTAGGTCTACATTATTGTTGGTTTTGCATTTGAGTAAGTATAGGAGTTTGTTATCTAGGTGTAAAACCGTAAACTTGTGATCAATTCTTAGTGTGGGTTGATTGTTCATCTTAAGTTACAACAACTAAACCTAAATCCCAATTCTGCATATGAATCAAATCAATTACGCATCAATATTACTTCTCTCTACATAATTTTACATTTTCTCGTTTTCTTTCTCTCTTTCCATCATTAATTTATCTACAGTTTTTCTCTCATTGAAATAAAGCGTTTCTCAACTGCCGAAGCCATCAAATCTAGAGGAAGTTGTCAAAAGGGAGTAAAAGAATTGTTCACATTAGAAGTTGAAGATAAATTTTAGGAAAAACTCATTTTTGAGCCCTAGAGCTCTCGAGTTTATCTATTGAATCCAAAAATGGGTTTTGCCTAATTTTTAAACCGACATTTTAGATTGCACTGGTTTTTGAGCTTGTGGAAGTGCTTTTTGATGATTGGATGTGAAATTATTGATTGAATGCATGCGGTGGAAGGGAAAAGGGCAGTGCACAAAATTGCTCAAGGAGATTAAGCTGCATAGGTGTCACATCTGAAAGTTTTAGTTGAAGATGATTTCGCTGTGGTATACCTGTTTCCTACAACTCGCATCATTAGCATTTAGCACTGACAAGAAAGTTGCAAAACTGTTCATTCTGGATTTGTACATGCATTGAGCGGATAATGAGCTCTCTTAACAAAAAATTCTTCTGCATGGCTCCTGCCTAGTCACCAAGCGGTGCTACCCGACACCTGAAGGCTTACAATTGGTTAGTCTCACCCACATATTTCGGCTTTCAATACTGAACTCCAACTAGGTGAATTGCAGCTGCAGGTACCCTTGCTTCTACTTCAACGAGAAATTGTTTAAAGAAGCACCCACACAACTACCCTCAAGGATAGCTAAGAAAGCAAGATGCAAATGACCAGCTTCGCGTCTTTTCCCAGCATAAAGAAATTAAAAGTTAAACCTTTATCTTTTCATCAACGAGAGAGAGAGAGAGAGAGAGAGAGAGAGAGGTGCTTAGGACCAACCGATTCTAAACCTGTATCACATAATTCAGGCAGGAACATCAATCAATTTCCCTAGAATTTTTATAAATTTGATTTAAGTTACTATTAAAACTCTCCTGTTACATTCCAGAGGGTATTATTATTAACAAGTTTGATTTACGCAAAACCTGCTCTACTTTCAATGGAAAAGCCAGTGTTACTGGCAAACAATAAGTACAACACTGCCAAAAATTTCAAAATTTGAGTTAATAATGGAAGGAACACATGACCGCCATCCAAAAAGCATTGATTTAATTAATTGTTGGCAAACTTGATTCCCTTCTCAATAGATGCTAGGAGCTCAGGCTTCAGCTTTTCTAAGCCTTCCTTTTCGTAGTCAGAGAGAGGGCCCAACCCAATAATTTCCTCCACACCATTCTTTCCAAGCCTCACCTGCAATTACAAATGGAATGGATACGCTTAGACTTGCTTAACTGCTCACACCATTCTTTCCAAGTAATCCAAGGGAACTAATGAGCATTCCTAAGATACATGTGAGACTCCCATTGATGATTCTAATAAACTGTCGTAATTTTACTGACGGAAAAAAAATGCTGTTAGAACTTTAAAGCAAAAATATTCCAGCAGCAGTGACGCACTTGAAAGCAAAGATAACACTAGGAAAAAGAAAACCACACATAAAAAGGGAAAAAGAGCATCAGAAAAAGGGGGGAAGGGTGATGTTTGCTAACCACACAAACTCATCAACTTTTTATGTGCTGTCTACTCTTATGGGCAAGTCAATTCACCTTTGACGCAAAGAAAGGAAGCTCAGTAACACTCGATTGCACAAATGAACATTCCACCACATCTGGAACCCCATTGAGTCCTTTCAAGCAAGCATCCGCAAAAATGGCTCCTGCATAGCTGAAAAAGAACAATCAAACCAGTTAATACCTAGAAATTTGTTGTCCTTCCACTAAAGCAGGTGCAAGGACATGAATGGACATAACTGGGAAAGTAGAGAGGAAACAGCAACACAGTCCAAAGTAAATAATGAAAGTTTACTGCTTAGTGAACTGATTTATGGTGCAGTCAACAAGAGGTGGAACACACACAAAACCATGCCATGAAAGCATTCAACTCTTAAGTAGGATCATTGAAAAGATATGCTTCCAAACAGGAAAGCGGTAACACAAGCCCAAAACAAGTAAATGCACCAAGCACGTGTTCAGAAGATTCAAACAAATAAAAAAAAATCAATTAGATTTTCCATTTGGACAACTGGAAAAAACATGTACATTGAAAACACAATCACTGCACTTAAAAAATACAAAATACAACATGTAATTTCATTTACATGTTAGATTACAAAGACAATCTGAAAAAACTGAAACTCTAGATCCAATCACTTTACCAATTAATAGCTTAATCCAACAACTGAAAAACTGGAGCTCACATGAGCTTAATCTCATCTAAATTCTCCAATTTCATGTCTTGACCATGGTTTCATTAACACATAAATTCAATCAATCCAAAACTATTTCTGGCATGACTATAATTACACATTCAGGAACTCAACAATTCACTTATCTTAATTTCTTTTGGTAAAACTTAAAAATATGACACAAGATTTTACCACAAGTAGCTAAAGTATACCCTTGTTAAACAAGCCACAGCATCAAAAACTAGTTGAAATACAAACTTACGCCATTGACAAAGTTGCAGAGCCTTTTCCAGCCTTTGCTTCAACAACTTCAGTCCCTCCATCTTGAGTTCTCTTTGTAAGAGCTTGAATCTCTTCATCTGCCAGATTGGCTTTTGGTGTCGCCTACAGGGAGAGAGAGAGAGAGAGAGAGAGAGAGAGCACACACACACACACACACACACACACACACACAAACAAACAAACAAACAAACAAACAAACACGTAATATGTTATAGCTGAACAGCATTAGCATATACTAAAAACAATTACACCTAAGACTACAAGAGGAGTGCAAGAGATAGGGGACAAGCAAGTACTTGTGAAAATAATGGGAGAATGGTTATGCCTGCATGGCCGCCAACAACTGGCACATTAACCTCTGCAAACCAACGAAGAAAACCAAAGTCAATGCAAGAAATAGAGGTGTAAATGAGCCAAGTCGCTCATGACCAATTTGAAGCCTATTTATATTTAAATGTGTTGGGCTCTGGCTCGTTTATATTTAAATTAGACGAGCTTGAGCACGAGCTCAACTCATTTATATCATAGACAAATTTAAAGCAATCCGAGATTGTGTTTAATATTTTTTAAATGAGCTGAGCTCCAACTTTAATATTAAAGCTCGAGTCGAGCCCAAGCTAAGCTTAAACAAAATGCTAAGAGCCGAGCATGAGATATTCAAAGTATGTCAACATAAAAATTTTGTCTACTGAAGCTCTCATTTTCTTGAACCAAAATGTTTAGCTTTCTTGGAAAAACAATGTGTAGATATAACAATAACAATAGCTTCTAACATATGGTGGTTAAGCTAACCTGCAACTGGCACTTCGGCCTTCCCAGCATAGAAAGTCTTGGCCCTTACTACATCAAGGGTGGTTACACCGAACAATCTTTTCTCATCATATGTTCCTGCCTTCTTGAAAACCTCAGATGCAATAGGTACTGTTGAATTCACAGGGTTGCTAATCATATTTACGAGTGCCTGATCCCATAAATCCAATTCCCAAATTTTGTAAGCTATAAGCCATCAAATCCAACAAAAGAAAAATAAATCAAATCACTGAAATAGCAAAGCATGCTTCATATAAGTAAAACGGAGGTAGAAACTCACATTGGGGCAGTACTTGGCAATTGCTTCACAGAGACCCTTGACAATTCCAGCATTGATGTTGAAGAGATCATCACGGGTCATTCCAGGTTTTCTTGGGACACCAGCTGGAATGATCACAACATCTGATCCTTCCAAGGCTTTCCCTAGTTCCTCTTCTCCCACGTACCCTTTAACCTTAAGCAAACAGGCAAAAAAAGTAACTGGAATTTACATAGGGACAGAAAACACAAGTAAAATAATTAAAAGTGAATCACCAGTTAGAAGAGTAAGGTAGGTGAATCAGCAAAATTACCAGGGTAAGCTATAAAGCTACATAAACAATGTTTAAAACAATAAAAAATGAAACAACTGTAGCAAGCAATGGAAAATTTAAAAAAAAAAAAAAAGAACAAAAAACTTTTAGCAAGCAGTGGACAAAAATTAGAACAAAAATTATCAACACCTGCAAGTGAATCAACATAATTGCTAAATTCAGCTTTAAAGGGATCTACATAATGTTAAAAACTATAGAAATGAAGCAACATTAGCAATCAGCGAACCAGAATAAGAACTAAACTTATCAAAAACCTTCGGGACCCAGTCGGAGCCAAATGAAGCAAAATAATAATAATAATAACCTTAACAAGTAAAGATTCATAAACCCTACAAAAGAGCACCAAAATAAATAAAAAAAAAAAAGAAGGAAAGGCAAAGAAAAATAACAATAGTAATGTAATAATGGATATACACCTCAGATCTAGTGTTGATGTGGCTAACATCGGCGGCGACTCCAGGGGTGTTAGCAATATCATAGAGAGCAAGACTAGAGACAAGAGGATTGAGCTTCATGAGTAGGGCAAGTGGCTGACCGATACCGCCAGCAGCGCCGAGAACGGCGACTTTCCGGTCGGGAACGGCTTCCGAGCCGTAGCCACGGCGGAGGAGATGGGAACAAGACGCGGAGTTATTTAGGGTTTTGATAGCTCTGAACAGTGAGCTCCTCATTTTGATATTTCAGCCGACGAAGAGGGAAATGAGGAGAAATTATGAGTTCAGAGGCGCATGTAATGCGTGTGTGAGCTTCGAGGAGCGAGTCGGGAATTTATAGATTGGATGTGAGGTGCTGCCTTCTGGGTGAATTAACCGAACCGGTCTGTCAATCGGTTTTATCCATTAGTTTACTGATTATCGGTTTGATTCGCAAAATTAGTTGCATAAAATATAAAATTTAGGTAAGAAACTATTTACTGCCGATTAATTTATAACTATTAATGGATTTCTTTTATTTAAAATCAAATTAATTATTCCCTGGCATTTTATTAGTGAATTATTTAGTCCTCAATTTATTTATTTTTTATTAATTAACAATTAAATAAAAATTTATCATTAAAAAGGAGTCTGAAATTTTAAAAATATTAATGAATAAATTTTTTCCAGGAAAAATTACTTATAAAATATTTTTGAAAAATATTTTTTTCTAAATTTTTAAAATTAAAAAATAATTTTAAAAAATTCGAAAAAAAATTGTTAATGGAAGGTATGTTTAAACTTTTACATACATGATTATTTTTTTAAATGGTAGACTAATGGAAAAGTAAATGAAAAGAATAAATAGTTCATTAAATCAATATCAATTTGATTTTCAAACAATAGAAATTTATTAGTAATTATGCGCTAATTTTAGGAAATAAATAGCTATTCATCCTTATATTTTTTTAAAATAAAAATAAATTTTAAGAAAAAATGAGTAAATTATTTAATTTATGAAATATGCCACTATTGATATTTTTATTTATCTATTTTAAAAATAAATTAAAATGTAATAGAATAATGGTAGTGTACTAATGCTAATAATATTAAATTTTAAAAATTAAATAATAATTTATCAAAATCTAATCTTAAATAAGAGACAATTGATTTGATTTCCACTAACAATTAGATTCAAATAACTTTATCTATTAAGCCAACATAATATTTTTTAATATTAAGATATTAAAAAATAAGTTAAAGAAAAATATTATTTTAATAAAAAAAAACTAAACCATTTGAAAAGAAAATGACTCCCTACTCAATAAAGTAATTTTATGAACTTTAACAACATTATTAAAATATAAAAACACTTATCAATATATAATATAAATATATATTATTAATTTAACATTATAATTTAACGATAAAAATTATTTTAACAAAAGATATTTTTGCAAAAAATATTTTTCATAAAAAATACTATTTTCTGCGAAAAAAATCAAACCTTCATTAGTTAATTTTATCCTCCAAGTTTAAAAAATATATATATATATATATATATATATATATATATAAAACCTTTCTAAATTTCTGTGGATGAAAAACTGCACCTCTCTGGTCTAGAACAAATCATCTCAATTTTGCACTTAGCTGATGCATCTTCCAGAAAACCTGGATGATCAAAGGATCATTTCATGTTGATATCTTCTCTAGGCACTTAAAATATACTTAAAATAATAATAATAATAAAAAAAAGCAATAAAATGATGCCATCATCTAAGAGGACCCATGGCACCAGCATCTGGCCTTCACAAATTTCTCTTGCTCTGCCTCAGACCCTCTGATTGTATACAACAGAAAAAAGAAAAACATTATGCAGAAAATACATATTCTCAATAGAACATCAATATGGCTTGCAATTCTGGAGGTGAATGCACAGAGAATGTTGACCAATAGAATCTGCAAGTATCCCAGCAGAGAAACATCAGTAAAGTGAACAAAAATTCAGTGGAGAATTCAGACACACCATTAGAAAGCAAGAGACTTACTTATGGATGAAACTCAGAAGCTCCTCCTAAGAATTTTGAATTTCAAATGGCCGAAAGGAGCCAACTCAAAGTCAAACAACACTATTCACTACTTCACCTTGACTCCTTATCCAGTCTAGAATATCAGAACAATCATTACGGCTGACAAAATGCCTTCACAGACAAACAAGTTCTTTAGCACTTTGCAACAAATAATACTAATGTATTCTTCATTATTTTGTTAATTCATACCTATTTTTAGGGCGATAAGTCTTCAGTTGAAGAATTTCCCGTTCATTAGATATATCTTTTTTCATTCTAAGTGATTCGGGAACAACCAAAGTTCCGGTTTGATCATGATATGCATTATAAATAAAGTTAAGCACCTTTTCCTGCAAAAGAGTATTCATATCAGAAATTCAGATCCATCAAGTCTAAATTGTGTCATGCGACGCAAGCTTCTGTTCAATAACATTAATTGTGTCATGTTATGCAAACTTCCACTAAATAACATTAACCCTGTTATGCAGGACCCATAAAAATCATTAAAATATTAATTTTAATAATTTTTAAGTAATTAAAATTGTAAAAATATATATTTTCAAATCTCAATGAAATTTTAATAAGAACTTATTAATTTCCGGGTTTTTTCTTCAAGAAAAATCACAGTCTTCTCTTCCAACGATGAGCACAAATTTGATTTCAAAACCCAATCCAACCCTATCACCATCAATTTGATGGGTATCCTAAGGAAATCTCCATTCTCAAGCCTGCATTTTCTCTCAAAATTTGGTTTAGGGGTAGTCGTTGGAGCTATGGGACGAGTCAAGGGAATATGACACACAAGCAGGAGTGCAAAAAACTCGAGGGACATCCAACAAGATCTGAGAGCAGCACAGGAAGGAGGTGGTTGATTTTCTAAGGGACCATAGGTCTTCAACTGGAAAAGGACATTGTAAAGATTTTTTTGGATTTTGGAAACTGGGGTATTGGAATGATGGACAGAATGCACGGGCACATTAGCATAATAGAAACCAAAATATTGAAGTACCCATTTGAAACTGTGTACGTACCCAGGAGCATGGAGGTCTGCACCTCCATTTTGCAGATCTAACGGGTATTCTTCTTCTTTTCCAATTTTTCATGTTTTAGAAAAAGGAAGATGAAGATGATGATTCAATATTTGTTGTAAAATATTTGAGAAAAACAAGATGAAGAGGCCATTGCATATTTTGCACTTTCATGATGAGAAACATGAACAAGGAAGTTATTTTGGGTTTTTTTTATTTTTACTGAAAATAGATTTTTTTTTTAATTTTAAAATTTTGGACTTTATTTTTTAATTTTTGCAATGATTTAAGTTTTTAAAGACAATATTTTAAATATTTTGTGGGCCCGTAAGAATCACTTTACTAATATCTTAACAGATACAGTGCCGTTTATTTATGGGGTTGCTTGCTGAAATTTCAAACCTAAAGCGTGCAATTGGAATGGACCCAAAAAAGATTTTAGATATTTTAGGAAAGTTTTAGCAGATCAAGAACATACATATTATTACCAAGTACAATTGCTGGTGGCGTGCAGGTGAAAGATGGTCTAGAAGATCTACTGCGACTTGGATTTGTCCCATCTGCATGGTATAGCTTTAATCTACTGACATGAAAAAATGAATGAATTTTCATTCAGAAGATTGTCCTCTAATCAAAACTGTCTAGTCTACCCCTCTTCTGCTAACTTCATTAAAGCTGCGGCCTAGGAGTCCTTGTTCAAGTTATCTTGAATTTGTTCTCACAATGCGGTAGCTACCCTACTGTTTGATAATAGCGCTATTTGCTTATGAGTTGACACGTCTAACTTCCTAATCAAAGCATTCATAACTCGATTCGAGCTCTCCCGTTTATAGTCAAATTCAAAGTCAAACTCAACATTTCTACCATTTTACTTGTTTACGTGTCAATTTTAGCTGGGGCAGAAAGTGACTGACTGTTGTATTGTTTGTCTTCACTACAAAATTTGATCCCAACAAATAATGTCTCCATGTGCGAATATAGTGTACTACCGCTAGCAATTCTTTCTCTTAAGTTGGATATCAAATCTCTGCCTCTTTCAACTTTCGGCTCTCAAAAGCAATTGAGTGGTTTTCTTACATCAAGACCACGTGTGACACGGTACGGTACCTTTGAATTTCTTGTATGCCTTTTGGACTAACAAATGCTCCAATTACTTTTTGCACTCTAATGAATCATGTATTCCACAATTACCTCGACAAGTTTGTGGTGGTCTATCTGGATGAAATTGTGGTGTATAGTTCTACATTGAAAGAACACAAGAAACATCTCTGCCTTTTCTTGAAAGTTGAGGGAGAACAAACTCTTTAAAAAGAAGGAGAAATGTGCTTCCGCCTAGACCCGAATCAAGTTCTTAGGCCATGTGATTGAACAGGGCAGAATCTGCATGGACCAAGCCAAGGTTAAAGTAATCCAGGAATAAGCAATACCTAAGAGCATGACTAAATTGAGATCCTTCTTAGATTGGCAAATTATTATAGGCGATTTGTGCGGGACTACTCTTAAAGGATATGCCCCCTTACATAATTATTTAAGAAGGGAAACAAATGGCAATGGACTAATGAGTGCCAAGCAGTCTTCGATAACTTAAAACAGACGATGGTAGTTGAGCCGGTGCTAGTTCTCTCACACATTACAAAACCCTTTGAAGTCCAAATTGATGCTTCTGATCTAGCGTTGAGAGGAGTATTGATGCAAGAAAACCACCCGATTGCTTTTGAAAACAGAAAGTTGAAAGAGAGAGAGATTCGATATACAGCTCAAGAGAAAGACTTGCTAGCAGTAGTGCATTATTTTCGCACATTGAGACATTAGATGTTGGGGTCAAAGTTTGTAGTGAAGACAGACAATACAACAATGAATCACTTTCTGTTCTAGCCAAAATTGACACCTAAACAAGCAAGATGACAAGAACGTCTAGCCAAGTTTGACTTCAAATTTGAGTACAAACTGAGGAGCTCGAATCGAGTTGTGGATACTTTGAGTAGAAAGTCAAATGTGTCAACCCATAAGCAGATAGCGCAATTGTCAAGTAATAGAGTAGCTACCACATTGCGAGAACAAATTTACGATAACTTGATAAAGGACCCCTAGGCCATAGCTCTAATAAAGTTAGCATAAGAGGGAAAGCCTAGACAGTTTTGGCTAGAGGACAATCACTTGATGACTCAAAGAATAGAGTGTATGTTCCAAAGGCGGGCAACTTAAGAAGACTATTACTTTGAGAATGTCATGACAGTTTATGGGCGAGTAATCCAGGATAGCAACACACATTAGCTTTGTTAAAACAAGGTTATTATCGGCCTCAATTGCAGGACGATGTGAGGGAGTATACAAAGACTTATCTAGTGTGTCAGCAAGATAAAGTGAAATGACAAAAATCTGCGGGTTTTTACAACTATTACCAGTGCCAAGTAGACTATGAGAAAGTTTCAAATACAGGATTTTTGTGCCGATGTCAAAGTATTGTTCAGTAGAAGATACTGCCTATGCCACTTTCAAGAATGTGGTGAAATATTAGAGTGTTCCAAAGAGCATTGTAAGTAATCGAGACGGCTGATTTGTGCGATCATTTTGGTCAGAGTTGTTCCGTCTTTTGGGCTCTAGATTAGATGTCTCAATGAGTTTCCATCCACAAACAGACACCCAGACCAAGAGATATAGTGGGTTGCTCAAGTAATACTTGCGGCATTTTGTCAATGCCAGTAAGAAGAATTGGGCTTCATTACTTAACGTGACACAATTTTATTTTAACTCTTTAAAGAGTACTGCTACTAATAGGAGTCCTTTTGAGATTATTACAGGTCAACAGCCTTTGGCATTTCATACTCTGGATGGTCCTTACACTGACAAAAATCCCAAAACATAACACTTCACAAATGAGTGAAGGCAAAATATAGAAATTGCAAGAACCCAACTGAAGAAAGCATCAAGAACTTGAAGAGCTAGGCAACTAAGAATCGAAGGCCACAAAAGCTTACAGTTAGAGATCTAGTGATAATGAAGTTGCTACCTGATCAACTCTGATTCCTTCGCAATTCATATAAGAGACAAGTTCACAAATACGAATGGCCAATACCAATTATTGCTAGAGTTGGCCGACTTGCTTAAAAAGTAGAGCCACCCTAATAGATGAAGATTCACCCAGTTTTTCATGTCAACAGATTAAAGCCATATCATGCAAATGAGACAGATCCAAGCCATAGCAGATCTTCCAGACTAGCTTTCACCTACATACCACCAGCCAATCAAGGACTAAAAGAGATCCTAGCGGAGCGAGTTATCAAAACCACCAAGCGTCAGCCATACAAGGAGTACCTTGTCAAGTGAAACGGTTGAAGTACAGAAGAGACTAATTGAGAGAAGGAAACATACCTCTAACCACACAAGCAGAAGATTGAAAAGTTCTCGCAAGCTCAGTCTCATCCATAAATACCACTACATTCTTTTTCCTTCACTAAGGTTTTTTCAACTAGTTTTTCTTGGTAAAGGTTTTTTAATGAGGCAGTTCCTTATCGCGTATTCTACAAATACAAGCAGAAAGAGACTAAGATGTTGTTACAAGAGTTGATGAGGACGTCGACCATTTAAGTGGGGGAGAATGTGAAGGGGAAAAAAGTTTGAGTAGTAAAATGTAATTTTTAGGGACAAAAGAAGATATTTTGTATTTATTTTCTGTTCATATAATTTTAGAGTGTGATGGCTCAAGCATAGTGATGTCCACTCCTGCCACATCCCATTGTGTCTCTAATATTCTTTTAGGGAGAGTAACTAGTTAGTTATTATTGGGCCCAGCTAGTCATCGATTACTGAGTTCCTATCCCTTTACTCCTTGTAGGTTCTCCTTTTGCCCACAAGTGATGTGAGAATTGCTTGTCTCTTCTTGTATTGATTATGATATGTGAATGAAAGAAGTAACATGTTCATTGAATGTTCTTGCCCCATTGTTTGATGTGCTCATTATGCTTGTGATACTTGTATATATGAGAGTCTTGTGATGTTTTCACGATTAGCTTGCCAAAGCTCCATGCTAATATACTCGTTTTGATCCACAGATTATTGCGAGATTCTCTGGCTAACTTGTCTTTAAATAATTCGAGTCAAGTGCCGCACGGTCCCAAGTGAGTGCTAATATCTGGGCCCATGACAATTAACTGAATGTATTATAAAGATTTTGTTAAATGATAATGCTTTAGGGCACGCAACAAAAAACTGAATAAAAGTTAGATCATTGAGAAAGCTTTCATCCAGGATTTTTTGGGTTCAAAATAAAATGTTTTCCAATTGGTTCCCATGGATTCAACTTCAATCAAAGTCTCCCAATTTTTTTCAATTAAGAAATTTTATTAACATAGAAAAAGAAACCAAATCATAATATGGTGTTTCCACAACCCTTCACTGAAAAGTGCACTTTAATAATATGATGATTTACTGATAAAAATTAAAGCTGGATGTGAACAATCAGTAGTGCCTTGATATTTGAGTAACAATGTCTCCCTCCTTCACATTGTTTCTCATGTGCATGCCCATACACACACAAAGATCCACTGTACAACCAGTCCCCAACAAGAATTTGGAAGTGTATGGAATATGTATGTCTTAAAATCCAAAATGTGATGTAAACATGTATATCCAGGTAGGCACTGATGCAAAGAGACTAAAATAAATTAAACACACCAGGGGCTTAGAAGCATCAAGCCAATGATAGATGTGCTCATTACGAAACCATGTCATTTGCCTTTTTGCAAAATTTCTGCACTAAAAGAATAACAGAATAAAAATGTAAAATAAAAAAAAAATTTGTTATATGATAGCACCATAAATTCCAAGCGATTACATATAGAAGCTGGAGTTTTGCACTTGCTTTTTTCCTCAGAGAGAAGGGCCACAGAATTATACTTAATACAAACCAACTGTTAGAGGTGGCCATGGTCTGGTTCAGAACCAGAATCGGTCCAACCTAGAACCGAAACTGGACTAGAACCAGCCAGTCTCGTTTCGGGCCAAAACCAAAATTTTCCCTTTAAAAAATTAAAAGGGAAAATGACTGTGATTTGATCAGAACTGTAACCAAAACCGAGACCATGGCCAGCCCTACCAACCATAAATATGATCAATTAGAGAACAGGCTTCCTAGTCCTGGACTTATCAAGTTCTTAAGGACTTCAATATTATATTTTCCCCAGTTAAATAACTTTAATGATGATGTGATGCAGACATTGAAAGGGAAAAAAAAAAGTCCAAATGCATTTCACACATATGCATTAGAAAGAAATAATACCACCAGTACTAATTTTTAATGTATTTTTAAGAATTCCAACTACAGTTATTTTTTTTCTAAAAAAAATATCTCTAACATCCAATATTTGCCAATCCCTAATTACAGGAAACAGTATTATCCAAGCAAATTGGGTCTGCTGCAAGAATAACATTATATCAACTGTGAAATAGATAGATGTTACCTGGAAGCTTTCTGAAATTCAGATAGAAAAGCATAAAATTCTCCTGCAGAACTCCTACCCCCTTGTTGCCTACACTTTAAAAGGTACTCCATAGCCTGATATTATTCAATCATATAAGCCTTGCTGTTATTGTCTAAAGACTATGGCGAGGAGCCAAAACATAAATCAAGTAAAAATGATGAAGAGTATTATATCCCCATCAAAATAACAAGTCAACACTGAGTTCAGCACATAAAAAAAAAAATAATAAAGTGATCTCTCTCTCTCTCTCTTTCTCTCTCTCTCTCTCATTACACAAACAAATTGATACAAATATTAGCAGCTATAATAATTCCTTTATTGAATTGAATCTGATTGAATAATTAGCTATCCAAGTGAGGTAAATAGATGTAGGAAACCAAGTAATTAATATGAATGTTGACCCAAAAGAAACGTCGGAACAACAAATCAATGGATCCATATCACAATTTAAATTGCACAACAAAAGGAGTAATTAAAAAAAAAAAGAGTAAGTCAATGACGTACTTGTCTGTAACCAATTGCACGAGTTGCAGAGTTAGAATTTGGAAGAAGGCCTGTGTCAAGAAGCCATTTGGCCTCAGACAAAATTCCATCAGTTCCTACATACAAACAAATAAAACGTGAGCCATGTCAAGACTCGAGAAGCAATATATATTTAACAAAATAGTGGGTGAATGTCAGCCTTGCATTTTATAATCAAACATGAGACATGTCACATTCTATCAGATAATGATGCTGTTCTAAATTGCACTCCAACAATATGGAAAAATTACAAGATATAAAAATAAATAAATTAATTAATTAACCAAAGGAAGTAGAATCGATCGCAACTGACAAAATATATAAACTCAGTTCCTCTAATGTTCAAGTTCACCCACACAGATTAATGAAACTATACATGCATAACATGCTAATTCCTCAAAAAATATTAGTTAAAACCCAAGTTACTCAAGAAATTCCTGGCCATTAACGCAGACAGTCTGATGTCTCTAAGTAGTGGGTAAGTAAAGCTAAGAAAAGACAGTTTGCAGCTAACCTCACAATCTGAAACATAAGCATTGATAATTGTATGAATTTTGCACAGCTTATCATGGCTGAAACTTAGATATCTCACTTTTATACCAAACAACTAAGATGGCATATACAATATATCTTCCCAATTAGTTTACCCTTTTTTATGAGAAAATAATAGTCTGCGTCACATACAATATATCTTCCCAATTGTACTTCCTAGAATTTATATCTCTAAGAGAGAGAAAAATGAAATCACAGTGATGCATAGTGAAAGGATTCACCTGAAAGCATATCTTCACATCGGTAATCAATTGATCTATAGAGATCAAGTCTAGGGCTCGAGAGGAAAAAACAAATGAATTCATAGTCCAAATCTTTTGGTTTAACTTCCTCAGATACATCAAGAGATGAATGCACATTCTGAGAATCCTCTGTTAAACTTGTACCTAATTCTTCCTTGAAAGAATCAAATGGAACTTGAAAAGCAGATGGAGGAGATCCACTGGCCTGCCATACCAAAGGATATGTAAATGATAAAATCAAATCAATCACAGAACTAAGAGTCTCTTAATGCTTTCAAAAAATAAATCAGAAGATGGAAGAAAAGGACAATTAATTTGATCAACTCAAAGCCACAACTGAGATGCTGATACAGTACAAGAATTCTAAAGAAAATTTTTACTATTATATGAATAAAATGCCAAATAAATTAGCTTATTTTGATATATCTGTACTGTCCCATCCCTATAGAGAGAGAGAGAGAGAGAGAGAGAGAGAGAGAGAGAGAGAGAGAAAGAGAGAGAGATTCCAGTGTTCACTAGTATAGCTGGAGACATCACAAATTAACCTTGATTATCTCAAGGCTGCGTCGTAATCTGTACCAATCATTGGCGGCCAAAAATTGAGCCTTTGGATCACCTGCTTTGACTACTAACTTTACAGCTTCATCCCAGTCCTCATTCTTCTGCAATTCTGCAAGCTCAGAATATGCTTCAGATACAATATCTGGTGAGGCTTTTGGAACATCTGGCTTTCCGCATATGAACCTATGAGAGCCAATAAAGAGATAACAGTGAACATTTGGCAGAAAAGTTCCCTACATAAAGAGATAACTAGTTAGTTATTCTAAATTGAACTGATGCTAACAAATTATTAACCCAGAATAATGTCATAAATTTAAAATTACAATAGCAAACTAGTTACATAAAAAGCAGTTTCATAGCTGGATTCATTTGAAACTTTTTTGTATGCATGCATTCAATCTTTGTGAGGAAAAAAATGTAAGCAAAAAATCGCCAACAGACATGCAGAAGTATACCATCGCAAATACAATCCAGTCCCACCAGCAACTACAGGAACACGACCATTGTCCAAAATATCTCGAGTAGCTTGCCTTGCATCCTCAAAAAATTGTCCGACTGAATAATCTGAATGAATGTTAAACAATAAGCATCAGAATAGCACACACACAGACAACATATATCTATATATATATACACTAACAAATGGTAACAGAAACTTTATCATTAATGTGTTAAAACGCTTATTGATATCAGCTAGTCTCGCAGACAACAAACCTTCAGATGGGTGTAATATGTCAATCAGATGGTGTGGCACTTCCTGCAAAAATAATGAGGGTGAATATTACGACTGGACATAGAAAATAATATTTACAAATCAAGTTATGGTTCTCATTGATATGCCAACAAAAACAATATGGACTGTGTATCTTAATTTCCTGAAAAATAAACTCCATCTGAGACAAATTGGCACGTTTAGCAGATAACACAGGTAGCATTGTTGCTTGAGAACTACTCCAATGGGCAAGAATATGAAAAGATTGCACCAAAACACAGATGGAAAATTGCTTCCAAATTTTCGTTACTTTTTCCAACTTTGGAATGAATTCATTCAAAATTTTAATTGCAGAAAAATGTTAGACTTCAGTCATCTTATAAATTGAAATTTGACTCTTTAGTCAATCATGCAATACAACTTTCTAATGATACAAAGCTGTGATACACACAAGTTCAAAAGGTAAAATGCCCAAGATTGCCACTAAAATATGTGTTATTCTCTTTTCATCTCTCACGTTGCACATACATGAAAACTCCCATCACATCCATCAAATAATAGGTAGATCTGAAATGGACGCACCCATCAATGTAGTGTTTAAAGCTGCATTTCATTCACTCAGATAAATAAAATATAACTTCATGACAAGCACAAATGCCAAAATCCAGTTAACCTAACATTTGATGGGCAACAGATGAAAAAGGAGAACATTTGAAATAACATGAACTACATGTTGACTTGTGATGCTTTTAATTCCATCAAGAAATGAAATTTAACAACAGAGGCAAACACTAGGAACAACACAATATCTATCAAGTAGAGACCCTTCTTTCACTTGGGGAAGGCTTGGCAGATCCAACATCAAGACCACGATACACCTGAAATTCAAGTCATACTAAATCAATTCACGCTGATAGAGAATTCACTAGCCTTCATAAATATTTTTAAAAACAGAGCAAAAATAGAAGATCTGAATCAGCCAAGTACAAGTATAAAGGAAATTTCTTTCAGCATCCAATGTCCCAAATCATAAAAAGGAAAGATTCAGGAATTTATCTTCCATTACATTAATCTCAGGATACAAACAGTCAAACACTCACAACTTCATTTTGGTTTTAGCAGAAAAAGTAAGTTAAGGTAATTTTTCAAAAAACAAACTTCCCAAAAAACATCAAATTGAGCCACTAGCATATTATTTTTCTTATCAATTTCTCAGCAACCAAATAAAAGAACGAATTTCATATCATTCCACATCCAAATCCATAAAACCAAACATACACAGAGGAAGTGTTGGGATTTTCACTTTCTTTCCCATAGCTACAGCTTCCCAGCCATCAAACAAAGCAGTAACAACTTCAATTAAAAAAAAAAACTTCAATTTGTCAAAATTTTCGCACACTCATTACAAGAAGTTTTTAAATAGAAATTTTATAAAAAAAAATCATAAAAAAATGTAATAAGTGACCTGGACGGAGTCGGCGCTGATGATTTCCCCGTTGAGCCGCTTGGCGAGCTCCAACGCAAGTCGGGTCTTACCGGATCCGGTGGGACCAGAAATAACAACAACCTTCTCTTTCTTGTCTTTCTTGTTCCCGAGGGAAACGGAGGAAGTGGTGGAGGCGAATAAGCGCCGGCGAGGAAGTGGGGGTGGAGAGGGGAGGAGGAAGCGGAGGCAGCGTGTACAGAGGCCACAGAGTTCGCTCATTATCATTTTGTATGGAAGAGATTATTGATAACAGATATAAAAATGGGTTTCAGCAGCCGAACCTGTCCACTCGAAAATGGACGGTGATGTCGAAAGCCAGTTGAAGCAGAGGAGGCACGCTAAGGTTTAAGGTGAGGTTTTAGATTAAGGTACTTGTGTTGTGCGCACGCATGCCTGGATATTATTTTTAGTTTCGGGGGAAAAAAAAATCTGAGAATATTAAAAGTGCAAAATAAATTAAAACTTGTTAATAATGATTTTAATTAGTAATTTATGTTGTTTAATAGATAAAATTTGAAAATTAATATTCAAAATTTATTTTTTTCCTTTTTATTTAATCTCATTAATTTTCCTTTTTATTTAATCTCATTAATTTTATAATAAAAGATAATGTAATTTTTATTATTTTTAAACTATCATTGATATTTTTTTATCATTCTTAAAAATTTCACTAATTATTCAACATAAATAAAATAAAAATAATTTTACTTTCTCAATTTGTGAATTATACTTGATAATATTTTAAATCAAATTTTTAATTATATTTGAAAGAATGCAAATTTCTATATATTTCTATAGATTTTCGAAGGAAAAGTGATGAAGAGAACGAAAAGTTCTCACTGAGGACTCAATTATTATTATGAGAATGGTCCGTGTGGGATTTTAAAAAAATGGACATTTTACCTAAAAAATAACCTACCAACTGGTGGTTGCATGGACTTATTAAAGACTTGAAGCTGAAGATAAGCTTTCAAATACACCCGGTTCTCCTTTATCCACCCTAACCTAAATCATGATCCAGCCTTCTCTGGATCGCCGGATTCAATCCCTCTTCTCTGTGGTATTAGCTTCTATTCTTGTTCTAGGAACTGCAAGATTAGTCCTAGATATTCTAAAGAGCCATAATTGTAGACTATATAATGGAAGGCAAGACCGGGAAAAACCAGTCTTTGTTTTGCCTAAAGATCGCTTTGAGGAAGGCTGCAATGTCTTTGAAGGGCAATGGGTGTGGGACAATGTATCCCATCCTTTATACAAAGAAGAGAGTTGCCCTTACTTGGTTAAACAAACCACTTGTCAAAGAAATGGTAGACCTGATTCTTACTACCAGAACTGGAGGTGGAAGCCTAACCAATGCACATTGCCAAGGTAGTTTTTACCTTTTTTTTTTTTTTCAACTTTTGGATAGAAATTATAAATTGTCTTCATTTCAATATTAATATCTGTAAAAACTTCAACAGTTAGGCTAATCACTCAATTACCAACCTAATAGCTGAAGCTTTTACTGACATGAAATGAAGATAATTTTTAGTCTAGTTTATACTGCATCCTAATGCAGGATATGAGAGTTTGAATCCTGCATAAACTCCAAATGGTTCAGACCCATGTATGATCTCCCAGGTTTGATCCACTAAAGCTGCTGGACATTTTGAGGGGCAAAAGGCTGATGTTTATAGGAGACTCGGTGCAAAGAGGCCAATTTGAATCTATGGTCTGCATGGTGCAATCTGCAATTCCTGACGGGAAAAAATCCTTTCACAGGATTCCACCAATGAAGATCTTCAAAGCTGAGGTATGCCTGAATGATATTGTAATTAATGAAACTTTGAGTCTCTGGAAACGCCAATTATAAACAAATTCAGCGTTCTCATTTCCAGGAGTTCAATGCATCAATTGAGTATTATCGGGATCCCTTCATCGTGGAGTCTATTTCAGATCATGCCACGAATCTTACAGTACTAAAACGGCTTGTTAATCTCGACTCCATAGCCAAACATGGCAAGAGCTGGGAAGGAGTTGATGTTTTGGTTTTTGAGAGCTATGTCTGGTGGATGCACAAGCCTCTTATTAATGCTACGTATGCATTCAATCCTTGCGTGTATATTCCAATATTTATTTACCGATACAAATTCAAATAATCGGTAAAAAATAATTAATTAATTAATCCAATTACCAATACAGGTTCATGCAACTTGGTTAAAATAGCTTGATTTAAATTGCATTAGCGCATGTTGTCATTTATTTACCACGTGGCGTTTGTTTCAGTTATGGGTCAGCCGATGATATTCAAGAATATAATGTCACCACTGCATACAAGTTGGCATTAGAAACTTGGACAAATTGGTTAGAATCCAATATCGACCCCCGCAAGCAGAAGGTTTTCTTCATGAGTATGTCTCCAACACACCTGTGGTGAGTAGACACGCTTCTCATCTCATTCCGACTTCCACTTTTTGAAGCCAAGATAGATTTTGGATGAAGCATTCTATTGAGAGAAATTCATAACAAACATTCTATTGTAGGAGCTGGGAATGGAGACCTGGAAGTGTTGAAAACTGCTTCAATGAATCCTACCCAATTGAAGGACCATATTGGGGAACGGGTTCAAATCTCCAGATCATGAAGACAGTTGGTGACGTCTTGCAAGAATTAAAAATCAATGTAACGTTTTTGAATATTACCCAGTTGTCAGAGTATAGGAAAGATGCACACACAACAATTTATGGGGAAAGAAAGGGCAAGCTGTTGACAAACGAACAGAGATCTGATTCAAAAAAATTTGCCGATTGTATTCACTGGTGTTTACCAGGAGTTCCAGATACATGGAATGAGATTTTATATGCATATTTGTTACAGAATCATCAAAAATTTTTGTAAGTTCAAGTACAAGGGAAAAAGAAAAGGAAAATGTTGATTCAAGAAAAACTTGTTATGGCAACTTTGTTATCTTCTTGGCTTAAAATTTTTATACCGACAACCAAAGTTATTATGGAAACTCATAGATGAAAAATAAATAATGAACTGTTCATTTGGCAACTGTAACAAAAATAAAATAAAATTCTCAAAGTACCAGAGCAAGCACCACATATAAGTTGAATTTTGTAGCAACTTTTCATAATCAGAATTTTGATAAATTATTGCCTAAAAATTATTATTCTGTACCTATTTACTAGAAGTGGGAGCCGTCAACTATGGTTATTCACAAGGAGTGACATCATCTTGAACTTGCTTACCTGAAGAATAGGCTGCCCAACCACGGGCTGTTATCAACATTAGACTTCTTGAGTTTTTTACAATAGCTCCCATTCAGAGTCATGCATATGATGCATTCGGAAATCAGAGTCCAAGGTTACAGTGGTGCCAGATTGCAAATGGCCCTGCAATGTATCATGGCTGCCCTCTATATCAAGGTCTCCATACCAAATTGCTAGTTGCACATACTCCTTGCTGAGCTTCTTCTTAGAAGTAAAGGCATCCTGGATTTTTTTCTTATAAAACGAAAACCAAAAATGTATCAATATGCTTTCTCATATAGGTAAATAAAAAATTACTGCTCCATGCTTCCGAACAATTCACAAACATCTAAACATATGAGCCCCTAGATTTGATATAATTGTCAAAAGATGTCCAAATTGCAAAGTTGAACTTATCAAATAGTTAGTCCATTTTTAGCAAGCCATGAAGAAAATTATGCTCATTTAGTTTTGGAGCATTTTATGTCTAAGAATATATTATGGCTCCAATCCTTTTCTTCTGCCCTCATGTTTGGTGTCCGAGAAAAGCATAAGAACTGTATAGAAGACACAGCCATGAACACACAACATGCAACGCAAATGAACATGCAGAGAGAGAGAGAGAGAGAGAGAGAGAGAGAACCTTGTATAATCTGAGTTTGTGGGTTCTACGAGAGACTTCATAAAGCATACTATTGTCCACAATGACACAGCTGTCCTCAAGCTTCACCTTGTCGGACACATCAATGGTTTCCATTCCAAAGTCTGTTATACCATCACTAGTTAATGAACAAATAAAATCTTCTACACTTGTCAACAATAACAGGGCTATTTATAATAGATAAAACAATCTTCCTTGATAATAGCAATCCACAAAGATTTATCATTTTACAAGACGTCCTATTGTGGACCAGAAAAAAGTTCAACGGTCTTCCTCTTCACAGAATTTTTTTATATATAAAAGTTCACACCTTTAGGCAGCGTATGCAAATACAGCACAAGTCTCCATATTCCCAGATACTCATTGAGATAATTCAAGACAGCTACTGAGATAAACTCAAAACACACAAGCACATTCTAGAGGCATCTTCTTAAACAAACAAAGAAGGAATACATCACATAAAATAGAAATTGGGAAATACCAACCTGTTGATTCCAATGACAGGACACTGTTGGAACAAGTATGTCCTGCCTCTGCTACCTCTCTGTTACTGGGTACAATTGGAGCACACATAGAAGACAAAAGTACATTGGAATTATCAGAATCAAGGCCAGCCACATTATCATGGTTACCATAAGTTACTACTTTTGCGAGGATGTCACTAAATGAATTCTCAGGCAGAGTACGAGGTTCTGTGAATATGGAACCACAGAAGGGGGCAACTGAAAAAGCCATTTCAGGTAGCGTAACAGCACTTGAATCATCAGAAAGAGAGTCAGAGTCATCTGCAGGGCTGTAACAAACGATTTCCACCTTTTGATGGGCCTGGAACTCCTCTCCATGAAATGAAGTTGCTGGTGAAAACTCAGGCAGAGAAACAGGCACAAGATCACAATTAGAACCAGCGAATTCACTGGACAGTAACATTTCTTTCTCATGAGGAGCAACTAACTCAAAAGCCTCAGGTGCATTGGACTTATCCTTCATTGCAATTTCTTCCATGCTCAAGCCAGAGTTCCCATTTGTTGAAACATCATCAGTCTTTATTGAAGCTGAGTCAGATTCTTCCCCCTTGAGGGATTCCCCAGAAGTTGGAGTATTTGATTGTAAAAGCTGGTTTACACAAAGCTCAATAATGGGTGAAACTTCATCAATTTTTAGAGCTGAATCAGATTCTGCTCCCTCGAGGGATTCCACAGAAGTTGAAGTATTAGATTGATTTACAAGGTGGTGTCCACTAAGCTCATTACTGGGTGAAACATCATCAATTTTTCCAGGAGCTAAGTCAGACTTTTCCCCCTCAAGGGATAGCCCAGAACTTTGAGTATTTGATTGATTTACAAGGTGGTTTCCACTAAGCTTATTGCTGGGCTGATTCTTCACAGTATCAAAGTCACTGGGCTCCACAAGTGACTGCTTTATACAAGATGCATGTCCATGATTTTCCTCAAGACCAATCCTTGATTTAATATAGGTGCTAACAGCGACATTTGCTTTTAGAGCCACTGCTTGAGCTTCACAACTTACTGGATCCACTATAGGTGGAATTAAATCTTGAACATCAGAACAAAATTTTTTCATGCTCTCACCCATTGTGTGCACCTGTTTTTCAACATATCTAACAGCATCCTGTACAAGAAAGCAATTCAAGTACAAGAGGAATTGACAAATCATGGCTGTGGGTTTATTGTATGCTGGGATACAACTACCAGAAAGATACTCCTCAATGTTTGATGAAAGGATAGATAAGTTACACCCATTCAATTAAATATGACAACAAACTTCTCAGCAAGAAAGACAAAAGAATAACTAAAGCCAGTGCCCAGGGGAGAAAGAAGAAAAAAGGGAAGAGAAAAACTGATACCTGGTTCACAATGTTATCCACTTCATGACACATTGTTTCAATCCTCTGGCAAATGTTGCCAACCCAGGCTATACCTTTAGATTTTAAATCCATTATAAATGTGTATATTATGCTGAATGCCAATAGTGCTTAGGAAACCCACTTACAGCACAGATACAATTCCCAGTTCAAAACTATAATCTTAACCTGCAAGCATTGAGATACATTCTCATAATCCAAATAGATAAACTTATCAAAATTCAAACAGATAATCGTATCAAAATTCAAATAACTTGGATACACCTAGAGGCTTAAGGCAAGAATAAATCTCAGTTGCAAAAGGTTACCAAAAAGCTGATGACCAGATAAAATTCAAGAAAATCAACTTGTAAAAATTTTGAAAGCGGAAAAGATTTAGAGTGCAAGAGAATCACGACCTTTGAATCAAGTTGAAAGAAACTGATTCAGCGTCTGAACATTTGTGGACATGTGTCCTAACCTTTTCATAAGGTTGAGAAATAAATAAATAAATTATCAGAAGTTATGCTATACTTGATTCGAGATAAACATAAAACAGCTAATCTAATTCTGATGCAGTCACTTCATCAGCTACACCGGTAAACTGAATTAAGCATTGAAGCTCCCCAAAAGAAAAAAAGTTGCGTCAAATGGCTATTAGGAAAAGCCTCTCATGCCAAATTCAAGATTTAAAGCCTCCAAATAAAAAAAGGAATATTAAATTACATGAAAACTGAAAGCAAAATTTTTCAACAATGACAATACGAGCATTAATATCACCAAATTCCAAGTGGGCAATCAACAACATCAATTCATCTGAGATAGCTCAAAAATCCCATTTAACCAGAGTTTTATTGTTCTTCTAAATTTCCCCCGTTCTTGCTATACAAACACACACAAAAACAATAACATACCAAAGCCAAGCAACTAATAAAAACACAATCTTTGACAGACATAACCCAACACATGAAAGGCGATCATTGAAAGAGGGGGGGAGACAGACAGAGAGAAAGAGCAATTGAATTACCGGAGAGCAAGAAGTAATGGAGAACAATGATGCTCATCGCCATAGCAGCTGGGTTTTGATATATAGAGAGAGAAGAGGGTTTTGAAATAAAGAGTTTTTTAAAGGAGGGTTTTATAGCTGTTTAAGTTGTAATTTCCCAACAGAGACAAATTAGCGTTTTTCCAACGTCGTCGTTTTATCATTCTGGACTATTTAAAATTTTATATATGGATGCATTTAATTAAAATTTTATTTTATATAAAAATGAGTTTAATAATTTTATATTAAATATTTATAATTAAAATAATTAGTGTAAAAATTTCGATAAAAATATATAATTTAATAATTATTAGGCTTATTTTTATATGAAATCAAATTTATTATAGTTAGACCCTCATGTATTTTCCTAAATATAGTTAATTTTATCAATAATTATTATAAATAATTTTAAAAATAGACTTAGTTAAATTCAAAATTAAAAATATTTTAGTATTTATTACTAATATCAATTTGTTTCAGACTATAAGATTTTGAATTCAGATTTTAATAAAAATCTAATAAATGATAGTTCAAGTTGATTTGTTACATTTTATTATATTAGGCCAACTTCCCAGCTGATTGGCTTGCTGCTCATGCCTGCTCCTTCCCTCTTGAAACGCATGTTTTTCAGTCTCCCCTAATGGCATTGTTTCTTTGTATTCTTTCTTTTCAGAAAAAAAAAAAATTAATAATAATGCTTCATTAAATGGATTTTAATAACTCTTTCGCAGCAATATCTTATAATAATTTATTAAAATTTAAAAATAATGTCCATGATTTATGGGTGCCCTTTTAGATCATATGTAGAGTTCTCATGAACATTCCCAAATAATTTGGGTGCTGATCCTCATTCTCTTGGTTTATCTGTTTGTAAGCTTGTGCATTTTTTTAATCTTTGATATTATAAATATTTTTATATATGTTCCTCTATATATCAATTGATAATAAATATATATACACTAAATTGTTATATACATATATATGAAATAGCTAATATATATAATTAATTTGGTCATTCAAGCTACTCTCTTATCTTTGCCTTGCTCTGATTTATGCCTTATATAACTTAATTAAATTCTTATATTATTTTTAGCATTATTATTAATCTATGCTAATCATTTTTTTATAATTAAAAATTTCAGTATAATTTAAACTTTAATTATACCCGTTTGATTTACAATTTAAATTGTATAATAAGTCTAAATAAATTAAAAATAATCTTATTTTAATTTTTAAATAAAAATACAAATTTAAAAAATATTGATTAAAAATATTAAAGACAAATATGCCATTAGAAATTAGTTGAATTAAATAAATAAATTAATTAAAAATTTTAAGTTGAACTTATAAATTTGAATCGTAAAAATTGACAACAATTAATTTTTTTACCTTAAAATTTATCTTGGTATCAGAGCCTGGTTATGTTTATATTATACATACTTCACTGGTGAGTAGGGGAGAACTTTTACAACTCTGGTATTTTCTCTTAATCTTTGTATCTCTGTTTTCTGCCATCTTCTCTTAATCTTGGTATATCGGCTGGAAACCAGTAACTGCTTAATTCCTTCCTAGAAGGTAGAGCGATCTCTGGCCACAACGCCACGTACCAAATATGGCTTGCCAAACACCTAACCTTGTTTCTGAAACTCATATCCAAACCCCTTCTCCCTCTGAGATTGTTAACCTCACCTCTTCTCTTTCTTTCTCTTCACCACTTCGAAGAACACTATCCTCCAGAATTGATAATCTCGTAGAAATATCCACTTTACCTGAAGATGCTCAGGTTGGAGAATCTCTCCTTCCTCTTCTCAGTCCATACAACATCTACAGACGATCTGGATCTTTAACCAGATCTATCAGATCTCTCATTTCATCTAGAAGATCTTTGTCAAAAGAATATGTTCAGGCCTCCAGGATGGATCAATGCTCTCTCCAGAGTTCATCTGCTGAACAATATGTGACTTTAGAAATCCCTCCTCAACTCATTCCTAGATGGAGACAAGAAGGGTTTTCTCATCTTCACTTTGGAGCTGTTCGACTTATCCTCAGTCTACATGGGAGACGAGGGCTTCCAGTTACAGCCAGAGTGTCTCTCCTTGATACACGGTTCTTGCAGTATGAACATGCGGTTATAGGAACCTGCCTCACCACCTTACATGCTGGGAGTGTGGTGCTGACATTCTTCCCAAACTATAATCTCTCGCTAAGAGATCCACATCTTAGCACTGCCCTTAAAGTTCAGGTTCAACTCACTGGCGCCGCTCAGGTGACCTCTTCGATGATGGCCACCTTACACCATCAAATTATCTACAGATTGCAGGATCATGCTGTAGATCTCTCACAGCCATCTGTTTCCAATGATGCTCTGCTTGTATTGGCTGATACTGAGACCACCCCAACAATTGTCCAGATACCTAGGCAACTGCCTAGAAATGAGCTTGAACAGCTCATCCCAAAGGATTGGTTGACCAATTACGAAAGGCTTCATTCAACCTCTCAGCCTATCCAGATCACAGAATCTTCCTTCAGACGGAATCCTGATGGAACAGTGCAAACTTCCTTCCAGCCACCACGGCATTCTACAGGATCCTTGCCTGTATTCCAGACCATGATGGTCCAGCCATTAGAGAAGGAACAGAACTATTACCCCATTGGAGCAGTAACACCAGACAATCATTACATCTATCCTCAGAAAATAGATGGTCACTGCCCTTGGGATCTCCCAGGTTCTGGAGCATGCGACGAAGATTGTGACTGTCATGACAATTACTGGGAAAATGAGTATGATCATCCTCTGTCTGACAAAAATTGGAGGAAGCTCACCAAACAAACAAGAAGAGCCTCTTGCAAGCCACAACGAGTTCTCAGAAGAGATTATCCAGATAGTAGCCCATGGATTGGTATCCATGAGGAAACCAAGCAGAAGAAGCCTCTTCCCATCTATGAGCTTGCCCTTGAGATCATCAGAAAGGAAGAAAAGAAACTACCCCCTCTTAAACCAGTTTCTTCCCCTCCTCCTGCACTTCCTCTGGTACAACCCTGTATGATGTTCTCACCTACCTCTTATGAAGCAGATTTTCCTCCATTAGCACAACAGACTGACCAGCAGACTAAAATCTCCACCAGGCCTTTCATTCACTCAACTAAGGTTGATAGTGAAGGTCAGACAACCCCGATCACTCAAGCTGAAGAAGTTTTGAACTGGCAAACCAAGAATGCTACTGTCCAGAATAAGACACTACAACGTATTGATTCCAAGATTGACCAGGTCCTCACCAGGACTCAGCATGTTGATCAAAAGATTGACTCCTTCACTGCTTTTTCCCAAAACATGTACAAGGACTTACAAAGCAGAATTACCCAGCTTGATAGAGATCTGAAGGCTTTGATCCAACAACGGAGATTTGGTGCAGAATTCAACCAAAAGGAACAGGAGATAAGAAGGCTGAAAAAACAGTTGGCCCAAGTTGAGGCAGATTTACATAAGCCCACAGAAGCTCCGGTCTCTTACAGCCCATTCAGCCCTTTCTCTGCTCAAACAACTCCTAATCCTTTTCTTCCTACTCCTGAACCTGCTTACTCCCCTTTTGGACCTTTTAACTATTCATATGAACCACCTCCAACATATCACCCGTCCCCTTTGTTCAAACCTGCTCCAACACTTGCCAGATATGAACAAAAGAGTCCATCTTCCTCAGAAGAATCCCATCCTCCAAAAAGAAAGATTGATAAAGGGAAGGACAAAATGTATCCTGATCCTCCTCCTCAGCATATGGTGTCCATACCCTCTGAGCCAGAACCAGAAGAAGATTCTTCTGATGACTTGTCTGATGACAGTGAGGACGGACGAATGGATATCACGACACTGCTCATGGCTGATCCTCAGCCAACAGCCTCCCAAACAGGTCCTTCACCAACCACAGATTCTACTAGTGGCACTACAGGCCCTACAGGACCTCCCCAAGACCCCCATGTTGAAATCCCAGATGATGAACCAATTCTAGACTTTGGACTACCAGGCGCTCCACAACAGCCCAGGCCCAGTTCAGGCCCATGGTTCACCTTAGATGATGTTCCCCCATCAAGGTGGAGAGATCGCCTTGCAGAATTTTAAGCTTGGCTTGATGTTCAAATGCTCCGGGAAGGTGCTGACTCCCACACTATACTCAGAGAATTTATCTCTCGAACTGTTGGCACATTGCAAGACTGGTTTTCCTCCATTGGAGAATATCAGAAAGCTCAATTTTGCCACCTGACTCCCTTACAAGCAATCAACGCTCTCTTTGCTGAGTTTCTTGGAGATGCATCTTTATACAGCAAGCAGTTAAGACAAGAGTTCTTTGATATGCGCTGCTGTTCTTTAAAAAGATCAGACATTGAGAGACACTACCAGCGCATGACTCAACGCTATTATCTGCTTAATGGATATAATGATGTCAACCTCAGGCATACCTACATTACCTCATTGCCAGAAGCATTACAACCAGAACTCCACAGAAGTATTGCTGCTACCAGAAGAGCAATGAATGCTATCACTATAGGGGAAATTCATCAAATGACTCTGGCCTGTCTTGACAAAATGTGTGAACAACAGAAGTTGTTCAAAGATATCATTGACAACAGCAAAGCTTTGAAGAATGTATGCCAGAAGTCTCACCTTGCCATTAAATGCAAGGAAAAGAACTGTGAATGCAAACCAAAGAAGAAAGCACATTACAAGAAGCATCCCTCTGAATTCAAACCCCCTTTCAAGCAAAAGAAAGGAAGAAGGTCAGTAAGATACTTCCGAAAGAAAAGGACGGGTACAAAGAAGTCTGACAGATGCTATATCTGTGGCAAACGAGGCCACTATGCCAAGAACTGCCCTAAGAACCCCAATAAGGCAGTTAAGTTATTACAACACATACAACAGGCTTCTCACATCTCCCTGAGCATGATGATGTCGAATCCTTGTTCTCTCGAGCAGGATGAGCCCGATGAAGATACGCTTTGCCCTTGGAATGGACATTGGAATGTAAGAAGATTACTCAATCACTTGGAAGAATCCGATTCGGATCAAGCCCATTACCCGTCTTACCTGGCCCAACATATCCAATCTTCCCAATCCACTTATGGCCCAGACACTATTCCAATTCCTTTAGTCCCGATTCATATTCTTCCCAGTAAGTATGAACGGCCCATTAGTGTCATTGGCTTCCTGGATACCGGGGCTCACAAGAGTATGATGAACCCAGCCATCTTACCCTCAGAATACTGGGTCCCTCATGAAGAATACTTTAAGGCTGCAGATGGAAATGTTTTCAAAACTAGCCTTATCACTAAGCACCCAATTGGAATCCAGTTCTTCCCCACTTGTATCCTTTGGACTAAGGTCATCGGGTCGGATCTTCCTGACAAGGATTTGCTAATAGGCTTTGACTTGTATCAACAGGCAAAGCATTTGAAGATCCTCCCCACAGGATTGAAATATAAGAGAAATTTTCAGCCATTTACTTCTGTCCCAAGGTTATATTCTCTGGCTGATGCCTCAGCTGAATTCCAAGAGCACAAGGAGCTCCTTTTAAGGTCCTGTGCTGACTCCCATGCACATTTTTACCATCACCATCCGCTATGGAAAAACCCGAAATTCTTTGTCAGTCTTCCGTTCAAACTCAATGAGGATATCAATCCGACAAAGGCTTCACACCCGGGAATGAATCCTACAGACTTGGCTTTAGCCCAAGAAGAGTGCAGACAGCTTCTCCAACAAGGCCTCATAGAACCCACTTCCTCCCAATGGGCCTGCCAGGCCTTTTATGTTGAAAAAAGATCGGAACGACTAAGAGGGAAGAAAAGGCTTGTCATAGATTACAAGCCTCTGAATCATTTCCTCCAAGATGACAAGTTCCCATTACCAAAGCCTGAAGCCTTGTTCACTCAACTACACGAAGCCCATATTTTCTCCAAGTTTGACCTTAAAGCCGGTTTTTGGCAATTGGGTATTAATCCCTCTGATAGGCCCAAGACTGCCTTCTGCATTCCTACGGCCCAATACCAATGGACAGTCCTTCCATTCGGCCTTAAGACGGCCCCATCAGTTTTCCAAAAGGCCATGACAAGGATATTCGAGCCCATACTGCATAGTGCTCTTATTTATATAGACGATATCCTTCTCTTCTCCAAAGATGTTACAACCCATAGGGCACTCCTCTCCACATTCCAACAATTGGTGGATTCCTATGGAATTATGCTATCAGAAAAGAAGAGCTCACTGGCCCAAACTGATATCGACTTCCTTGGAATGAGATTCAAGGATGGAAAATACCAACCGGGACCTCACATTGCAGAAGAATTACTGAAGTTTCCTGATAAGGACTTGACAGTAAAACAAATACAACAGTTCCTTGGTATTATCAATTACATCAGGAAGTTTATCCCGCATGTGGCCGCCCACACTTGCCAGCTGTCAAAGATGCTTAAAAAGGATTCCCCACCATGGAGGGAAGAACAGACATGTGCAGTCAAAAAATTAAAAGAAGTGGCTTTAAACCCGCCACCACTAAAAATTCCCAGCATTGGACACCGCATCCTTCAGACTGATGCTAGTGACACCCACTGGGGTGCAGTCCTCATCGAAGAAATTCAAGGAGAAAAGCATATATGCGGACATGCTAGTGGAGAGTTCCCAGAACCTCAGAAACATTATCATTCAGTCTATAAAGAGATATTTGCTGTCAAAAATGGGATAAAGAGATTCGAATTTCATCTGATTGGCCACCACTTCACTGTGGTTATGGACAGCTCATCTTTCCCAAAGGTTCTAGACTTCAAGAACAAGTCTCTTCCTGAACCACAATTACTGAGGCTTAAGGATTGGTTCGCCAAGTATAAATTCTCAGTTCAGCATATCAAAGGAAAACACAACTTGGTTCCTGACCTCCTATCCAGGCCTAAAAACCTCCACCTGATTCAGTCTTTCTCCACACTTCCTTTAATCCTCATGGCATCATCCTCTTCCTCTCCTCATACTCCTTCTCCGATGCACAATTTCCTGGTTCCTACTCCAGACAGTTTTCCTCCTGGATGCTCACCCAACCAGCCTATCACAAAGATGGCTAAGTTCACAAGAGATCATCTGTTTCATTACCTGAGTGCAAGAAACACCCTTAGGGGATTACTCCCCTCCTCGACTGTCTTTATCCCTGACAACCCTTTCCTCACCTGTTTCAGTATCCAACCTGGCAGAGAACTCATCCTAGAAGAACTATGGCTCCTCTGGTGCATGGTTACACTCTATTCCACAGGACTGGAATTCCCGCTCCTGGCCCTGTATCAGTATGTTATGAACAATACTAACAGGACTCTCCTGTCCAGGTTTCTAGAATGGTTCAAGCCCATTTCAGCATGGCGCTACAGCCTGAAACGCATCATAGATACCCATGGAATAGAAGACAGGCCCATTGCTGCTCAGCCCAACATCAGAACCCTGTTCATTTTTCACAGGCCTTTCTCTAGAAGGCCCGATGGACTCCTCTGGACCCAGAATACTGAATATGAGTGGAGGACTTACGAAGGGTCAATTATTGACAAAGATGCCATGGGACCCTTGAGAAAGCAACTAGCTGAGTACCTCTGTGAAATCAACAGCTATTATTGCCCCGTGCCTCCCCATGTGAATTGTACATCACTTGGTCCCATCCGGTCTCTCACTGATGAACCCATTGACTGGACCCATCCCATGTGGCAAGATTCCCAGGATCCAATGGACACAGAGTCACGAGATGCCATTCAGAGTGCTGACCCACCATCTCCTGTACACCGACAATGGCCAAAGGACTTTTTTGGAATCGACTCTGATGACTCTGACTTTGACACCCTTAATCTGTCTGCCACTCCATGATAAAAGTTAAAAAGTTTGACAGTCAATAATGTAATAATGTATCTGTCTTTATTTTGCTTTTCTTTATGTTGCTTTAAGAGTGTCGGTAGCCAGTTTCTAACCGGTTGCCTGTTATGTTAAGAGCCTCCTCGCCTATATAAGGAGTTGCTCTCTTCAGTTGTGTTCAGACTCAGTTTTCTTTCAATAATATTCTCTGAAGTTCTCTTCTATGGCTTTCTAAACTCTTCTCCTTCTCTCTGAAAATCTTTGAATGTGTATCATACTCTTATAACCAGAGATACGTATGCTCTACACTTGCCTCTTTAAGAGGATCCTGTGTATCAGAAATATCTTTGTTTTGACATTAAGGTGCGACGGTCCCATTATCACTTGTATAATGAACAAAAGGGCACAGCCAGAGAGTACCTATGGATAGGGAAGAGGCATAGCATGAGTTCATTATATGAGTGGTAAGGGCTCCCTGCTTATCTTGGAGTAACTGCTTAATTCCTTCCTAGAAGGTAGAGCGATCTCTGGCCACAACGCCACGTACCAAATATGGCTTGTCAAACACCTAACCCTGTTTCTGAAACTCATATCCAAACCCCTTCTCCCTCTGAGATTGTTAATCTCACCTCTTCTCTTTCTTTCTCTTCACCACTTCGAAGAACACTATCTTCCAGAATTGATAATCTCGTAGAAATATCCACTTTACCTGAAGATGCTCAGGTTGGAGAATCTCTCCTTCCTCTTCTCAGTCCATACAACATTGAATTTTAAACTATAATATTATATTATAAAATCAATTAATTAATTATTAAATCATTAAATTTATAATAAATTGACTCATCTTATCATTTGATTGCAACAAAAACAAAAAATATGTAAATAACCCATATTCAAAAATAATAATAATAGGTTAAATAAAATTTAGATGCCAATGTATATTTTAATTAAGTTTAAGGGTGTATTATATATTAGGTTTTTTATTTTATAAAATAAATTAATATATTTACTAATAAAGGAAAAAAAATTTACATACGCTAATATATAAATAAATAAATCTATAATTACTTTCAGCAACAATATTTGTTTGAAAGTGTTTATTGAGAGAAATCTTCTCTGGTGGGTTTTCCTTTGAGACAAAGAGTCTCATTCTTCTTCTGTGGGGATTTATTATAGCTTTTCTCTCTCTACTTAGACGTGGGTCTCCCTCCCATTTTTTTGAGGAATTATTAGGTATATTCGGTGTACATATATCTTATCTCACAATCATATAAAACTCACTTCTTATATGAAAAGAAGGACTCACTTTCTGTGAGAGAGGAAGTACTATTTTTTAGTGCACCAAGTATAACTAATAATTAGCCCATTTCTAATGGATTATATATAAATTATGGTGTGATTTTGTTAACTTCATACAAGCAATACAAAAAAATTTCCACATATACAAATGAAAAGTCTTTTTCCTGATTTGTCTTTTTTTTTTTTATTATTTAGATTGAATTTCATAGATTTAAAAAATAAATATATAAATTTATGTATTTATAAAATAAATTTTATTATATATTTTATATTTTAAATTTATAGTAAATTGAATTTAAATAAAAAAAATTAAATAATTATATTTTTGATAAAAATTAAATATTTATAAATTAATAATAAAATAAAAAAGGTGTAATATATGTACCACATAAAGTTAATAAATATTAAAAAAGCGTAATCTAATGAATCTAATTATTTCACATTTCCAATTGAGAATTAATTATGCTTAAACAAAGTGGAGAAACCTCACCACGGCATCAATCTCATTGGAACCAAAAAGAATATGAAATTTGAAAAATAGTTAAGAATTGAAAAGTGGTCCTCTCCACTGCTCAGCCGTCACCAGCCACACATATAAGTTGCACCAGTCCAAATCTAAAACTATCTCCACCATCAGCTTCTTCAGCACGTTGAATATTTAGTTCCCCTTTTTCGTAAATTTTTATAAATAATTATTAATCTCTATGGAGATCTGATCCGATAAACGCTAGATTGCTGCCATGCAATAGGGTCAATTAGCAGTCGTTAACTTCTCCAAATTAAAAAAATTAAAAAGGTAATCGACTTAATTTATAAAAATTAACTGATAAATAATTATATATTTAATTAAAATATTTATAAGTGATTGATAAATAATAGATATATTTAATAAAAAAAATTATTATTATCATTGACATGATGTACCAAATTCTGATATGTTGATTAGAAGGTTAAAAAAAGGTCTTATATCGATGAGAATGTCATTTTTTTTTTGAGAATATATTCATATACGAAAATATAAAATTTATTGTATCAATACTCTCTTCTAAGCAATTGCTTATAGAGATAAGCCTCGTAAATTTTGTAGGATTTAAATAACTATATAATACAATATAAGCATATTCACATGGAATGGAATGATAAATTAATAAATAAATTATATATAAATAAAAATAATTACTAAATTTAAAAAAAATTTATTTAGTAATTATAATTTTTAGACGACTCACTTATATATATATATATATATATATAATTTTTATTAATTTATTATTTCTTAAAAAATATCTTACATAGCCTTTTATCAAATATTTATTGAATGTATATTAATAATTTATTTTTTCCTTTTTCATTCATTGTGTCTATTAGCAAAATGCCAAAGCAAGGTAGGAGCATGAGGTTGCTTTTGCTTCATTTATAAATGTATATAGCAGACAATTGAAACGCTTTAGTGTTATTGGAAATTGGCGTTCTAGTGCTGGGCTGAGGCGTCTGTGACATAAACGTCACATAAGTTTGTCAACAAGTTCAAGAAGACCTTTCCAGACCTTCAATTACTGTTATGATCAACATACCATCGAATCTAACATTTTCTATACCTTTCCGTTTCAGATTTTTCAACGTAAACAGAAATGGAAATGCATTTCTTGAAAGTGCGTTTCTTGAATGAATAAGTAAATGGATAAATAATGGAAATGCATTTCTTAAAATTTAATTTTACAATCAAACAATCATTAATGCCTAAAACTGAAGTGAATTACATTTCTGGATACTCAAAACACACTAATTACGCATTAATAAGCCTTACTGTTGCCTACCCTCTTGAAACTCAAGAAGATCCTCTAACAATTTGTTATCCAAATACTCAAACTCTATTACTTCCTGCCCTCCAGAAGAACCCGCCAGGCCGTAACTGGCAGGAGGAGCAGAGCAGGAGGAGGAGGAGGAGGAGGAGGAGGAGGAGGAAGAATAAGAAGAAGAAGAAGCAGCAGAAGAAGAAGCAAATGATGGTGGAGAGGTAAGGCTGTGGTATTGGTATTCATTTGGGAAGTTGAGAATGGCCAAATGACCACGAAAAGCAAAAGCAGCTCTATCATAAGCTCTGGCAGCCTCCTCCTCCGTCTCAAACGTTCCTAGCCAGCGGCGTGCACCGTTCCTTGTTGGGTCACGTATCTCTGCAGCAAACTTCCCCCAAGGCCGTCGGCGAATCCCCCTGTACCGAGGCTCTCCGGTTGCCCTATGTTGCTTCTTTGTACTCTTGTTCCCTGCTTGAGATGCTTCTTCCATATTCTTGTTTTTCAGGCAGTGATGGAGGTAGAGGAACTAACTAAACGGTCTTTGATTTCAATTCTGGTGGCAAACAATGGCACGTTTTGGAGCAAATATTGATAATAGTAATTATATAAAAATATAAAGAAACATTGTTTTGTTTTCTACAAGAAAAAGAGGGTCTCCTTTGACGGTCGGAATCTTGGGTACTTGCAAGGAAACTTCTTCTTTCTTCTCCTTATTCCTTCTTGTAGGCAAATGCAAATAGAAATTTTGGTCTTTAATTATGTTCAATTAAGAATATATATTATTTATGATGAACCTTTTTCATCTTAAGATTATGTTCAATGCACTTGGGCAATTCATTATATTTTCATATGTGGATGCTGAGGTTTTCACTTACTTAATTGGATTTTGTTTCTTTTCATAAGATGTTCAATTAATCCATGGGCAATCGCTTTTAATTAATATACATAAATATTTATTAATATACAAAATTAAATATTTATGTAGAGAAAATATATTAAATTTTAGTATAAATATTTTATTTTAAATTAATGTAGAATAACATATCTCTTATGTTCAGACAAAAACAGATAAGTCTTATATATAATACAAACACTTTAATCAATATAAGATACCTATTGATATTATCAAAAATATTTAAAAATAAAAAATAAATATAGTTGTAAAAACGTAAACCTCCTTTCATACTCAATTAATTATTGATATAGTTCTATCATTAAATAATTTTAATTTAACTCGATCAATTAATTAGAATCATATATAGATCAATGAAAAAAAATTATTCATTTTTAAAATAATAATAATTTAATTATTTTTCCTTAATGATTGATAAAATATATATAAAATAAATTCAAAATTTAATAAATCACTACCAACACTAACACAATCGCATCTTATAAATCAGATTGTCCTAGCTAGCTAGGCAACTATATTATCTATATTCTTTAATTATTATTTACTTAATTTTGTTTTTATGGATTCTGTGTATCAAAATTCAAAAATCAATATGATCTTCTAGAATGACACCATTTACATGTAATTTGTGTAAGAATTCATTGATTAAATGTATAATTTAGAGTGAAAATAATTGACTTAAATTCTCATAAATTTTTAATTTTTAAAAAGATTAAAATGAAAAATTATTTGGGCTGTGGCTGCTGAGCATAACACATACTACAACCAGTTTTCAAATGAATAAAAAATTATTTGAATTAAAGCCTTCCCGAAAGGGAAACTAACAAAGTGTAGACACGAAATAATTAATGGATAAGGTCAAATTTATGTGAACATGGGTTTATAATTATTAAATTAAATTAAATATTTATATACAAATTTAAGTATTATATATATTTAATTTAATAATTATTAAATAATTTTTTATATAAAATTAAATTTATATTAAATATATTCTAATAAATAATAGAATAAAATATAGCTACCTTTAGTGGTTTAAGTTGAATTAATTAAAAATTACTTAAATAATCAGCCAATGGCTATAGACGACAAAGTAGAATTGTCTGTGACGGCTTGTAGTTTTGCGGACCAAGTTTCCATCTCCGACATAATTTATTCTTTTTTTTTTTTCCGATGGATAATAATAGTAAATGTTTTTTTTTTTCCTGATAACAATTCCAATTTAAAAGAGCTCGTCAACATCACAAACAAAGGTTTCCTCAAGAAATGTTGACTGCATAATTCTAAATAAATGGAATAAAATTTACATTTGCTTTAAAAATAATAATAATTCAGGTGAGATTGTTGTAAGTTATAAGGACTTTCTTTTATAAATATTATTTTAATTATTTTATAGTAAAAAAATATTTTTTATGAAATAAATTGCACTAATCATTTCTCAACTTATATAATTATTTCATTTTAATTACTCAAATTCAATTTAAATAAAATTCATCAATTTTAATTTTATTTCAGAAAAAAAAATCCCTTAACTTCTAATAACATATTTTTAGATTAAAAAAGAATTAAATTACTCTTTATCCTTTTTTTTTCTCTTATTTTTATAATTAATTAATTAATAATTATTATCATTAAAATTATTTTATCTTAACTAAATTTATTAATAAAATTATTAAATAAGTATGTGTTATTTATTATTAGTTAAATTAAAATTGTAACCATTTATAAAATAATAATAATATAATAATAAATTTTAAAATAATATTTTATAATATATATTATATTTTATCAATATTTTAGCTTTTTATATAATAATAATAATTAATAATTTATAAATGTATTTCAGTTAAGTATTAATTAAAAAAATATATAGCAAAAAATCTATATATTATTATATATTAAAAAGATTTTTTCAGTAACAATGCTAAAATTTGAGAAATTTTATTTTAATAAATTAAAAAATGAAATAACCATCAAAGTAAGAGACTATAGTCGTTAAGAGACTATATATAATCTGTATAATTCACTTTTATATATATATATATATATATATATATATTAGATTCCTTTTAATGATTTTAAGCATTGAATTTAATCTCAAAAGGGTGGGGATTAACTTAAAAAGACCATTTTCTCCTTTATTTATTAATAATAAAAACTTCAAATACTATTAATACTCCAAACAAATAAATCCTATATATGACAAGCAATATAAGGAAGAACGCAATGTCTATAAAATGCTATTGGTTAATTACACATAGAAAAAGTTGTAAAATTTGACTTCCATGATCACTTCATCAAAATGAAAGAAAATCCAACTTCCTATAATACATCCATTATAATATCATATATTTAACACAATCTATCACGAAGGCTTATCAAATCTAATTATAAAATTATTAAAAAGAAATTATCTGATATTTTTTTTCACACTTATAATTACTTATCCTTTATTTGAAAACAAAATTTTTATAAGAATTTAATTTAATTAATTATAACATCTATAAACGTAAGTGCAAACGTTGGATAGATGAAAAAAGTAAAAATAATCCTCTGTTGAATGGTTGGTTTCGAAGCTTATGTTCGTCTTATGTGCATACTTATATACACGCGAATCTTTATTTTCATCAATCAACTTATGCAATGAATTTGGTTCTTCTTTAATACAAGGGTCGTCAGCACCTTTAAAGGCAGATCTTAGGGGTTCTTAGGCTGCAAGAAAATGAGAAACCTACTTTTGTCATGTCTTTTCTCAATTTATCCGGCACCTATATGAATTTGGTTTTTCTTTGATAGTCGACGGCTTTCTTCTTTCAACTGAGTCTAGGGTTGATATGTTTTTGTCTGAAAAATCCACTTGGTTTTGGGCTGAAAGATTTCTCCTTGCTTGTTAATGGAACTCGTGGTTGTGCATCTACAATATTTGTTGTCTCCCCTTGGATGATGGCCGAACTGGCAGCTGTGGAGCTACTTTGTTCCATTATTTTTGTTCGATGTTCAGCTGTCTGAGTAACCACAGATGTGCAATAGGATTTACTCTCATGCTTTGGGCTTTTTGTTTTTTAGGCGTGGAGTATCGGTTTTAGTTAGCTGTTTCGATTAAAATAATTTTTATTTTTTTATCTTTCAACTTCGACTCCAAATGCAGCCATTATATACCGAGTTCATCTGTTCAATTAATCAAACGCAAACTGTCCACACCAAGAACAAGAAATTCACATAGGAAGGAAATATCTTCTTTATGCTATAGTCTTAAAATTCAAAACCTAACCAACAAAATGTAAAAACAAACTCACTTGTCTATTGAGAATGCCATTAGCCCTTGAAGTTGAATGCATACCAAAAATCAGTAGCAACAACAAGACTGGTACATAAACATAAAATAAAACTTGAAAAGAAAATGTTACTTAAATACATCCACCAAATACAGAATATAAAAATGAATTTACCCACCAAATCCAGAATACAGGGTGAATTTCTCTTGCTCTGTGATATATGAATAGGCCAAAGCCATGCTCTTTTGCAGTAATTATCTATTTAACATTGTTATTTAAGTTTTTACTGAGAAAAAAAACACCTTAAATGCATTAATAAGAAGATATAAAACAGTATTTAAAAAAAATAATTTTCCAAGACGCATGTCTCAATCCCAAATGATGAGCCTAGTCCCTGTACAATTCAGCAGTCCCCAACTGATGTCTATGGTCTGCCAAACAAGCTTTAACTAAATTGAAATGAACTGTTTCTAAGATTTCTCTCCTCTACATAAATGAGGCAAAATACATGTATGCAAGGAAAGAAAAAAAAAATCTATATAATCATGCAGCAAGCAAAGAGACATAAAAACCATATACACACCTAATACGACGGGCAAGTTGCGAGAGACACAATACAGATTGAATCCTCTACTTAAAATTTTAGCTGACATTTAATTCAATATTAGCACAAGTAGCGCCATGCAAACAATGATGACAAGCAAACATCAATAAATCATCAGCCAATCTGAACATTAAGACTATTAGCCTTGAGAAGATTACCAAAAAAAAAAAAAAAATCTTCCTTGGATATCTACACAGCATGCCTAGCGTCTTCCGATATCATTCAAGCCTAGTCTCCACCAGGCATGCTTCCATCCCTGTTTGAAGTGTAGTTATTCTGGTAGTTTGACTGTGCACCTTGGTGAGGCATGCCTCCATCGTTGGGCCCATTCTGAAAGTTATGCTGCATGTTCCCAGGCATGTTATTGGACCATCCTGGACTTTGAGGCACTCCTCCCATGTTATTGGGAGGCATGCCTCCAAAATTGTTGTGAGGTATTCCTCCCATGTTTTGTGGCCCACCCATATAGTTGTTGGGAGGCGGCGGTGGTGGCCCATGCATATAGTTGTTAGGGGGTGGTCTGCCCATATAGTTGTTAGGTGGTGGTGGCGGCGGCCCACCTGGTCCACTCATGTTGCTCAGTGGCACTCCAGCCATGTTGGATGTGGGGTTCTGCATGCCCTGATTGTCCATTGGAGCTGCCCTTGTGTTCTGGAAATCTCTGTTCTGCATATTTTCCCTTCTTCTTTCATAGTTTCTTGACCTGTCAAAGTTACGAGGCCTATCGTTGCGCCTATTTCTCTCATTTGCCCTGGCATTATTCCTCATCCATTCTTCATGGTACTTCGGATCATAGGGAACAGCTTTGCCATCAATAAATGGTTCCCCTATAAAAGGTGTAAAAGCTCATATCATGCACTACATGTAATAGCCAATAACAACAAAGAGCAAGTGTGTGCGTCTGCAGCGGAATCAGTATGACAGGAGGAGACCCAGTTAAGGAGGCACTAAAGTCTAAAGTTCACTCGACTATACAGCATAAAACATTTTAGCTGTATAATGCAGGAATAAGAAATCCTAAGGTGTCAAGATGCAGGCAGTGATCCATGTATCTGTGTCCCTCAAAGAAGAATGCAAAGCAGGCACCTTCAATTTAGGGTGTATGCTTCGCATAAGAACATGAATTTATTCTGTGTTAAGAGAGAAATGAGGTGGGTAGTGAAATCAATTAATAGCATGTAGCCCATCCCGCACCAAGCATTGTGTTTTTAACAAACTCCACACCCAGGACCCGATGCTCAAACACACCAAGCCATCCTCACCCAAAGATATGGTTCATAAAGCATTGTCCACTAAGTTCCACTGCTTTTACCCTTCCAAATCTTCGTCGCAACATTAATAGAATCCGAAAGATATGAATCATAAAGCATTGTCTACAAAGTTCCACAGCCTTTACCCTTCCAAGTCTTTGTCACAATATTAATAAATCAATTATAGAATCAGTATAACCAAGTGAATAACAAAATATTCTTAATTGCAGTTAAAAGCAAGAGTATCATTACTGGCAAGCCCTGAAAATTATGAAAACCAAATTGCAAAACCGAAGTAAATGACAACAATATTCCTCTTAAAACCAAGAAAACGGAAACTAAAGATAATATGCAACAGATATCTTCAATTCCTAGATGAATAGTTACTCTACTGAATACAGCAATATAGATGGGTTACTGCAGCACTTATGCCATGAAATAAAAGAAAACACCTCACCTCCATAATCTTTGTTCTTAACATCCAAATATGAATCAGGAAGAACCCAACGAACCCTGGGCAATTCTGAGAAGATGGAAGAAAAATACATAAGATATATTTCAAATACTGCCAATACAAACATTAACAGCATAAAATTAACACTTGGAAGGTAGAAATACTTTTAATCTCGTAAGAAAGCTCTTCAGACACGAGAGCTCCAAAAGCATAGTAGCATCTAGTTGAAACTGAGTAGATCTTCTTCCTTGCTTCTTCCTCACTGCAATTCAAACGCACAAATATAAAACCAATGGTATTATTAATAGCCAGACCAGTTTGCTTAGCAAACAAGCTGAAATAAGGCAGGCACATAGCGAGATACTGAAGGCATAAACTAGAAACAAGTAAACTACAAATGTAAATAAGAACCTATACTTCCCATGACCAACAAAAGCATGCCTAATGTGATCCCCTGATATGGTAAAATAATTTTAAGAATCATTTTTAAAGAAGAGCCTAATACTGATCCCAAACATCAAATTGAGACTGGCTGACTGCTTGCTTTAAATTAAAATACAAACACTACTTTCAAAGATGATATGCAGCAATCACTACCACCAAAGCTGTATATATGAATGAACAATCCATAAGCCCCATATACAACAGTGAGAGGCTGGTTTAATGTATCAGATAAAACATAAAAGCAATGACTACGATAGCATAATATATCATATGGCTGTTCTACAAGTGGGTAAATATCAATCTGGAAAGACTTTTACCAAACGGCAAGTAGGGGCGAGCAAGCTTCAGTTATAACTAAAAAACTGAACTGAACCATTCTTATTCAGTTTTTTGGTCTTTTCAGTTCAGTTATAGATATGTAAAATTTTTGTCTTTTTAGTTCAGTTAATTCTGTCAAAAAACCAAACTAATGGAACGCAACAAGTTTTTAGCCATATATATCCAGCTGCCTTTATTACCCAAGGTATTGCCGTTTTGTCTTAAGGCCCCAAATGCCAAGCCCATTAAAATCCCTAATTTTTTTACAGCTCTTGGCCCTTCCCTCTCATCTCTTGCACCTCCCTCTCTAAACCCTCCCTCCTCCCTCATCATGGCCTCCCTGATCGTAAAAGTAACACCAGAAGCAGTAAAAGTAAGATAAGGCCTAGCTCATCACAACATTATCCTCTTAATGTTGAAGTGAGCCAAGGCAGAAGTTACTCAGCTCACCAAAATTCAGCACCACGCATGCATGTATCTGGTCAAACAAAGGAAAAAGGAACCAAAGAGTACAATCTCCTCCCAAATAGGGGCACAACAACATAGAGGATCATTGCCATTGGTTCACCTGAAACAACTGATTACTAGACACTTGAGACAAGTTCAGAAATTCATGTTATTTTTTTCTTTTTCAAATCATAGTTATTAAAGGCTCAAGGCGCACTAAGGCACCAAGAGGTCCTGGAGCCAAGGCGCATGCGTGCACCTAAGTGAGGTGAGGCACAAAAAAAAAATTCATAAAAGTCAAATAAATTTGAATATTGCATCAAACTTTAAATAACATAAAACTAAAAATAATAATAACTAAAAAGCATTCAAGTACTAATATATTAAAATTTGAATAGTCTTTTAATGTCTCAAAACTAAAGTCAAGCAATTATAAAATAACTACTCTTCAATCTCCATCAAGAGTAGAATCATAATATTCTTGATCTTCTTCTACACCTTCATCATCTTGATACTTATCTTCAAAATCAATATCTTCATTATCTTCCTCACCTTTAAGAACTAAAGAAGTATTATTTAGTTCTCAAGTTAGTGGATGATGTTTTTTCTTTTTCCTTTTGGCATAGATCTTGAAATAGGTGTAGTTGTGGTAGTTTGATGAGTTTTGAAGACTAATTATCACCAGCGATACTAATTTCGAAAACTTCCTTGTGCATCAATATCGAATTCAGGTAGATCAACAAATTTTAAGTTGAGAAGTGCTTTTTATCAATGAAAGTGCTTGCCAAAGGTGGAAATAAATGTGCGCCTTTCTAGAGCCTTGCGCTTGAACAAGGCGCATGCATAGGCACATAAGGGTCTAGTGAATGTCACCTACTTTTCAATTGTAGAGGCGATAGGGTTAGAGCTTGGTGCGTTGTGTCCCTGAGACATGCCTTTAATAACTATATTTCAAATACGTGATGATTTCAAGTGTTATTTTGCTTTTTCAAGTGTGATGAATTGAGTTCACATGTTGGTCCTTTTTAGGTAATTCTAGGTTTTTTTAACTACAAATTTATATTCTTTTTTAGTTTTATTTCTTTCTTGATCTTGTATTCAAGCAAAATTGATGTACTGCACCTTCAGGTACAGAAATTTTTGCAATATGAGCAGCACCTCAAAGCGCTGTAGTGCTACAACATGTATGATATTGAAATTCAACCAATATTTGTGCAATTTGGATAGTTGTCACTTATCAGGTTATGATTTTTGGAACCAATTATAAGCTGTTCATTGTTTGGCAACATATATGAGAATTATTCTCATAAACACAGGCCCATAAATGCAGGTCCAATTAGGCTCAAGCCAATGTACCAAACCGAAATATTTGTTTCAGCTCAGTTTACACTAAAACATAGGTTCAATTTGGTTTTCATATTTTCAGATTTCGATAGTTCGGTTAGGAACTGAACCGACCAAATGCTCAGCCTACTATTGGGGAGCATTCAGAAAGTAGAAGGCTATACAAATACAACACCGCTAAGCATTACATTTACAATAGACATTTCCACCACTATCACAGCAACTTAATATATCTTATATTTTAACAATTGAAAAATTTATCTTTCAACAGGAATCTTCAACAAAAAGAAAAGTATATACTGTAATTTCAATGAAATTAGATTCCTTTCTTTTACCTCATATTCTTAAGCATATAACTGTTAGGCTTCATTCCGCTAGTTATGTAATAATTCTTCCACATTTGAATTATCAAGCAAATTGGGATATAGATATAGTTATTGTAATACTACGTCCTACTAGTAACAAACCAAAAAGCCCAAGAATTAAAGCTTGTAAAAACAAAACAAATGATGAACTACGACTAAAAAAAGCTACAAAACTAAGCTAAGTGGGTTCGTCCAATCCTACCCCAACTGATTTCCCTGTGAACGAGGAAAGATATAAATTATTGATCCGAAATTATATAGAAAAGAAAATAACTAATAATTTTTCCCATTTACGGAAACCAAATACCAGAAATCGAATCAACCAAGAATAACTATTAAACAACAAAATGACAGAAACCATTATTTAAAAATTGGGAAATAAAGAACATACCTGCCCACAACCATAGCCAGGGTTTTGATATAGCTATCAATTATTTCATCCCTCGTAGGATCGCCCTCTGGCTTCTCCATAACCACAAGCCAGTGTTCAAAGTCGCATCCATCCAGCAAGATAGTCTCTTTAGGAGGCCTGTTAGACCAGTTAGGGCTCGGATCATTAAGCGAGGACGTTGTAGTCCGGGTCGAGAAGGACCGAGTAGCTAGAGCAGGAGAAAGATTAAAGGAGGCGAAGCTGGCAGCGGCGGAGAGGGGCCGCAGACCACGGAGGAGAGAGAAAGAGCGAGAGACAGGATTGGTCGTGGGGAGGGAAGATAAAGAGCGAGAGAGAAGAGAAAGAATTAGCGTTTTGTTGGAGGATGTCGGCCTGCAGAGTACAGGGCGAGTGAAGAGGCGAACAGCCATTTTCTGATGATACCCTACCACTAGCAGAGAGACTGAGAAATGAATTCGTTTCGCGGGGTTTTATCAGGAACAGTCGAAGAGATAATGAAAATAGGGTTTTGAGAATTTAAAAAAAAAAAAAATTGCGCCTTGTTAAAATTCTCAAAAATCTGGACCATTTTTAAATCTCATTAAAATTTATTTTTAAATAACCGGAAGAATAGACCTGTTTTAAATTTAATTATTATTATTTAAAAAAATATAAATATATTTATTTTTATATATTTTAAATAATGATATATATATATATATAATTTATTTTAATTAACAATTTCTTTTTAAAAATTTAATAAAATATTTAAATTTTATTTTATATAAAATAAAATATATAAAAATTTATAAATATTATTATAAAAAATATATTTTATATTTAATTAAATATTTATATAAATAATTCAGATAATAAATATCTAACATGTAAAACTTCAATTCGATATAAATTTATTATATTTTTTAAATCTGAACCTGTTTCAAAATTAATCTATTTAAATTTATTTTATTAAAATTCGATCGATTCGAATACTTATAAAAATTTAATCAATTGTCACCCTAGTTTTGAGATGTTTTATAATAGAAAAAAATGAAAATTTTGGTTTAAAATTACTTATTTTCTAGAAAATTTAATTTTTAATATATTTTTAAAAAGTTATTTTTTAATTCTGTGAATGTGTTAGATTAATATATTAAATTTTCGAGTAGTAGAAGTATATCCTCACTTCAAATGTTAAATTTCCATTAAACATTCAATTCAATGAAACATATTTCATATTCACATAATAATAAATAAAATGTAATAAAAAAAATTATTAAAAATATAATAAAAATTTTTAGAAGAAATAATTTTTATATTCAACTTCCTTGAATTAGGCTCAGGAAGTTACCTCCTTTAGTTGAAAGGTTAGAAAAATAATTCTCACTTTCTGGGAACTAGAAGATCTCAAGTAAAGTTATTCCAACTAAACAAATCTGAAATTGCCAAATTGCCCCTTCAATTTAGAAAAATGGCATTTTAGGTTGTAATTGTCTTGGTGACAAACGAATTTTTCGTGATTATCACCGTTAGCAAAAGCATGATAAACTAGTAATGCTGTTAAATTTTTGCTAACATCGTTTTTTTTTTTTCTAATATTAAAATATTTTAATAAGAAGGTTTATAAAAAAAATTAAAATAAAAACATAGAAAGATAAAAAAAAAAAAAAAATGGAGACCTCCCTTTGACCGTCACAACCACCACCCATCCTCACCAAGAAACAATGAAAAATTATCAATACAGTGCGGCAGTGCCTCCTCTCAAAGGGCACATCTAAAGGAAGAAATGGTTTTGAAAATTAAATTACTACGTTTTAATAATAATAACAATAATTTCTGGACGAATAAAAACTATAATCAACGGGAACACCAGTTTAAGTACTTCCCCGACTGAAATTAACTTCGAGTTTATCCAGCAAGAACTGCAACAATAACAAGAATCGACTCATTTTGGATAATCTCATCACCCATTTACATTTACATTTCACTTGTGGAAAACGCTTAGCCTGCGCTATCTTCACTGCTCCTCTCACAAATGCCCACACATAAACAATGGAAGAAGTAACTTCATCATTGTTTGCTCATGCTTTTCAAAGAGTCAATTTAATCTCTGGGACATAAAATTTAAAGCAATAGTAAGAAATTATAAATATTGCTTCACTCTTGCTTATAATGTTGCACTACCATCATTAATTACGTCGTAATTGAATTTATAAATCTAGTTGTCATCTTTCGATACATATTAAATAAGAATATATTCATAAATTAATAAATAAATTATTATTAAATAAGAAACGTGACATATAATTTAGATTGATAAAAAAAAAATTAAGTATGTTTTGTTACGATAATAGAAGTAGATTATAATCAATCTAATCTCAAGTAACATAAATATATTTAGGAAGGATAATAAGTTAAATATTTGACTCGATTTAAATTTAATGGAATTAAATAGTTTATCATAGAGTTTAAAACGAGTTTAAGTTTAATAATTATTATTTAAGTCAGGTTTGAGTTTTATATATTTAATATATTTAAATTTATTTATAAAAATTATCAATTAAATATTAAAATAAAATATGTTTTTATAAGTTTATTAAATTTTAAAATATATAAAATATAAATTATCAATTAAACATATATAAAATTAAATAGCTTTGATAATAGTAATTAAATTTAAAATGAGCACCGATAAGAAAGAATAAATTATAATTAAATTTTAAATAAATTTAAATAATATTAAATTTTAAATAAATTTAAATAATATAAAATTAAATACATTTATCCTATCGATTTTCATCCCTAATCGCATTATCCTTCTCGGTCTCCAACAGATGAGTTGAGTTGGCAAATTAAGGTAGGGGAGGATGGTACGCCACCAACACCAACTCTACGTAGTCAATATTCAGCTTACCAGAAATACTTCACAGAACCAACTCATTTTCCTTATTTCTTGCTCTTTCTTGCAAAACTCTAAACTTTCCAAACCCTACCAGAAATCCCACTTCCCCAATAAAAATTGAAGCATAACCAAGTCAAGCTGCTAGCCCACGTTGAATTCATGCCTTTGAACTATTGGTTCTTTTAGATTAACTTGCTTTGTATGGTAACATTTAGATTGGTGAATTAGCTCATCTCTTCCTCTTCTTCACGTATCTCATACGGCATATTAATCTTCATCCACTTTCTCTACCATTCTCTAGACTTCCATTCTCTCAATGAAAATGCCGGTGAAGGCATCGGTTTCCGGAGGCTGGAAAAGCTCATATAGACTAGAAACCAGAAATTTATCCTATAAGTTAAGCAGCAAATTTGATGAGCTCAACTGGGTTTGTTTTGGTAGGACTCAACACAGGGTTCCTAATAAGTTCATTCTGAAGGATGTAAACTGTGAAGCTAGGCCTGGAGAGATTACTGCAATTGCTGGTCCTAGTGGAGCAGGGAAAACCACATTGCTAGAGATTCTAGCAGGAAAGGTTTGTCCTCGTGAAGGGTCTCATCAAGTTCTGGTAAATAACTGGCCTATGGATGGCAAGCATTTTAGAAGACTATCCGGGTATGTCAGTCAAGATGATGCTCTATTTCCACTACTGACAGTCCAAGAAACACTCATGTATAGTGCACTTCTAAGACTACCAGGAGGACAAAAAGAGGCTGCTAATAGAGTGAAAAAGCTGATGAAGGAGCTTGGACTGGAACATGTTGCTGCTTCAAGGATTGGCGAGGGATCAAACTGGGGCATTTCAGGTGGTGAAAGACGCAGAGTTTCCATTGGAGTTGATTTAGTTCATGACCCAGCTGTTGTTTTAATCGATGAACCAACTTCAGGTTTGGATTCAGCATCAGCTCTTCATGTAGTGATTCTGCTCAAGTCAATGGCTGTTAATCAAGGTAAGACCATCATTTTAACCATTCACCAACCTGGATTTCGAATCCTCGAGCTGTTTGATCGGATTATTTTGCTTTCAAATGGATTCATCATGCATAATGGTTCATTGCATTTCCTCGAAGAGAGGCTTAAATTTGCTGGTCATCACATTCCTCGCCATGTCAATGTGCTAGAATTTGCCATTGATGTTATAGAAAGCTTGGAAGACCAAAATTCGGTCCCCATCTCTCTCCAGAGCAATCATGAGGAAACCTGTATAATGGGAATTCCGCAAGAAAAGCTTCCCAGCTGCCGCTATCCCAATTCAGTACTTGAGGAGGTTCTGATACTAGGACAAAGATTCTGCAGCAACATTTTCAGAACCAAGCAACTATTTGTTACAAGAACAATACAAGCATTAGTGGCTGGATTAATACTTGGAACCATATTTTTGAATGCTGGCAATGAAACCGGACAGGTAGCTTTGCAAACTCGAACTGGGTTTTTCGCCTTCAGTCTCACCTTCTTGCTGTCTTCCACAACAGAAGGATTACCAATTTTCCTGCAGGAGAGAAGAATACTAATGAGAGAGACTTCAAGAGGAGCTTATAGGATTTCTTCTTATGTTCTATCAAACACTCTTATCTTTATTCCTTTTCTTCTATTGGTTGTGCTTCTTTACTCTACACCAGTGTATTGGCTAGTTGGTTTGAGTAGGGATGTTGAGGGGTTTCTTTACTTCTGTCTAGTGGCATGGATGGTGCTTTTGATGTCAAATTCTTTTGTAGCATGTTTCAGTGCACTAGTACCAAACTTCATCATGGGAACATCAGTGATTGCAGGGCTAATGGGATCTTTCTTTCTCTTCTCTGGGTACTTCATATCAAAGAATAACATTCCCAGTTACTGGATTTTCATGCACTATTTGAGTTTGTTCAAGTACCCATTTGAATGTTTCTTGATAAATGAGTATGGAGGAGAGAAAGGTAGCAGAAGGTGCATAGAAATTGATAAAGGAAGCTGCAATTTGGATGGAAGTGGGTTCTTAAGGCAGCAAGGTCTGAGAGAGTCTCAAAAATGGAGCAATATAGGTGTCATGTTGAGTTTTATCATTGGGTATAGGGTGATATGTTATTTAATTTTATGGTATAGATATTATAGATTAAGCAGATAAAATTCTTGATATAGGCATTTGTTGATGTTCTTTTTAATTATTTTTATTTTACTCACTTAGAAATAGGAAACATCAAGGCAATGTATGATCTTCATACACAATTTGTCTATTTGTTTATGATAATAAATAAAATCTTGCCATGTTTTTGCTTTGACAGAAAAGGAAGGGCTAACCCATTTTTTGATTATCATGATAAAATGGTGGTGCTAAGAATTTTGAAAAATAACTAACTTGCTTTAATGCAAGTGAAAGAGTTTGTGATTCCATCTGCCCAGAAAACCCTGTAGCATCTTGGATGGTCACTCTAAGATAACAGGAGAACTACCCAAATGAGGACAAATTTCTCTTCAATTTGAACCTAATTTGATGAAATCAGATTGTGTAGCACATTTCTTTAACCAAATAAATCTTCGGAATGAAAGCATAACTTAAAAAAATAAAAAAAACTTATATTGAAATTCTTTATTTAATTGTGACTTTTTTTTGCAATGATCTTCTTCATCTTAGCAATGGAGCTGCTTCAATGTTGAAATCTGGGGTTTTTTTTTTTTTTCGAGGTATCATATCTTCTCTCCGACATGCAAAAGTGTGCTTTTGTCTTCAATATTATGGATCAAAACATATATTTGATTTTCTTTTTCTTTGATACTTTCATGGCATTTAGCTGATGCAGTCATTCTTGCGCAAATTCATAGATGACCAAAACATGCAAGTATTATGCGTTAATAAATGGCTTACACACACACACGCACACACACAGATAGATAGATACTGTTACATCTTACTAGATTAAAATTTACTATATATGTTATTCATATATTTCTAAGTGAAAAAAAGACAAAAAAAAAAAAAAGTTTTCAAAAATTTTACCCTATCATCTTTGTCATTGTTTGATGTGCTATGCTGATTCTATTAATGATTCACCGTAGTCCTAGGTGATCTTAGAAAATGACAATTGAAATTTGGAAATTTATCTGATCAAATTTCCTCCAGAGCTCCTATGGTTTGCTAATGCTTTTTTAATTGCTGGTCTTGTGGGCTATACTAAAGTTTATTGCTTCAATTAATTTTGTCTTATTTCCCATCTTCCTGTTACAGACAAATGGTGGCAAGCAATGCAATTTTCTGGTAGATTACATGGAAAATAATCATCCTGGCATCTTTTGCAATGTGAACATAGAATCTGATTTTTCTGGTATCCAACGTTTTGTAACAGGATTTTGCCAATGATCAAAATCACTGGCAAATACATCTCTATATTGGCTATTGGAATTAGGAGAAGAACAAGTTAAGGTCAACTTTCCTTGTTTGGTATAACTTTTAGCAAAATTTAAGTTTGTTGTTTAACTAATATGAAATGGAAATCTTCTCCATCTCCTTCATTTCAATTCTCTTCCTCGCTTATTGAACATTGTTCTCAATATTTGAATGCTTACCATACAACTGCTCTTACCGTGCAATTCGGGCTTCATTCCAACTGATGCTAGGAGGGATAAAAGAAGCTGCTTATACTGTAAGAAAGCTAATGAAGGAGCTTGGACTGGATCTTGTTGCATAATCAAGGATTGGTAAGAGATCAAATTGGAGCCTTTCAGGTGGTGAAAGGCTTAAAGTCTCGAGTTTAGTGGTGGTTGATCAAGTCAAACCTATTGTTTAACCATCCACCAACCTGGTTTTCAGGTCCTTGAGCTGTTTGTGCTGCTATCCAATAGATAATGGTTCATTGCATGTCCTTGAAGAAAGGCTTGTTTTCACTACTTATTATGGCAAGCTCGAGTTTTTATTTTATTTCAGGTCCTTGAATTTGCTGTTGGTGTTATGGAAAGCTCGAGTTTACAAAATTCCATGCATCTCAAGGAGGTTTCGATGCTGGGACAAAGATCTTGCACCAAAATTTTCAGAAATTATCTGCTGTTTGCACCCAAGGATAGTTCAATTATTAGTGACTAAAATGGTACATAGAAACCATATTCTTGAAGTTTCACCATGAATCAGGATAGGTTGCTTCACAAGCTCAAATTTGGTTTTATGCTTCCACAGCATAACGTGCATCAATGTTCTTTTTTCTACCTCACTCGTTGGCAAGTCGTCCAATCGGTTTAAAAGGGTGATATTGATGGATTTCCTGCTTTTTAGTAAAATTCTTTCATAGGATATACTGGTCCACAAGTGAAAACTTCACTATGGGGGCTTATTTTCACTTTTCAAGGTTCTTCATTTGAACAAATAGCATGCCTTGTTAGCTTGTTGGTATCCACTTGAATGGCCGTGATAAATAACTAAGGAATAGTTGCAAGGGACGAACACGTGCATAGAATTTGCTACAGGAGAATATACTATTATTATTATTATTATTATTATTATTATTATTATAGTTTTTGGGATCTAAATGTATACAAGGGTGAATTGTGTAGTTTTAACTCATAAAAATAGATAAATAAATAATAAACTAAAAAAAAAGGGTCCACTTTATTTTTTTGTTATACAAAAAAAAATTTACAAGGAAAACCTTAATAATAAACCGACAAGAAAAAAGAAAAGGGAAAACAAAACAGTGAAGTACATGTTAGTACTTTCTAGGGAAATTCCTGCTTTAAAGCATAATATACCATGCTATTTTCTATAAAAACAAAAACTAAAAATAGAAAAATAGGGGAAAAAAGAAACTTCAAATCCAATGCTATTTTCTCAAAAAAAAAAAAAAGAAAAGAAAAGAAAGGAAAAATGGGGGAAAAAAGAAACTTCAAAATGCCACAAGTCAATTGCTTCGATCATATATGGAATTGAAGGTCATAGTAGCATGTGAGGTGGCCATTGCTGATGATGAAGATGAAATTTCCAGCTTACTTGAACCAGCAGAGTCTGTGTAAGATGAGTTCTTTACTTTAGCTTTATCTTTGTGGTCTTTGTCACTTCTGACACCCATGAACTCAGAAAGCAATCCAGGAGTTGATATCTTATCATCATTCACATCGATCTCACCCCTTAGCATCTTTACCACAGTAGACATAGTTGGCCTGAGTTTTGGCATGTTTTGTGTGCAAAGAAGACCAATCTTCAGATATCTGCAAGCTTCTTCTGCATCATAATCCTCATTCAATGATGTGTCTACCAGACTCACCAGTTCTCCTTTCACATGCATTTGCCATACCTGCAGTTTGCATTTAATGATTAGATTTCTACACTTCAACCGAACCAAACAGAACAGGATTAGAGCAGACATTTGATTGAAGAAAGTGAGACAATTTAATTTATTAAGCTATTGGATTAAAAAAAAAGAGTATCCAATCCCTACAGGTTATATCACAATATTGCACTAAGGCGATCCAAGTACATTTGACCCATTAGCAAATTCAGCTGTTGAAACTCTGACTTTTTTATGGTGTTTGGTTTGTAGTATACAAGCACCAAAGCCTTTTTCTTGAATGCTACCAGAAGTCATATTGCCGAATCAACCTCTAAGTTCAAGGCCATCAGGAAAACTGATTCCCTCGATTCACATTTAATATCAGCAAAAATACACTTATAGAAGTCCCTGAAGCATAAATCAGTAACAAGGCCAGAAAAAGCATAAACCAGTAACAAGGCCAGAAAAAGTATACTATCACACAACAATTACCAAAAGCAAACTCTAATTCTTAATCATTTGAGCATTTCTCTCCAACCAACTACTCCAAACCACCCAAGCAACATTCCTCCTACCACTAGCTTTATATATTTATTCCCCCTGATGTTTCCAGACATGCTCATTTTTCCTCAAAATCACCAAATAAGCAATTTCTAGTAGACCAAAGGATAGTGCAATAAAGAAATTTATAAGAATGGGAATCGCTCTAATTATAGCACATAACATATACGTCCAGAGGCAAAATAAAAGCCCCACTTTTGATGGAACCACCTTTAAAAACTTGATTTGCTAAAGAATAATTGAAACACAAGTAATATGAGTAGAAACGAGATTTACATAAATAGTCAAGAACTTTCCAGAGTCCAAATTCTCCAATTTGAGATAAGCCTACCAATCTACGCTTTGATACAAGATAGAAAACAAAGAGAAAAATTAGGTAAGCAAGAAAAAGAATAAACTGTTGTTCAGTGACAAGAATGTTGAAGGCTCCGCAAATTAAACACCATTTCCTCAATTGACATTTCTATCCTTTCAATTTAAGCCTTCCACCTCATTTCTAGGTTTTATAGTTTATATTTGCTAGGATTTATTATTTTAGTTTCAACATAATTTTCTTATCTGCAACATAAACAACTAGATATTGGAAATCAATCCCCAAATTTAAAATAATTGACACAGTCTTCACTCACAAATCTACCAATTGGGCTAAACAGTCATCAAGGAGAATCTCCTTTATCTTTTGCATGACCATGGAAAATAATTGTCTTTATTGCCTCTTGTACCACAAAACATGATTTTTATTTCAATTCCAAGGACCACTATTAAATAACAATGTAGTGAGCTCAAGAAGTCCATACCCTTTCAAGAAGATATTGCTCTTCTGGGGGTAACCGCCTGTTCGTGTTGGCCCTCCCACAAACAATCTCCAGGAGTAGAACCCCAAAACTGTATATATCTGCTTTCCTTGTCAACTGGCCTCGAATAGCATATTCAGGTGCCAAATAACCTCTAAATAAATCAAAACAATGGCAGCACATACTTCAATGAAAGAAAAAGAAAGTTTGATATAATTGAAGAAGTATTCCTGCTTATTCTATCCCAATCATACATCATACTATGTTAACAAGTGGTCACATTATCACAGTTTAATGAACCTGATGACAAGTTATGACAGGCTCCAAACTAATTTTTAAGTCTAATAAATCACTAAAATTAAGTGAAATATCAGCCAATGCACGATCCTTACACAGTAAAGTATCAGTGTTATATGATCTCACCTGAGATACATACAACATGGAAATATCTGAGAAATAGTCCAGGAAATGGTTAAAGTCATGCACATTAACAGGGTGTGATAGAGTATACAGACTTACGCAGTTCCAGCAACACGTGTACTTATATGGGTCATATGGGCTGGGAAAAGCTTAGCAAGACCAAAATCTGAAATTTTGGGCATGAGGTCTCTATCAAGGAGTATATTGCTTGCTTTAATGTCTCTATGAACAATATGTGGCTGGACTTCTTCATGAAGAAATGCAAGCCCCTGAGCTACACCAATGCATATTTTACGCCTTGTTGGCCAACTGAACTGGATGCTGCTATGGCTTCCACCTTAAAGGGGAAAAAAGTACTATTTAAACGTTAATAAACTCAAATAAAAAATGAATGTTGAATTTACCTAGAAGTGTTTGCGCAAGGCTGTTATTCTCAAGGTAGCCATAGACCAAAATTCTATGATTTTCTTCAGCACAACAACCATACAACTTAACCAGGTTATCATGCTCTATATCTGCAATTAACTTTATTTCTGTCAAGAATTCCCGCAGTCCTTGCCTTGAGTCAGCTGATAGTACCTTTATGGCAGCCACAGTCCCATCTTTGAGACTTCCCTGTCCATTTACAAGAACATCTTACAAGAGTTGAGCATTGGCATTGAAATCAAGGGACCTATTCAAGCAATCATAAGTTCTTTGAAAGATTTCAATAGTCTCAACACAAGCAATCACCTTGTATACACAACCAAAACCTCCCTCTCCAATTTTATTGGCTGGAGTAAAATTTTCAGTTGCAATTCGCAATTCTCTATAAGTGTACAAGGTTGTGTTCTGAATGCTTGAAACCACTGTACCATTTAAAGTCATTAGAATTTTCTGTATACACAAAACCATACAAAAGGAAGAAGAAATAGAGAAGAAGAGGACAAAGACTATAGAATCATAGAAGATTATGTAGCTACTGCCATTTCAACTCAGTCACCTACATTGCCATAAATGGGCCCTAACAAAAATTAATGCATTTAGTACAGGGAAAATACAAAAAAATACATGTGGTTGGGCTATTTTCAAGTAGTAATGTGGTTTGAATTTTGACAAACCAGTACCCTATGGTTAAGTCCGTTAGCACTTAAGCAGCCATTAGTACTTAAGGTGTTTGAACCTTCTTTGCTAATGGACTTAACCCAAGGTCCACAATGCTACTCGACAATAGACCACATCACAGGGTACAATTTTCACACAGACACACCAACAATTTAAGCATGGACTACTCTATAAAGCGGCATACCATCATCAACTTCTGTCGTATGTCTAGGTGGGGAAGCTCCCTTCTTTTTGAAACATGAATATAAACAAGTCATCACCAGGTTGCTATGCAAACCAATATCTCCAATGAAACTTGTATATTGTCCTGCAAAAGCAAAACATTAGACATGTGACCCTGCAACCCAATACCCCATCAAAATGAGTTATTCTTGCTTTACCACAACTTGTTAACCGTTACCAGTAACTTGGAAAGGGAAAATGTAAAAAGCAATTTGTCAACTAAATATAATAGTTATGGCAGCAATGGTTAAACCCCACACCCTCCCCTTCCTCCCATTAACTGATATTTTATGCTATCTACTAATCTACATTGATACATCATACATATACATTCGTATTTATGCAACGATGAAGATAGATAGGTACGCAAGTCTTTTGACACAAAATAAACAGCCCCATAGAAAGGATAAAAGATATAAAAGTCCATCATATTTTGTAATAAGCTTGTGTTTAAGCATAAATATAATTTCAGCTTTTAATCAATTTCAAGAACTTATTCACAGGAAATGTATATTGAAAGGAAAATAATAATAATAATAAACCACCATGACTAACTGTACTGAGCCTGAGTAGCCAAGCTTGCAAAAATTCCAAGTCCTAAACTACCCATTGAGCTTATGATAATAATAATCATTTGACAACTTCATTTAAAAGTTCAATGCAAAATTTCTATAACATATATAGAAGGACAAAGATCAGGGATAAAATCCTAAAATACCCTGTAGTCAACATCCAAAATCTAACTCCCCTTCCTCAATCATGAGCTAGCGGACACACATATAGTAGTATAATATTGTAACAACCTGGAAAAAAAATAGAAAAAAAAAAAAAGAAAAAGACAGAGGGTAGGAAGCAGAACACATGGCATAAAAGAAAGAGAAAATGAAATAACCTTGTTCAGAACATAGATGTCTAATTCCATTTGTAGAGATCACATAAAATTAAAAACTGTAATGGAGTGAAGGTAGTAATTTTCGATTGAGCTGAAGCAGAGGCACATATAAATTATGGGTACACAAATATTGTATAAAATTCTAAAGAAGATGAAAAAAGGAAGTAATTCAAAGAATAAGAGAACTCGTCCACAAATGCAGCTCAGAGAAGTCGTCAGACTTACAACAGACCCTTCAAAATCCAAAAAGCTTAATTATGATAGAATTGAAACTGATAACAAGCACCTCGAAAGGAATTACCATAATTGGATCAGGAAATCTCTAGTTAAATTTGCACATGAAACAAGAAATTATAATCTAAACCATATAATAAAGCCCGCATCACCTTCTTAATTCTTCAACAGCAATTGAAATTTCAGATTACACACAGCAACACAAAAGTGAGAGAGAGAGAGAGAGAGAGAGAGAGAGAGAGAGAGAGAGCAACTTTATTAATCATTTGAATGGAATGGAATGGGAACACAGGAAATGAGAAGTAATCAAATATCGGTCAATGAATTAATTTTTTTTTTTTTAAGAAAAGTCCCTTTTTTTTCCTAAGTAATACGTTGACTTTTCAAATTTCGCATCCTCTGAAAAAAACTAGAGGCAAGAGCAAAACCCATGTTTTATTTTGCTTCATTTTCTTAGACATCGAACAAAAACAAAAATTGAAGCTTACTTTGCTTTGCTTTAGTTGGTGTTCCCAGTTGGGCAAATAGCAGAAACCTTGGAAGAATACACAGCACATACGCAGGTCACTAAATGCAACAGACAGAGAAGGGTAATCGCCTATGTAATGAATACTAAGATGACAAACGTACATCTCTCCTGTTCTTGGTCGTTGGCTGGCTGGTACTGGCATTGAATCAACGAATAGAGAAGATGACAAAAGGTAAAATGTCAGATTACTCCTCTTCTGTTTGCACCACAATAAATCATGTATTACAATTAAAATTATTACATAATATAATTATCATTATATTTTTATTTTTTTAAAATAAAAATATAATTAATATAATATAATAATAATTTTAATTTATTTATATCACTAATAATAAATAATAATAATTATAACTATTAATTTATTTATTTATAATAACGAACTAGTAGTAATAATCGTAATGACAGCGATAATAATAATAATTATAATAATGATAAAAATGAGATACAGTGATGATGAAGATAATAATAAAATAATAATAATAATAATTAAATAATAATAATATTAAATATTTAATATAATTATAATTATATTAAAAATCTTAATTACATTATATCAAACATACCCTAAGTATCACTGAGTATCCCTCCGTAATGTTTTGAACTGGCAGAAGGCAGCATAATAAGTAGTTTTCTATTTTTTTTTCCTTATTATTATTTCAATATCGAAAAATATAATAATCAGTGAAATTAAATCTGAGATTCACTTGTATAGAGTCTCAAAATTTTTTAAAATTTTTTATTGAACATATTAATGTGTTTATATTATTTTTTTATATGAATTTATGTAAAAATATGATATTTTAATTTGTATTTTTCTTTTTAGTTTGTCCAAAAATGAATTTTATCTTTTATTTGACTTATTTATAAATTTATTTACTAATATAAAATTTCACATTTTATGAGTAAAAAGGTCAATTAATTGATTTTATGAAATGTGGGAGACTAAAATAAAAAATAATAATAATAATAATTTATCCTATTGAAAAGAGGAAAAAGGAAAACACAAATGCTTATTGTATCCAAGCAACAGTAATCATGGAGAAGTACCGAACTGTCTACTTCTCACTCGTACTACTGAGGTGAAAGTTAAGATATTTGGAAGGAAGCCATTGGAATTAAATTAATTTTATTTAATTTTTATTATTAAATTAATTTTTAAAAAATAAAATATTTTATTTTTTATAAAAAAATAACTTGTTTAGGTGAATTTAATAAATTGTATCTCTCTATTAAATATAATAAATTTATTAATTTATTTTCTCATTATTATATTTTTAATTATTTTATAAATATTATTATTCTTTTAATAAATAGATATTATTATTTTTTATAATTTAAAATTTTATTTTCTAAAAATTAATTTATATATTAAATATATTTATATCATAATTTTTAATTTTTTTAATTAAAGAAGGCGAGGAGCCCTAAGCAGCTGCCCTGATTTCTTGAAATTGGACATTTTTCTATTGCCTACTTCCCTATTCTAATTGATCTTCTTGCCCCTCAATTGCCTACTGACGAGAAAGTGAAATCGGTACAATCCTTGCTTGAATCGTGGATGAACCAATGCCAAATGTCCCTAATTCTTACCTTAAATCGATAGTTTGCTAATTCTTCCCTTTTTTTTTCATTTGATTTTTCCCCTAATCTTATCCTTAAATTAGTCTGCGATTGAGTTTGAGAAATGCTAATTTGCAAGCCAAGGCTAACATGAGCAAAGCTGCTCAGGTAGAGGTAAATGAACTTGCTTTTGCTTGGTATGTTTGATGACCCATGTGCTGGTTGAATCAGTTTTATAACTTGTCCCTCTTTGTTGTATCTTTGTTTATAGAAGTATGACAATTAAGTGAGGTTTGAACTAAGGCCTGACTTTACAATGACTGTTTTGATTGTAAAGAGAGCTTCTATCGGATGGTGGAAAAGAGTCCACAATTTGCAGACTCAGTTTGCAGTATGTATTTGCTTCATTGCTTTCAATGAGATTAATGTAGCATGTTGTGTACATATTCAATGTTCTCTAGCTATCATGTAATGTTTATCCCTTGGTTGAAGCTCAAGGTGTAAACAGGTAGATGGGTTGGGATTGGTTTAAGTAATGTACCGATAATTTTTACAGTGAATTGCAAAAAGTCTAATAGGAAAACCTATTTTGCAGTATTTTTAACCTAGTTTTTTTGCTCTCAAAAAAGGGGGAAAAACTTTGTAAAGTTTTTCAACCATATGTCATCAGATATTGCCCTACTCTTTATGTTGTTTTATGGTATATGTTGTATGATTTTAGTTTCTTTTAGAACAAAAGACTGGGATGACATCTGCTGAAGAAAGCATAACGGAGAGCCTTTGCCACACTCATCAGCTAATGTTTCAGGTTAGTTGCTTGTTCCCTCTTATTGTTTATTTGATGCATTTATCATTCATGATTTTGGGGATGGATTTTTATTTGGTTTCTCATGGTACTTCTATTTACAGGAGGTTGAAAGAAGTGCTAGCACACTCATGACTTTTGGTACGTGTTTTTATATTCTTCCGCCAGTTAAAACCTAGTCATTTCACTTTCATTTAGTTTAACAGAGCAAGAAAGATGGTGAAATCGAAAGAACTTATCAGCTGTCAGATATGAAGTGAATCAAATTTAAGATGAAGACAGCCAGCTAGATAACAATCAGAGCAAGTTCTACCTTCTAGTGACCTTTTTTGTTCAGGATACCAAAATGGAAAAAATAATTAGACAGTTTAAACTTTAGTGTGTCAGATAGATTTCTTTTATTTAATTTTGTTGTTAAGAACATGAGTTTTAACTATTGGACCTTAGGTTGGTGGTTCAAGTCCGGCCGGTTGGACCAATTGATATGGTTAGGAACAAGAGAATTTGTAATCAAATTGAAACTGAGCTTTGTATTGAAATGGAATAGCAGAATACTCTTTTTACCATGTGGGTTGTGGATTACAACTACTTCTCTCACTTACCTCTTTGATCTGTTACAATTTCTAGAATGAAAAGAAAATCACAGGAAACAAGCACTCAAAATGGCTACCAAGAGCCCCTAGGGATAATTCCCCATGCAGATAGAATCTGCCCTTCTATTAAAGATAAAACCAGCTAACAAAAACATGCCCTGCTTCCCATTCTCTTCCTATATTTATATTTCCTCTTTCTCCTTTCCAGCTGTCCTTCACAGGCTCCTTAGCATCCCAATTCTTTCCAGCTGTCCTTTCTGTTATAATTTCTTCTAGATTACTTCATATCCATAAAATATTAAGTCCTTGTTATCTATTCAAATCCACCTGCTCATAAAAGCTGAACAGTCCAATTGATTAAACAATTTAGTCAAATTGTTTGTTGATCATAGATGGAATCTATTTGTGAGAAATTCTTAGCTTGCCGGATCTTTCAGTGATTATTGATTAGTTTCCAACATAATTTTGTTATACTTTACGTGACTTCAAGAGAATGTTCCAAAATATTCCCCATAAATATGTTTTTGCAAAAAAATTTTGTGGATGCATGTTAAATGATATTAACCATACGGATCTGATTTGATTTGAACTAGCATGTTAAACCTATTAAACTTTTAAATTTTTTTTGTCAGTTGTCTTCTGACTGCATCCTCTATCTTTATGGTCTGATATGCTTACTTTTCTTACTTCCACAGATTCAAAAAAAATTAATAAGTTTCAAAAAAATTTTCAGCTTAATGTTTCTTTTTTTAAATGTTGACATTTGTTGGTGCTTCACAAACTATAATCACAGTTAATTCCTTGCTTCCACATTGATTTCTATGCTTGAGATTCAAATGACTGTTACGTTGTGTTTGCTGTCTAAGAATGGTTCATACTCCAGAGAAACTCTTATTTTATGGTGGTTTTGCTGGGGAATCAACGGGGGTATTAAGGAAGGCTGAAAGTGAATACAAAGGCCACCATTCATTGTTCATGCGGACCCAAAATCTACTCTCAAAATGCAATATCAGGATGTTCTTGACAAGTATAGAAGAAAAAAGGGGCTTTTTCTATCCTTTTGATTTCTATATATCTTTTTTTACAACTGATATTGAGTTATATTTTGACAGAATGATACCTACTGTAGGATTTTTTGTGGTCTCTTGTGCTGTTCTTTATGTGATTTCAAAGCGCATTGGGCTGCTCAAGTTGCAGACCAAAAGTTGGTGAAGATGGGATAGATTTTGCTCAGGTTTTGGACAACGTTGTTCCCAAGGTAGGGTACCATTAGACCCTTTATGCATGGCGAACTTAAAGATTGTAATTTTCTATTTTTGATTTGCTTTAATGTGATTTATAAATATTGATTCTAAAATGAGATTGGCTCCTGAAATTACAATATTGAACAATGCTAGGCATGAAGCAAGCTGTGGAGAAATCTACACCTGCGACTTCAAATTTATGCGACCAAAGAGACGCCTGAGAAAGTATCGGAGAACATTTATGTCACAGTTGTACATGCAGCTGAACTTACGAATAACCAAAACTGAATAGATTCGAGTGTTTTCACCGTGCAACAAATTATCATAATGAAGAAGAAAGGCTAGGAAAGGAAACACACCAAACTAGGGATACTGAATTGTGTTTTGATTTTACATGTTAGGTGTTTATTATTTAAATTTATTTATATAATTAATGAATTAATTATAAAATATTTTTTATAATAATATTTATTAAATATTTTATAAAATTATTAAATATTTAAATTATAATTTATTATTAAATATATATACCTTATATATTATTAATTAAATCATATAAAATTAAACGGGTTAACTATTATTTAGATATTAATAATTGAGTTTAAAATGAATTTATATGATTTAGAATAAATTTTATTCAAATTTAAGACAAATTTAAATAATGAGATTGACAATATTAATCACATTCCCGTTTGAGCAGTTTGGATATGGTAATTTTTACCAATATCTTACACATTTTCATCCCTACTCCAAACACAAGCTGATCTTTTTTGTCCCCCGAATTATTAGGCAATCCCAAGCTGAGGTGCTGTTTGTTGTTAATCCGCCGGGAATACGCCACTAATGCCGCACTTCGCGATGGAAGAGAGGATATCAAATAGAGAGATAGAGGAGAGGTCATCTTATTTATGAAAACCGAAACCCTCCTTTGAAACTGGTGCCTGGAAGTGAACAGCCAATTTCAAATCCTTTTCTGAGAAGCCATTTTGTGGACTAATGAACATGAATTTTGAGCATCTAATTGGAAGGGGAATAAAAGCAGATTCACATTTCTTAAATCCTTCAACCAAAAAAATTAATGTTATGATTTGTTAAAGTTTTCGCCAATCTCAAGAAGCAGCTGATATACAAAAAATGCACTACTACATAAAAAATTGCCTTGTTAGTTAACAACATAACAACAAATTTCCACCGTTCCCGCCAAAACCTCCCACATCCTTCACCCCGCAACACCACCACCACCCCACCCAAACCACATCTTTCAGCCATGGTAGAAGATCACATTGCTTGCCTGCAAATAAAGTGGAATCCAAATATTCAGCGATGGGGGTCTTTGTGAAGACATGATAATGATCATACAACCACCTTCTGAATCTATTTATGTATGGCTTCCAGAAGATGCTCACTTAATGTTTATGAGAATGCTTTTTTCTCCCAAAATGCAGTTCTCCCTTCTCCCTCCTGCTTTGTAACGTCCTCAAAGCAAAGGATAGAAACCCTACTGCAGCCATCGCATAAAATACTTTGTATGGCTCCAAGCCCAAACCACAGAGATAGGAAAAATAGCCAGCAAGCAGGTAGACAAAATCCAATCTCACTTTCTTCCCCAGTATGGCTGGGAAGGAAAATAGAGAATTGCTCTCTGGTTTTGAATTGAAGATACCATGAAGTATTACACCAATGCAAAGAGCTGAATCCAGGAACCACGGAAAGCTATGACCCAATCCTATTCTCTGCAATCATACAGAACCAACATGAAGGCATTCAACTGGATGCATTAAGGGCCTACATGGTCAAGAAATGTTCAAGAGGTTTGGTGCATTGGTATCAAAATAAAACAAGGATAATCCCATAGCTTTGATATTGTACAATCATGGTCACAAAAAATAAATGAATGAGCAACAGCAAACTTGGTGATTAATCCATCAGCAGTGTCAAAAATTTTGTAATGTGCACTATGTAGATAATTTTTCATTGAAAGCAAAAAAGAAACAAACAGCATGGCTGACCAGCAGAACAAGGATTTATCCCATTGGAAATACAGCACTCATACCATGTGAAAGAATTGTTAGTTCCCAGCCCAAAACCAGCGAAAGAAAGCACATCACGATTGTGTTTATGATAGGTTAACTATTAATTGATTTCCATAGTTGGAAAACTAAAGCAAATTATAGCAGCAATAAATCATGTCCCATGTCAATGAAAAGGCTTAGGAATTAATTTGGCTTGTGGCATTCCAACAAAGCAAATTTGAAGATCAATTGAGACACATTAAGATCTCCAAAAGTGATGCAGTGCAGTACTTCAATCCCATACAAGTAAATGGATGTATCATTCATACCTGCAACCAAGCCGCAAGAGAGGGGACAAACATCATTGCTGCAAGAAGATGCAAGACCAACAAGCCATGTCGGTGATGGAAGATCTCCAATTGTGTTTCACCAAAACTTTTTGAAGGGTTAGGACTACTAGAACTGTTCTCTTCCACTTTGAATTCAAATTCCTGAGACCCTTCATTTCCTCTGTCTTTACAATCATACAGTTCCTTTCTCTGTGCATGGCTGCGAAAGGAAGCCGTCAAAAAACTGTTACAAAAACATGGAACGGTTCTTAGGATTTGTATCTACCAAAAGCATTGACAAAAAAGCAGATGCTAAAAAAAAAAAAGGAATATGGAAGTTTAGGATTCAAAAGCACCTGCACAATGCATTATGACAGCACCAAGCATGAGACAAGAGAAGTATGAATAAACCCAAAGCTGGATGAACAAAGCATCCCAACGTAATTGCAGTCAGCGCAGTTACAAGCAATGGATTGAATCTTAGAACCCTTACAACCTGCTTTATCAATAAATTAGATTTAGCAAACAAGGCAAAGAATCAATCCGAGCTCTCATAAACTAGAGAAAAAGAAAGACGAGTACAGAAAGAGGTTTTGGTCCCAGAAAGAAAACATAGAAATATCAATCAAAATGGACCACCCAAAGGGTCACATTTCTACGGGCCTTTTTACCCGAGTAATCTCTCCCTAGTGGCCTATCCTTAGAGGAGTGAAGCCCAGGAACCAGTGTAAGTCTTTCCAAGGGACTGCTGCTCAATTCTGATTACAGAATTTGTATCAGAGATAAGAGCTTACCTTTAATGAAAAGAAACTGGAGGAAAGATTAATAAACCAATGAAGAAATCCTAAGCAAAAATTTCCTTCCCATCCTTGCCACCTACAAAGTATCAACTCTGTCATTCAGTAGATCAAGCAGTACTTCAAGATTAAAAATACAAGAAGGCAATATGGCTTCCATCAGTCAGATTTCTGTAAACATTTCATCATTATCAATTTCAATCAATAGAATCTGTCACTAAAGGCTAGCAAAAAACTCTCATGGTAGAGTTGCTGTAAAGTGATTGTGAAAATTTAATAAATTTAATTGAGAAAATATCTGTTAGTGGCTCATCATCTATTCCCCAAAAAGGCATGGAACAACTCTTTTCACAAAAATCAGAGAATATTACCTACCTTTTTTTTTCTAGAAAATATCACTACAACATTAATAAGCACATCATCCCATAATTCCATTATTTACATAGCATCAAACAAAAAAAGGGCTAGCTTACCTTGTCTTGATGAAAACATGTATGATGGCAGCCGCATAGAAGATCAGTTGGGAAACAATGATCAGTATAATTATGGACCCATTTGCAAAAAAATAGCAAATAATTGAAACAGTGATGAAGCTTGCAAAAGGAGGAAGGGGTTGAGACATTAGCAAGGAAACGAACAAGGAAAACAAAATGGGTATGATTCCTAGAAGCAAGAAAGATAATGGCATTCTCAAATTTGATTCCACAGCTGTCAGCATTGAAGGCATAGGCAGATCAAGATCCCACGCATGTGCCTGTCGCATTAGAGCAAAAAAGATAACCGCAACGGAGAAACCAACTATCTGCATGTAAAAGTTCCACAACATGATAGAGATTAGTTTTTTCACCAGGGATTTTTTATACAACCAGCAAAAAGCATAACAATAACCATCCATGTAGATATTGCATCTGATAGGACAAATCACTACTCAATCTCATTTAGTAAAGATGTATTAAAAAAAAAAAAAACACTACATGAAAGAACACACCCCCCCCCCCCTCCCCCCCAAGAAAAAAAAACTGGGAATATATATATATATATATATCTGCGTATGTAATCTCTCAATGTATTTCAGAAAATACATCTTGATGAACTGACAAGCAACAAGAGGAAAAAGATGCATTCAGCCATTGAAGCAGTTCTTCATTAATGCTTTTGAAGTAATTTCACAACAGTGAGTTCCTTTTGAAGATATTAGTTTCTTGGTCCTGTCACATCTATTTAGTACAACAGCTCAAAAGTCTAAACTAGAGGTGTTTCTCAATCCAACTTAAAATTGAATAACTTCCAATTGATACTACAATAAAATACAAATAATTTGTTTCTTGATAATGAAATTAATGTATATTGATTAACATGACTTCGTCACCTGAAGTCCCCCACCCTTTTATTTTTCTTCTTTGGACTAATATTCCTCAGTCTCTCTTTCAGGTGGAGGTGGACTAAGAATTATATACCCAAACACCATATGCCTCCTCTGAAAATAGATACATTTGAGTGACATTTATATAGTGATGTAAAAGGCAAAGCAATATCGTTGCAACATCAAGCTGGCCAATATTACACCACAATTTGACATTTATCTTCTACTTGAAAATGTGAATCACACCCAATAAATCATGTAAAATCCAAATGTAGTTGCATTCAAGGAATCACACAAACAAGACTTAATTCAAAGAAAAGACAAAAAATATAGCAAATGTGACAAGAAGAAACTGCAAGAAAACATGAAAGTTTCCAAAATTAGCATAAAACACACACAACAAATGCAATTATTTACAGAATATGCATCCACATCAGGACTACAAAATCACCTGTGAACTATACAAAAGCAAAAACCGGCTGGCAGCTGCCGTTTCAGAAACAGCAATGCTCATTTTATACGAACAATGAGGATCAACCTGCAGAAAGATTCAGGCACAATAACATGTAATAATAACAATTAAAGTAAATAAGACTAAAATCAATAGTGATAAAATTAAAAAGAAAAAGAAACTTGTTTAAAAACTTCATACCAGTAACAGAACAGTGGTTCTTTCAGATCCCTGGGTAGAACTCCACAGAGCTGGTGAGGAATCAACAATAATGGTTTCACCATGCAAATTAGGAAACATGTGAATACCTGATGTAGGATCCCATGCAAGTGCTACAGGTGGGAAACACCGCAATTTGCAAAGCCCTAAATTTCAAAGAAAACTGGCTTAGCAGAAAAAGAAAATATTTTGATCATTAAGGAAATTGTAAGGGATAAGTGAAATAAGACAAATTAAAGGATCTAGAAACTTTGCTAAAGAAATTTCAAGTTGACTTCAAATTCAACAATAAAAGCTGAGTTATCCTATAAAATCCAATCAAATATAAAGATCTTTTTCAAGTAAAAAAATTTTACAAATTCCAGAAGGGTTCAACTCAGTGCATGGCATTCAAAAGAGTATCAAAGAAAAAGGAAAAGAAATGTATTATGACTGAGTTTACAAAGTTTAAAATTAAGCACAATTCATTCTCCAGAGAAACCAATTTGAGAGATTTAAGAAGCATGGAGATCTATGATAACTAATGAATCAGCTACTGGAAAAGTCAGAATAATATCTACCATGATTTAATTAATTAAAAATTTTCAACAGGACATCTTTTCCATGCATAATTTGTCATATATTAGCTATTGCTTTTTTTTTTAGCGAAAAACCCAAATTGACCCTTGAACTTATAATAAATAGTCAATTTCACCCACAAATTTTGATTGGATTCGATAAATTTTGGTTATTTAAGTCCAATAGTTAAATTTGTTAGTTTGCTTCATTAAATTCATACTGGTGGGACCAATCTCTTCTCCTCCCTCAATCTCTCTCTAACAGTAAATTACATCATCTTCTTTAGAGCCATGGTCAAGTGATCATTAATTTCTCAGGATTATCGTTTCATGCATTCAGCCATTGCTTTTGAACAAATATCCAGCTGTCCTCGGTGAACAATAGGTCTTTCAAAAGTGTCAAAGTGAACCATATGGCAGGTCATTTATATTTCAAAGACACGATGAATATCAGCAACAAAACCTGTCCCCAAATTTTGTCCATCTATGATAAAAAAAATAAATAAATAAGTCATTTTATGTTCTCAAACATCTGGTTGACAATGTATGGGTTTAAACAATGAGTGTTTATATGCTCATTTCTTAAACAACACACCATTGTCAACTTTATGGACATTGCAGAATGCTGCTCTGGCCACCATTAACCCTTTTGCAGTCGCTCATTTGATTTCTTTGCAATGAATTTTGGTGACTCTCTTGAAAACCAAAAAGAATAGAATGAGAAGAAATCACTTGGCCCAACTACAAACCACAATTTACAAGTTTTCATGTTCTGTTCCATTGAAGCAATAAGTTAGTGCCGACAAACAAGGTATTTACCCAAGCCTTGGAACTCCAAAATTATTGCAAGTAAGGTTGAGAAGAGGGGATTTTGACAGGTGGAGAGAGAGAGAGAGAGAGAGAGAATGAGGAAGGAGAGGAGAGCATGGAGAGAGAGATTGGGTCCCATAGACAGTTTCGAAGTTTACCAATTCAATTTAATGGAGCAAACTAGCAGCATTAGGTATTGGACTTAATTAGTCAAAATTGCAAAGTTGAAGGACCCAATTGATTCCAATCAAAATTTAGGAAGAAAATTGACTACCGGGCATCAGTTCAGGAGCCAATTCAGGCTTTTTTGCCTTTTTTTCTCTCCCGTCATTCTATCCTACATATAGTAAGTGTACACATGCATGCTCACACAGTTTATCATTGTCTGCATTGACACAATTGTATTGTAGCCATGCCCAAATTTAGAATGATGCACACAGGACAATCAAAAGATTTCACATAGCCTAGGGAAAATTAAAAGATTAGGTGTAGAAAAACATAAATTCCTTACTACTGTTTTCCATGTATCCAGCCTCTTCAGCAAGAAGTCCAGACCTTTTTATTCCACAGCCCATAGTCTTCAGAGATAAAGTAACAGGCAAAAGGCCTAAGCTAACAGAAAATGATAAATTGAAAGCAAGGGGATGATCCTCTTTCAAAAATATTTCCTGTGCAAAACAAACGACATGTACTAGTCAAAAACCTACTGTCATGGCCAAAACTAAATTAACCCAGTTTATAGATAACAGTATATTTGGGAAGGAGGGAAAGCGAGAAGAAAGGAAATTAATGGAGGAATATTTTGAAAATATTTGTACTTTCCCTTGTTTGAGAGAGAATGAAAGTTGGGGGAGGGAAACGAGGTAAGAAGATTCACCCATGGGGCCCACCAAATTTTTCTCCCATATTCAGGATTCAAGTGACATTACTCGATTCAATTGCCCTAATAAAATTTCTTCTTAAGAAAAATAGAGGGCACAACTTCATTTCACTATTGATAAAAAATGTATTGTTCCACTTTTTATTCCTTGCATTTTTCTATTCACTCCAACCAAAAGGATTGAAATCAAACTCATGTCTCCATTTTCTTTCCTCTTTATTTTCCTCCCCTCCACTTTTCCCATCCTATTGCTCCCAAACAGTGATAAGATTCTACAATTTAAAACCTTTGAAGTACTTCAGCCATATCATGAAAGCATTAACCTTTTGTGAATACGTAGATAGAAGCATCAATTGAGCAGATAAATCTCTCTCCCCATCCTCTGGGTTAAAAAACTGCCCAACTGCCATGGAAGCTGCTGGTGGAGGTCTGCCTGAAATGGTCTGGCATAAAAAACTCACACATGTCAATTATTCACAACATTTCAAAGTATATCATCAGACGGGAGTAGCTGCACAATTCAAGGGAAAAAATATAAAAATAAAAATAAATGCTGTGCCAAAAAGCGTAATACAAATATTCCTTAGTTTACTGTGTAAAAATGATAAGTAGCCTAATAAAAATTTCCAGTGACTAATTTGCTAATAGGGAAATAGCAAATTGGCAAAACCACGGCATATGATTCACATGCTAATTGCATCATTGCAGGAAAAAATAAAGGATAGGTCATTTACATGTTACTGGATATTATACAGCAAGCACACATATGGGTGAAGATGCAAACTTTAGAAACAGTAGTATTCAAAGCTAATGCAAAATTACATAGATGCTTGATAAGCCTGGTCAAAGGCCCACTCAAGCCAAACTCTGGCCAGCTCAGGTTAGGTAGACAAGCCAGAAAATAATGTGTAGCCAATTTTATTCACTTTGGAAGCTTGAAAGCCTGAGCTTTTGCAATTTATTTGCAGCTCCAAATACATATACGATCCTCCTACGTTATATTTACTGTCATCGACAGTGTAAAAAATTGCATAGTTTCAGAATACATGCCTACAGAGGGTAACCCATGAGATAAGTAAAAGATTAAAGCAGACAACTAAAATAATACAAGAAACCTATCTTAGGCAGATTCCACTAATGTTTAGAAAAAGGAAAGATCATGAAAAAGAATGAAGGAAAATAATACCGGACGAGGAGCAACAGAGATAGTCAGGAATCTGAAACCCTGCATCTCCTCTGGACTCAAACAAAGTACAGCAGATGGAGGTGCTTGCTCAGTCTGACTACCAGGTTCCATCTGATAAACAAGCAGAAAATTCAGAAAATACAGTAAGTCTATCACTCGACAATTGTTTAACCAACCAATCTATGAAGGCAGAAAACATTAAATCTCCACTTACTAACAAACTGTAAGATTCACCATTACAAGGAACAAGAAATAAAGAAGCATATAGAATAATAGGCAGCATCTGATCCAGTAATATAAAATTTTCCTACCAGAAAATAATAAGTATTTAATACCTGTCTTGGTGCTGGACGTGAAGGAATCTTCACCAACTTTGATGTTACTTCTACAACCCGTTTACTTGCAGCCAAGTCTGAAGTCAGTTTTGCCTTTTCAGGCCAAAGATGAAGTCTTACCCCAAAACATGGAGCAAGATTTGTCACAAAGATGAAATGGCTTTTTCCATTTGAACCCTATGGACAAAAGTTAAACTCTAAGCAACTTTCCATTTGTGTGGGTTCATGAATTTAGAAAATAAAGGAAAAATATGAACAAAATATTTTAAGGGGGAAAATCAACAACTGCAAATACTGATCTTGAGATCTTTAAATGCATAAAGATAGAAGCATGATTCAGCTTGAATAACAAAAACTAGAACTGCAATGAGTTTTAGGAGATTATTGATCAAGAGGAAGGCAGTCAAAAATTGGCCCAAAACAAGTTTCAACAGTTTATACACAAAATTCAATTCAAAAAATATTTAAATTTGGGAGAAGCGTTAAATGCAAGGCTGGAAGACAGATGCAGGAAACAAGGAAATAAAAGGTCTAAGTGAACTCTCAAGAATCAACAATCTAAACATATTACCACATACAAGATCAAAGATAAACAGCATTAGTTAAACTTTTCACAACAACTACTGAGAAACTTTGGCAAAACTAACCAATTTCTGTATATCCAACCACCGCCTCCTCCCATCCATTGCCAAAACAGTCATAGTAGTAGTCTGGATGTATAGATCCTTCTCAAGACCATCATCATTCCAGTGAACATTGCTTGGACAATGGGATGAAGGAAATACTTGAGAACCTGCAAATGTAATATATAACATATAATTGTTTTGCTTTAAAGCTGTAATTTGTCAACAAAATAAACATGCGAATAACATGAAATTCAAAAAAGAATTCCGTGATAGATGAATAAAACTTTCTTTAATTTTTTGTGCTAGCAATGACGTTCAAAACTGTAACGCTATAATTGTTTGAAACTAATGATAAAATCTGGGTTTATTTGGTCTGTGAACTATATTTTAAATGATAGTTATCAAACCACTCAATCATCTTCTAAAGGTCAAATAGCATTAGGGAATGACGAGTTGACCAATCAGAACTCCAGGAATTTTTAAATTCAGTCATCTCATCTATGATTAATTGCTTCCTTCTGCAAAGTATGTCATGTAAACAATTTCTAATAATGAATATTCAAAAATATGGCTGATAAGAAGTTTTATTTCTCCAGCCCTTTTGCCTTCATCTATAAAAAGCAGCTCCTATGATGATAGCTATGCTTCAAGATCCCAGAAAGCAACTTGCTTGTCCTTATTTTACATTTATAATAAGAGAACAGATTTATAATAAGAGAATAGACATTTGGAGTAGGCAAAATAAGTAGAGTTAGAGGCATCTCTGATCTACTGATGACAGCTCAATGTGAAGGTAGTGCCACTCACCTTACTACTGCACTAGCATCAGAAATAAATCAAGTTCCTGATTTTGAAAGCTCTCTCTCTCTCCCCCCAACATGAGTGTAGTAATTTCTTTTTTTTTTTTCTTTTTAATTAAGCCTCTACTTATTATTGTATTAAAAATTTTGCACGGAACAATTTTTTTTCTCTTTATTTTTGAAATAGGAATGAGAAAATAAAATTCATCTAAACAATCTAGTCTAGCCTCTTTCAGTTTGCTAAACTTTATTTTCTACATTACTTTTAGAAATAATTTACCAACTCCATTTCTCCATTTCCGATATTGCACCACACATATAGATGCCTCACATGCTTTTGTAAGATCAGAAAGTAATTTACAAGTGATTTTTTTTTTCAGCAAATTCACTTTCAGAATTACAAAAAATAAACCTTAAACTTTCAAAACAGTTAACAGTCTTCATCCAATATAAGCATATAACAAAGATTGATAATTACCAAGTGCATTTTTTATATCCTTAATGGTGGCATGAGTTGACTGATGAGATGAGTGTGATTGCCTCATCCAATTGAAAGTCCGTGGTATCCCACTACGGAGCATTCTTGAAAACACCGTTAATCTCTTTTGAGTTTCAGGGAATGGCTGACCTGTTCTGGAATCTATCAAACTAAGGAGAGTATGTGATACCTACAAAGAATATGCACATTAAGAACAGCTCCCAGTGGTCCTAAATTTGGGTTCTAGAAGAGGTGATCTACTCACTTGCACAACTAATTGATTACACCATAAAATAGCCTGATGTTCCATCGACAACCAGACATTTCTCATGCCTGTACTACTTATCATAAAGCCATGAGTGGAAGGCACAATATCTTCCAGGGACTCTAATTTTGATCGAACCTGTAAAAAGATATATATAAAGTTTTAGTGAACGGATAAGAACACATCAACATATATTTCCAGCATTCTCATATGAGTTTAGATTGCAAACAGTAGAAATGCCCATTTCAACAGATCAATTTAATTACACATTCTACTGATATTGAGTAGAACTTCAATGTTTCAGGCCATTAACAAGAGAACTTCAGCTATTGATGGCTGTGCTACAATAATAAATAACAAATAAACAGATAACTGTAAGTCTGTAATTACAGTGATAATCATTAATCAGGAAGCATATTAAGGACTGTGTAATTTTATATGAATTATAGGCCCGCACCCATTTGCTCAAGCTTTTAGATTGGATGCTCTAAGACTAGCAGTAAAAGGGAAAAAATAGCCAATGTTATGCTGATTGCTATATGTAAAACAGGATTGACCATACAGATAATACTTTCACACCAAATCTTCCAATTCACTATGCATGACACTATACATTCAAGGGAATAATAAACTCAGAAAGCATCATTTTTTAATACAAGTATACAATATTAAAAGAACCCACCATGTACCATAGCAATTACTCAAAAGGAAAAAAGGCTCAATAATATTCACACCAAAATAAATATTTAAATAAACCTGGTAATCATTATAACCACCAGAGATGGAGACAACAACAACATGAGATAGCAATGGATCTGACACATAACGTCCTGTCCTAGTTGTTTGGACCTCATATCTCTTTCGCCATTCCTGGTTTACACGTTTAAAATAATGACCCAATGATGGCTGCAACGCCACAGGAGGTGATCTGGATAAAGTGTGAGTCTCATAAGAAACATATCAACTTGCGCAATCAACAACCAAAGACAATTAAAAGGCAGCAAAGCTCACTGATGAGGGGTTGAAAGTGTAAGAATAGTCTCAACAGCCAACTTCCTTAAATGAGGGTGGATAATTGCAGCTCTAGCAACAAAACCACCCATAGAATGACCAACCAATATCACACTTTTTGGCAAACTACCAGAGATTACAGCACCTTCTCTCTCTCGAGCATCACGAGATTCTCTGTATTGATCCAAAATCTGCAGGCAAGACCACAGAATAACCAATTGCAGAAAACTAAATATATGAACATTGAACAAACAATTATAGGCCATCACTTACTAAAAAAAATAAATGATAATAAAAATAATAATAATAATAAGCTTAAATAAGTTCAAGAGAACTTAAATCTATCACCAGCTGAAGGCAAAAATCTGCAGTGTTGTCATGCAAAATTAAGGTTCAATTTGATGGAAGTTCAATAAATTATGGAAAAGAAGAAACTAGAAGGAGAACCTAATTCCATGCCCTCCAAAAAATGATGATCAAGGAATTAATGGAATTTACTGAATTAGCACTTAATAATCATATAGGGCTCCAGATCCAAAGGCCAAACCCATGCAGCAAGGATTTGGTTGAAAGATATGAAAAGAAATTTAAACCTTCACAAGCATAAGGGTTAGACAAAACTTTAGGTTAGGTAGAAACACACTCTAACAAATTTCACTGCTAAATCTGAAAGGGGGAAACATATTTTACATATATCTACAGGATATATGCCACTTTAGCTTCCAAAAAAAAATCTTAAATTCAAACATTAAAACATGTTCAATAGGAAATTTTCATGTACTAAAAAGTAAACATCTTAACCATTTAATATTGATTGGCATTATCATTTCAGTTGTCCAGACTTTTGAAGCTAATAATGCAAATATAAAATAAAATCAGTACCTTGTGAATGGCATATACAACATATTCTGTATGTTCTTCAAGTATTCGACCATCCATTGCTGAATGTTCACCTTCAAGGTCTACAGCAAACCAGTCCAGCCTGCTAGCATAATGATTAGGTAAATGAAACCCAGCTCCACTTGCATCAGCCACTCCCTCCTCAGAAGACAGGTAGGCCTCTTGATAAAATGTCTGCTCAAGGGGGCCTCCTTGGTATGCCCTATCAGATTCAGCTGCCAAGGATCTTACCTGTAAGGAAGACATCAGAACCAATATGATAAACAAAGATCTGAGTGCAAGAATATACACCCACAAATGTGCAATGCATAAAACAAATTTCAAATACATTGCATAGTATAATAATCATATCAGATTCTTGTTTGAACGAATAATAATACATTCAAAGAATGCCAAAAAGAATGAACATAAGCTTCCACTTTCTTTATTTCTTTCTTGGTTTTACACAACTACTCAAACTGGATAATAACCTGCCATTGTAACTACATCATTTCTATAGAATCTTACGAATTTGAGTAGCTGAAAAACTTAGCATTTAGCAACAATGGGTAAAGTGAGAGGCGAGAGTATATGATAGATCATACAATAAACAAGATAGTAACCTGCTTCCATAACTTCCAATGACCAGAACCAGATTTTAGACTAGAAAGTAAAAAACTTATGCTGAAAGCCACAATTTTTAGACGCAACAAGAAAAACCCCACAGAAGTACAGAACCCAAGAACCACCTAAATGACCACATCTACCTCAATCCGCACAGATGTATATGACCAACATGCAACCCACTAGTGAAAGTCAAAACAACTACTGCCACTCACCAACCCTGCTTGGCTGCTTCCATCAAGCATTTGAAGCAAGCAGCTTGTTCAAAATGCATATCACTTATCACTTACCACTTACCAGGGGAATGGTAGGCAGGAGAAGGAACTTCACAATTTAAAATCTCAATAAAATATTAAACGACACAACCTCTTGGAATAAAGTATGCAACAGAAACCTTCTATTTTGTTGACAAGCAATACAAAAACATAAAGGGCAAATGGGATTTGTATTCAACAAGACATCATGGAAAGAGACATTGCTTAAATAACAAATTTTTAAAAAATTTTTTACTTTGCAATTTTTATAAAGTTGTATTTTTCACTTCCTTTGCAATACATATTATCTTACATATAAATAGTACTGGAAATTAATTTAAAAAAAATCTATAACTAGACTAGATAAAGTCCGTAACGAGAGTATTAGAGAAAAAGGTAGGAGTGGTGTCAATTGAGGATAAGTTGAGAGAAGTGAGATTGAGGTGGTTTGGTCATGTGAAGCGTAGACATACAGAGGCTCCAGTTAGACAAGCAGAGCACATTAGAGGATAGAAAGAAAAGTGGGGGTAGACATAAACTGACTTGGATGAGAGTAATACAACATGACTTAGAAGTATTATACATTTCCGAGAATTTAACCCAAAATCCCAAAATAGCTTAGAGTGGAGAAAGAGAATCCATATAGCCGACTTTAAATTTTTTAGATAAAGGCTTAATTAAGTTGAGTTGAGTATAACTATGTTCGAGCTTGCATTGCATTGTACAACATTAAACTCAATGTGCATCAGTAAAACATTCCTAATGGCTAACATGATTTAAAAAATTCAACATGCCAAAAAAAATCATATTAAAGTAAAATAAATAAAGAAATGGAAGACCTTGCCTGCTTGTAGCTACCGCCATTGCCAGGAATAAAAAGAACTGGAACACCACTGAGTTGTTTTAGATGCTCATTGAAATCAATCTTTTTCCAGCCTTCATGGTACAAGTACAATCCATACTTTGCAGATGACCCGCCATCATTTGTAGAAATTGGAATATATGTAGGATACATATACGTCATTATGCAACCATTAGAAATAGGCTTTAGCAAACCATACAAAGCTAGTAGACCGATCCATATGGTTATTATAACAAGAATTGCCAATCTAAGCTTGGCTCTGAAACCTTGCATTTTCCAGATCAATCTTCTATATCACCACTTCTAATTCACTTTGCATATCTTTCCTAGCGACTCAAGATCTTCATCCAAAAAAAAAAAAAGACAAATAAATAGCAATTAGGGTTCGAACTACAGAAACCCATTGACAGAGAAAAAAATAAGTTGAATAAGCTTGAAAACTAGTCCAAGAAACTTCAGATATCAAACTTATAGATGCATTTTGCAATGCACATACAAATCAAACGGTTGTAGCTTTTCAGCAAAAACTTGTGAGGGAAAACAAAGTGAGAGCATCGAAAATTAGAGCATGCCTGAGAGTTAACAGAAGAGCAATGAGATCGTAAACGGTGTCAAAGCAATCAGAAATGAGAGTGTCGGCGGCGAGGACCCTGACGCCGTAAGCAGCGTTAACTTGAAGCTTCTTCTGGAGAGAAGCTACCTTCGCATCGAAGGGTAATTGAACACTGAAAAACCATGATCCTGCTAGGCTGCTACCTTAAAAAAGAATAACGTTATTTATTTATGTTATTGTCCCGCAAAAATTATTAACGTGAATGTTAAATTTAAAAAACTATTTTTTAAAAAGGAAACTTATATAATATAATTAGATTTAGATTTTCAAGTATAAATAAGAATTCCCTTAGATTTAACAAATTCAAGTAACAATTTATGCGGATTTTAGAAAAATAAGGGATATTATCAGTTGTTTTTTATTAAAATTTTATTTTTTAGGAATATTTAAAAGTTTTAATCCTTAAAATATTGTATGTACATTGGAGGTACATAATTTCTTATAACTTTTATAGATTTTATTAAATCGGATTCTTGCATTTTTTAAGAAAAAAAAATCTACAAAACCATCTATAAAACTCTCTATCTACATATTTTTTATAAAATTTTCTATTTACATAATTTAAAAAAAAATAATTCAAGTATCAAAAAGAAATTATTTTATTATTCAAATCAAACAAATTATTAATTATCACCTAAACAAATTATATTTTTTAATAAATCTGTCTTCAAATAAAAAAAATCAATATCATTAAATTAAAAAATAGTAAATTTTATAATCCATAATAATAAATTTTACATCCTGTGAATTCTTGCCCCTTCAAATTTGATATTATTAATAATTTTATGTTTTTTTATAAACTTTAAATAATTTATGGTTTCTCTAGTTTATATATTCGTATATTTAAAAAATTTATATATTTTCTAGTTTATATATTAAAAAATTTATACATTTTCTGATTCTTCTGAAGAGTTATAAGAGCTTATTGGACTCGTATCCAACATTTTTTTTTCTTTTGGACTGATTTCTCATAATAGTAACACTAAACCGCAAATTCACACTACCATTTGCTTTTGTACACAGAATCTCAAAACAAAATCCCGGGCTCAACTTATCCTTGAAAGGCTGCTATCTCCTTACCCCTCCGACGATTTTTCTTTTAAGAGTTTCTGCATTGCCAAAAGGGGGCTCTAAATCATTTTGCAGTCTTCAAAACTCATTTATATATGAACACAAAGTTATACACAATACAACCGCAACCTGAATTCATATCGAATTCGAGTTCAGTTCTCTCATGTTTCTCTCTATAGCATTAATATGTTCCACATAACACGAGAGGGCACACAGATACAAGCTCTATGGGTGTGTAAAAAGCATCGTCTTTGCAAGCTCCAGTGCTTTCGGGCGTCCAAACAGCTTCTCCACTATTGCCAAGGCAAACTCCATTGAAGTTCCAGGCCCTCTACTAGTTATGAGGTTGCCATCAACCACAACCCTGTTTTCGGTTTCACTCTTATCTGACAGCTTGTCACACATCGCAGGAAAAGCTGTGGCTTTTTTACCCTACACCAAAGCAGAACTATATTTCTCAACATGATAGCACCGTAAGAAGAGAATTCAACTAGAAGTATAAATATATGTTACCGCAAACAGATGAACTCTGGCCATACAGCTCATAAAGGGAAACAAACTCTATGCAATTTGTAATTAATTAATTAATTCATTAAGAATCTGTTGTATGATATATAGGGATAGCATATTTGGTTTAAAATATTCCCTTTTGGTACATCAGAATTTCTTAAAGGGGGAAGGGAATGTCAGCGTTGCAACCCCTGACCTCTTTCTTGTACTATGAAGTACGCACTGTAACTGATTTGGCTCATGTTTCATTCAGCCTTGTATTAATTTATGCTAACCAATTATTATCTTATCAATTTTAAACAATATAAAACACAACAAAAAAATTCAAACCAAAGAGGCCCTTAATCCACTTCTATAACCATAATGAAGTCGCACATGCTTATAATACAATATATTTAAAAAGATGCTACAGACGCCAAAACTAAATTTATCTTCATAAAGATGATACCTTGAGCAAGCCATGAGGCTCCAATACTAAAGCTGGAGATGCACATATTGCCCCATATGGTCTATTTGATTCCCTCTGCTTCTTTAGCGTATCTACCAGTTTTTCAGAGACTGCAAATTTTTGGGCACCACCCAACCCACCCTGTGAATAGGCATAATGAAATTAAGTTGGTCACCTTGGTAGAAAAAGAACTAAAATATAAAGAATCTATACTTACTGGTAAGACAATTAGGTCATAAGAAAGCTTAGCAGCCTCATCAAGGAGCATATCTGCCTCCAGTTTAACTTTACGAGAAGCCAAAATTTCCAGCTTGTCCTCAACAGAGGCCACCACAACATTTGCTTTAGCTCGTCGTAGAATATCAATGATCATAATAGCTTCCATTTCCTCTGTACCATTAGCAATAGGCACAAGAATCTGAAGGGAAAGCAGAAACAATTACAAACAATACAACACAAAAACATTAAGCAACAAACAAAAGTAATGCCATAGCACATAATTGGTGATATCACAATTTAGGAAACACCAAAGGGTGGAAGATTGGATTTAATGATATGCAATCAACACTATGCTTGGATGTGTGGAAAAGGGGGAGGAAAGAAAATAAAGGGATATAGCTACTATTTTGTGTTTGGAGAGAGCAGGAAAAATAAAACGTGGAAGGAAAATAAGCTATATTTTCCTCTAGTTATTTTCTGTACAATTTGGAGAGAAAATAAGAAAATCAAGTCGAAAATGTGTTGTAAGTTGTAAAGTTACATATATAGTCCTAAATTATTAATTCAGATTTCTAAGATAGAGGTACAATGGTAAATTTGTCTAAATATAATTATTTTCTTTTCGCTCTATTTTCTTCCCAAACAATGAAAAATTAGTTTATTTTTCTTTCACTTCTTTTTATTTTTCATCTATCCAAACAAAAGGAAAAATGAATTATCTTTCTTCTCCTACTTAGTTTACTTGGTTATTTTCCATCCTCTCTCAAGTTTTTCCAAACAATGTGTAAAAAGGTGGATGTTGGATCCATAACAGGCTTCAATTACATGGTCTTGGACGTTTCCTCTTACACATCAATAAAGCCTAGTGACATGCTTGATCTTTTTCATTTTAAAGATCTTCTAATCACATACACGAGTGACAAAGGAAAAATAAATCAATTTGAGAGAAAATAATGAAGAAAACCACAAAATTTTAGTGGGATTGCTGGGCTGATGCTATGCAAGGAAAAAACTTATACATATGGATCTCACCTGAGGAATATTGTCAAATGTCCACTTCACTGGATTTAGCTCCTTTATGATATATTCATCCCCATGGTTGGTACGCATCACCTACATACAATATAACAGTAATTATACGCTCAATGATGAAAAATCCTTGACCTAAATCATGTTACTGCATAAGGTAATACTTAAAGCTGCATAAGAAGAAATTCAAGTTACATGTTCTATAGCACTGAAATCATTTTCCCAAATTTTAAGTCATTAAACTTTCATGTATTCCTGTCCCACAGTAATAATGTTTACCAGATTTAGGTTAAAAATTAATCATAAGAAAGCAGAAAATAATGTGTGTGTGTTGCTAGATAACCCAGGTACACTGAGAAACCAAACAAGTGAAGAACTACGTAAATTCCAGGAATAGCACTAATCTTTGACAATGCAAGTAAAATCAATCACAAAAATTAAGTATCCAAGTCATGCTACTCTCACCAAAATCACGACAAAACTAAAAATCACAGAAGCCCATCTCAAAATTGTTAATCAAATGACAAGTGAATCATGATAATGGTTGAAAAATCCTTGCTAGTGTGTTCTGTGTTTTTAGCTTTGCATCTCCCAATCGCTAAATAACTTTTTAAAGGATGATTAAACCGACACTAAATTTTACCACACTACAAAGATAGGTACTCATGTTTGAGTATCCAATTATTGAGAGAACGTCTATACCCAGCCATCTCATCCACATTTTAACCTCAACCTGAATGATTTTAGACCCCCCCAAAAAAAAAAAAAAAGTTATTCCTGTGAAACCAGCATAACATTTCAAATACAGAATAGATTTAAAGGCTTCTAGATATGCTGCACTCAATCAATCCTAAACAGATCCAATGGTTTAAGATAATGCTCAGGGTTACAATTTGGAATAATGCAAGGGAAGCAAAAGGGCAAACAAGGTTCATCCATGTAGCTTAAGCTGATTTAATCAAGTAAATAAGAAAAAATTTGAGGCAAAAGTAGACACCAGAGGGCCAGAAACTTCATTCGCCTTTTCTTTCCCATACAATTGCTCAACTAGTGCAACAGCAAACTCCATGGTAGTGCCAGGTCCACGACTTGTGACAACTATGCCATCCTGCTGCACTCGTGATTCGACAGCTGTTGCACAAGATTGCAGCTGCTCCATAAATGATGGGTAACAAGTTGCCTGTCAAAATGGATAATCCATAACTATTTTAAATGCCATTATCATCAACAACAGCAGAAAAACTGATTGCATATATAATGTTAATTGTTTAGAGACAATGGTGTCAAATGACTACTTATGCTTACTTTCAATCCCTTTAGCAGCCCCCATGAGCCAAGTGCCACTGCAGGAGAAGCACAAACTGCTGCATAAAGCCGCCCATCTGCAGCCTGTTTCTTCACCATGCTTTCCAAAGCAGCAGAATTTTTAAGGTTTGTAGCACCTGGCAGGCCCCCCTACATATATACAGCAAACCTCTGGTTAATATTAGAGAAATACAGCTGGCACAAATGAGAAACATGCAGCAGTAGTATAACTAGTTAAGGAAGAATGCTAAAGCCAGGAAACCAAAAAAAAACTAGTGAATATCAATGTCCAATATCATAATAAATTTACCACAATGTACAATATGCGTTCGAATTCCGCCTAAGCAGATTGCGCTTAGCCGATCCCAAACCCGGATAAATGAGGAGGTTTGCTGTAGGTGACAACCAGCGTAAAAATTTCGTCACACCTTATGATATGGATTCAAATGATATAAACATTAGAGCATCCTCCACTTACGACGCGCTGCATCAGAGCCCGGATATAGTGAGAAATATGCAAGGGTGTAAAGCGTTCACCAAAAGCGACGCACTATGCCGGCGCCCGAGTGTGGTGTTAAGTGAGCAAGGGTTCCTACATCATGGACGGGTGTGAGTAAAGAAGTTAATTCATAGGACAGATAGTAGAACAGATAGTGAAATAGAATACAAGATAGACATAGAAAACAATAGAAGATATCATAGAAAGAGACCAATTAGGAAGGAACAGGATAGGAGGAGGATCAGAGTTGGTACTTGAAATGTTGGATCACTGACAGGAAAATTAATGAAACTTATGGATACCTTGGAAAGGAGAAGTGTGAATATTGCTTGCATTCAGGAGACTAAATGGGTAGTAGAGAAAAGCAAGGAAGTGGGTAATTCAGGGTACAAACTGTGGTTTACCGGAAAGGAGAGAAACAAGAACGGAGTGAGCATAATCATAGACAGGACATTGAAAGACGCTGTAATAGCTGTGAAAATAGTAGGAGATAGAATTATACTAGTAAAGCTAGTATTAGAAGAAAAAACAATAAATGTCGTTAGTGCCTATGCCCCACAAATAGGACTAGATAGTGAGAGTAAACAAAAGTTTTGGGAAGATATGAATGATTTAATACAAAGCATACCGAATGAAGAGAATGTTTTCATTGGTGGAGATTTAAATGGACATGTAGGAAGTGATAGGCAAGGTTATGAAAATGTTCATGGAGGTTTTGGTTTTGATAGGCGAAATGAGGAGGGAAAAAACATCCTGGATTTTGCTATGACATACGACCTAATACTAGCAAATACCTACTTTATAAAAAGAGAGTTACATTTAGTAACTTTCAAAAGTGGGCAACATAGAAGCCAAATCGACTTCCTCTTAACTAGGAAGACAAATAGAGCTCTACGCAAGGATTGCAAGGTCATTCCAAGAGAGACTTTAACAAGTCAACATCGGTTAGTGGTCTTGGATGTCAAGTTTAGGAACAATTCAAGTAAGTTCAGAAGAAATAGTGTAGCTCGAACAAAGTGGTGAGAGTTCAAAGGAATAAAGCAAGCGAAGTTTAAAAATGAGCTTCTCGAGTCCGAAGCATGGAAGATGGATATGGAGGCCAATGATGTGTGGATACAGATGGCATCAAAGATTAGAGAAGTAGCTAGAAAAGTACTTGGAGAGTCTAAAAGACATAGACCACCCTCAAAAGAGAGATGGTGGTGGAATGAGGAAGTACAAAAGGCAGTGAAGAAAAAAAGAGAATGGTATAAGAAATTACCTAAATGTGATAATAATGAGACATATGAACAGTACAAGATAACAAAGAAAAAGGCAGAAAAGGCAGTTAGTCAAGCAAGAGCACAGGCCTTTGAAAAGTTATATGAGAAATTTTGAACTAAAGAATGGGAGAAAGATATTTATTGATTAGCAATGACGAGAGAAAGGAAATGTCAAGATCTCAATCAAGCTAGGTGCATTAAGGATAAAGAAATAAAAGTGTTAGTGAAAGATGAGGACATTAAAGAAAGATGGAGAAATTATTTTAATGATCTCTTTAATAATAGTCAAAATGGTAATAGCGTGAATATAATAGAAAAGAATGTGAATTATACTAGAAGGATTAGATCTTTAAAAGTAAACGAAGCACTTAAGAGAATGAAAGTGAGTAAAACCTGTGGACCCGATGGAATACCAATTGAAGTGTGGAAGTGTTTGGGAGATATGGGAATGGCATTGTTAACTAAATTATTTAATAAGATTCTAAACTCAAAGAAAATGCCTGATGAATGGAGAAGGAATATTTTAGTACCTATTTTTAAAAATAAGGAAGACATATAGAGTTGCTCAAACTATAGGGGAATTAAACTCAAGAACCATACTATGAAGTTGTAGGAGAGAGTTGTGGAGCATCGACTACATCATGATATTTCTATCTCTTTCAATCAATTTGGCTTCATGCCCGGTCGTTCAACTATGCAAGCGATCTTTCTCATTAGAAGCATGATGGAAAATGTAGAGATGGAAAATATAGAGATGTGAAGAAAGATCTACACATGGTTTTTATTGATTTGGAGAAGGCTTATGATAGTGTTCCAAGAGATGTCTTATGGAATGTATTAGAACAAAAGAGGGTATCTATTAAGTACATACAAATGTTCAAATATATGTATGAAGGAGCAACTACTATTGTGCGCACAGTGGCAGGGAACACAAGAGATTTTCCGATCTCAATCGGATTACACAAATGATCAGCTATAAGCTCTTACCTTTTTACATTAGTTTTAGATGAATTGACAAAATATATACAAGAGAGTATTCATTGGTGCATGATATTTGCAGATGATATTGTTATGATAGATGAAACGCAATGAGTAAATAGAAAATTAGAGTTTTGGAGAAGTACTCTAGAGTCAAAGTGTTTTAAGTTAAGTAGAACGAAAACAGAATACATGCATTGCAGGTTCAGTGAAGGCCAAACTGGTGATAGTGAATGAGTTAGTTTGGATGAAGTGGTACTGTCCCAAAGTAATCACTTTAAATATCTCGACTCAATCCTTCAAGTAGATACGGGATGTCAGGAGGATGTTAGTCATAGGATTAAAGCCAGGTGGTTGAAGTAGAGACGTGCCACAGAAGTTTTATGTGATTGCAAAATTTCCAATGAGTTGAATGGAAAATTTTACCGTACAGCCATACGACCGGCTGTGTTTTATGGCAGTGAGTGTTAGGCACTGAAGGAGTCGTATGCGTTTAAGATAAGAGTTGCAGAGATAAGAATGTTAAGGTGAATTAGTGGTCATACTAGACTAGATAAAGTCTGTAATAAGAGTATTAGAGAAAAGGTAGGAGTGGTGCCAATTGAGAATAAGTTGAGAGAAGGGAGATTGAGGTGGTTTGGTCATGTGAAGCGTAGACATACGGAGGCTCCAGTTAGACAAGTGAGCACATTAGGTTAGAGGATAGAAAGAAAAAAAGAGGTAGACCTAAATTAACTTGGAGGAGACTAATACAACATGACCTAGAAGTATTACATATTTATGAGGATTTAACCCAAAATCGTTTAAAGTGGAGAAAACGAATCTATAAAGCCGACTCCATATTTTTTAGAAAAAAGCTTAGTTGAGTTGAGTACAATATGCGTTCGGTATTATAAGAAAGAATCAATTTCAAATTTCTAACTCCTGGAAGCATTTTACAGTGCAGATAGATGTTGGAAAAATATTCATTCAGCATAATGAAGGAGATAATCAATTTCATATTCCTAACTTCTGGATGAATTTTACAGTGCATTTCTGCAAAAGCTTGTGAAAGAAAACTGGGGATATCATAGAATATACTAGGCATCAATATAAATGACCATTCATTATTTGCTTTCTTAATAAGCATATTTGACAAGTAACACCTATTGAATCGATTGGCACCTCCAAAATTGAATTTAACCTTCAACAAAACCACCTTAAAGTTTCACTAGAAACTACCTGTGTACTCCCATAAATATACCAGAGGAAAAAAGGGCATTTTGATTGCTTTAGTTTTCTCATCCACCACAAACAGTCTAGCAACCACCACAAACTCCCATTAAAGAGTTAACTATTAAACTTCTACGGCTCGCCAACAATATAAATCACTGCCAATTAGAGATTCTACAAATTCAAAAATAAAAATAAAAATAAAAATTAGAACATCACTGACAAGCCGTTTTACACTTTAACAGTTAACTACAAAACCCCCAAATCCATTTAGCTTAACGAGTAGCAGCCACAATAACGAATTCACAGTTTCAGAGACGAATAAATACGCATATGCGTGAGTATTTAAAAACAAGACAAAAAGAGAGTTACAGGGAGAGTGATGAGATCATAAACGGCGCCGGAGCAATCAGAAATGAGAGCATCGGCGACGATCCTGACGCCGTGACCAGCTTCAACTCGTAGCTGCTTCTCGACAGAAGCTACGATGACATCCGCGCCGGCTCTTCTTAGTACATCGATAGTTATCACGGCCTCCATCGGCTCCGTTCCATTGGCAATCGGCACCAAAACCTAACAAAACACCACACAAAAAAATCAGCATAAAAAATTTGGAGAAGTCGTCGTCCTTTTGGACGAATTGAAGGTCAACTTGTTCCCTTGATTACCTTCTTAGCAGAGGAAGCCATTACAGTAGTTGCTTTGACAGGGAAGGATAAGCGAGTCTTGAGAGAAGGTAGCTTGGAAGAGAAAGGGTAAGAGCAGTGGAGTAAGTGAAGAAGAGAGTGAGGAATAGGTTGGCGTAACAATACCATTTTTAGCTTTTCATTTATTATTATTATTTTTTTCTATTTTCCAGAGAGATCCGCGTTGTTCGTGGCTCGGTGCTGCTGCTTCAGTGCGGAGACGCTGCTATGGTAATTGAGATGTGTGGCTGTGATATTACCACGCCGGCTGTTAAGCTTCTATCCATCAGGCCTGTTTGGAGTGTGCGTTATAGAACTTTTTGTGTTTTTGGCATATGCGTTTGGAAAATGATATTAATGTTTTTAAATTAAAAAAAAAAATCGCATAGAGCCTTATTATTTTAATTTTTTTAGTACTGACAAGCTTTCCAACTATAATTCAAAACTTAATTAAGCATTTAAAAAAATTTAAATTGAATTAGATCTTTTAATTTTTTTATAAAAAAAGAAAAATATTTTATTAATTAAAAATGTAGTTAACAAAATATAAATAAATATATTATATTTTTTTATAAATAACACTAATTATTTATATGAAAAGTAATATGCAGGATTTTAAAATTTTTAATATCATTAACAAAATATATAAATTAAGTAATAGCCAAACAGAAGCAAAGCTACGAGTCGCCAGGTCGTGCCCTCAAAGCCCATAGTTTCCCTTACCTTTTTGTTTTTTTAATTAAAAATTTTTAAATATGTTAAAAATAAATATTTATAGAATATAAATAAATTTCCTTATTAATAATTATAAATTCAATTAACAAGATTCATCAATCGTTTTTCATTTAAAATAAAGATATTTTTATTTTATTTGTTTTTATTTTATTATAAAATATATTTTACTAATTTTTTAATAAATTAACAAATTAAATAGATTAAATAAAATAATTAGTGAATTTATTATTATTTTTAAGTGTTATAATTTAGAATGATAATATTTTATATAACACATTTTAACTATTTCTAGATAGAAAATATATTTTTAATTGTATAAATGAAAATAATAATTAATAAATTGTTTTATAATTTTATTTAGCCTCCTTAAATACTTCAATCAAGTTCTGCCACGATATGCAAGTTGGCACCATTTTTGAACTCTATAATTCTTTTATGGAAATGAGACAACTTTAAAGTATAAATCTCTCACTAAGCCAAGAATGTTTAGATAGCAAAATACCATTCTCTTATAATATATATATATATTAAATGAAAAACACGTAATTTCATTAAAATAAAAAAGAAATACCACAAAAATTTTATAATTATTAATAATGACAAATATTATAATTTATTCATCTAAAATTTATCATTAATGATGATATAAAATATATTTAAAATTTATTTTAAATAAATATAAATTTAAAAGTTATTATAAAAAAATATAAAAAGAAAGAAATAATTATAACCGATGACTCACCAGTGATTACTTAAATGATAAATCAAATTTGAGAAAAATATGAATGAAAGGAAAAAAATATGAACTTTTTAATTTTTATTTTAACTCAATTGTGTCTTTTTTTTTATATATAAAATACCTTAATTTTTTGTTAACTAGCATACGTGAAATTCATAAAATAATAAAAATTATTTTTTATTGTTAAATTGTTAAAAATATTATCATTCATAAGACTGAAGGAACTGTCTTTGTTTCTTCTTCCTTTTTCCGTTTTTTTACTTCGGCTCATCTCTTTTCTTTTTTTTTTTTTTTTGGTATCTGTGGTTGGTTGTATTTTCTTCGTCTCTTCCAACCAATCATTTCTGAAGAAAATTTATCTTCTTCCCTCTTAATTTCTCGCTCTCCCTCCCTGATTTGCTATGCTCTACTCTCTCGGCCTCTCAATTATTTTCTTCTTTTTATGTTTCCTTCATCCTAAGGTTACAGCAATAGACCACGATTCTAAGCTCTTTGTAGCATTCTATTTCATTTTTCCTCTTGGTTTCGTTTCAATTTTGCTTGACTTTTATCCTTAAAAAAAAAAAAAAAAAAAAGAAGATGCTTTGAGCTTGTTCGTTTGTTTTTAATTGATTGAATTTTGAGTTTGTGGTCTTTCTTCTTCGATGCTCTATTCTTCAGTGGCATAAATGAATCGCAGGCAATCCTCCTTTATCATGGGTCCTTATTCTTGTTTTGAATGTGAGTTTCTGAATGAGAATTGCCACTGGTTTGTTGAGCTCAACGGAATGCTAAATAGCAGTGGCCATGGTGGCGGGGAATTTTTCATAGGAGTTCGAGATGTTAGCGTAAATTACAAAGATACAGTTTAGAATTGTTATTGAATTTGATATTGAGAAAAATAGTTTTTTAAATGCGCCAATCAGAAAGTTTTAAAAGAAATAATTATTAAAAATATTTTTTTTTTCATGGCTCTCAAATTTAATGATGAGTGATTTGCGATCGCAACTACAAAATAGAGACGCATTTACTTAGCTTTTTAGTTGATTTTTTTAATTTTAATTCATTGAGCTAAAAGAATAAATTTTTTTAACGGTTGATAAATTTTTTATTTTTAAAAATATAATACTTTAATTAGCGAGAAGTTTAAGGAAGATCATTAAAAAAGAGTTCAATTAAAATAAAAGTTAAATTAGGTTAATTGGGCTTAAATAATCTTTAAGGGTTCAATTGAGTCACCACAAAAGAATAGTTGTTTTAAAGACGGAATTTGCGACAAAAATAAATCTGTCAAAAAATTTCTTTTAGCGACAAACTTTCAACAGATTAGTGACAGTATCAAAATAAGAGAATAGTGACGTATATTAAACTAATTAGTGACGGATTATGAACGAAATTTGTGACGGACAATATTTCCGTTAGAAATTTGTCAGAAATTTTGGATTTTAATACTTAAATCACTAATGTTGACAGTCACTTTTTATCCTCTTTCTTTCAAAACGGCTCTTCCTCTCTCCTTCTCGGTAATAAGGATTTGCTCCCTCTTTCCGTTTGTGACAATCCACCACCGCCGTTGCTGTCGTAGGTCACCGTTATCGATTGTGCACAAAGCCCAACTGTCGTTCTCAAGTTCCTGCTTCTGGTTTCAGCGCTCAACAAGTAAGTAATTTGATTTTAATTTGGAGGACTTTGTGCCTCTTTATGATGATTTTTTCTTTTCTTTTTCTTATAATTTTTTACAAAAAAATCTCTTATAAACAAAATGTTTATAGTTTGTTCACTCATTGGTTGCTCTATGGCATCATGATCCATCTCTAATAGGAAAATTTGGGGCTCTTCTCGCTTCCATACCTTTGCTAATCATGGCAGCTCTGTACTGCATCCTCTTCGCATACGTGTGTACGTATCTCTTCCTCACATCATAGTCAATAATATTGCTGAAATCTATTCTGTGGCCAACCAATTATCAAGGGGCCAACTGATGTTTAATTAGTAGTTTGAAACTTTATTTTACAAGAGAAATGAGTTTTGATAAATTTTGACAAGTGTTATGAGGGATTTGATGCATATTAAGACTTGTTTTCACTTCTTCCCTGTAAGATGGTTGCTGAATCTTCAGATCTTGATTCCGACTGCATAAGTTCTGAACTTTTGGTGAATTTTCTATTTCTTTTAACTTTATGAATTTTATTTTGAGGAAAATTTTGTTTAGTACTCCTGGTGTATTGTATAATTAGCCCTAGACTTTATAATAAGGAGAAATTATATCTAGAGATTGGAACTATGCCATGAGGTGCTCATTTGTACTATGCTGACACTAGTGTTTTACGGGCAATGGTTGGGCAGGTTCAGGTTATGAAGAATCTAAATAATTTAACTGGAGTCAACTCAGAGTTGTCTAACCCTCCAAAATGTTGTATTTTGAAAACTCTTTCAAATTGATTTAGTTTTCTTTCTTGATGCATATGTTTCTAAATTTCTCTCTTGTTAATCATTTCCTAATGATCTCAAGTTGATAGATTTGAACCTTTAAGACTATTAAAAATCATTGTTCTTGAGAAAAATCAAATAGAATGCATTCCCTTCACAGTAAGAAATGCATATGATTATTGATTAATTTTTCTTTTTCTTGCTACGTCATCAATTGTTTAGAACTTACAAGTTGAAAAGTTTTCTTTTTTTTTTTCCTAATATTATATAGGAGTCTCTTTAATCCTAGTGGTATAAAACTTGTACCTTACGTGTGTCCATTCTTATTATCAATACAGTTTTCATAACACAAACTATGTGATGTAACCTAATTTAATGACTTTTTTTAGAAACAAAAAGTAAATATATTCTTCATTTATGATGTCAGACGTGGTCTATGGTCTTCTAGTCACAGCATTTCTTGTTGGTTTAGATTTCTGTTAACCTAAAGTTTTGTTTGTAGAGTTTATTTAGTGTAATGTTTATTTTAATAGATCAATATTTCATTAAGGTTTTGTATTTTATATAGGCTTTTGTGCACTTTCTATGTATTGCTAATCATATCTGATCAATATCACATAATTAACTCGATAATCAATGTGGTATCATCAGCATAATTTAATTGAGGAACAAGTTGATTAGTTGAGAAATTTAATGCTAAAAACATTAAAAGAAGAATCAGCGACTACTGTAACATATTATGGGCTTGCATGCTCTGTTGTCCTATTGTTTAATCACTCTTGAGAGATACAAATTAAATTAACTGTATTGCGAGCAGGTTCAGCTGGTCTTGGCAGTTTTGCAACTTGAATAGCTTCAGGACAAAGTTTATCCTTGGCTTTTCTCCCTTCATGGGCCTCTCTGTGCCACAATACTTCAATGAATGTCTTTTAATTTCTGGACGTGGCCCTGTTCACACTGGTGCCATCTGGGTGCATTATGTTCAAATTGCAGCTTTCTCACACCTAACCCCTCTGTAAGGCATAACATGATCCCGTAGAATACCTAATGAACTACCGAACTTCACCTATCAATAACTCATTAAGTATCCTACAAGGGATTTTAAAACAATTTTCTTATTTTTAATAAGTGGTGAGCATTTCTAATAAGTATTTTAAACATGTAATTAAGTTGAAAGCTAGTTGAAAATTTTAGCCCATTTTATTTTTCCGCAAATTTTATAAAAATTTTGACAGAGTTCCCTTTGTATTTTGAGAAAACAGTTCTTCAAATACCTGTAAAAAGCACTTCTAAAAATTTTCTCAACAACTGCTTCAATTTCAAACTCAATCTCAAACAATTTCTCAACACATTTATCAACTTTCAATTTCAAATCCAGTATCCAATGATCATCAAAATACTAACAATCCATTTCATTCAAATTAAATAAAATAGTTCCATTCATATTTCATTAGAAACAAAACAATTTAAATAGATCATTACAAAATTTATATTAAGAGAATTTCAAACTACAATATATATATTACAACTTTATATAAATTTTATACAACTGCTCAAGACCCATTTTTAAATGTCCATACATTTATGTGCAATATATACATCAAAAAATATTTACAATTAGGGTATAAATTATACCAAGACTTTAGGTTGAATGATCCTCAATCTTTAGCATTTCCTGTCACTCCTCTCGCCTCTCAGATTCACGACAACAATAAAGCTATCGAGTACTAGGACTCGAGTGCACAACATACTAAAATAATCTTTATGCAAAAATAAAATCACATTTATTCAAAAATTTGACTAAACATGAGCATTAAACACAAAACATGAATTATGAGATTTTAATGCAAACCACGTTCATTTCGAAGTATCAAAACACATTTCATAAAACCCACAGTTAAATCATGCCATTTGAAACAAATAGAATCTCAATAGCCAGAGGCTAAAGAGAAATCACATCACAAGGCTCGCTAGCTCAAATATATGGATATCCATTCACATCCTCTTCTACTGGCACACCTCAACACTTCTCCAGAGAAGGAATCAAAATTCGAAACTAATTACCCCCACTAATCGTGTTAGTGAGGTGTTCAAATATATGGTCATGATACTGTGGTTTCAAAACTTATCTTAACAATTTGCTAAACATTGCTATTTCAAATATACACAATAACTTTCACAGTTTAATCAAAACATCATAATTAATGTCACAAATAAACTTTTAACAATTCCAAATCAAAAGTAAAATACATATTTCGTTCACTGTATCAATGAATTTTAAAGCATGAAGATGTTGTACACAAACCTCAAATGAGTCGCCTTTTGGCCTTAACTCGACTCCTCGGGTTCTGTCCCGGTATTCTTTTCCACTGAAATACACAATTTTATAGTGTTTCAGTGCCATAATTTAACATAAATCCAAAAATAAATTTAACTTCACTTATACCTAGCTCTAACGTGCTAATTTCGACGTTCTTGAAATTTTGTGTTTCGGATTACTATTCAAGTCAAATAGTTGACTTTCTAAGGCTTAATAGGTATGGGAACTCCAACTTCACCCACATACCATATTTTGGTCATTAAATTTGTTGGTTTTGGTCATTTTCTCAAAGCTTAAATCCTTTTGGCCAAATTGTCAAATTTTCAATTTTGGTGCTCCAAGTTGCACTGTTCCATTGGCCCTTTTACTGTTGGAATTTGGCAAAACTTCATTCATAGAAAATGCTTCTTATTGTCTTAAGTGTATTCTCATTTTTGGATCACCCCAATTGGAGTTTTTTAGCTCAAGTTATAGCCAAAATACAATTACTGTTTACGTGGACTGTTCATGCTGCAATTTAGGTTACGCGATTTTTAGTCCAACTTCATTCAATAATTTGATCAAGTTAAGTCCATAATTTGGTCTAATTTCCTTCATACGAAATGTTCTACTATGTCTTAGGTTTCCATCAGTTCAAGAATCTCCTAAATCGGAGTTTTCTAGAGAGAGTTATAGACATTGGAACTTTACTGTTCAAATGGAAATCTGCAGTTTTGCAGGTTCAGTAACTCAAATTTGCTCAATCATTTGATTAGGTTAATGGCATAATTTGGGTTAGTGTTCTTCATGAAAGTTTTAGATCTATATCTTATCTAATTACTGGTAAAATTTCAGGTCATTTTGACCTTCCTAGCTCGAGTTATGACCAAATGAACAGTTATCATTTGGTCAGTTTGTGCAGTGGCAGACTGCTCTTACTCAACTTTGGTCAATTTGTTCACTAGGTTTTGGTCAGTTTTTGGACATGGTTCCTAGATGAAAATTGTGCCATTTTATGTCTATTTTCATCCCCAATTGGTGGCATATCAATTGGACTTGTAAAATTTCCATTTTGGTCCTTCAAAGTTGGTTTGGTCATGCTGCCAGCAGCATGACCATTTAACCTACGAATTTGACTCCCATTCTAACAATTCCCACACATCTCCTTTGGTCATTATTGACCATTTTTCAGTTCACAATTGGTCAAAGTCATCATTTATGCATTTCTCCAAAATTTGGTTCCAAATCCTAGCATTCAAAACCCTAACTCATCAATTTCATGCATTTAACCAATTCAATGGCTATATACATGCTTTTTTAACTCTATCAAACTCATACACACCTTTAAGTCCATCAAATTCATGCACACACATCAAAACCCTAGCTGGATGAATTTTGCTTTAATCCTCCCACAATTAATTTCTTTTCATTTTAAACATATTACAAGTAATTCAAGCTATAAACACAACTACTAAATTTCAAACTTACAAATTAATGTGCTTACCTCACTTGAATTTAAATTCTCTAGTTTCTCTCCTCTTTCCTTCTTTCTTTGATGATCAATCTCCTTGTCAAGTGAATAAAAAAAGTTTTTATGGGTGTATTTGGGGTAAGGTAAGATCAAATGTATGTTTAAAAGCTTGAAGGCAGCTTTAATGGTGGACCTCCATAGAGATGAGAGGAGGGTGGGGCGAATGGAAGGAAGAAGAAGACAATTCTATTTTTTTTCTTTTGTTTTCTTTTTATCCTTATCACTTTTGAAGACCAAAAATCCATTTTTAAAGAAATAATTTAATTAATTTGTTTATAGCGTCATTCATGATGTTATCACTTTGACTTTTCCCATCTTTTCTATTAGGTTCTTTAATTTAATTCTGATTACAGGAAATTTTCTCAGATTTGTTGTGATTAAGTCGAATTAGGTTCTCGAAGTCAAGCTGACCAAATTGCCTCGCCAGATTCATCGGTTGGCAAATAATTTCATATTTAACTAAATTTCTCGACCTAATTATTTGACGGCTTAACAATTCTTTTTAAGTGATTTTCTCTTTTCACTTTGTGTCCATAAGGGTCTTAAGGACGCGGCGTCACTTTACGATTCGAAATTTGAGTTTAAAATGACCGCGATCATTCTAGGGGAGTCACTCATGTTGTGACTCTCATTTCGTTTAACTTCTTATATTCTGTTTTTTCTTATTTATAGTTAACTAATTAAACATTACTAATTATTTGTGTTTATGGCTTCTCAAATTGTATGTATTATAGCTCTAATCTCATGGTATCAGATGACAGGTCCGCGAACAATGAAATCTACCAGACTATGTAAACGGGGGTGTTACAAGCTTATTTTGCAATATAATAATTACGTGCATTTATATGAAGAATTCATGTTTATCTCTTAAGAAGTTATGTTCTTTTCTTAAGAAGTTATGTTCTTTTTTTGCTTGCAGTTCAACAACATAAATATTGCATCATTTAGAGGACTTTGTGCCTCTTTATGATGATTTTTTCTTTTCTTTTTCTTATAATTTTTTTTATAGAAAAAACTCTTATTCTCCCTTTATACGTATACTTTGAGAATTGTTATATAGGATTTGCATGAGTTAACCTTATATTCTCCTGCATCCCAATTCACCCATGAATATGATTTGTTTTTTGTTATTTTAAAAGGTGACTTGTGGTCTCATTTTGACTCTTAATCATGCCTTTAATGATGATATTGAATAGGAATACAATTATTTCAATTAGTTTAGTCAACTTGGGAAGATCACAATATTATCATGATTTGGGTTTCTTTTCCTTTCCTTTCAACTGTGCCATCTTCTTTATCTTCCATTGGTATAATTTTTTAATGTGCCATCTTCTTTATCTTCCATAATATCATAACAATATGTATTGCTATTCACAATATTATCATGAGGATCGATTGGTATAATTTTTTAATTTAAGTTATTTTTTATTTATAGTTATGCATTTTGTTGGTTGTAAAATTGTTTAGTGTGTATCTTGTTGATTACACAATATGATAATTTTTATTTTGTAGACAAAGAAGTTAGGTAGGCCACCAAATAAGATTGAAGTATTTTGAGCAACTCTGTAACAGCCTCACTTTAGCTATTCCGTACATTCTACTGTTCCGGTGACCGGTGTCGGTCTGGACAGCTAAAACGTCTCGAAAAATATTTAGACTAGAGTGATGAATCATAAATAACTCAAATATTAATAAGAAAAATTTAGGAAAAATTTTAGAAATAAAATACAACCAAGTTAAATGGTAGGTGTCTAGTGATGGGTAACGATGGGAAGTTCAGTGTACGTATTAGAAGAGCTAAACTTGGGAGAAAATTTATAAGTAATTTTTGAGACTCAGAAAAGTCATTGAGATTTCTATGGCATTAGAATACCAAGGTTTAGAAAAATTTCGATTAGTGCACAGAACGATTTTGGCTTAATAAAGTAAAACGGATGGCATTTTAGTCATTTAAATCTTTAGAATGATTTTGTGACTTAACTCAGCTAAGTAAATAATTATTATAATCTAAAATATGAATAAATATTGCTAAAAATTGAATTGGAAATGAGTAGAAAAGAAAAGAAAATAAAAATAAAGAAAATTGAAATTATGACATCATGATGATGTCATTTAAATTATTTCCACCAATCACCATTTAACAAATTTATTTAATAGATTAAATTAGAGATAAATACATAAAATTTCAGCTCATCTTCTCATTTTCTCTCCCTTAAGTAGCCGGCCATCCATTAATTCCTCCATTTCCTTCAGTGAGTTTGATTTTCCTAAGTTTCACCCAAAACCCTACACCTGCGCCATAAAAGAATTGATCACTCATCAGGAGTAACATTTCTGATTATATAAAGTGAAGAAAATTCAAAGTTTTAACAAGCCATGAAAGCGGTTAAAAAGAGGTTAGTGCTATCTTACTTCCTCTTTTAATTTTTGTTAGGAAGACAAATTAGATGAGAATTTACATGTTGTAAATTGAACAAACTTTGTTATATTGAAGTATGTATGAAAATCGGCAGCCATGGGAAAAGGATGAGATTTGTTGATTTGTATGAATTGAATTTTTTAGAAGTGGTTTGTGATGAGAAAACTTGAGTTAGATGTTGAATTATGTGTGTTGAATGTGTTAGATGGCATGGATAGCATGAAATGGACACTTTGAAAATTAGAGTTTGTGAAAAATTAGAGTTTTACTTATGTAATGGTATATTAGCATTGTAATGGTCAATTAGTGACCATTTGAATGTGTGTGAGGAGGAATTGAAGTGAGTAAGGATAATGGAGTTGAGCTTAAGCATGCTGCCCTTAGTGACTTGCAAGACTAGGTGTGAGTCCAACAAGTTTGGGTAGCTATAACTAGAGTTGTATAGGTTCAATTGGTGCAAGACCAATTGGACATAAAACTAGACACATAATGACACAACATTGGTGAAGAAACTCTGCCTAGAAAACCAAACCAAGTTAACCTAAAAATTACCCTAATTCGGGTGATCAACATGTTGTCCCTGGAAAATAACCAAACAAACAGTGTTTGTTCAAATGTTCATAACTCAGTGTAGAAAAGTTTAATTGATCTGAAATTTTACCAGTAGAAAGATGCGATATAGCCCTACAACTTTTATAAAGAAAATAAACCCAAATTTTGACCATAACATGCCTAAAAACTGACATATAATCAGTGTGCAAAAACTGCAGAATTGATTTTGTCCAAAAAATTTGGAAAATTGCAATTCGGCTAGTTATGGCTTTTAGGACATAACTTGAGTTACAAAACTCTAAATGGAATAATTCAAAAAAAGAAATGTAACTATACACAATAAGGAACAACTTTCATGAAGACAATTTTATCAAATTCTTACTGTACAAATGACTAATAGAACATTAAACTTAGTGCTTGAAATCTGAAAATTGTAAAGTAACCAATACTAAGCTTTGAAATGGTATTGGCAATCAATACCAACAATTTTAGAATGCAAAATATGGTATCTTGGTAAACTTAGGTTCAATAAATTTATTATGTATTAAAAAGTCAATAATTTGAGTTAATAGTAATGTGACTAGTAATATAAAAAGACCTGAAAATTATAAGCCCAAATTAGTAGAGAAATTAAAGTGAAATTTGGAATCCATGAAATGTTCATGGATTACTTGGAATAGAAATATTAATTCAATAAATGACTTAATGAACATTTAAGTTATGTGTGTATATAGTTACATAAGTGATACCACTTGAATATGAAATGAAATTAACCTAGATGGATTGTTGAGTATAAATGGGATGAGGTTTACATTAGGACTTATGTTTCCATTACAAATAAGATAATAACACCTTGTATGAGTTATGAATTCATATAAATATTGTAATGAATAAATGAATCACATGAAAATATGAATGGAACATTAGTTTTTTTTATGAGAGAAAGGAAGAATGTCTTGAGTACAATGGTACATGAATACCATTGTTGTGAATTGTGATCAATACGAATGATGTAAGGAATGTATAAATATTATGATGAATGTATAAATTATAGAATTTGTCATGAAATAATGAAGTCATAAAACACAATATATTAATATTTAATGATATTATGTGCCCTTGTATAGCCTAGACATGTGTGTCAGATTAGATAGATTGGTATGCCAATAGGGTATTGTTTTAGCAGTACTGCAAAAGGCTTTATGCTTATATTCATGGCTTTATGCCCGCACTTATAGCTTTTATGCTCGATTATGTGTTATCATGGCTTTTTAGCCATACTAACTGCATACGTGGTTGACGTTCTGCGTCCCATGGTATGATCACGAGGCTCGCGATGTCGGCCAACGACCCGTTATCCAGTTTAGTCAGCCTGTCATAGGTTACCTGGGTAGAAAAAAATTTATTGAAATAAGTTAAAAATATTAAAAACTAAATAAATCTGTGAGAAAAATCCGAAAGATATTAAACTAGTATTAAGAATTTAATTATTACGAAATGATCCACAACACATAGAAAAATATTAAGAGAGTAAATGAAAGAATAGCAAAATAAGCATAACGTAAGTAATTATTATAAATGCATCCTCCATAATAATATAAACATAAACTAAATATTTAGATTTATTTGTACATTATATAAATGATTATTGTAAACTTATGATAGAAGAGATTCTAGATAGCAACATAAATGACGAAAAATATACTATATGGCAAATTTCATATGAACCCAGTAAAATTCATGAGTATAGAACATATGCTCCAATTATTTTTTATTTGTATACATTATTTCTTGTTATATTGTTGCACCACTGAGCAGCAATGCTTAGCGTGATGGAATTATTTCCTTCGTACAGGTACTGAAGCTAAAACCCAATGGACATTTGACTGGGAATTTTGGGAGTCCAGATCTGCAGAGTGTCAAAGGTTGTCACCTCCTCAGCAATGAATGTAGCTAGGGCCCATGTATATCACTTTATGTATTTTGTATGCTATAAATATTTTATATGTTGTAATTTGTATGTTGTAATGTAAATTAAGAATTTGTAAGTAATATTTATGTGAAGTAAATTTAATTGATTATTTCATATGTAATTAAATTGTATATCATGTAAATTAATGATAATTGAAAATTATCATAAATGAGTTGAGAATGAATGGAAATGAATATGAAATTGAATTATATAGAGGATATTCGAATTGATGAGATAATTATGATTAGTATGAATAAGATTTTATTGTGAAAATATTGTTGAATTTTCAAGCAGGTGAATAATGAAATGCGCCAAATAGAAATAAAATATGGGAAATTTCGCTGATTTTTCCATAGAAAAATAATTGATATTAAATTAAATAAATTCAAAATTACTAAAATAATAAAGTAAGATAAGATAGGGTGCTCCGGCACCGAGTGTGACATGTTTCGCTCGACTACACTGTAGACGGGTGAAGGGTGTTACAAACTCACACCAAAAAGGGTACTGATGGTGTATTCATTGATGGCAAATCACAATGGGTCGATGTAAGTTTCTTTAAAAATATTAATTTTACCACAATATTTTCCCAATTTAATTTCATTGCCATTAAGTTGCATTGGACTACAATGTAAGGTTATATGTGTTGGCTATTCATTTAACAATATATTACTGTATTTCATTTGTTTAGGAAGATTATGCAAGTGCAATTGTGGAGAAATATGGCTCTAATTCTGAATCCCCGCCAATATTTGATATGGATAAGTGGATAGAAGTATCTGGAGGCTTTAATAAAGGAACGGTGTATGGTTTTGGGTCTTCTGCAAAATCTCAAACAAGTGGATCATTTACCTCCCAATCATGCACATCTGCTTATCTTGGGTCATCTTCTCAGCCTGCGATAACACAAGAGGAAATTCAGTAACTTATAGATGAAAAAGCATCACAAATGAGGACAGAGATGATGGCTGAAATACTTGATCAGGTGCGAAAGGAGTTAAAGACCACAGGTGGTACTCAGTTTGCAACATCTTCACATCCAACCACTTCAGACTCCATAAATCCATAGGATAATCTAGATAATTGACTATGCTATTTATGTTTCCATTTAAAGATATTATTATGTGTAGAATATTAATAGTACTTTTTTTGAATATGATTGTATTTTAACTTACATTTTGTTAATATTAGCTACTTTGTATGGATTATTTTATAACTTTATTAATATATGCATTTTAATTATGCTGATTAAGAAAATCATAATTAATATATCGTATTTATTTATGGATTTTTTTATTAATTTATTCTATAGAAATAATAGAATAATTAAAAAATAATAAATTTAATAATAAATAATGTTACTTTTTTGATAGATTTGCAGTGAATTAGCGACGAAATTTTAAAATTATTTAAAAATTTAAAAATTATTTATGCATTATCGACGGACTATATAACTTTAGCGATGGATTTAGTGACAAAATTAAATACAGATTTGTGACGAATTTACAATGGCATTTTTCTGACGACACTAGCAACTAAAAATAATTCAGTCTCATTTATATTAGTCCGTTGCTAAATATTAGCGACGGTTAGAAATTTTGGTCGTAAAATTTTCTGACGAGTATTTTAGCGACGAAAACTTATTCGTCATAAATTAGTAGTTAAAATATTTTGCGATGGAAACTAGCCCATCTGCGACGGATGGCCTGTTTTTTTTGTGGTGAGTGTTGGTCCATAATCCATTGGCTTAATAGCAAGTTTTCTTTTCTTTTTTTTTTTTAAATCAAATATCAAAATAAATAAAATTGTCTAATTGAATACTAAAATGAACAAATTTATTTTTATCTTATTCTTATTCTTTCATCTTAATATGACATTATTATTTGAGATGTTAAAATAAATAATAATGTTATTTTAAATATATTAGTTAATCAAAATTCTTCTAAAGTTAAAATTAACATAAGTTAATTATAATTTTTTAACAGTTAAACTGAATTTTAATAAATTGAATTTTTAATAATATTTAAAATAATAAATAAATAAGTAAATTAAAACTGCACTCTCAAATAGGCAGTTATATTTTCTCCACTTCTCTCCTTGTTTCTTAATAAATAATTTTTTTTTCTCATTGTCCTCGTCACAACAGGATTTTGATGTGCTGGCCCATGCTTTAGAATTTAGCTACGTTTACTTTTTTCCCGTAACGTTTCGCAACCTGATCTGGTTGAGGAAGTGGCAAGCAATTGAAGGCACGCACTTAGAACTTACTTGTTTTAGAAGTTATGCTCAATTATTAGTGACGATCGACTTTTCTTAAAAAAAATAATAAGAAGAAATTCATTAATGCGTTGTAAAGAGAACTATAAAGATGGACTCAAGGCCGAAAGACTGTACCATGCTATCCAACTCCAACAACATTGGTGCATGCCCAAAACAAAGAGAAATAGAGCCGAAACCTTCAACCTGAAACCGTTGAACCCCACTGAAATAAAGCAATGCCACTGGTAAGAACGAGGCGGATGGTGTTCATGGCCTCACAAGCGACAATACCAGAACCGCATGGAAGGAAGGTTGAAGCAACGGGGAGAAGAAGAGTATTCTCAAAACAAGCCAATCGCACAAAACACGAACAACTCAGACCATACTACACAGTGATAACAGGGCCAAACAATAGATATTTGGGTGGTAGGTAGTGCTGTTTTATGTCAACTGATAACATCAGTAATATCTCCGAGAGTTACTAAACCACAAAAAAAAACCTGTTCATCTGAGGAAAACGGCCCTACAAAGCAGCCTAACTCACCAGGGAGCAGAGAACTCCAACCCATATCATAGAGTGACGAGGAACTGAATGATTAAAAATTTATAATTAAAAATAGTTCAGGAGTATGTTTAGTGAGCAAGCTCACGAATTTATAAATAAATTCATTCATAAGTCTTGAATGAGAGAGTATTAATGAGTTTCAATTCAGCTTGTTTATTGAGTATAATAATTATGTTGGAGATTGAATTATTTAAAAAGAAAAATAATCTTTTAATGGTGCAAATTTATCCATTAAGATTCATATTAAATTATAATTTACGGTTCATTAAATATAATATACACTCATTTAATATAGTTTTTTTATAATTTATTATTAACATTACATTTTTATATACTAATAGATGTATTAAATGAATATATATATATACCCATTAAAAAAAAAAAAAAGCAAACCAAACCGATTCTCGAGCTCAATTCATTTGCAATTCGTTCAACAAGTTTCAATTACAACAAATTCATGAACTAAAGTGGATGATTTATTATTATTATTATTATTATTATTATTATTATTATTATTATTATTATGCCTCAAAACATATGAAGAAAGCAAGTGGGCAATCTTAAAAAAAAAAAAAAAAAAAGAACTTATGGAATCCTAATTCTATATTAGATAAGCCAACAGATGGGTATTTTAATGACATCATTGCACTGGATATTAATTTAGTTGCAAAGATCTTTAATTTATTTTTCTCACATTTCAAATTTTTTTTTAGAAAATAAGAAATACAAAAATTCACATTAATTACCACAGTTTTCAAAAAATAAATTTAAAACAAAAATTATAAAAAGTAATAATTATTATTTTTAAAATGTCTAATTATATTAACATAATATTTAAAATTTTCACTAGATAGTTATTAATTATTATTTGACTTCAAATCTTTTTATGTGCCTAATATGATAATTATTAAATTTTAATTTACTATTAAGAAACAAAATATAAACATCACATTACATCATATTTAATAATTCCATAACATAGAGAGATAATAAACAATCACTATAAAGAAAAAAAAATCTATTAAAAATAAATATGAGAATCCATTTAAAAAAGAAAATTATTAAAAAACACAATATAAAAAATAATGTATGATAGAGGGGGAGAGATAATTATTGGTGTAAATAATTATTGGTGGCCACTAGCTTACAAGTGGGTTAGGGAAATTTAATTAAAAAAAAAAAAGGGAAAAAGGAAAAGAGGAAAAGTTTAGTTATTTTCTTAAGTTTGTCAAGTTCTAGTGTTAAGGTTAGCATTAGCTTGGAATTCACCATGAAGGAGAAAATTTAGATTTGAGAAAAAAAAAAAAGGAAAATAGAAAAAGGCAATGATGAAGGAGAAAAATATATTTTATTTTTCTTGTTTTGTTTGGATACAGAAAAAATAAAGGTAAAAATAAAGTTTTTTTTTTAAATAATGAAATTATAATTTTATTTTTAACCCTAATTTTTTTGAAAAAAACTGGCAAATATAGGAATATATTTATAAATTTTAATATTGATCTTCTATTTTTCTCTTAATTTAAAGAAAAAATGAGAGTAGTCTTTAAATTTTATTTTTATTTTAATGTTTTATTTTTTCAATTGAACATTAAATAATATAAATTAATATTATAATAAGTATTAAAAATAATTGTTAATGAAGATTATGGCTAGCATTTTTCATATTATAGGTACAGAATTTTTTTATTTTTTTTATCATAAAGACGATTTTATTATTGTCAAATTAAAGTTTATTAATTATATATATAAGTATTAAAATTAATTTTTATTCAGATATTTTTTAAAATGTGTATAATGAAATTGAGCATTATCCGATAATGATTGATTAAAAAGAAAAAAGCTTTCATTTTACTCATTAAACAAAACATGGTGGTCAAAAATTTTAAATAAAAATTAATAAAGTGATTGCAGCAGGTATGGTAAGTACAACTCCTGTCTGTCTAAAAACAACCCCGAAATGGAAAACACAGACAATGAGGGCTGAGGCACAGCGAAAACATGTTCATCTTCATCATAAAATTCAAATTCAGGAGAAGCAAAAATATAAGAAATTTTAAAAAATAAGCCGCAAAGAGTCAAAAGCACAGCAAGAGAAGGGAAGAGGAGAGAGAGAGAAACTATACAAAGCGTACACATAACATGACATACACTCACATGGTAGTTTTGAAGAGAGAGATAGAAGAGGTACTTGCCATCTGTTGTACCAGAAAGAGCACTATTCGGGTTCTCCAAAGCCAAACCCACGCTTCTCTCTCTATCTCTCTCTCTTTTCTATAGTGCTTTGTTAACCTTGATGAGGCTGAACAAAACCCGCCTTTTAGTTTTCTCTCTCACTTTTGAGCAAAGCCCATTCAATTTTTTCAGCTTTCGTACCCTAAATTGTATCTGATTGCTGAGCTCTGATCCTCTTCCAATGTTTATTATAATATGCATTGTCATGGTGGGCTATTCTTCTTCTTATTTTGCTTTGTTTTTTGAGATTTTGTTTTGGAACTATTTGATTGAAATGTGAAAATTGTCTGCAAGTGATTGCAGAACACGGGAAACAGCAATTTCTAGGTTTCTGTTCCATCATTTCTTCTTTCTTCTTCCTCTTCCTTTCCTCACTTGTCCCAGTCCTCACTTAATTTGCTACCAGAACCACCATTGTCTCTACTATTTTCAGATCTTCTTCTAAAATTCATTTTCCCCGTGCATGTCCAATTCTGATATCCTAGATTGAAGTATCCGTGAAATTTGATTGTTATACAAGATTGGTTTGTGGCTTCGTGGTACTGGGTTTCCTTTCAATGAAATTGATGTGGATTTACAGCTGATAGTATTAGAAAAATGCGATGGTGGTGGGTGGTGTTTTTCAGCGACTCCAACTGTGATGTTAATTGGCGGCTGTATCTGAGCCGCTACTCATGCTAATTTGTGTGGTTTTAGGGAACTATTTGTGAAGGAAATATTTCTATTCTGTTTTGACCCATAAATAAGGTTGAGAATTTTTAATTTTGGGTCCTCGCAGGGCTGTTTTCTTATTGTGGATTTTGATTTTTGAGAATTCAGATCAAAATCGATTGGGTTGAATCGTGGAAAATTAGGCCTTCTTTTTCCTTTTTTCAGTTTTAATGTTGATGTGGACAGTTTTGGTTTTCAACTGCTCAAAACGATATGAAGCATGATATTTTTAAATATTAGGAAAAGGTAACTGTGTTAAGAAAATAGTCAATGAAAAATAGTGAAACGTTTTCAGTTTTTAAGAAATGAAAAACCTGAAAACAGCAGTGGTACCAAGCTGGTTAGCTTTATCATCTAGTTGGAAATGCTGTTTATATTTTCCTTGGAATTTGTTATAGCATTTACTAAATTGGACTCTTCTTTTGCGTTCTGTTTAATTCATTTATTTATGTATTTTATAGTTTCATTTATTCCCTTTACTAGTTAGTTTGGTCTGTTATATAGCTGAAGGAGTGGCTTTTATACTCTTATAAAATCACCCTGACACAACGAAGGAATGATTCCCAACCAATTCCATCAGTGGAGAAGATTTGTTTTTCAGGATACATGTCCCAATTTTGCTGTTTATGATAAAAAAAAATAAAACTTATTTTACTGCACTGATATGTTTATTTAGGTGCATTTGCAAAACTAATAATTTCTTTGCATCTTTAGTTTTTTCCTAAAGATAATAGTGTCATTGTAGAACTCTTATTAGCTTGCAAAACTGTTAATTTAAAAACTGTTATTACTTCTTTTTTACTGCAGAGTTTTTTGGTTAGTCACTGAATATAGTGAGCCAATATAAATTTATTGGTTAGATAATAGTTCAACTACGTAATTGACATTATATTTTGGCTATTAAGTTGCAGAGTTTTGGCACCCTACTTACTGTTTCTGCCTTTCGTTTTTCTATTTCCAGGGTATATCATTAATGGATGTGATTACTTGTGAATATATCTAGCACCCTATGAAGTTGTTGCATGTCATTTTGGAGATCTAGTTTCTATTGTGATAGGCTTATCTTGTGTTTGAACTTTGAAGTTATTTGCATAGCAAAGGATAGAGACTGTGGGACTCTAGTCAGTTTGTAGTAATGCTCAGCTCAACAATTGAGGATTTGAGTAATGATGGCTTTGGGGGTTCACAACATGAGAAATGTATTTTTGCAGAAGTTTTCTTTGGAAAAGATACTGGGGGCACAAGTAAAAGGAGTCAGGTTAGCGGGTTGATTAATTTTGAGTGCGAAAACAGTAAGATTGCTGACACATCATTATGTTCTAACAGTGAAAACTCAGCCCTGACAAGCCAATGTTCCTCCAAGAGTTCACTAGTGGATGATTCTGAAATGAATGAGAATTCTGGAGGAGCTTCTGCATCATGTTGTTTTCAAGAAAGATTAGATAGGGATGACCAGAATATGAGTATCAAGCGGATGAAGTTTTCAGTTGATGGTCCATCCGGCACTGAACCAGATACAGTAAAAATTCTCACTTCAACTGTGGTACCTAAAGAAATTGTTGATGGTGTGCCTGCTGTAAATAGAGATTTGGCTGGTCAAACAACAGTGTTATATATAGTTGAATCATCCAGTCAGGATGCTGTGTCTAGTTGCTATCTGTCAAAGCAACAAATTAAATTGGACAGAGTTGGTGATGTATGCGATAAGGATGTCTTGAAGTGCAGATTGCCAAATGCTGATGGAAATGCTGGCAAGGAGGTGGTTATTTGTAAAGCTGTTGCTTCACCTGTTTCCCAAGAGAGCTTTGCCACCAGGCTTTTTCATGCAAAACCTTCTGCGGCAATTATAGAGAAGTCTGGCTCTCCTATTCGTGCTGAGGAAAGATTGAAGGAATTGGATTCACCAGGATTGGGTGTATCCAATTACTTGAAGACTGATTCTAAGAAGGATCCTCGTCCTTTTCTCCAGAGCCATATTGTTCGCATACTTTTGGCGGCGGGCTGGTTTATTGGAAAGCGTAAGAGACCTAGTCGGAAATACTCGGAGACTGTTTATCGTTCTCCTAGTGGGAGAATGTTTCGTGAGTTTCCTAAAGTTTGGAGGTTGTGTGGTCAAATTTTATATGCAGATGGATACAAATTGGCGCAGGAAGAAAATTTTAAGGAATGGACTAATATCACTCAGTTTTGGTCTGATCTCTCAGAAGTATTGTTGAATATTGAGAAAGAAATAGATCAAACTGATGTTGGTAATGCGTTGGCTCATCAGTGGAGTCTTTTAGATCCCTTTGTTAATGTTGTGTTCATTGATAGGAAGGTTGGTTTGCTGAGAAAGGGAGATACTGTTAAAGCTGGGAAAGGTGATACTGTTATGGCCTTGATGAATGATGATAGTGCACTACACCAGTATGCCGGGGGAAATGTGCACTCTTGGCATAGTGATTCTTCTCTTGCCACTCAAAATGCATCAACAATTTGGGAAGGAAACCAGCATGCCTGTATTCAGCAATCTGGGGACATAAGTTTCTCAAAATATGGTGAACAGACAAATGGATTTGTGAAAGGTCATGAAAATCAATCTATTTATGTAGTTGAGAGAGAAGAAACGTGTTCAGTTGATGTTGCCAGTGGGATGGGAAATCAGTCTTTCAGAATGTGCAAGGACAAAGTAAGCTGTCTGGATATGACTTCCTTGCCACCTTGTGGATCAGAAAGCACTTGTGTCCAGTTGTCTGGTTGCCAATGTGATGCCTCTGTTACTGATGGAAATGCTAACGTGCTGGGGGGATCTGAATCTGCTTCCCCTCATCAAGATAGCAGTTTGGTTGATGTCGATGATCGAAGTGGTCACTTGGATTTTTCTAATGGCCAAGATGAACCAACTTATACTCAATCTGTAAATTTGGATGTTGCACAGAAAACTGAGCTCAGTTATGAGGATGGACAGTGCATTCAAGCTTCAAGTTTTAAAACCAAGGATAAAACTGTTGTTGTGAAAAGGAAGACGCGCAGGAAGTCAAGAAAGATATCTGAGATCAGAACAACTTTATACCAAAGCAACCATATTCATACAGATGGCAACCAATTGGTTCCAAAAGAAGTGAAGGAAAACCTTGTTGCCAATTCAGGAATTAAAACAAGCTGCAAGAAGTTGTCACCTGTTGGTACTTGCCTACGTCAGGCTGATGGAAAAGGATCAAAATTAAAGAAGATGCATCATAATCTTGATGCTTGTAAAAGAGGACAAAAGAGGCCAACTAGATGCCTACTTAAGGATGATGATCTCTTGGTGTCTGCCATTATTAAAAACAAAGATTTCAGCTCAGGTGCTACCAAATCTACTTATAAAAGGAAGGCCTTCAAATCAAGAGCTCAGATAAAGCTCAAGAATCAGAAAGGTGGCTGCAGTTTACTCCCTAGAAATCTAAGCAAAGTGGGGAAGCAATACAATGATGGCAAGTGGTCAATAGGGGGAACTAGAACAGTGTTGTCATGGTTGGTCCATAATAGGGTTATATTTGTCAATGATGTGATTCAGTATCGGAACCCCAAGGATGATGCTGTAATTAAAGATGGTCTGGTTACAAAGGATGGCATCATCTGTAAGTGCTGCAATACAGTGCTTTCGGTTTCTCAATTTAAGAAACATGCTGGCTTCCAGCTGAGTCGTCCATGTTTAAATCTTTTCATGGAATCTGGTAAGCCTTTTACTCTATGTCAGCTGCAAGCATGGTCAGCTGAATACAAGACTAGGAAAAAGAGAACTCAAGTGGTGCGAGCTGATGATGATGATCAAAATGATGATTCATGTGGCCTATGTGGTGATGGTGGTGAGTTGATATGCTGTGATAACTGTCCATCTACCTTTCATCAGGCCTGCTTGTCTACAGAGGTTTGTCTTTTCCTAGTTTACATGGTTTATTCTGCTTTTCTTTACATAGTTTCATAATTGCTTTTATTTTTTCTCCCCTCTGCTTTTAAATTTACATCTCCAGTTTACAGCATGCCAACATGATGATTTAGTTGCATCTGGATATTTGTTGTTTTTATCATTGCAAATTTCAATATCAGCTATAAATGGTCCTTGATATGGCCTAGGAAACACTGATATCGTAACAACTGCATAATGTTGAGGTTGAGTTCATTGATTTGCTTGCCTAAATATGTAAAGTTACCAAGTAGATTGCAAATTTTTGGTCCCTGAGTTCAAAAATCAAATAAGGAGGTTTCAGAATGCATTGAGGGAGGTGATTGTTGACAACTGGGTTGGGCTCAAATTTGCAGAGCTAGCTGTTTGAGAGAGAGGGAGGGAGAGAGAAAGAGAGGCATAATCTGAATGATTGTTCACACCCTTCTTTCTTTCTTTTTCCCCTTCTATTTTTTGTATTTTATCGGCAGATATTGATATTTATAGAGTTATTGATGCTGTCAATTAGATACAGTAGGAATGTCAAATCTAGAAGTTGAAGAACTTTATTTAGGTTAGGGAAAAGTTATAGAATTAGTTTTTGAGTCAAGGGTATTTTGGTAATTGTGAGTTTCACTGAATCATTTTTCATTTTTTATTTTTATTGGTTATTTTCTGGTAGTTAATCTTTTCAGTTTCCTATTTGGAATGTTTTTGTTGGACCGGAGATTTTGGAAAATGGGCACAGTGCTCGATTGCTTAACCATGTGATCTCTTGCAGTTAATTGGAACAGAAGCTACTTTGTAAGACTTTAAAATTGTGTAAAGCAACCTTAACATTGGTGTGAAGCAATTTTAACTTGGGCATGAAGCCAACAATCGTCACGGACAAGCACTAAAAAGATTTTTTTTCCCTGTTTCATCACACTCATAAAATCTCTCTCATATCCTTGACTGATACTTGCATCAATTATTGCAAGATACAGTTCATAACAATTTTCACTCTTCTTTTACAAACCCTAACTCTTGTTTGGGTCTCTTTATAAAACGATACTTGTGTGCTTTCTTTTGAAATCTTATTTAGGCTAGAATTTACCCTTTATATTTTTAAATAAAAGTGTTATGGGTATTTGTATAAGAAATATTTTGTTTAACAATTTTTTTGGGCCATCATGGAAATCACTATTGTTATGGTTTGAACCTCTAACCTCATGCATCATGACTGATTATTTTGTGATTACTTTTAAAATTTATGATTTTATTTTTCCATTTTTGTAATGTAGACATAATAATCAATTTTATATGTTATGGTATTTGAACAAGTAACGATAAGAGGGTGTGTTACAGGTTCATTTGTGTGGTTGAACTGATGTTGAATCAATATATATGATTATATGTAGGTACCTATTTTTATTAAAAACTACAAGCAAACTAAAATATATTAAAATATATGAATAAATAATAAGTTCCTTCAAATTCCAATATGATAAATTTTATTCTAACAAATAATTAAAAAATGTTTATTTCTTATGAAAATTTTAAATAATAATGTTGTATAATAAAAGCACTCTTAAAATATTAGTTTTATCTGATGTTTAATGGAAAAAAGGAGTTCATTCATGATAGATAATGCATCTTTTATGCATGAAATTTAAATATTATTGAAATTTAAAACGCAATTAGGCAGTTTGTGTTATTTCCTCAATTGGGAGAAGAAGGTAACAGTACATAACCCTACTGCAATGGGTAAAAGATGCAGAAATTTCAGATTTTATGCTATAATGTTTTACTTTTTGCATTATGATATTTAAAATACTTCATGCGTATTTTAGTAAGATAAATTATTAAATCGTTGATACTTCGCATGAAAACTTGAGCTTTTTGGAATATAAGAGTTTGGGGATGATCCTGTATTGAACAGTTCTGTGCAATCTGGATTCTATATCTATTTTTTCCTCGGTTTCTTTGGTTTCGTCCTCACTTATGACACATAGTTATGGTTTTGTCCTGTTCTGTGCTTCAGAAATTGAATAAAGTATGTGAGATTTGTTAGTTTTTGTTTTATATGCTTAGGTAGTTTCTTCACAAAGAATTTTCTTTTGTGTTATCTGATCTGTCATTATTATTTTTTGCATAGTTATTTTTGTTGTTTTTATCATAATTATCATTGTTGGTTGCTATTGTTATAATTACTAACTGCATTATTGTACTCAAGTCCCTGAGCTCTGAGGTTGTTTGCATTTTAATTCTTAAATTATAATTATTACATTTTCTCAACCGTGATTTTTAGAAATTGTTGGAACTTAACCAGCTGCTGAATTTTCTTTTATAATGTCACTCAATCCATCTTTTATTTGAAAAAAAAAATTGAGAATCAGGATTTTATTTGCCTATAGAATAATTTTAATTTGACATACAAAGTACATGAAATGGTTTAGTTTTGTATTGGAATTGTAAAGAGAAGCTTTAGATCTGAGGCTGAATTTTTTCTTTAATGGTTTGCAAAACTGAACCAAAAACTTATTTTACTCATAGAAGAGAGAAGGAAATGGTCAAGCTAATGGAAACATTATATTGCAACAGTTCATAAGGTCAAGGCTATGCAAAAATTTATAGCTTGGTTTCAAAATGAAATTGACTTCAAAGATCTGGGACCTGAGTGCAATTTTCTCCTACACTTATGTTAATTTGAGTTTACATTTCATGTACACTTGTACATATATAACTTCCTACCGCTATGTTGAATGTTTTCTTTCGCTTTGGGGAATGCCCTTTATATCAATTGAGAATGAAAAAATTTCAAGTTATTGTTCCTATGTTCTCAGCATTTACTGCATAGTTTGGCTCCTATTTTCTGTGATCGTGAGCGAAATTAAGTGATTAAGGGCTTATGTTGTTTAAGATACCAGAACTAATAAACTATTTTGTTTTTTTACTTCAGGAGCTCCCTGAAGGCAGCTGGTATTGCCCAAACTGCACCTGTTGGATATGTGGGGATTTGGTTAATGATAAAGAGGATTCTAATTCTTTTGGCGTATTGAAATGTTCACAGTGCGAGCACAAATGTAATGTCCCAGCTCTCCAAGGCCATCTCTGCTGTCTGCAGCTGGATTATTTTTCTATTTTTTGTAGCTAGATTGTTTTGCTTGAATATAGAATTGTTTATAAAGCCTGAAGATAACTTGAAATCTTTGATTCAGAATGTGCATGTTAAACTATGGACTGGACTTTATTTTGAGCTTATATTTCTAAGGAGTTGAAAGTTTCTCCAAGGAATGTGGCGGCATGTAGATATTGAATCAGTATATACAAGTGAAAGTTGATATTGATTTGAGCCCTAATTTAAACATGAAACTTATATATTGCTTAGGCTTTTGGATCATGGAGTTCTTGCAATCTTTGTAAAACTTAGGCTTTGTTCTTTTTGGAAAATTTAGGTTTTAAATCGTTTCTGCTTTAATTTTCCGTTGTACCCCAAAAAATTGTTTCTTCTTTTGATGCCAGTATCCATTAGTTTTCTATACCTACAAATATGTAATTTTTCCAAAAGTATTCATTAAATGAAGAGCTATTTGCATTGATAGGTTGATGCTACATAAGCTTGTCTAGCATTACTCATTTGAGCGAGCAGTTATTCCTGATTCTGTGTTATTATGTTCATATGAAAGTCACTTGAAGCTTCTCCACATCTTTGCCTATAATTGATTTCTTGTGTAGTGGTTCATGATGGTACCATGGAGTTCAGGGTATTCAATTTCTGTAATCTGTGATCCTTTCCTGTCAGTTTGGTTTTCTAATTCACCTGGTAATTCTTAATTTTACAGATCATGAAACATGCTGGAAAAGGAAAAATATATATGAACAAGTGGCTTCTGATACTTGGCTTTGTGGTGAAAGTTGCCGAGAGGTACATTAGCTCAGTTTTCAAAGTTAGCTAAGTTGTAAAAGTGTGAATGAATTCCTTTTATGTCCATGGAGCTTCTGGAGTTTTTCCCTTTTTCTTTTATATGATTATTTATTTTATTTTTCTTATTAAATTATTGTTGTCATGGACATCATCATCTTTATTGTTTTTAAAGATGAGTTAGTCAGGTTGGAGACTTTTCTCTTGTATTGCTAATATGTTCTGAGAAGTTTGAGCACTTATTCTTGGAAATCTTATATATATGGATTGGGAAGATTTATTGATTGCTTTTTGCAATGAAATTGAGGCAGTTGGATCTATTAATCCATGGAAAGAACCATCCTTATAAGCTTCCTTGCATTTGGTTGTTTCTACAATTCTATTCCTCTTTATAATAGTTGCTCAGCTTCAATTTTGCTCCTTAGAATGGTGACTCAAAAATAACCTTGTCATCATAATTAATTTATTTAATTATAGTGTTGTGCACTGTTTTCTTTTTTTCTTTATGTTTCAGAAGTTTATTATTATTAAAAGAAAATTGTCTTTTTGAGATCATAAGAAAAGATTCTGATGTCTAGCTGAACAAGGAAGATCTGAAGAAAGTCAAGATTTCTTCCTATCCTTTCTTTCTTTTTATTTTTTTATTTTTTTTTTAAAAAAAAGCCCTGCACCATTGGGTGTAGCCTGAGTCTTAATTGTGATCTATGCCTATCTTGGTGAGTTCATACTTGCACCTTTTATTCTTTTCTAGGTTTTCCAGGAATAGGAAACTTAAAATAATTAATACTATTCTTTTTTTAGGGTCTTTTAGTAATATTCTGTTATATCTTTATATATGAAGTACATTCTACAGGCATATTGGGTTTTGGTTGAATTAAAATTATTTTGGGTGTGAAATGTCCATGTCCAGCAGAATCAATCCAAGATGCCCTTTCCTTTTATTTTGGTTCTGCTCATGATAAATTATAAAGTTGGAGATTTTTTTCCCTGATTAAGGGAGAGATTTGCTGTAATTTGACCTAAAAATAAGATTTATTACCCTGAGGATGATTGAAATAGATTGACTACCACCAAGAGAATAACATCTGCATAAAACCAGTTTATGTTACTTGGTTTTATCGATCATAATCTTGCCTTAAGTTGGTAGGTTAAGTTGTGGCTTCTGATTCTGAATGGACATTAATTATGCATGTTTATATGTCACTCTAAAACTTGACTCACTTATGTATGCAGGTTTACTCAGGTCTTCATTCTCACGTAGGAATCAGTAATCCTATTGCAGATGGCTTTTGTTGGACACTTCTTAGATGCATTCATGAAGACCAAAAGGTTCATTCTGCTCAACGATTCGCCCTAAAGGCAGAATGGAACTCAAAGTTAGCTGTTGCTCTTACTATTATGGAGGAATGCTTTCAATCTATGGTAGACCCAAGAACAGGCATAGACATGATACCTCATGTTTTATACAATTGGGGGTGAGTTCTTTGGCTTTCGAAATCCTTACTGTTTTCTCAGTTGTCTTCACTTGAATCATATATGTGTATGATATTTCTTGTATTTTCCTTCGGCTTAAGATACTATTTTGAGAACATGCCAAAGAGGCCTTAATGCTTTCTTGTTGAGAAGGTGATGAAGCATCATCTATTGGATGGTCAGAAAGGAAATACTCAATTTGGAAGTCGAGTCTTAAAGCTGTTTTTTCTGCATCAGGAAGAGGGGTATTTTGGTTGAAAGGACAGTAGCCATCCTTTGTAGTCAAGATGAAGCATCCTGTATTAACTGTACACATGAATCCCCTTTCTTGGCTTCATTACTTGCCTTCCTCCCTGAGAAGATTATGCAGTAGCAGGAAATTAATTGCATATCCTAAAGAAGGACTATATTTAAAGTTGCAAGATAAAAATACTAATGATAATGCAGTTGTGGTTATACTGATTTTTAATTAGGAGATTCAGTCTATAACTTAGTTTTCAGTTTTTAGAAGTATGGACCGTTTATTATCGATTAATTTTGATGTCTCTGTGTTCTATTTATTTATTTATTTATTTTTATGACCTTGATCTAGAGAAAATAATCTTAATGCAAATTTTTATGTTGTTATTAATTGCTTCTATTTGCTCATGCTCTTCAGGTCTGAATTTGCTCGTCTAAATTTTCATGGCTTCTATACTGTGGTCTTGGAGAAAGATGATATACTTTTGTCTGTAGCATGCATCAGGTAGTATTGAATGTTTATCTACCTGTAGGACGTACCATAATTTGATTCTAATCTTGAAGATACATTGTCTCTAATAATTGTGCTTAGTTTTAAGTAATACTTGTTATACCAATATGGTTTTTAATTTGACACTGAAAATATTTCCAGAAATTAAGTTGAATGGTTTTATCCGTAATTAATGGCTAAACTTTTTGATATATCCTCTTTCATAATGGCACATGGGTTAGGGTTAGGGAATTTTTTATTTTAGGTTTTAGGATGGTAGAAGAAGATGGTTTACAGCTCTTCATCCAAGAATCACCAAAATATAATAGGTCTACTAGTAAGGTTGAAGAATGGCTTAGAAGCAACTCGATGGAATTTCAGGAGAACAATGAAGAGACAATTTCTAGGTTAGTTGGATGATTGGCTGAAAATGAGAAAGCTTGGGTTTCTCATTTACTTAAAAGCTCTGAAGCATGAAAATGGCATGTTCAAACTTTTTCCCGTTTTGGAAACGTTTCTATGTCAGAAACTTTGGGACACAACCAAGAAACATGTTGAGGCCGTGTCCGTAAATTGCGAAAGTTGGACACGCATTTCATCTTGAGAAAAGTGTTTCTTAAAACATATATATATATATAGGTTAAAAATGCAAGATCCATCGCAAATAGAAGAAGAACTGCATCGCACAAAAGATGAAGAAGAATTCACCTTGTCGGCCCAGTGGCTAGATCATCGACGGCACAACCACATATAGAGTTGGAGACATTACGGGTTGGACAGTTCCTACTAACACTTCTTTCTGCGATACTTAGGTTGCAAATAAGTCATGTGAGGCTAGAAACTCATTAGGTAACCATTTGTTTAATTATCCTCTTTTGTACATGAAAAAAAGCTTGATTGATTTAGAAAGAAGCTTGATGGGGTTTCATGTACAAGGCAAATCATTATTGAACTCCACTATATATCCTGAATTTAGGTGCCTTTTTATGGGGTTCTGATTTTAGTTTGACTATATATATTCTTTCACGATTGCACTTAATATATATATATATTATCTTGTATTTACGTGTTTCTCCACGTCTGCGTTTCTTATATTTTTGAAAATGCCGTTTCCCTATGTCCACATTTCCATTTCCGTTCTAAATAGCTTAAAAGTGAAAAGAAATGGCAAATGTTATGGGGTCATGGCAATCATAAAAAAGATCAAGGATGATTTGGGGTTTTGCAAATTCTATGATATTTTAAGGCCAAATGACTAAGAAAAGCCAAAACTTCTTCACAAATTTTAATTTTAGTCATTCCTTTTAATTTTATCAATTATATCTCCTACTTTTATTATTGATTTCAATTTTAGCAATTCAATTCAAATTAATACTATAGTTATTAAAGCCTTAAGGCATACTAAGGCGCTAAAGGGTCTTGCAACCTAGGCTCAAGGTGCAAGCGCACAACTAAGTGAGGTAAGGTGCAAAAATAAAAAAAAATCCGTAAAAATTAAATAAGTGAAAATATTCCAACAAACTTCAAATAACATAAAACTAAAAATAATAGTAAGTAATAAGCATTCAAGTAATAATAATTTTACAATCCCAAATAAAATAAACATAAACTACTAAAAGTTTTAAGACACTAATGTATTAAAACTTGAATAATCTTTTAATGTCTCAAAACTAAAGTCTAGCCATCATAAAATAACTACTCTTCAATCGTCATTAAGAGTAGCATCACAATATTCATCTTCTTCTACACTTTTATCATCTTGATACTCATTTTCAAAATCAATAGCTCCATCATCTTCCTCAACTCTGAGAATTAAAGGAGTATTAGTTCTCAAGTTAGTGGATGGTGTTTTTTCTTTTTCCTTTGGCATAGATCTTGAAATAGGTGTGGATGTAATATATATATATATTTTTGAAAAGATAATAAGAGAGCGGTAGTATTGAAAATGGAAATATGAAAGATTTGCAATCTTAGGCGTGCTTGTTTATGAGATATTGACGACCAGTTATCACCAGCGATACAAATTCCGAAAACTTCCTAATGTGTCAATATAGGATTTTGGTAGATTGGCAAATTTCATGCTAACTGGTAGTGCTTTTTGCGAATGGAAGTGCTCGCCAAAGGTGGAAATAAGGAAGGTATGCCTTTCTAAAGCCTTGCGCCTGGAACGAAGCGAACGCTTATGCGCATAAGGCGTTAGGCTTGGAACCTGATGAGCCTTGAGCCTGAGGCACCCCTTTAATAAAGAGAATTGATACCAAATGACCAAAAAACCAATAACTTTTTGCAAATTACCAAGTTTAGCCAATCCTTTTAATTTCACAAATATATTAAGATAATGTTGTTGTTTTTGCCATGAAAACTCATGGGAGTGTGAAATATGCATGCTTTAGTGAGTTGTGGAGTTCCATACTAACTTTTATGGTAAAAACTAGTTCTTATCTTAATATATTTGAAAAAAATTAAAAGGAGTGGCTAAAATTAAAAATTTATGAAAAGGTTATGCCTTTTTATTTTTTGGGTCATTTAAGGGCTGTTTTAATAGTTTAATGTGCTCTTATTGAATTTATAATTATTGCTTGCTTAGAAAGTAACTCCAGGAAGCTTTCTTGAATAAATTAAGACACTGTTTGGTTAACTTAGTGTTTTTTCCCCCTTTCTTAAAAGCAAAACAGCAATTTTTGGTTAGATAGCAAAAAATACTTTGTGTGATGAAAACTCTCTCTCTCTCTGTCTCTCTCTCTCCCTTTTACAATTGCTATTTTCTTATTTCTTTGAATTGAAATTTACATATTTATGAAGCATGCCTTTTTATTATTAGTTTTGCTTTATAGTAAAACCAAAATTTGCTAGACAATGCTTTTCAAAAAGCAAAAAATTGAACCACATGAAGCCTAGAATCGCGTTTTTAGGTTAGAAAAGCATTCCTAATTTTGAAAGTATATTAGTAAAATCAAATCCCTATTATGGGCATAATACTTCCGTAGAATACCACATGAAACTTCACAGTATCCTTCCTAGTTCCCACTTTCTGTTTACTTCACAATTCTATTTCCCGTAACTTGTTCAAGAATCAGAAGATAAGAATTCCAAAATGATTTCTTTGAAGGTAATGGGGGATAAGGTCGAGTGTGAACTAACAAGTTGGCACATTGTCAAACCACTGATGTATAAGAAGGCATAGATATAAAATCTTTTACTCTTTTCAACAAAGCTCTCTTGGTAGGCTTATGTTGAAATAGTTATTGTTAATTACTTTAACGTCATTTATGGAGTGTTTTCACTTTTATATAGACTATTGATAATTGGTAGGAACGATTCCCAATATAAGTGGCATGTAAATTTTGGCGTCAATTGTCAAATAGAGTACCTAATAAGACCCCTAACAAACCAAACCACTACCCTTTGCCATAGACACAGACAAGGAGGAGGAAGAGGCTACAACCCTTTGAGATAATCAATATTGCAGACTTATTCGCTCTCTATGCATAATGCTGACAAAAATTGAAGAAATGAACTGAAATGAGAGACAAATAGGTTATACGCAACTCTTGAAATCATAAATATGGCTCTAAGATAATAAAGCATCAACCATCCTAAAAACTACCAAATGGAGAGGCCCACCCACATGGTATATAGGCTATGTCAAAATTCTCTATAGGAGTATCCAATATGAGAGATAATATTTCTTTGTGCTATGTTTAAGTCTTGCAACCAATGACCCCAAGTTTTTTTGTTGGATGCTTCGGCATTGTCTTTAGCATTGTGTTGTTTCTGTAGTCAATCATCATTTGATGCGTAATATATGTTGTGTTTATGTGGTTTTGTTGCTTTCTTTTATTAGAATTCCATAGAAGTTGTTTGGCTAGTCTAATGTGTGTGTAGTGATGCAAAATTAGCTACCATGAAAATTATTTCTTTAGAACTTCATTTCTGCAATTATTGCAAATTATACATGTGTTACTATTTCAGCTAATTATTTAATAAGGAAGTTGCAGTACTGGCTTATTAGGCGGTGAGTTAATTTATTTCCTGGTGCTAATGTAGTTACTATAGCAGTATTGTCAATGCTATTGTATGTTACCATGCGTGCAACTATTAATACTGAAGTTGTATATATATATATATACCCATATGTCAACTTTTCATGATTCATCTTCAAAAAACAAAAGAAAGAAAAGAAAATTAGAATCCCAAACCTTTCTCCCTGAAATGATATCCAGAAGATGAATATCGTACATACTGAACTCTACTTAGTTGATCATAGGCAACTATAGTTTAAAGTATAAATGTGAGAGACCAAAACAAAACTCTTAAAAATTTCCTTCCTTTTCTATCCTCAAATTATTGAATTTATATTTTCATTCAGGTTAACAATTTATGTACATTTGACTCCTTCAATGTTGTAGAACTGCAACAAAATTATTTCAATTCTAAGTGTTGCTTAGAGGCAAATAAAGAATAAATACACACAATCAGCCTATAAAGGTCCATGTAATAAATTTATAGAGTTAATTATTTTATTGCCGAAGAATTCTAAACTTTTATTGGAAAAGGATGTTAAAGGTTAATAGTGCAATTAATTTTATTTGAGAAAAAGTGCCTCTTGCTTTGCTTTTATACGTTGTTTCGGACCTGCCTGCACATGCAAAACGACGCCGTTTTGCCACTAACCTATCCCTAGCTTCTGCTATCCCCTCTACCACCATTACGAGTAGCACCACCATCTCTTTCTGCTGCCTTCATCCTTCCCAAATTATCACGACAAAGAAAATTATTCATTACCACATTCAATGCATCATTAACGCTGCAATCCCCCCACCAAACCACCTGCAAGGCACCCATGGTAAAACACTGGTCTCCATTCAATCAGCCTTGAATCTACCATCACCATTTCCCAGAACACAGCCCTACCATTGTTTTGCACTACTTTACCACCCTCCAATTTAGCTATTACTATCTCTATCTGCATAACCCATCAAACAGTGGCTCCACCAACTCTGATCGCAATTAGCTGACACAGTACCCTGCCTAAATCACCACTGGCATGATAATCTGACCAATTATATGTATCATCTTTCCTTCTCTTTATTCTTCTATTTGTGTATGCATAAAACTGTTCTTGTCAACAATTATGGCGTTGACTGATGAGCATTATTTGGTTTAAATTGATTACCGAGCTGAACTAATGACTTTTGGTTTATTTGGTTCGGTTTTCAAAATTAAATAGTTCAGTAAGTTTAGGTTCCTTTGGGTTTTCACCTTTAAAACTGAAATAACTAATTATATTTTATAAATATTTATTTAATATATTTCAGTATATGGAGATACATTTTTATCAAAATTGAAGCCCAAATGCCCAATCCATAATACCCTCTTATTTTTAGGCTGAAATGTAAAAGCTAAAAATCCCAAAATAGAATAAATCAACCGAACTGAAATATATATAAATTTTTTCATTTTGGTTCAATTATTATTAATGCAGATAGTAAGATAGAAGTCTGGTAACACGATAATAGATAAAATTTGAATGACCACATCCACCAGAATGTAGAAAACATTGGATAAAATGAGAAAGAGGGTCGATTTAAATAGGTTGGTCATGTACAACATAGAGTAATGCCCTAGTACAAAATTGTGATAAGTTAGTGATGGAAGCAGTGAGAAGAGAAAGATGGAGAGCTAAAAGGACATGGAGGAATTTAGTATTAAAAGATTTATAATTTTTGGATATTAATGCAGAATTGGTTTCAAATAGAGCTAAATAACGAAAAAAAGATCCATATAACCAATCCTAACTAGTTTGGGATTTAGGGTTAGTTTGGGTTTAATTATTATTTGTAAATGTATGAATAGATTTTCTGAACCATGCCTGTTCACTTTTCCACCCTTTTTCTTATGCAAAGGAACTTTCGAGAAATTTTTTAACATTTTACTTGTTAGTCCCCTTGGGAACTTTATGTTTGATTCATTCATTATGAGTCCGCTCTTTCTCCTGCATTTGCTTTTATCTGCATCTTTATCTCACAGTTGATTTTTTTTTTTTGAAGGGTACATGGAGCAACTGTAGCTGAGATGCCTCTTATTGCCACTTGTAGTAATTACCGTCGTCATGGAATGTGTCGACGCCTTATGAATGCTATTGAGGAGGTATAAGTTAATGCTAAAACTATAATTAGATTTTGCCTTACTGTATTGATTGACTTGGTGCTTAATTTTGCAGGATAGTACCAAATATTTTTTTCTGTAGCTTCTTATTAGTTATTCTTAATTGGACTTTAGTAAAGCAATTTGGTATCAGCAAAACTTTTAACTTTGAACTTTATGGGTTGACTCCACAGTCCACTGTACTTGTTTTGCCATTGGCTTTATCGTTGGTCCCATTCTTCATAAATAATGGGCTGTGATATCCCCGTTGTCTCAATCCATGTCATTTCAGATTTCTTGAGCCTTAAGCAGAATTTAGTTACACTTCAGGATTAGTGAAATTGTCGATCAACATTGCATTGTAAAGTACTCAAGACAATTTCCCTCTCCTTGTCCTTTCTCTCTCTTCAATAGTGAGTTGTTGTTTCATTGTATTTACCCTGTTTCCGTCTCCAGAAATTTCTGGTGGGTTAAGCTCACTTTATAACTTGCAGCTTACCTTGTGGTTGCTTCAGGATGCACACCCATAATTTTGTTGCTTTTAAGCACTTACAGCTTGCTTATATTGGATTCGTCTTGAGTTTCAAATTGCTTTTATGTGATGGCTTTCTGTGACTTAATATTTCCTTTTATCCCAATTTTGGCCTCAGATGCTGATATCTTTCAAGGTGGAAAAGCTTGTTATATCTGCCATTCCAGATTTGGTGGAGACATGGACAGAGGGTTTTGGCTTCACACCTGTGAGTAATGATGAAAAGCAAAGTCTGAACAAGACAAACTTGATGGTGTTCCCAGGAACAATATTGCTAAAAAAACAATTGCATAGAACAAACAAGGCAGATACACAATCGGGTTTGTGCTCTTCCCTTTTCTAAAGAAGCCAGGTCATCGTTCATGATCATCTTAAATTTTCTGAAAAATCAATGTAATTTCTTTTTGAAACAGAATTTGTTACTTGTCTTGTGGGTGAGCATGGCATTGATGAGTCCTTAGAGCAATTTGATAGAAACCGCTTTGTCCATGAAGATACTGTCAAAATGGATGCCAAACTGGCTGAGATCCAGAATTTGCAAGAATCAGTATTTAGTGGTGGAAGGGAAACTGCTGATGCTGTTAAAGGACCAGGGCATGCATCACCCTCGGTGAGAAATGAACCGACTAAATTAGGTGTTTATTCTGATGAAGAGCCTCCTGTCGAGTCTATTGAGCCTTCTGACGGAAATTATTACTCAAATGAAGATGCTGCTAAATTGGAGGAAGAGAAATTGATAGTAGTGGAAAGCCAAGATAGTAATTTGCAGGAACAATTTTCAAAGCTATCCTGCGAAGTAGGAAGAAACCAGGCTGAATTGGCTTGTAATGTTCAATCTGTAAATGATGAGCCTTCTTTGGACGGAAAGCTACATCAGGTTTTTGAGATAAATGGGAAGAAATAAATTTGTAAATTTTGAAAGTCGTGTTTGTTGCTTGCTGTGCCTGAGTGCATGTACACACACACACACATTTACGGGGGATTGAGGACGGGCATTTAAAAAAATACAGGGAGAGTGAAAAAATGAATCAGAATTATCTCAGAAAGATGTGAAGAAAGGAGTGAATAAGCTTTTTGTTGCATTTACGAGCTTAATTAGCTACATGATAGTTGGTTAATTTTATCATTTAGGGTTTAAATCTTTTATATATCTGATTTTTAGGCACTACATCTACATTCACTCTTTAGAAATTTTATTTACTATTTAATTCAAGTTCTTTCTAAGAAATTTTTTAAAAATATTAAATAATCTTTTTTTGAGAAACTATTAGAAAATTAATTATATTAAGTATTCTTTTGGCTACCCATAGAAGATATGATCAACATTTCAAGAATGTTCATTAAAAAAAAAAATTATTTCTACGTTTGTATTTAAGCTTTGGTTTGTATAGTTACTGGGACGAGAGAGAGAGAGAGAGAGAGAGAGAGAGAGATAAATGATGATCATTTATGTCCTAGGCAGGACCAGCCCATCTAAGAACACAGATAACGTAGCATAGGCAATAGCATTTGGTAGAAAAAGAATCGCAAGAAAAGAATTTTGAATGTCAGGTCACATCAAGATCTGAATCTTCAACAACCCATTTGTTAGGATCCCACATCATTAAGACACCCTCCTTTGCAAGTCGATTTTCAGGTGTGAGTTTTATCAATTTATGGTCTCTCTCTTATTGATCCTTTCTTGTTCATAAGCTAAAATCTAAGATAAGCTCTCCAAACCCAATTCAGTGTCATTTCTAGCCATGCCTTCTTCTCCCAAATTCCTTCACTCTCGCTTATCCTCGCCGTCCTTTGCTTCCCGCAGATCCCTCTTCCTCATGCTCTCCTGCCTCTTCATTGGCATCTCCGGTTTCATCTTCGGACTCACCGCCCCTTCTGGTTACCTTTGCTCCCACTCCATAACTGAGCTCCGATCGGTTCGGGTACTCTGGGACACCAATTCTAATGCTTATACCAATAACGATGGCTCTGGTTTCAATTCTGAGAAGAAGAAGAGGCACAAGGTTATGGGGTTTGTCGGGATTCAAACTGGATTCGCCTCTGATGGTAGAAGGCGCTCCTTGAGGAAGACCTGGATGCCGTCCGATCGCCAGGGCCTTCAACGGTATGTTTGTACTTTATAGTTACTGGGTGAATTTTGGCATATGAATTCTTAGTTTAGATGCTTGAACTGGATTTTTATCAAGATTTCATTTTGGTCACTTGAATAATTTGGCTTGCAGGTTGGAGGAATCTACTGGTTTGGCGTTCAGGTTTGTTATTGGTAGAACTAATGATAAATCAAAGATGGTAAAACTCAAGAAGGAAGTTGCAGAATATGATGATTTCTTGCTTTTGGACATTGAGGAACAGTATAGTAAGCTCCCCTATAAAACGTTAGTGCTGATTAACGGAAGTTTACTTGTCTTGTTCCATTAAGTCTGGCATTTTGGAGAATTGAGTGCTAATCTGATTTTCAACTGCAGTTTAGCTTTCTTTAAAGCTGCCTATGCGCTTTTTGATTCCGAGTTTTACGTTAAAGCAGACGATGACATATACCTGAGGCCAGGTGAGTGGATTTCTGGAATTCATTTGTGTTCATTAATATTCACAAAAATTGTTGATTAGATCTTTCCTTTACAATTCAATAAAATCACATTACCGCCTTTTCATTGATTTTTAGATCGTCTCTCCATACTCTTGGCAAAAGAGCGTACTCACTCTCAAACTTACCTTGGATGCATGAAGAAAGGGCCTGTTTTTACTGATCCAAAGCTCAAATGGTCAGTCCCTTTCCTTTCTGTTTTAGTTGTATGCCATGAATTATCCCTTTACTGCTCCTAGACTTAGTATTCCTAGGGATCATTATTCCCATTTTTCTTTTCAGTATTGTAATTAACTTGGTATATCATAAACTGAAGTACTATATGAGTTTATATGGAGGATTTATGTTGCGGTATTAAGGGGACTTGAGAAGACCGTGAACGATTTCTTTGATTCAAGACCAAGGAGGGTAAAGAGACCATTTAATGAGTTGGGATATCTGTTATAAGCCAAAGTTTAAAGTTGTCTTTAAACCTTGCTAATTTGGCATCCAAGAAGTGAGCATGCAAAGTATGGCATTCTACTGAGGAAAGGGTTGTGGCAATTTTCCTCAGAACTAGAAACTCTTCGTCATAAAGTGATTATGAGCAAGCATGGCATTCAACAGATTGACTGATTGAGCTTGCAAAGGATTTAGTTAATGCCTACTAAGTGAGCCCTTGGAAATTTGTCTCTCAAGTAAAGAACTTTTGGATGGTCGTCGGACCTCTTTATGCAAGTTCTACTTAGCCTTTGTTGTTCAATGTCCTATTTGTAACTGATTCTCTCTGACCATTCACCTTTTTAAGGCAAGGTTGCTTCTAAGGGCTTTTTGTTTTTTTACTCTGCAATTGTTAACAGGATTAACCCAACAATCTGGTTCAGCAATATGGATGAACAATGCATTATCTTCTAATATATATGTAATATGCTAGTAGAGCTGTGAAACTCATAGTCCTCTGTTTTCGCATTATCAGTTAAATTGAGTATTTCAAATAGGCTTGTTGGCATATTCAAGGAACAGTTTATTTACCCACAAAGTTGGTAGGATTTAAGTTGATTTGAATCAAGGGTTTTGTTAGGAAGAAAAAGGGGAAGGCCCTTTTTTTTTAAGATTTGCTATGATCTTGTTTCATATCATGTTGGAAGGTTCATTTTTTGAATTTCAAATATGTCCAGGACGGGGTCATTTTTCTGTCTTTATTATGGTGTTTGGCATCTTGAATTTTGAATTATTTTGACATTTATCAGCAAGATTGGACTACTGACAGTTACATCGAGAGTATCTTTTGGTTTTAGTACAGTTTATTTTATTCTTATTATAATTAGGCATTGGAAACTATACCGAATAGATCTCCAGGATGCAATTATTCACATCAATAACTTACATCTTTATTTTGTTTTATTTTCTTCTTCCTTTTTTTGGATTTTGTATTTGTAATGTTGAAAGAGCTTCACGTGTAGAAATAAGACTTACAATTTTCTTAAAAAAGTGAAAGATTTAGAGTGTATGCTAAAAAATTCTACACTTGAATTGTATCCTAAAATGAGTTATTGAGTTTTATGAAAAACTTGGCAACTATCGTGCATTTGATGGGAAGTGTTGAGAGGAAGTTTGTAGAAATGAATTGTTAAAGAATCTTCAATCCATAAGTTTCTTTAACAAGTGTTCAATGCAATTGGAGGTTGTTACTTTATTAGTTTTGCTTTTTCTGGTTTTTTGGCTGAAACTTGCTGTAAATACTGAAGTCGACCATTTTACCCCCAATAAACAATAATACACCCTCATCACTTCACTCTGTTCATCTTCTCACTTCCTACCTATCTTTCTTTATTATCTTCTCTCTCCTTTTCCTATGCACAAATTCCATATATCCTTTTCCATCTGTTTCTAATTGAAATGCCAATGTCCACTAATATATGACGACACTTTCCACTTATTTACTTTACATGCACTCACAATTGAGAAAATGGAAGAAAAAAAAAATAGAGGCTTATTTGGCTGCCAAGAAATTGCAAGGGAAAAAAATGATGGTTCTTTATCAGATTTACTTCCCAAGTTAAGATATTTATGTTGGTAGAGATAGCAAGTAAAGAAACTGAGTTTTTGTATAGGAAAAGGAAGAATGTAATAGAATGAGAAAAGGGTAGGAGTAGTATTGTTTATTGGTAAAATGGTCCATTTTATTATTTGAGCAAGTAAATCTGGCCAAATGCATATCTCCTCTAATATCAGCCTTAATTGCACCTAAATTTATACACATTTAATGTTTCTTAGATTATCACATTAATGCCAAAAAATTAATAGTCACAAAAGAATGAGTTTTTCATATGCATTCATAGCTATGAAATAATCACAACTCATTTTGATTCATGCAGGTATGAACCACTCTCCTATTTGCTTGGGAAGGAGTACTTTCTCCATGCTTATGGTCCAATATATGCTCTTTCAGCTGATGTTGTTGCAAGTTTAGTTGCTCTTAGAAATGACAGGCAAGTTAACTTATACCCTTTGTGGCTATTTCTAGTAACTCTTTACTTATTAGTTCGTGAAGCTTTTCCTTTTTCATTTTTTCCTATCATTTACATTCATCAAAATCCATTTTTAAATCTAAATCCCATTGAGGTAGTAGCAATGAATTTCTAATTTATTGAGGTCTTTGGTACTCTGCCAACCTTGAAGGAAGCTTGTTGAAAATTTGAAATCATATGATAATTATTGTTCCACTACCATTAAATTCTTCTTAAATAGGGATATAATTTTTAGCATAAAGGCATAAAGGGAGCAGTATTAAAAAATATTGGGAGCTGAATTTATTTTGTCTGCCCTCATTCTAAAGTATCTATTTGTTTTCAACCAAAGTAAGTCAAGAGTTACACTTATACGTGTTAGACTTTAATTTTTGATAACTTAAAAGAATTGGTACTCTTTTTTTCATATAATTCAGAAACTATTAAATGGGATTGTTAGGATTCAAACCCTTAACCTCCTATACTATGGACTCTAAATCTTTTTGCTGTGGATTCAAGTCTTTTTGGTTGCTGGAAAGTACATTGAATTCGACATTTTATTCCTCCCAAAGTTCCAACCTTGGATCCATCCCTGCTTCAATTGATAATTAGTTTTTGCAACATTGCCATCCATTGTGTGGAAAGGCAATCATAGCACAAGAAAATGAGCTTCTTGGTATCGCAGATTGTGTCAATATTTTGCCTTCGTTATGACATCTCTTTTTTCCTTTGAAATACCAGTTTTCGGATGTTCAGCAATGAGGATGTTACAATTGGTGCATGGATGCTTGCTATGAATGTTAATCATGAGGATAATCGAGCACTATGTGAACCTGAGTGTACACCATCATCTATTGCTGTGTGGGATATTCCTAAGTGTTCAGGTTCGTGTCTTAAACCATGTCACTGTATAAAGAAACTGAACAATATCTGGTTTAAACTTCTTCCATAGTTCGGTTGCCTGATCATATGCACTCCTGTGATTTAATTGTATTTCACATGCTGAAACAATCGGAATAGGTGTTTCAGATTTTCGTCTATAAACAACAAATGAAACAATTCAATGTTTTAAACTGTGAATGGTTTTTTTTATAACCAGAACAGAAAATATAGAAATTAGGACAGATTAAGTTATAATTTCATTTCAATGAGATCTCACTGTTAATAGGCCTGGGTGGGGGTTTGGAGAGAAACGTCCATGGGGAAGTAGATGAGAATTTAATTTTGAAATGCAAGAGTTCATTAGCAGAGACTTTATGTGAGAACCTCGTTCAACTGCATTAACCAAACAATCATGATACTTTATTAAAATGATGTCTCAGTTTTTCATTACGTGAACTGGAATGTACAAGTTTGTTACTGCTCCAAATCTGGTAGGGACTAGTTTTCCGCATTCATAAAAATTATTGGCATCAATTAATATTTTTTGAAAACCAGTTTTGTTGAATATTTCCACACAGAGCAACAAACATGGTGTTCTAAGTCTCTCTTTATGCAGGACTTTGTGATCCAGAAGCCAAATTACTAGAGCTCCATCAGAAGGATAGCTGCTCAAATAGCCCAACCATGGAATCTGATGATTAGTGTTTTTTTTTTTTTTTTTCCCTTTTTTGACATTTTTCTTACAAATGTGATGGATAGAAGAAACATTTAGTCCATTCAATTTTGCCTCTTCTACACATTTACATTTTTATTCTTTCTTGTAATCATTTTTCCAATGTAGATAAGAAAAAACAGAATTTTCCAAACCTTCTTAATTTTATAGTGGATTTTTAGAATTTGTAAGAGAATTGATGAGAGTGATTATACATGTAAACTTACAACCCTTATCAAATATACGCTACATAAAATTTTGGCTTCCAGTTGTGTTTAGTGCATTTTAACATGGTGGTAAAGATCATGGAGCTGGTTGTATGTGGCATACCAAATGGCAAATTTGAAGGGTGAATGTCAAAATTAGTTCTTTGGCTTTATAATGTTTACAGGTTCCCCCCACCCCCCTTTTTGAACTTGGAGGTCCGGAAAGTTGCACTGCTCTTGGGCTCAGCTTTAATTGTGGTCACTGGTAGATTCACTAAAGTTCAATATCTATTACTTTGATTCTGTTTGTCAGGTAGCTACTGTCAAACATTTTTTTTTTTAAAAAAAAAAAAAAGCCCAACCTTTTGTGCCGACTAGGAAATAGCTTAGTTTTGTTTGTAGAATTAATATTAGAAAAAAATTGACATGGTTATCCTATTAAAAATGTGGATGAAATTCTATCAAAATCTAGCAATTGACTTTATTAAGAGTTAAAAACAAAATCAAAATGAAGTGATTTTGTTGATACAAAATGAAGTTTAGTGAGCATGGTGAAATAAGTGAAAATTCAATGATCACGAATAAAATTCAACAACTGTTTCTTGATATGACATCTCCTGGAGGTCTAAATGCCCCTGGAGCTTATTGACAACTCTTGTACTCTTGAGTTGGGTGCCTTCTGAGCTTAGGGATGTTCTACTGAGAAAATCAATCAGATGGTTCTTGAACTGGACTGAGCTAGGCAACTATAAAGCCTATTAATGAAACTGTAGAATTACTTAGTGTATGGATGGTTTATTGGATGGAAAGATCTTGATTCTCATTAAATTAAAAAAAAAAGTGTAAATAATTATATTAAATAAAATATCTACTAGCAATACAGCAGTATTTTGTTTGTATAATTTTGTTTTTTCTTTTTTTAAAATTAATTATATGGTGAAATTCATGCCAATTCACTAAAGATTGATTGTTTTAGAAAAAAAAATCTTCTTAAAATTTTATAATCTTCAAAATAATTTTAAAATTATTAAATTAAAGGTAATTACAACTATTATAACTTTTTCAATCTAGATTCTTTGGGAAATGTTTTAATTGATCATTTTTTCCCTAGACCAAGAAAGTCTATTCTTAGGATATGAATAGGTGACACCCTGGTGCCTCTCTTTGACCTATCTGGCTATGCTAATTATTTTTTTTTTTCTTTATCGTAAATTTTAGAAGGGATATTTTCTTTATTTCTTTTATTTATTTATTTATTTTTTCCCTCTCTGTGGCTATCTTTTTCTTGTGTGCAGGAGGCCTTAAATCCCATGATAAATTGCTGCCATTGAGGTGTGTTTGCCATGTGCTTAATAGCTTATCCACCTAATAATTTACTACTGGTGTCTGCCATGTGATTCTTGAAAGATGCCCTGCTGGTTTCTGCTATTCTGTTCTTCTGCCTACCTCAAACCCTAACCATTTTCAGTTCTCTAAATGATTGATATCTTTTTAAAAAAAATTAAAAAAGAAAATAGTTCCTTGAAAATGACTAACATAATTTTGAGCAATTGCAAGAGCCCATCACCACACCAATCCTGCAAAAGCCATTCAATTTCTTTCTTCCTATCATCTATCCACCCATGTGCATGCTCTCTCCCTTTCATCTCCATTTTCTTTCATGTTAAGTGATCCCCATTTTCATTATTATTATTAAAAATGCTAATTTTGAGTTTTTTTTTTATTAAATCATTATTTCCTTTTCAATCATATCAATTAAGTAATTATTCTTCAATAATATATTAAACTCATAAACTTTTCAATTTGAAGAAAATTTAATGTAATTTTAATGTCTTCCAAATCACCTTCTTATGTCAAATGAATTTCTATATATGTTGATAAGTTAATTGCAAATGGTGGCATGGCATCCCATACAAAGCATGAGACACTACTTGTTATTAAAAGGTTTTCAAGATTTGGTACTATTAACTTGTATGAATATAGAGATATTTTATCTAAAATTTTCTTATTATGGGTTGTCTCACATGCCACTGTATATGTATAATTCTTCTACTTATGGATCTCAATTTTAAAATTTTGAAGATTTAAATGTGAAATAATTATATTTACCCTAATTTGGGGGGTAGGGCACATGTGAAGAGGGAAGAATTAGGGCTAAGGTTAACCTTCTTTAATGCATAAGAAAGGTGCCAAATTTGATAGCATCACATATCTCAAATAGAGAAATACAGATTTCAACATATAAAAAATAACAATTAAAGGAAAAAACTTACACAAATTATGTTCACAACCTTAACCTATTTAAAGAAAATTTATTTAATTAATTTACACTCAAAGGTTATTAGAGCTCAAAAGAGTGCAGTTTAAGTGAAGTTTTGATTGTTGATTTTGTGTTTCAATTGTATACATAAGATACAATTAAACTAATGTTATTATTTTTAAAGTTAAATGAAAATATTATTAAAATTAATTAAATAAATATATTCTTTTTTTTTAAATAAAAAAATACATATATATTACATAATGAGCAATGATAAGAATTTTGATTCAAGGGAACTAAAGACCATATGGGCCTCTACATGTGAAACTTTTTGGCATTGCAATCATATACCCAATTTGAAGAAAATCATTTCATTTACCCCAATCATATAGTATGGGATAAGGATGTTGCTGATGAAGATTTTTTTTTTTTTTATATTATTATTATTATTATTATTATTATTATTATTATTATTATTATTATTATTGAATGGATGCACAATGAATTGGACTGCATAGTGGGAGGCAGCTTCCTTCCTTTCTCTCCGTGAATAATCTTTTTAATTGGCTAATTTGGCAACTGCAATGTAGATTAATTTCATAAACACCCACTTTTAAAATAGAAAAAAAATTAAATTAATTAATATATGTTCAATATAACTATATGATAGGTTAATTATTATTTTATTTATATTATAATTAAATGCCCTATCATAATGCACCAATTATATATTAAATTTATAGTTATTGTTTAATGTCCATATATACTTAATTAACTCATTTATATTTAAAATTTACCACTATTATTTAATATTTTTGTGTATATAATTTAAAAAAAAATCACAAAAAAATTATAATAAGATTAATGTCATAAGTGTGTCTATTAATCATATTTGTTAGTATGAGATTATAGTAAATACTAATATTATATTACCATGTACATTACTATATATTGTAATTTTTTTATTTGAAAATTATGGTAATAAATTTATAAAAATTTTAATTATTATTATTATTATTATTATTATTATTATTATTATATGAATTTTTTTATGAATCTTTTGGAGTGTTGGAATTAAAAATTATATATTATTGACTGTGGAAGCAAACTTATTATTAATATTCAAACAAGTGAAGCTTATCTAAAAATATAAAATTTTATTTACATGTTAAAATAATCATTGTCTGATTCCATTGGGTTGTAAATTTTAATATTCTATTAACATAATTAAATAAAACTAAAAAAAATAATAATAATCGTTCAAAAAACATTTTAATAATTTTTAAAATCTAAAAAAAAATATCTTTATCATCACAAATGAAATATTTATGTTTTTCTTTAAAAAATATTTAAAAAATATATATATATTTTATAGAATTTGACCAAATCTATAATCAATGAATCAAACATAACCTTCCAAATTAGACAACCAATGACCAACCATTACAAATATATTTTATTAATTATTAATAAAATTAAATTAATCTTAAAATTACAAATTTAATTATGTTTAGAGTCTAATATAAAAACGAGTCACCGATATGATGGTGTTGGCTTTCCTCATCAGATGGGCATCACGTGCCTTTGCAGTTGCCCCATTCCCTTCGATGACTACTGTATCCATCATCATGTGATGCACAAGACAGATGAGACTGGCTTGGGCATTGATCTACTACTTTCTACCCTACGATAAGTGATTAATTTCAATTTCAATGTTATTCAACTGAAACTCATTGATGAGACACCAGAGATCAATCACTGGATCAAATTGAATGAAGGACAAAACAACCCTCTCCTCATCTCTTTGTATTATATTTATTCTTTCTCTTTGTGCCTCCTAAAAGGGGAATCCAATGTGCCCATTGAGTAGACATTCAACATTTTATGTCACCTCTGCATGTGATTCTAGTTGACAAATTTTTACAATTTTGTGAGAAAAATAAAATCATTAATATTATATCAATGAAACTGATTCAATGCAATATATATATTCTATAGTATGTTTATATAATTGGGGAAATTGAAAATTTGAAAGAGAAAACACACAATTTGGTCCTACTGAATAATTTATAACAGCTGGACATCTAAATATCATTTTCATAATGCTAGATAGCCATCAAAAGGGACCTTCCTGGCCTCTTATTTAGGTTTGATGACTTTAGTGAGAAATCACAAGGATATGGACCCAATATAGTGTAGGGACATGACAAATGCTTAGCTAGTTGAATTTGTGACATGTCCTAATTAATGGGGCATGAAAGCCTAAAAGGATGGTGTCTCTTTCTTTCTTTGCAAAACAAAAGCACCCTTGATTGTTTTATCAAATGGGACTGCCACACCCATGATTATTGGTGTCTGAAATTTTCCCTTAAAGTTTATCTAATCCGTACTCTTTCGCCATTTGAGGTTCCTTACATCCAGACATTCCAAATACCCACTATCCTTTCTTTCAGTTCATATGCCCTGTAATATGTTCGCATCCTGGAAATTGGGTTTCTGAGATAGAGAGATGAGGGTAGAAGATGATGAAGGGAAATGTGCATGGGCTAATGCTATCACTACAAAAGACGTATAGAAAAGCTTTCGAAAAGGAATCAACACTGCCCAAAAGAAAAAATAAATAAATAATGGTCTTTCTTTCCATACATGACCATGTGACTATCACGTGTGCTTTTTCAGCTCAATGACAAAAGCATTTTATCCACTAATGTATGTATAGGATGTAGATAGAGATCAGTAGATGCTTCTGTATGCATTTTGTTATATACATACAAGGTGCTATCGATTGACCCTTTTACCTCCTTCAAAAACCCAATGCTTTGCTTCCCCATCTCCCTCGTGTGCTGAAGATAGTTGTATACTGAAACCCCATGATTATAGAAGTCTGCAAAAGCAGCAGTTAAAAAATAAACTAATATAATTTTTTTAAGCATATGCATACACGTCCGTACTCTTACACCAACTGAGAATACAAAGTTCGAGACGTTCTAATGTTGCAGCGGCCTTTCTATCTATATGTCTCTCTCGTGGCCATAACTCAGGACATTGGAAATTGAAAAACACCCACTTTTGGTATACAATACCAATGCTATTTTTATTTATTTTTGCATATTATTATTGGACTAGGTTTGCTTCTTAATCTGTGGGCAACTGAGATTAGTGGGTTTTACGCAAGGCTGGCTGGTCAATTAGAAGTGGATTTGGATGAATATTAGGAGCGTTATAGGTATACAATTGGGTCTTTGTTTTTTTATTTTTTGTTTAATTAAACATGAACTAATAATATTTTATTTTTGGTTTAATTAAATTGGGCTGGGCCTAAAAGTTTTGTCCAAACCCAGTTCGGTCTGCTTAATAAATTTTTTTTTAACATTATATTATTTTTCTTGTCAGGAATTGACAATAATTAAAGAAATTTTATTATGTAAGGTTTGGTCAACCAGATTCATCAAGAGGTGTGGTCCTTTTTCCAACTTGCTTGCCAAATGAGATTACTAAAACGATTATTTTGGTGGCAATTGCATATGCATTTTAATTTGCTAGAATTTCAATCCTCATGCTTTTTTTTTTTCATATATCCTAAGCATGGGAAAGGCTTAAAAATAGAAAATCAATCAATGAACAAATTGTTATCATTAGCTTATATGTTAGATAATAAATAAATAAATAAATAATTTTCATATTTTAACAAAGAAAAGAAGTAAAAATAATGAAATATAAATAATTATATATTTTAAATAAATATATATTATTCTATGATAATACTTGACACGTATGTATATAAAATAAAATAATTATTTTATTTTAATTTTCATAAATAAATTACGAATAGATATATTTGTTAATAAGTAGATATATTTATTAATAAACATACATATCTATTACATATAAACAATTATAACTATTAAAATAGACGTCATAACAAATGTATCTATTAATAAACAAATATAGTTACGTATGTTAGAAGATACACCTATTTAAAATAAATAGTCATATATATGGGAAATAGATAAATGTGCATGTCTATAAAATATATTATAACTTTTCATTATTTATAAATTTAAATGAGTTATTCAAATCATATATACTAATTATATTTTATTCTTATTCTCTTTCAGCATTTTTAAAACATATTCATATAAAAAATTTTTAAGAGAAGTTTTCAAGAATTACTATCTGTAAATTTTAAATTTTATCATATCTTATAAATATATTGTCATAATTATATAATAATTTAATAAAAATAATTAATATATTAAAAATAATAATTTATCATACTACAAAATATATTAATAGCCTCTGCACAAATCTCCCTCTTTTATTTGTGCCTTTTATGGCTAACAGAGATTAATTATAACTTGGTCTAATGGGGTTTTAGTTAAAAAATTAATAATAATAATAATAATATAGAATTGGTTAAATAAAAATCTCCACCTGATACACAGTAAATTCCAACAAAAGTCCGTTTTGAGGAGAATACAGTCAAAATTTGGAGTGGATTGAAATTTGAAAGGAAATGGTGGCGCCATAAAAAGTCAGAGAATCCCGAAAATTAGAACATCAGATTAAAAGAAAAACAGTGAGTTTGAAAAGAAGACTTGAAATTGACCTTTCAATTAAGCCAGGCCAAAATAAGATGATGAAAAATTTTGTCCATTATCACTAAAAAACAAAAACTGCCAAATTATTCTACCTTAATTACTCTTAATATTGATATTAATTTTATATAATAATTATTAATTTATTCTCTTATAAAAAATATATATATATTTTACGAAATGTGTTATTTGTGAATTGAATCGATAATGGACAAAGTTAAAAAATAAGTTAATGAAAATTTCTAATTATCACTTCCTAAAATTTTAATTTTTTTTAAATTTTAATTTTTAAACTATTTAAAAATCCATCAAAGTTAGAATACTTGAAGTTTCAAGCTGCAATTTCTTATTGAATTAAATGATTATTATTAATTAAAATTAAGATTTAAAAAAAAAAAAAAAGAAAGACATTGTCCACCCAACTCATGGTGAGTGCCACTTTGGAAAATGTTGGAATCTAAGGAGAGTTGCTTTAGGTAGTCTTAAAGTGCAAGATAATAAGCTATAATATGTAGCACTAACAAAGTTGTCCACTCTTTTGGGGTGGTGCCAATTGTCACAAAAAATGTGGCCAACACAGCACCTAATAAGCATTATGATTTTTTTTTTTCCTTTTTCACTCATAAATTTTCTACCATGCAATTGATTCTCCATACATAGATACACACACCTCATTCAAAAATAGAATAGGAATTTCCCCATTTGACTCCAAAATCCACACAGTATTGAGGAAAACAAGAAGCTAATAATAATATAATTTAATCATATGAAGATTATACAATGCCCTATGAGGATACATCTTTGGGCATTAGTCCAATGAACCTTCCCCAGAAGAGATGGTAATGCTCTAAAAATACATGATTCTCTTCTTTTGTTGGGTTTGAAAACATTAACAAATCTACTCATCTTTAGACAGGAGAAGCATTTTTTTTTTAATTAAATTAATGGATATTTTAATTAATTATAATTGGTAATTATAAAAAAAAAAATTTATAAAATTTTTCAAGTACTAAAAATCAAATGAAAAATAGTAATCAAAAGGCTAAAAACCCTTATGATTAAATCAAATATGTAAATGCATTGAATCATTAGGATAATTTAGGATATGTTTCTTTGTACAAAGATCAGTATATTAAGAACATATATTAAGACAAGTTATTTGGGGCCAACAGGGAATCATGACGTAAATCATACTTGATCTTATTGTAAGCTTACAAAACTATATATTATACAATATATAAAATTGGATTAGATACCAAATGTAAGCAAGAAGCAAGAATTGAAGAAACCAATGGATGTAAATTTCCTTAAATAACCTATTTTCATCCATTAATTATGATTGATTTCTGCAATTTTTTATTCTTTGATTCTATTTGCCTGATTTACCATTTATTATCCTATGATATGTACTAGTATTTGAATAGATAGATATGTATGCAATATAAAAGGATTCTGTGGAACAATTAATTACCGCATCATGAATCTCGAGATTTTTTTCTTTCTTTACAAATTATTAATTTATACACATTGATTAATGGTTAAAAAAATATATAATTAAAATTATAATTTTTTTTTAATTTTATAATTATAATTTTAAATTATTAATAATTAATTACTGAAATTATTTTAATATTATATTTATCAAGTAATTTAAATAGGTGATAATGGAATTTTCTGAAAATATATTTATATAATGAATGTCAATAATGATACTTAATTTATTATATAAATTATAACACTAAATATGAAAGTCAGACATAAAAATAGAAATCTCTATAAAAAAAAATTGGCAATCTCAAGTAATTATGCTAAGGAAAATGCAATTTCTTCATGTTTTTTTAAATATTAATCAATATTTAAATAAAATTTTCTAACTTTTATCATATTTTTTTCCTTTTATATAAATTTGTAATATTTTTTTTTTTAGATTTTAATTTTGGAGAAATCATAAGAAACAGAGTTTCAGTTGCCAATCCCACGTGGCAAACTAGGCACGGTAAACACATCATACGAATTATACACTATACAACACCGTATCCTCCCTCCCTCCTTCCTCGCTCAGCGGGGGCACTAGGCGTATGCTTACCTGGCATGAATAAGATCGCCCGGTCATCATTCGTTTCCTCTGCCATCGCAGGACGGTCTTCCTCTCTGCTGTCACCATCCATTTCCCCTCCGGTTAAGCCTCCACTCCAACACTAACATTTCCGTTTGTAGGAATATTCTTAGAATCCCATCTCACGCCGTTATCCACTTCGCCGTTTATTTCGCTTAGCTGGATGCCACTGTTACTGGCATGGTCCGCTCTGAATGGGCCAGCTGGCACGCCACTCTCCACTGCACGTGGCCAGCTACTTCTGTCTCCATTCCTTTCCGCTTTTACCAAAACACCCCTGCATATTACTTCTTTTTTACTACGCTGTCATATCCCCTCGCCTCCGTAATTAATGGTAATAACCGCAGTGGCAATTAAGTAAATAAATGCACATCGGGTTAGGGTTTTGGTAATTTTACGGTTAAGACGTTGTTTAAATCTTGCGTTAGCTGCTGGCTTGCGTAAGAAAGTGAAAAATCTACTGGAAGGCACAGGAATCTAGGATAAATAGCAACAAGAAAATTATATGTAAAAAATTAATTTATTTTTATCAGAAAATAGAAACTGTCTCTCCTGTCGCTACTCACGCCATTTTGCTCATGGGGTCCCAGAACACATAGTTACTGCCGGGATCGGACGGTCGAGGGCTTCTTGACAGTGCTTGATGGATCGTTATGTTCATAACGTGGCCTACTCAAAGTGGAGCCAGGAGCCAGCAGGGGATGACACGTATCGGATAACAAGGATTGTTTGGAAATGAGTTGCTCGTTTTAATGAGGGTGCAGCACAACATTAATGTACGGGTGGAGTCTAACATGTGCTAGCAGGCACAAGGGGCATAACCTGCGCACTCTCTCTGTATAGTCCATTCAAGAAAATTTTCAAGAACAAAAATTATATTATTTTTCTCTGCCCACGAGCCGTTTCTGGCCGGTTCTGGAAAATCATATTATCGTTTTATTTATTTATTTATAATTATTGTAATATTATTCTTTTTAGTTATTATTTACATTTTCCTGCTACATTGTAAAAGGAAATAAAAAAATAAAATGCTTTAAAAAGATCACATTCATATGAAAATTACAATTCAATCACAATATTAGTGATTTAACAATAAAGTTATTATTATTAAGTAAATAAAAAATATAATGTAGAATTTATATCACTAAATGACAGTTAATAAAATTAATATTTGTCATTAATAAAGTCGATGCATGAACTTTCTTCTAAAAGAAATAGATTCATGAACTTAAAATTTTGCTAAAAATAAAATTTAAATTAAAAAAAAAAAAAGGAAAAGGGAACAAGGAGAGAGTGTAATCCAAATTCCTCGAAAATGAGAGTGGGGGACTACTAATAAGCAAAACTATCATGTAAAAACAAGAAATAAAGCGAATTAGAGAGGGTAAATAAGGAAATGGGTGAGAAAGAGAGAGAGGCCAAACTACAAAAGAATGCAAAAGACGAGAAGAAAATATAGTACTTGGACAGATAGAGAGAGAGAGAGAGAGAGAAACCTGTCTCGTGAAGCAGCAGGTGAAGGCAAAGAAAGGAAAATAAAAGCTCTTTCTTTCCTCTTCTTCCTCTCCTCCCTCTCTCTCTCCTCTGTAAACTTGACGCTCTTTCCTTTCTCTTATTTCCTTTCTCTCCCTTCTTTCCCTCCCTCCCTCAACCCTCACATTCATTCTTTGCTTCTTCCTTTTGTATCACGAGATCCCCATCTCCTTCCCTTTCTTTCTTTCTTTCTTTCTCTGTGTGATGTCTTCTTCAGAGGCATTTCTGGGTTTGTGTTGTTTATATCGCTCGTTTACCACTCGGTTTTGCTTGCTTTGTTTTTCTATTCGCATTCACGGTCATTGCTAACATCAATTAGAATAGTGCTTTGAGAACTTCCGTGGAAGGGGATATCAGAGGTTGAGAGACAGAGAGGGAGAGAGACCCATACAATTGACTTTGAGCTTCGATTTTGTTTCGTTACTAAGAAAATGTCGCATTCTGGAAAGCCCATTGGGGACCTGGGGCTCGACTCGTTATCCGATCAGCTCCGCGACTCTCTTTGTTCTCTCGAAGCCAACAAGCCTGATTTCCGTGAGCTCGATCTGGGTTCTCCCGTTTCTCCTCTCCGAACTCGTGGGCTCAACACTACCGCCACCACTACGACTACAACAACCAGCTCCAGTTCTAGCTCCTCTGGATCCGTATCCGGCAGTCGAAATGTGCACAACCAAGGTCTCAAATCCAATCATTCTGGGGAGTTTTCCAACTCCTGTGAAACTAGTCCCACAAGGTCTGTCAGAAATCCCAAACAGGGTACCTCCAGATCCGACCCTGTAATATACTCTGGTGGCGGAAGTCAGAGCTCGGTGAACTCTCCTGCACCTGTTAATGTACTTCCCACCGGGAACATCTGTCCCTCTGGAAGGATCTTGAAGACAGGCATGGCAATGAGCAATCGGAGTTCCAAGACGGACGTTTTGGGATCGGGAACTGGAAATTACGGGCATGGAAGCATAATGCGGGGTGGTGGGACGAAATGCAGTAATTTGGATGCGGGACATTCGGTGGGTACCAGTGCTAGTACTGTCCGTGGAAATGTTGGTGGCCCAAGGATGGGCAGTGTGGATCCGGAGGAGGTGAAGAGGGCCGGGAATGAAATGTATAAAAAAGGCCATTTTGAGGATGCATTAGTGTTGTATGGCAGGGCCATTGCTCTAGCGCCTGGAAATGCAGCTTACAGAAGTAACCGGGCGGCGGCTTTGATGGGTTTGGGGAGAGTGGCGGAGGCGGTGAGGGAGTGTGAGGAGGCAGTGAGGTTGGATCCTAATTATTGGAGGGCACACCAGAGGTTGGGGTCTTTGTTCATTAGGTGAGTTGTGGATGGAGCTTTGTTGTGAGTTTCTGGTGTTTTTTGTATTAGGAATTTTGGGATTTAGAGTTGGGGGTTTTTTCTGAGTTTCGGTGTTAGATTTGATCTGCATTGATTGGATAGATAACCTTTGTTGGTTGTTAGATTTGTAAATCAAATTTCGAGGGGTCTTTTTTTGTGGATTTTGCAATTTGATTAATTTTTTGGGGAATTTTTTTTATGATGTTTCACCTGCATTGGTTTGGATTGTAATATGTTAGAATGAAGTTTTTCTCTTTTCTGTTTCCTGTGTTGTTATATTTGCTTAATTATCTTTTTTTGGGAATTTGCAAGCATTTGGTAATGTCTACATATTGATCAGTTAGGATGTGTGTTTCATTAATCGATTGATTTGTAGGAGTTCATTATCTAGATTTTTAGTGAACAGTTTGTGTTTTTTGTCTGGATTTTTAAGTGTATGAATCCTGATAATGTTTGCTTGATGCTTTGGTGACTTAGATTTTGGTTCATTGTTTTGTGTTCTTTTATCCTTGTTGGTCACAATGGTTCTTCTTTCTTTGAAAAGCAAAATCTGCTTCTTCTGTTGACACATTTACATGTGTTTGTTTGTTATGGATGTTGAGTGTTGACATTTTTTTGTTTGCCTTGCCCGCTAACTTTTTGTGAATTATTGTGCTACGCTATCTGATTTTTAGTAATGTTTTCATTTCTTTAGTCTTGATTTGCATTAATTCTCAAAATTCCCATGTTTTTATAGCGTTTCTGAGAGTTTTTACTTCTTGCCTTACTTTTCATTGATGACTTTGAATACGAATGTTTGCTTGATTTGGTTACCAGGTTATTTCAGAAAAAATTCTTAATGGTATTAGGATTTTATTATTTCATGCTTTTTGCAATTTGGGTGTTTTATGGCATCATGTACCATTTTGAGCAGCTTTAGGGCCGTGGACCCTGCACATGGGCATATTTGGTGTCTTGTAGATTCAATGGTTCTATTTCCATCTTTTGATGAATTTGTCTCCATCTTCGCAATCCTTTGCTGATATATTTGCATAGGTCCTTTTTGTAATTTCTGGTGAATGTAATTTTCCATTTGTTTCTCCTGCATTATGTTGCAGAGAGTTTGGCGCATATTTTGTTTGAGCTGCACTTATTTTAACTCTGATCTTATTGCAGGTTAGGACAGGTTGAGAATGCCAGGAGGCATCTATACTTTCCTGGGTATCATCCAGATCCTTCTGAATTGCAGAAGTTGCAGTTAGTAGAGAAGCATCTAAACAAATGTTCAGATGCCCGAAAGGTTAATGATTGGAAAAATGCGTTAAGGGAAGGCGAAGCTGCTATTGCTGCTGGAGCTGACTATTCTCCTCAGGTAAAAGCAGTAGTATCTGTGAATTTTGTATTCAAAATTGGCTACATTAATGTAGAAAATAAATGACCAGCTGACTTAACTGCTCCAATTTGAATTTACAGCTCTTTATGTGTAGAGCTGAAGCGCATTTGAAGCTCCACCAACTTGAAGATGCTGAAGCATGCCTTTCAAATATTCCAAAATTAGAACCATATAGCAACTCTTGCTCACAGAGCCGGTTTTTTGGGATGCTTTCTGAAGCTTACACTTTCTTAGTTCAAGCACAGATTGAGATGGCCATGGGAAGGTGAGTTCAGATATCCAAAGCATTATCAGAACTAAGATGGTAGAGGATTTTTCAGTGATTGAGAATGGATGATGGATGTCTTGCAGGTTTGAGAATGCACTTACAGTTGCTGAGAAAGCTGGACAGATTGATCCACGAAATGTTGAAATTGCAGTGCTGCTTCACAATGTGAGATTGGTGGCAAGAGCTCGTGCCCGTGGCAATGAACTCTTCAAATCTGAGAGATACACTGAAGCTTGCTCAGCATATGGGGAAGGCCTCAGGCTTGATCCTTCAAACTCTGTTCTCTATTGCAACAGAGCAGCGTGTTGGTTTAAGCTTGGACTGTGGGAGAGGTCTATCGATGACTGCAACCAAGCATTGCGTATACAACCTAATTATGCAAAAGCCCTTCTTCGAAGGGCTGCCTCAAATAGTAAGGTATAATTCTGGTGGCATTATCTTTTAATTTTGTCTCCTACATGTATATATATTTATAATTTATTCTAAAAAAAAAAAAATCAATGTACTGCTATAAACAGCTAGAAAGGTGGGCTGCTGCAGTGAGGGATTATGAAGTTCTGAGGAGGGAACTTCCAAATGACAATGAAGTCGCTGAATCTCTATTTCACGCTCAAGTTGCGTTGAAGAAATCACGTGGAGAAGAAGTGTATAATATGAAGTTTGGTGGTGAAGTGGAAGAAGTATTGGGATTTGAGCAGTTCAGAGCTGCAATATCTTTGCCTGGTAAGCCTGCTACATTTTAAGCAGTCATTGTTCTTGTTTTTCACCTTCTTAAACTGCTTCCATTATTTTTTTCATCCTTCAAATTTACAAAATTGAAGTCCTGTGTCACAGGTGTGTCGGTAGTTCATTTCAAATCATCCTCTAATTTGCACTGCAAACAAATATCTCCATTTGTGGATACACTATGTGGCCGCTATCCATCCATAAATTTTCTCAAGGTAAATGACGAAGTCATTAGCTCTAGGCTTTGAACTGAGAAAATAAGGAAACAATGTATTTTTCTTATATACATGTAGTGGTGTTTGTTACAGGTGGATATTGAAAACAACCCAGCAGTTGCAAATGCTGAAAATGTGAGGATCGTACCAACATTCAAGATATACAAGAATGGTAGTCGAGTGAAGGAGATTGTTTGCCCAAGTCATGATATGTTAGAACACTCGGTGAGGCATTACAGCTTTTAAAACTCATGGCTCCATGTGTACCGCTATTCTCTCAGTCTCACATTTTCTTCTTGGTAAGCTAAAGCCCTATTTGATGGGAACTATTTACTGCCCACCAGTCTTTCCTCTCACCGTGTAAGGATTTACCAGATACCTGTCACATAAACCAGAGCTACATAATAATCCATTAGAGGCCATTGCCAGAGGAACCCAGAGAGATAGTTTAGTTCTCCTTTAGCCGTTTTAATTTATTCATTCATTCCTCATTACTCTCTGGTTCCATGTGCTTCCTCCCATTACTTTTTGTATGCACTTTGGCACTATTTTTTTTTTTTTTTCATTTTCTTGTAGGCCAGCCTGTTCTTGTATACCCTCTTTGATTCACAGGGAAAAGGGAAAAAAAAGGACAAAGGGGGAAAAAAAATAGAAGAGATGTACAATTGATTAGGGTGGCTCCCTAGTTGTTTTAGAGAGAGAGTGGCAGGCTGGTAGAAGAGGATCTTGTACGTGTATATATGTGATATATACAGAAAGAATTCGAAGGCTGGAAGGAGATAGGATGGGTGGTGGGTACTTATGGGAGGGTTAGTGAAACAAGGATAAATATGTTGTTATTAATATTACTGTTTCTTTCCTCTCCCAAATTTTATTTGATCAATAAAAAAAATCCCCATTTTTTCAGTTCATTATCTGCATTTCGTTATTGTTATATTTTATTGGTCATTTAATAGAATAGAAAAGTACAAAATGAGTTTACAAGTGAGGGTTAGGTCTTTCTTTTAGAAGGAATAGACCTGGGTAGTTGCTAAAAATTCATTGCTGTTTACAAGAGGATTGGCCTCTTCAATACCCTCTGATATATATGGTTTAGTGGCATTATCTCCTTGTATACATTCCCATAATAAACATCAATTCAATTTACTGTTAGCCTTATTTCAGTTTTTGATTTTTTTTTTGCATGACAAAGTGATTCATATTAAATTGAAATTTGGTTTTGTTAGGAGATGAGGTAGATTTTACAAGATCGTACTCATCAATTCATAATAAATGCGGATGAACTTATCTACAAAAGCATATCTGTATTTTCATGAATGATGAGATTAGTACTGAATTAAACATATTGTCTCTAAAATTTTTGATGTTGTGATTTGTTAGGGAGCAAAATGTGGGGTTAGGGGTAGGGGAAGGTGATTGGGCATTTAAGTTATATGCAATTTTAGCTGTGCGCATTCCCCACCACTAGAACCATGATAAAGTCCAAAAAGTGCGGTGGGTTGGTGCTAATTTGCGCCGGTAACCGTCCCTGTGTGGTGGACTCCCCGTTAGCTGATAGCCACGTGTCTCATCTGTTGAAACGAAAATGAACCTAATTCCTTTTTTTTTTTTTTTAATTTATTAATATAGTAATAACATTTTATCTGAAGGGGAAGACGGTTAATGTTGTAGTCGGGAAAGTTGATGACGAGTTAATTTAAATGATTATTTACTTTAATTTATATTTTTTGAAAAAGTACATGTGGAATTTTAGAACGTAAAATATTAGTGGGGGTAGAGGACAAACAAGAGACAGTAATTATCCATTTTTAATTAAAAAGCTAATCTAGCAGTAAGCTGCAATTGTACATTCTTTTTTCAGAAATTGCCGTACCAATGTTAACATTTGGGTTTCTGAGTAACAAAAAACTACATTGTGCTTTCAAATTTCACTTTATAATCCTAAATGACTGCATTTTATTGTGGTTAATATGGAGTCAAAGTTCAATATCATACTTGCTTAGGATTTTTTTTTTGTTTAAAAAAAAAGAAACAAATTCGAAAGTTTTAATTATTAATGAACTTAGCTTTTGTTTTTAAAGATTTCTCCACTCTCTTAAGAGAACAGAAATTGTTAAAAAAAAAAGTGTTTTAGTTTAAATATTAAAGTTTTTATTTATTTTTGAATTTTAACGTTATTTTTAGAAACTACATTGCCATTTTTTTTTCTAGTTTGAATGATAGGAAAATAAGAATTGAGTGAAAAACTAGTTGCCTTTTTTCTTTTTTTTTTTTTTTATACACAAATGTCACTTATTTATGATGTCGGCCATTAATTGAAAATTTAAATTGTCAGAAGAATTTCTGAAAAAAAAAAAAAAGAAATTACAATTTATAATATTGTGTAAGTAAGAAGAGGTGAAAATCACACTATTTTGAAAAGAAGAAATGTCTAAAATATAATACAAATAACTAAGATAACAAATTAATCTTTTTAATTCTAGTAAAAATTTGATATGAATTTGCAATTAATATAATTATTTGGATTGTTGTTGCGTTATTGTTTAATTTTATGGATTATTATTAATGTATTATATTAATTAATGAATATAATAATAATAATTACAAATAAAATGGCAAAAATAACTGAATTTCACTGGACGATTAATCCAACGCATTTGATAAAATTAATAATTGAAAAAGAAAGAAAGAAAGAACGTGGCGGTAGATTCACAATTCTGAAAAGCGCGTGAGAGCACGTGAAAGATCATGAGCACCGACAAGAAATGATTGCCGACGTTGATAATTAAAAAAAATTAAAGAAAACAGAAAAGGGAAATGTAAAAGGGGAAAATAAAAAAATTAATAAATAATCAAAAAAGAAGGAAAAGACAAGAAAGTGAAGTGAAAGTTGATCCACAAAATGGTGGGTGCCTACGGTACTCTTCTCAGTACAGTTAGTACGGGGCAAATTAAAATATTTTTTTGGGAGCCCACAAAAGAGATCAAGTGTGGATTAGATTAAGATTAGGTGATCATGACCATTGAAAGAGGTGGTGTCCTTCAGCAATGTAATGGATAGGTACCGTACTGTTTGTCTGCATGGCTTCACGGTTCGGTGTTAATAGCTCACAAGCTTGCGTAACTTGTGCTCCACTTTGTTCTCTTGGAGGATCCACATGTATCCGGAGCTCCGAACGAAGCCCACTTCAATCACAAAAGCCCAAATTCCTTATGAGAGAATCCAGGTTAAAATCGAAGATGCAGAAGAGGAAGCTCTAGCAGATGCAGATGAAGATGAAGATGAGCTGGAAATTAATTTGGATAAATATCTTATAGATGATGAATTTCTTATGTAGATCTTATAGAAAAAGGAAGAATGAAGAGCTGCAAGCAAAAAGCAAAGTTCAAGGAGAGAAACTTTTGTAGAAGAAGACGACTCATAGAAGAACTGCAAGTAGAGAAACTTCTAGAAGAAGAAAAAGATGACGATCAAGGAGAGTAACTCATAAAAGAAGAAGAAGAAGAAGAAGCAACAGAGGTTGAAGAGGCAGAATTATAGTAACAAGAAGACGAGGAAGAAAGTTTTTAGCCAAAAAGAGATTTCCGAATTGCACATTGAATTCATAAATGAGCTCTTTCCAAATCCCAACAGGGGGAGCTGAATTGAGTTAATAAGGCGTCAACTCCACTCAAATTATGAAATTCAGTTTAATTTGATATAATTTAATTTTTAAAATTCAAACTCGATTTAATAAGATATTCAAAATATTGAAACTCTGACTTAATAACTGTAATTAAAAATTTAAAATCTTAAATAAATTTGATTAAACTCAAATGAAAGATTTTTTTTTTAAATTATATGTAGAAATAAAAGTATAATTTTAAATAATCTTAATCAGGCTCTCGAATCACCTGAACAGAATATTATGGTAACCAAACGTTGACTCACGGAAATATTTCAACTACTTGTATTTAAACTTAACACGATTAAATTTTAATCAATTTCTAATATTTTTCAAGTAGAATTCGAATAGCTAACAATAATTTGACTAAGATCATGAATTCTGTATTCCTATAAAAATAAAATTTAAGGTTTACATGCATAGCAGTAATTGAGACATTCATTGCTCAATGCCTAAACGGCAACATCATTAGTGCGTTGTAGCTGGTTGTTTAGGATGGCATCGGGGACGTTATGCAGCCATCGGTGGTCCTGAAAAAGATGGTAGTTACAATTTGTAAAATCCTTGTTTTGTTGAGGATGGTACAGGTTTTCTCTGTAATTCAGGGCTTCATTTTCTGTCAAGGCGCGGCTGACTTCGCATCGGTAAATTAGGATTTTAAGAAGGGAGATTTACAATTTCGTCCCTATACTTTGCCATTATTTATAAGTCGGTCCTTGCATTTTCAAAAACTCATTAAAACGTCTCTATACATTGCCTTTATTAACTAAATGGTCTTTCTGTCTATTTTCCATCTTCCTCTCTGTCTAAAAGGAGAGAATTTTTAAAATCCCATTTTGTCATCAATAACGCGACATGACAATTATGCCCTTATAGACAAATGAATTAAAAAAAATCCTTTTCCCCAATTTTCAATTCCCTAACCCTTTCCCATTGAAATGAAAAGGCAGAGGCTATAAGATTGGTAAAAAATTAAATATAAGGACTTAATAATTATGAAAATGAAAATATAGGGACGAAAGAGTTATTTTCTAGAAATAGGTATAAAAAAAATTCTCACAGAAACTATGATGCTTGCCAGAAAACCAATTGAAATGCCCGGCCACACACTACACCCTGTCAATACTAAATTCAAAATCACTTCCTTTTGTGCAAAATTATCCTTGAGTGCACTACGACAGTTGGGTGATGAAAAATTTTTGGATAAAGAATGAAGTTTTTTATTGTAAAAAAGACAAATTCTCCTCGTGGGACAAAGAACTTGTGAGTTAGAACAGACAGTGAAGAAGGGTTAGGGATTCGAAAATTGGGGGCAGGGGTTATTTAATTCATTTGTCTACAAAGATATAATTATCATTTCACATTATTGAGGGCAAAATGAAATTTTAAAAAATTATTTCCTTTTAGATGAAAAAAAGGATGGAAAATAGACAGAAGAACCATTTATTTAATAAAGACAAAGTACAAAGACGTTTTAATGAGTTTATAAAAATGCAAGGACTGACCTGTAAATCATGGCAAAATACAGAGACAAATTGTAAATCTCCCCCTTAATAATGGGTTAAATGGCTCGTGTACGGATTTCATTGGATCGGTCCTTTGATTCTATGCGTATAGACTATTGCAGCTATTATATCGTTGGAGTCTAATTCAAAATTGATTTCATTCCTTCTATATGAGTTCAAGGTTGGAATCCTTGAATCTGCGTAAGGATTTACTTATGCATGCAAAAATGCAGAGAGAGCGAGAGAGAGAGATGAACAGCGTTCCTTATCATACAAGTTCAAAGACGATGCTTCCAACATCAGAGGACAATTTAATAGGCAGTACCTGGAAGCTTTGAAAAATATTAAATTATAACTTGTTCAAACATCAAATCTTGAAATTTTGATTAACAGTTAATAGCATATATCACACCAACGTCATTTGAAGGAAAGTTTCCACCACACTATCATGCACCACTTGCATACAAACGGGTCCATTCCTTTGCTGCAGTGTTCAATTCAGAGAACAAAATCAATAACATGAAAAACAAGGATTAAAACTGTATTGGCACATCAATATTACCTATAATAAGCTTTACTCAAACGAAAAAAAAATGTAGAAACTGGTACAAAGTTGCTAGAAACATCACCTGTTTCAACAGCTTCAGCCTCATTAGTTTTCCAATGCTTTGCAATGTTCTCAGAAAGAGGGTCATCAGGGTTTGGAGCACTAAGAAGTGCTTGGATACTATTAAAAGAGAAAAGGTCAATATTATATCCATCTCATTTGTCATATATGCACAATTGTAAACTCCACTCAAATTATCCTAGAACATTTGGAGTTGTTTCTTAATTGATTCTTCAAAAAATTTTAATCAAATCTCCACCACCAGAGAATCATTTTTATTTTGAAAGATAAAAAGGGGCAGCAACAGAGATATTTTTCACATGTTAAATATTTACACAACCTGTGTAAATACTCCTAGGACGCCAGATCCATCAGTCAAGCCATGAATGCTGGACATCACAAGGTTCACCGTTCATGATTGAAAATATTCCAACAAGTAGCAAATCAACAAAAAATCACATCTCATAGTACCTCAAAAGTACAGTTCGTATCTGAAGAGCAGGGCTCCATTTGTCTTTCAGAATATCAAGGCATATCCTTCCAAGCTACATCAAAAATTTACTTCCTCTGAGACATGAAACAACGGAACTAAAACATAGAGAGAAAAACAGAAGAAGCAAAGCCCACCTTGTCAATATTAGGATGGTAAATTTTGGTAAGAAATCGAACCTGTAAGAGAGAAAAATAATGAGGTAGAAAAAAGGTTTGAAAATTACAAAAAACAATAGCACTGGAAGAACTGAAATATGAAAAGACCTTTAGAAGTAACCAAACATGGAGCTCACTTGTGATTTGTGAAGGAATGCAGCATATAATGAAATACACCCAATTAAAAAAATACACCATTTTTAGGATGTGCAGGTATATGAAGATCGGGAAACTTTGATTATTTTAAATCAAGGTGAATTCAAGAAGTACACCAATAACCAAGTCAGTCACATTGGATATTGCAGAAGACATTGGACAGATAATATGAATGATTAATGAAAAATGTTATTAAAAACATAATTTTGCCTGAACATTATAATGCTTTCAATTATCCCAATCAATTCATGGATAACTACAGTTAAGCTATTTCCACAATATTGCAAAAATTTCTCCATGTAAGTATGGTTATTATAACCAACTCTTGCATTATTGTATTTCCACAACATTGAAAAAAATAAAATGTCCCTGCGAACAGGCAGTAATCCCAAATTTTAAAGGCACAACTTGTCTCAATCCTACCAACCAAAGGAAGCAAAACGAGAATCAATATGCTAACCAGTCCAATTCAATTTTAAGGGTTATAGTTAGATATGGAAACTTCATATCGAAGCGGCTATACTATGTATTGCACATTATATTACATGGAATAATAGAATAATAAGAGATTGATAAATATACAAATTTAGTTATTAAAATTTAAAAAAAAATTACGGTTACAATTTTTTAGAACCCACAATACATATATGTATATTCACCATTGATTTGACATTTCATGTAAGTTAACTTACATGGAATAATTGATGTATTATATAATTTTCCATTAATCAAAGCTGACAAGCGGACAAACTTCTTTAAGATACCTAACATTTACTTAGAATAGGAAATTTTTATTTTTACTCGGTTTATTGTAAGTTCAAGATATAATATGTATAATGAAATTAATATGTAAAATAAATGAGTTCATAAGTTTGTGTCAGGATATCATCCGCCTCGCCTTGAACTAATAGAAAATTCCCACCTCATTAAAGGTAAGGCAACAATAGGTAAGAATTTACGCCACCCAATCCCAAGTTAACCACACCCCTTCAACTCTCAAATCTTATATATATATATATAAAATTTAGGGGTTATAGTTAGATATGGAAACTTCATATCGTCCCATAGGATATCATCCGCCTCGCTTTGAACTAATAGAAATCCCACCTCATTAAAGGTAGGGCGACAGGGAAGAATTTAGGCCACTCAATCCCTACACCCCCACCACCACACCCCCCACCAAAAACAAAACCCAAAAAAGAAAAAAAAAATCCAATCTTAAAAGAAAATCTACATCATAATTATGATTTCGTACCTGCTACAATTACAAATATGACAAACTATCATTATTAATGAGAAACATATACATGTTTGAACATTGAAGACAAAAAATTAATACTCATATTTCTTTCTCAAATAGTAACTAATAGCGTAGAAAATTTAACAAATGCACACAATATTTAATAATTTATGAAATTATAAAAAGTATAATATCTTATATATATATATATATATATATATGTAAAATTTAGGGGTTATAGTTAGATATGGAAACTTCATATCGTCCCATAGGATATCATCCGCCTCGCTTTGAACTAATAGAAATCCCACCTCATTAAAGGTAGGGCGACAGGGAAGAATTTAGGCCACTCAATCCCTACACCCCCACCACCACCCCCCCCCCCCCCCCACCACCAAAAACAAAACCCAAAAAAGAAAAAAAAAATCCAATCTTAAAAGAAAATCTACATCATAATTATGATTTCGTACCTGCTACAATTACAAATATGACAAACTATCATTATTAATGAGAAACATATACATGTTTGAACATTGAAGACAAAAAATTAATACTCATATTTCTTTCTCAAATAGTAACTAATAGCGTAGAAAATTTAACAAATGCACACAGTATTTAATAATTTATGAAATTATAAAAAGTATAATACTTTAAATGCGGATGCTTGTGCCACCTGCCCTTAATAACTAAGGGTCATGGATGGGAATAGCCAAACCTTCCCGGCCTAGCCCATTCCTACTTCTCATTCAAGCTTTCAATATGTTGAGATACGTGGGTCACATTCAGGCTAATGATTTTGAATACATTTAAAAACAGGAAACGTTCAAATTTACATATTTAGGTCCAATGGTTTACTATAGAATCAAACAGGATATAAAAGCAGAAGGAAAGGAATGGAACCAAACAAACTTGAATGGCTAGTTAGTCATGACAAGAACTTAATGTTGTCAATGGTAGCAACATATTCAAACAAGAATAAGTGGATCAATTTGACAGTTTCCATCTGGAGTTGGTTGAATCTTATTTTTGACAATGGTTTTGAAGGCATGCTTGTTAATCTCTTTTCACTTGCTGCTAATGGAGAAATAGATTAATTATTTTAATTTATTAATGCAATAATAATTAGATATTCATAACAAATAAAATAGATAAGCCAGCTTAGGGTTGAGAATTCTTCTATGGGTTGGGTTTGGCAAAGGTTTTATGCCCACAAAATGAGTTAGTATAGTTTAAGCACTCACTCATTATAGGAAACCAATCATCCCTAAACATAATCTAACCGTTACCACCCTTGCATTTAACGATCAATTTTTTATTATTAAATAGATAAGGAAGAAAAGACATGATGAACCAGTACATCCTTCACCTGCAATCTTTGTTAAGCCTAAAAATGATGCTTCCCAATGCTAATTGCCAAAACCCAACCCTAAATGTCTAATTGATCTTGTCAAAGCACGTCTGAGTATCCTGAATTATCCTTAACATTACTATATTCACAACCAACTATTTAGAATTTTACAAAAAATTGGATCCAAGGAGGAGGGAAACTAAAGGCATCAAACTATATGAAGCACAGGAGTAACAATATTATTATTACATATCAAATTACAAATAAATTCAATGTTTGGACAAAAGGACCAACACAAATGAACTTCAAAGATACGAAAGGATGTATTTTACTCTGGTAAAACACCTCAACCATTTGTGATTCAACAGCCAATATGAAATAAGTGATTCATTTCCTAGAAGCAATGGAAGGAGTACCCATAATTACAATACCTTTGGTGCAGCCATTGGATATTCTTCGGGCAAAAATAATTCCAGTTTGAAAACCCCACCTAAACAAAATTTCAACCATATTACACATTACATAAAAAATGATAAAAAAAAGAAAATTAGAATTTTTTACACTCATTACTAGATTCCGAAAAAAAAAATGTACAAAGAAAGATAAGTTACAGCCATATGCACGATAATTATAGCATTGGAGGGACCAATCAGCTAGATACCTGGTTCCCCTAGCTATTTTTCTCTACTTTGCAGGAATTGAATAAGTAATTGAAGCTAAGAAAGATAACAGAAACTCATTTTCTAAGAGATCATTTTCTTTTTACCGAACAACAAATGTTTCAAAGCTTCAAAAACATATTTATGTATTGAATAGGATTTGCTTTTGCAAGTCTAATTCAAAACAGAAAATAAGCATCCAAAAAAATTCCATTGCTCCCAAATATTAGCACAAATGATACCTTCATATGGAGACTGTGTGGGGCCAAGAATCATAACATTAAAATATCGCATATTATCCTCTGATGGTGAAGCACTTATTCCCGGTGCTGCATCCATGAATAGCAAAATTAACAAACTGAAACCCCTAAATTCACTGAAAATTCAACACTCATGCACACAAGGAACAATTGCATTATAACCTAAAATCCCACTCGAACTAAGCCTATAACTCACCCATTTTTCATCCAAATTATTGGTTCAAAAACCCAAATTAACACAAAATATTACCAAAAGATAGCAAAGAAACAGAGTCAACGGCTAACCTGGTTCACTGAGGAGACGTTGAGTTTCCTGTTAGATCACAATAAAAAACGTGTTGAAAAATTATCAAACAAATCAGACAGTTAAATCAAACACAAACATAAAATTCAGATTAATCAAGTCCTGAAAAATCAACAAAAACCTAAAATCCATGTTTAAACCCAGAGAAACACAGCAAGCAAGCAAAATTGAGAAACAGCATAACTTCATTTATAACTCAGATTCACATGTTCAGACAATTAACCATAATAATTTGAACACGCGGTTCAGTCTCTCCAAGTTTCTTCATCACTCCATAAACAAATGAAAGGTAAAAAACGATAAGAGAATTAAGAGATGGAGGTTTCGACTCCTCATTCTTCTGCTTTCTCGGGAATCAAACAGAAACTGACCGACCAGAGATATTGAGAGTGAGATCATGAAGAGGAAAGAGAGATCGATAGACAAACCTTAATGATTCTTCGGGGAAGATTACTGTTCGCCATTTGCTGGTGGTCGATTGAAGAGAACGCTACTTCAAGGGCTTTAGAGAGAGAGAGAGAACGAGAGAGATTTCTTTCTCTCACTAACCTCTACAACAACTATTTTACGGGCTTGCTTGCTGGTGCTTTCGGGTGGACAACTGGCCATTGGCCTTTATAGCCCAAAGAATTTTGATAATTTCTTTTTTTTTTTTTTTAAGTTCCATCTTTTCTCATTTAATGGCTATTCCTATTATTTTTAATGTTTTAATTAAATTTAGAAATAGTTTAGTATAAATTTATTTGTAAATTTATATTATTAATTTCTTGAAATTAATTATGAAATTCTAAAAATTTAATAAAATTTATAAATGAAAACTAAATTAATACGATTTATTAAATTTAAAATATGAAACTTGTATATAATTTATACATATTTGTGAATTTATAAATGATATTGTAAATGAATTTATAAGTTAAAATCTCAATAAAAATTATGATGACCTCGTCATGCAACATGATAATCTTATATTTCTATATAATTTATTTCATGTTTTAACCACTTGGGAAATGCAAGATTCTTATTAGTTGAATATTCACTTATTCAACTAATTGGGAATCACATCTTCTAACTGCCATGCATGAGATTTTTCTTTTCAAGCCATATATATGCTCATAATTAATTTATCATCTAGCTAAGCATATATTGCATTAAATTATTGTATTAAAAAACAATTCATTATTTTTATTTTTTAAAATTATATATATACTTCTTAGAAATAATATTATTTTTATTTTGTAGTATTAAACAATATATTATACATTTTAGTAGAATATAATATTGTTAATTTCTCGGAAGAGGCATATATCTGGTTTGCTTAAATTTGTTAAAATTGCAATATGGATTTAATTTCATTTTAAATAAAACTCAAACAATGTACTTAAAATTAATAGATAAAATTTCAATTTCAAATTTTAAATAAAGAAATTAATAATTAAATGCGTGAATTTAAAGGGAGGTTGAGTTGAGGAGGTGATGCCATAATTAAATACATTTTCATAATGAGATTTATATGGGTCCTTCGAATCTTTCATTATTTATAAATGTGTGTACAAAGTATATAATTGAGCATGTTTTAAAGGGTGTGTGTTGATCTTTATATATATATATATATATATATTATAAAAAAAAAGTTAAATTTATTTTTATATATAGCGTGGTGTTATATGCTATTTTTAGGTGTTTCAAATTCTGACGCATTTATTAAGAAGGAATCGTGTTATTATTATCACATGCCTATATATAAAAGAGGACTTATGTGAGATTTATTATATCAATAATTGCATTAAAAAAAAAATCAACTTAATTGTATTGAATAATTTTTGGTGTTTGCGTGGGTTGGACGCCAGAGTGAGTTTGGTCCATGCAAACTTTGTTTCAAAGTAATCTCTAAATTAGAAAAAATTATTAGGTGCGTTTGATTTATATATTACCTTTTTATAATTATGTGAGATTTACTTTTTATATTATAAGGAATACTTACTTTTTTGTGAGGGAGAGAACTGTGTATATAATAATTAATAAGTGTGTAGAGAAGTTGATGAATTATGTAAATTTTAATGTAAATAGTTAATTAATAAGATTGCTTTGTAATGTAATATTTATCTATATTTTTATATTCGTTGAAGTCTTTTTCATTCAGTATATAATTTTTACATGGAGATCAAATTTTTAAAGTATGGATTGTTTTCCGTAGATTCAATTTATTATGCATTTAATAAATACATCAATTTTACGTACTTGTATTTTAAATTTATAATAGATCGAGTCCAAACATGCATGTTAGCAATTATCAACTAACAAATTAATTTTCATATAATTAAATGACTAAAAAAATAATGATGAGAAGAGGTCTAAGCATGATTTAGACAAAAATCAGCATATCATTTTACAGAACATTAATGTAAAGGAGAAAGACAACAAAATAATGCCATATATATTAAATTAAAATCCAGTAATTTCCTGCACTAATATTGAACACTGAAAGTAATTAAATTACGCAATTAAAAAAACAAAAATTAGAGAGATCTAAAATGGTAGATAGTATGGCAGGTTGTTATATATGCCCAATAACTCAATTCATCGTTTAAACTTCAACATCAAGAGGAACGAAGCCCATATCCTTGAGAACATTTCGACATTCAGGGTAAGCTTCCTTCTTCATGAACCCAAGAGGATTAGCATAGCGGTTCGGCTGCACGACCCCAACGTTCTTGGTGAGGAGGATTCTGGCACGATCTGCACTCTTGAATGGCTCAGTGCAGTCTGCCATTCCGCTCTTGATCAACCTCACCTCACAGATATCTTCCTCATGATCACCCTCCACGGGTAGCCTGTAAACACCTTTCACATCAGTCACACCCTCCACCGCATATGTCAATGTGCTGTTTTCACGGTTCTTGCACTCCAGCTTCACCGTAGCACCTGCATGTGTCAAACATTCGAAAAAATAAGTACTGTTAGTGGCGATTGCAGATCAGAAAAATTTTAGAATACCATCGTTGTATTTGGTTTACCTGAAATCAACTCGCTTATCTTGGTCTCGAACTCGACCCGGCAAGTGTCACAGTAGACTCTGCCTTCAACATATAAGCCGGTGGAAGCCAAGGCGAAATTGAGGAAGGAGGAGAAGCAAAGAGCCGAGGCAATGATGGCAGTGAATGTGCAGATCCTTTCCATTTTATTGGAGTTACTTATTACAACTGTTTGATCAAGTTAATCGTAATGGTGGATGAATTATATATGCAGGCAAGAACGTTCCATTTATAGAGACAAGGATTAAGTAAATCTGTTTTTATTTATTTATTTATTTTGTGTGGCAGGTATTCGAAATTTTCATTGTAAGGTTAAAAATAGGAAGAGATATACCCGTTCAATTCTATTATTTACTTCATTCATTTGGCAAGTAGTTGTTTCTGGTTTCCTAATTATGTGTATGCTGTTTAGCAATTAAATGGTAAAATTAATTAATAATGTTCATCAAAGCGTTGATGTGATTAAAAAAAAATCTAACATTAGTATTTATGTGTCATTCCACTAAAAATTAAAAAATGAATATATTATATAAATATATAAATACAATTAATAATAATGACAATAATTAAACAATAATAACAAAATCAACCTTGAAAAATTCAATCCAGAATTCCTTTGCTGTAGCATGGCTCTCCCTACCATCTCCACCCTTCAATTTGAATCCCTGTCAAATCCTTCATCCCATCATCATTGTCAACCTCGATACAGTTCCTTGCAGACTTTGGGAGAGTGTGAGACTTGGGGAGATTCATACTCATCAGTCGAATCTTGGACAAGATTTCGTGGGCACAGTGGTAGGGATAAGGTACAAGAGCTCTATTGTTCAATCTCTCATGACAAGAAGAGATGGTAAAAGACATGCTAATCAACATGTTTACAAGTCTCTCTCTCTTAGATGGGCCATGGACCTGGTGGATGCCTGGAAACTGTAGAATTCATCTGTGCTGAAGAAGGAAAGAAAATTATTTGTGATTTTGGAAATTAAGCTTGAATCATGTCCATGAGTGGAGAGGACTCCGATTGGAGTAACGGTTGGACCAGTTACAAAAAGAAAATACATATATTAAAATAATATTATTACATAATTATTGCAAAACTAAAATATATAAATAACATATTAAAATAAATTGCAAATACATAAGTTTTAAAAAAAACTTAATTCCTTGCATTATAATGTATGTTAACTGTAATATGCGTCCAAGTTTTTTTTTTAATAAATAATTAAAAATTTATTACTCTCCTCTGGAGCTTAATAGCAGAGAAATCATTATAGGCTCATAAAAATGTTTGGATTTGGCAAAGGGCAACCTAATTTGCGCTGTCTTAGTGTGAAAACCCATTGATCAACCAACAAATCTAATGCCTAATAATGGCCTACACAAAAGCCATTTTAGGCCACCCACAAACAATGGCCTATTGATGAAATTCAACATATAATTAAGTCACCGTATTAATGGTTTTCTTCTCTCTCCCAGCTAATTCCATTCTTTGGCATCTACTCTCGTGCTAGTTTCAGCCTCATCCATCTTCAATTTCTTTCTATGAAGGAATTCAACAAGACCTTGGAAAGAAACTCCCACATCACTATTCTTCTTCAGCTCTCCTAAGATTTCTTCCCGGGTCACTTCAGCTTCCTCTAGGAGCCCTTCAATCTCTCGAAAAAGCTCGTGATGTTGAATTTCAAGATAATGGAAGGCTAATTGCTTGAATGTAGAGATGCTACAATACGGCATGTGGATGTTCATGTCGATGCGACCAGGCCTTAATAGAGCTGGACTAACCGTTTCTTTGTGAGTCGCAGTGAAAATTATGATACGTTCATTGCCACAGCATGACCAAAGTCCATCCGTGCAATGGAGTAGCATTTCCTGTTAAACAGTAGATCCAAATTCATTATATTTGAGTAAAAAATTGCATAGGAAAGCGACTCGGGAACGTAACATCAATTTCCAAGCCAAACACTGGGTTTTTAATTACATCCAGGCTACTTTCCTGAGCGATTCTGGCAACCAAATGCAATGTTGGTTTTTGTCTATGCGTTACAGTAAATTTGGACTCACCTCATTTTGATCAGGGTTCTCTGGTTGCTCAATTCTGCAATCAACATTCTTTATCACAAGTACAGATCGATTAGGGATTCTATCCACGAAAAAGTTATAATTAAAATCGGATGGAAAAACTGCCAGATCTAGCTCGTAGATGTCATAGTTTAAGTGATTAGCCATGGCTGCAATCAAGCTTGATTTGCCAGAGCCAGGAGGACCATTTAACAAGTAATTCCGTTTCCATGCTTTCCCAATCCTTCCATAGAACTCCTTGGCATTCACGAAGGTGTTGAAATCGTCCCACACTGCTTTCTTAAGCTCTGAATCCAATACAAGGGTCTTGAATGTCATTGAGTGATCAAATGTGTCATCAGGCTGCCAGTTCAAGGGACGATAACAAGACAGCTGAAACTTTTGAATCTTTCTCGCTTCTCTATGCTCCAAAATGTAATGTAAGTATGAATTCAGCATTGTCTCTCTGTGCTTCTCATGAAAAGTTAGCTCAAAGGATCTTATTTCGGATTCAGCAGTTGCATATTGAATCCTATTGTCGAAGGATCCAATCTTTGTAAAAACCAATTTCCAACTTACCTGTACATTTTGAAAAACATCAGGTATTTCCTGATCTTTACCAATGGCTTGCTCAGCTTGGTTCTCTCTGCCATTTGATGTGTTCACTATGAAGGTCAAATAGGCATTAACAGCCTGAAACATTTGGTTAAGGTGATGCTCTTTATATTCTTCTATAACTATAGTGTTTAATTGAGAGGAGAAGGGATGACAGGAAAGGCTATGGAGATTGGGGAAGATGAATCTTCGGATTCTGTAAGGCATGAAAATTTTGGAAATGCTGTGAACAAGAACTGTGGAAGCAGCGAGGGTGGATATTGTGATGAGAAAATTTTTTGTATTTTGTCCATTTTGGAGGGACAACATTTTCAAGAACTTGAGAAAGGAGGTTCTGATATCAGATTATGAGGATAATACAGTTCTTGGAGAAGGATTTTGCATATCTGTCGCTTAAATTGCAAATGGAATTTCTAGGAAGAAAAAGCATTAAAGGTTTGGCAACCTTTTTTTTTTTGCTTCTGATGTCAATGCCAGCGCCAACTTAGAAAATTATGCAAAGACTAATTCCACCATGACTGGTCTTCTAATTTGACTTGGAAAAGTAGTTGCATGGAGGGTGTGTTTTTCTTTTTGGGGTTTTGATGTTTTGTCACATAGGACTTTTCTTCACAGAAGAGTTCAAAGGAATATTTACTTGGCTGCCAAATTATGGAAAGATGAAAAGGTTCTTTAACAAAAAAGAGAAACAGGGAGAGAGATTTTTTCTAGGTTCTTGCCCTAAGTTTGGACTTATTCAATGAGCATACCAACTCATCAGTGATTACACCCAACCCGATACAATATCAAAACAAATAGACCTCAAGTAATAATATATTTTAACTCCAAGCCTTTTTAAGGTAGATCTCCAGTGAATTTGATTAAAAAAAAAAAAAAAACTCCCTTTGCCCGAATTCAGTTATGGTGAAGCCAAGTTTCTAAATTGGCGAACAAACTATAAACTATAATAATAACATTTCATCATGTTGTGATGATCCTCCTGGAGAACTTCCACAATTGATGTATGATGATCTTTGCGGGTTGGTTTGGCTAGTGTTTTGCCAATTGCCATGCTCATTCTTTAAATTCTTGCATATTTCTCCCTTTGGACTGGAAAACCCACATTAGTTCACTAAAAACACAAATTTTATTATTTGGTCTAACGATGACAACTTGGTAATCTATTTTTTTTTTAATTGATATATTTTATTAGTTAATTAAATCTAGTTTAATTGATATCTTTTCATACCTTTTAAAGGGCCTGGAGTGAAAAATTTTGGATTTGAGTCCTTTTATATGTTAATATGATGGGAGTTTTGAGCACTACAGTTCAGAGTTATGAAATGGGAAGGGCTATCTTTATTAAGTCCTCGTATTGTGCTACCATTCAATGGGCCTCCTCAATTAAAAAACTGATAAATTTTGTTACGTATTCAGGGAAATAGAAAATTACTAAAGAAAATATATATAATTTATTTTGTAACGTCCTCTTTATTGATCTTGCTTGTCACTCACTTTTGCAAATTTTCCTTTTCAGCTAGCTTCTTGTGAAGCAATCTGACTAGGCCATGGAGGGAAACTTCAGCATCCCTACTCTTCATGAGTTCTACTGCAACTTCTGCCAGGGTGATTTCAACCTTCTGTATAAGCCCTTCAATATCTTCAAAGAGTCTGTGATGTCGAATTCCAAAATGATTGAACGCCAATTGGTTAAATGCAGAAATGGTACAATATGACATATGAATCGGCAAGTCAATTAGACCAGGCTTCAGTAGCTGAGGTTCAAGCATTTCCTTTTGAGTGGTTGTCAGGACAATGATTTGTCCATCACCACAGCATGACCAAGCCTCATTGAGAAGTGTCAAGAGTGTTTCCTGATAAAGCAATAAGAGTAGAAATTAGGGGTCAGAAAAGTAGGTTCAGAAAAATACGTCAGTGTTCGATCCATGGACATCCAAGTAAAATGATACTAACCATATAATGACCACTTCGTCCTGGTTGATCCTCTGATTCTGGGTTTTGTAGCTTGATACTACTGTCAATATCTTCGAACACAAGCATAGATTTGCTTGAACTGTTACGAACCATTGACCACAAATATTCACCAGGATTATTTTCTACTCCTGATAAATCAAAGTCATAGATGTCATACTTCAAGTGATTAGCCATAGCTGCTATCAAGCTTGACTTGCCTGTGCCAGGAGGACCATATAACAAGTAACCACGTTTCCATGCTTTTCCATTACTTCTGTAACATTCCTTCGCCTTGCCAACATTCCTGAAGGTGTTCAAATCATTTAACACCGTTGCTTTGATCTCTGAATCCATTGCAAGGGTCTCAAACGTTATTGGGTGATCGAAATCGACGGTATATTCTGAGCCTACCTGATAGAGCGTTATTGCCTTGCATTCTTCTCTAATAGCCTTTGATCGCTCTGAAATGTATGGCATGTAAGAATTCAACACAGTTTCCTGATGTTTCTTCTGAAAACTTAACTCATAGAATCTTATAAAGTGTTCTCTCCTATGATCAGTTGCTTCCACATGTCTAAATTTCAACCTCCACTTGACTCGCGCATTTTGAAAAACATCAACTATCTCTTGATTTATATCCAAGCTACATACTAGTTTCCTCATATCCCTGTCCTTCATCACTCTTAATCTCTCAAAGGAATAGGACACTATGGTGCCCAAATAGATATCAACAGCCCGAAATTCTTCGTTTAGTGAACCCCACTCTTGATCATCCTCTATAACTATAGTTTGTTCTTCAGAAAGGCTGGAAAAAAAGTATTTTTGAATTCTATAAATGCTTGGAACAATAAGCATTGCAGAAGCAGCAACAGAAGCTACTCTGTTGAAACCTTTTGCTGTAATTTGGGTGTTTAGACTGGAGAACATTTTTCCAGGATTGGGGCTTTGCTATGGCCAAACTTATGAATCTGAGAGAAAGACAAGTAGAAGAGAGGCTAGCAGAATTTTATTGTTTTGACAAATTCATCTACAACTTAATTATGTGCCAACATAACATAAATTTTCCACATTAGCCCAAGAGGATTAAAGATAATTCTGATTTCAGAATATGAATATTTCCATAAAAAATGGTCTTTGCTAGACTTTTCTTTTTAATAAATTTATTGCCTAAGCATTAAAAAGAAACCATTTTGAGCTGTCCTTAGTTGAAGTCTAACACCAAATTAATGTGCAAAATGAACTTTTTTCTCCTTCACGTCTCTAATAAAATCGGTAGGTAAACCACCATTTCCAATGTTTGACCAAGTCATATAAAAGAATGGTGGAATTAAGGAAAATTTTCAAGGTCCACTAAATTGAGATTTTTCCTACATAGACTGCAATGACTAGTCTATCAAAGACTTTGACAAGTTCCCACAAAATAAATAAATAAATAAATAAAGACTTTGACTAGTCCACTTAAAACTTCAATACTATTCAAGTTCACAGATTTATCTGTTTCATCATAAAATTTTTAGATAATATTTTTCTCAACAACAGTTTAAATATTAATGTTAAACAGACACTATATGTCAGTAATTAGGTTGGTTTCCGGATTAATTGTTTCCACTGGCTAATCTGGTTCTGTTTTTGAACATAAACCTGAAGTACAAGCTAGGATCAATCTCAAGTTTGATATAACAGAAATTTACAGAATTTTCTTGGCTTTATGCATTATAAAGCCTAGTCAAGGCATTAGGAGAGAGTAGAAAACTTTGCCCATCCTTTTTCTTCTTGTGTGTAGGCATCACTTTCACTGTTACGCAAAATCCCTCTTCAAAAGCCCTTGCCAATTGCAGAATTCCTCCCAGAAAATGACCAATACAAAAACAGTTCTCTCCGTGGTAGCCTCTTTTGCTGCTTCAGCAATGCTAATTCCATCCATTCGTTCTCAAATCCACAGTTACGTGTGCTCTAATCTCCATGGTCTTTCTCATCATTTCTCTTCTCAAATCACTTTTGTTATTGAAGAATTCTACTTTCAAGAATTGTTTATGGCTGTTGATACTTATCTGGGTACGAAATTGATAGCTTCGGTTGGACATCTAAAAGCAAGCAAGCAAGAGGGTGAGAAAAAACTAGCAATCACCATGGACAAAGATGAAGAAACTTGTGATGTTTTTGACGATATAGAAGTAAAGTGGAAATTGATTTTTAAAGAATTACGATGCTACCAGCTAACTTTTAACCAGAAGCACAAAGAGAAGGTGCTGAATTCATACCTGCCATACATTCTGCAGCAAGCAGAAGCCATTAAAGAAGAAAATGAGATAAGAAAGATCAACATGCTTCAAGGTTTGACATGGACTTCATCAACAGAGTTTCATCATCCAATGACCTTTTCCACCATTGCAATGGATGCAGAGCTTAAGCAAGCAGTATTGGATGATTTGAACACATTCATGAATTCAAAAGAATACTACAAAAGAATTGGGAAAGCTTGGAAACGCACATACCTGATACATGGTCCTCCAGGGACAGGCAAGTCCAGCTTGATTGCTGCCATAGCTAATCACTTAAACTACAACATATACCAGGTAGATCTATCGTATTTCCAGAAAGGTGACGATATAAGGGACTTATTGCTTCACTATATCACCCGTTCCGTACTTGTCATCAAGGATATTGATTCTCCGATCAAGCCAGGATACCAAGAGACAGAAGCTGAACCTAGAATTGAAGCTCAAAAACAAGCTCAACTCTTGAAGGTGCTAAGGCTTATTGATGGACTTTGGTTGCCTCGAGGCAATGAATTGATCATCATTTTCACAACCAATCACAGAGAAAGGATCGCCCCAGAATTATTAATTCCTGGTCGCATTGATATGCAGATTCCAATGTCATATTGTACCATTTCTACATTTAATGAATTAGTCTACATGTATTATAGTGTTATCTTTTGCAAGCCTCCCAAAGAGATTGAACAGCTATTGGAGAAGGTCAAAGTCACACCTGCAGAAGTTGTAGAAGAGCTAACAAGGAGTTCTGACAATACTGATTTCTTAGTTCGCCTTACCAAGTTCCTTCAGGAGAAGCAACTGGAGAACTTAGCTGCAGAAAATTGCATGAAAATTTAATGGGGTGAGTGATAGTAAAATACAACGTTGCTTCATCAATATACAGGCACATCTTCATTATTCATTCCTTTCATGGAGCCGATTAACCTCCTGCAAGTGAGTCACCTTCAAAGGATGCAAATGGAAAGCCCAGATCAACAAAAGAAGCAACAGCTTCCATTAAAATGTCTGCTAAAGTCTCCTTCACACTTTTGTATGCGTACTTGAAAATTAACCTCTGCAGTATTATATTATATTATTTGTCATTATAACTCAAGTTTAGGAATACATTCCAGCAGATTTTGTTGGATTTCATATGAATTAATTCATTAAAATATCTATAAATTGGGTAATAAATTGTAAACGCAAGGGAAGTTCAATAATTAAATCAAACAAATTATTCTACAGTCATAAACACGAAAGCAAACACTAAGTTCCACCAGGAAGGATTAGGAAATTCCTATTAATAATATTTTTCTAGAACTTTTCGGTGTGTTTGTATGGAGTAAGGGCTTTACATAGAAAGGTAAGATATCAATGAAAGATAAGATAGCACAATCTCTCACCCCACTAATTTGATGGATTAAAAAAAATGAACGTTCCCTCTTAAAACCTTACTTCTTTTAAAAAATCTCTCTCAAACAAGTATTGGACTTTAAAGATTCATCAATTACCTTAAAAAATTTTCTCTCATATAAGCTGTTAGGCGGAAAAAAGAAAGAAAGTATGCCTCAAGTAACCCATAATAAAAGGACTGACTTCATTGTTATTGTTATGAAGATTTTTTTTTTACAAAAGATACATATTCATTGCGCAAGAAAAAGTCTGAAGCACGCAAACCCCAAACAACTCACCCTAGTTAAAAACCAAAGCCCTAAGAAAAAGGACCCCAATAGGCAAACTCAACCTAAAACAAGCAAGAGGATGGAGGCCTAATCAAAACCCTAATTCTGGAAACCTACTGTCATGAGAAGAAAGATCGCCTCCATATACGCATCCATAGGATGACAAGGTAGCTAAGAAGAACTCCAAAAACATTGAAAGCACAAAACCAAAATCATGGTAACGAGTAGGATCTGAACTAAGGAGAGAACAATTGGGCAACGAGGTAGAGCTCTTTGATTCATTTGGCCATTAACAGTGTGTTTGATGGAGTGAAGCCATTAATATACTTGGATGATAAGCTAATGGAAAACCTTATCTTATATAAGAAAATTACCTTTCTCCCCAACTAAATAATACTTCAAAAACTCAACCTCACCTCCAAAAACTTCCTTTAAAACAAATTGTTACAGACTAAGAATGTCCTTAAAAGGTACCACGCCCGCTAACAAGTTCTTCAACTCGTTGTTCCCGAAGCAAACTTCTTGGTTTCAAGACAACAAAGAGCTAAACCCTAGGCAAGAAAAACAAACACTAGGCGTGGAACAGACCCTCTTTAATAGCACTAAATTTACCACAAAAAAGCGCACACAAATATTATTTTATGCAAAATCCTATTCAGAAGGGAAACCCGCTAGGGATGGTAACGTGCAGATTCCTGCTATTTTCTAAATTTTAACGCATATTAAAATTTATTTTTAATTATTTAAATTTATTTTAAATTCAATTATTTTTATTTAAAAAATATAAATTCATTTAATTTTATATATTTTAATTAAAAATTTACATAAAAATATTTTTTTAATAATTTATATAGTAAATCTTTAATAATTTTATAAAATATTTTAATTTTATTTTATATAAAATAAAATATAAAAAAATTTATAAATATTATTATAAAAATATATATTTTATATTTAATTAAATATTTATATAAATAAATTCGATAACGAATACACAATGTTTGAAATTCAAACTATTCAATCTGAAACCATTATAAATATTAAATTTTAAATCAAAACCCAATTCAAATTTGATTATATATTATTCAAATTCGTATTCAGTCGAATCAATAATCGAATCAATACCCGTAAAAACTTAACCATTCCTAAAACCCACTTTCGGAACAGGGAGTAAAGTTTCTCATGCCCAAATAAGGCTTAATAGTAAGAATCCACAAAGCCTTTCTTGCTTGGTGTCTTTTTCTTTTCCTTGCGTCCATCGTTGACAAGGTACAGCCATTCTCGTCATCTATCACCAGGATTTTACATGGAACAACGCAATCAATCCAAGCACAAAGATACTCTCTTCATATATATTTTTTTCAATCTTCCTAATTTCCTAATTCCATTTGGAGTTGAATTCAACAGACAACAGAAACAAATCATAATTTTATTTTTCTTCTTTTGAACATCTCACTTATTGTTCTTTGAAAAGATGAGCACCTTTTTCTTTTTCATTTCCAAGTAACGTAAATGAAATTATGAAGAGAAAACAAATCATAGACCACCTCTATGATAACCCAAATCTTCCTGCTAATGTATACACGATTGAAACAAATTAACACCAGCAGAAAACAATAAGGTACACCAGAAAAGAATCTCGAAACCTCTCTCAAACAACAATAATACAAAGCTGAGGGGAAATCATCCTTCTCACTTCCACACATTGAAGAATTACAAGGTTCCATCAGCTTCACTGCAAAAATTAAAAAATCCACGTTCCAAAAAGTGAGTGTCTAAAAAAAATATTCGTTTTATGGCTTGCATCTAAAAATAATTGAACATATAAAAAAGATGAATGACCCACCTCCGCATCTTCGCCTCCAACTTTGCCAGAGCTTTCCATTCTCTGGTCTTCTGCCAAATGAAGTAAAAATGAAAAATATAACGTATTCTAGGAAATGAAATTGCACAAGCACTTGATGGGAAGAAAACAAGCATTAAAGAATTCGCCAAATCCATTTAAACACTACATTAGCATAACACCCAATGGGCTGTCTAACAGAGAGATAATGTTTATCCCAATCTATTAACCAATTTCATATTGATCTTTATCTATCTGTTGCGCCAATCCTTAGCTTGTAAATTTCATACTTATCATTATCTTGTGACCAGTATATATTGTACATTCAATTTATCATTAACAAGACTTGAAACATTCAGAACTCTTTATGATATCAAAGCCAAATCAGCTCCACAGCCAGTTGTTTTTCGAAAATCGACTCCTCTCAAGCATTGATCTCCAGCTCATCCACTTCCCCAATCTCTTTTTCTATTCCCTACGTCAATCAGCATTTTACCAATCAAATTGAATTCCTCAAACTATCTCCTGTGGAAATCTCAGCTTCTTCCCATTCACAATGGATATAATCTCGCTTCTCATATTGCTTTGACTACCACACCACCACCAGCTCTCCTAGCTGACAACACTCCCAATCCAGCATATGAAGCTTGGTACCGTCAAGACCAATTGGTCCTAAGCTGGATGTTCTGTTCCATCTCTGAAAATCTCCAGACCCGAGTTATCACCTCTTCCACAGCAGGATGCCAGGCAAAAGCTTAAGGCCATTTTTTCTACAGGTTAAAGAACACAAGTAATGCAGCTCTGTAAGCAGTTAAAACACCTTAAGAAGGGCACAACTTCTGTGGAGGACCATATGAAAAGAGCCAAGTCAATCTTTGATCATCAAGCAGTTGTTCAATGTCCTATTACAGAGGAAAATTTGGTTAATGAATTTTAGAAGGATTGGATTCCACTTGCAGACCATTTGTTCATGCCATTGAAGCACACAATATGCTGTTACATATTATAGGAAGAGGAAGAAGAATAGTAATAAGTAGTGAGAGTTGGGTAGCTGAGATTTTTGGAGGGAAAAGATACTTTAGTAATTGACTTTTCTGCTGTTTGTTAGAGGCAGTTACACTACTTTGTTGTACAAGCAGTTACACTTCTCTTGTATAAAAGGGAAGTCTTTTCCTGTATTCATTCATTCAAGAATCAATAACAGAAATATTTTCTCTCTTCTTCAATATTTTTCTACTCTCTTCTCATCCAATCTCTATTCTCTTCTCACCCAATCTTCTAAAATTCTGCTTTAATCTCTATTTCAGAGATTAATTCAGATCTGATCTTTAACAATTTGGTATCAGAGCTTGTAGCGTGAGGGAACCAGCCAATTTCAGATCTGAAGTGTCGCAAGATGACTAGATCTGGAACAGTTACTCAAGAATCTAGGGTTTCAGAGTTGGAGGAACAAGTTAGGGTTTTACAGGAGGATTTTAAGAAAAATAAGGAGGAATTGCGTGGGGAAATCAAGCAATCTGCAATAGAATTGAGGGAGGAAATCAAGCAATCTGCAATTGATACCAGGAAAATTATCCTGGAGGAGTTCCGATCCTTGTTTGGTGCAAATTTGGCTGAGAAGGCCAAAGGAAACCAGCATGGAGGCAATGAGGAGGCTGGTACTTCTATGGCTACTCTTGGAGGAAGGGGAATACTTCCTGTGCCAAGGGAGAACATTACTACAGGTCAGAGAGGGGCTAATAGTGCTGGATCTACAACTGAAGTTGAAGGTATGTCCAGATTTTTGCCCAAAGTTAAGTTGATTACTTTTGATGGTAAAGAACCTAGGGTTTGGCTTAGGAAATGTATTAAATACTTTGAAGTGTATGATATTCCTAAGGATCAAAAGGTGGGAATAGCAAGTTTATTTTTGGTGGATAGGGCTGATTCGTGGTACCAGGGGATGGAGGACATTCTTGGGAAGATTTTTAAAAGGAGTTGTGTGGTAGATTTGGAGATGAAGGATTGGGGGATATAATTGAAGAATTTATGAGAATGAGACAAGAAGGTACTCTTGAGGAGTATCAGGACAAATTTGAAGACATTAGAATTAGATTGGAAAGGGAAATGCCTCATTTAGGAGAAACCTATTTTCTGTCCAGCTTTGTAAGTGGATTGAGGGATGATATTCGACCTATGGTCAAAATGTTCAAACCAACAACTCTTTCGCAAGCTATTGAAACTGCAAGATTGCAAGAGCAGCTTTTGAATAATACCAGAAAACCTAATGCCTATTCCAGACCTTACCAAAGCAATTATAGACCTAATAACTCTCTATCTTCATTACCTACTACTCACAGAACTGTTCAAAATTCTCAACAATATCCTTATGCCCCTAAACCACCTAATGCAGACCAAAATTTCCATCTGAAACAGCCTAATTTCACCAATCAAAATCAGTCTGCACAGAAAACTTTACCTACCACTAGTCAATCTTCTGTCAACCAACCAGCTATTAAACCCAATTTTACCAGCTCCAATGCTTCTAACTCCATCAGACAGCCCAAACCTTGCTTTAAATGTGGAGAAAAATATTTCCCTGGCCATCAATGCAAGCAAAAAACATTAATGTCCTTGCAAATGTCTGAAAAAGAAGGAGAAGTTTTTCAATTGCAAGGACTAGAGGAAGGAGAGGAGGAATGGCATGATGTAATGGAAGGGGATATACCTGATAGTGCAGGGGCAGTAACTCTGTCAGTCCATGCTATTGAGGGAATTCAAGAAGCTGAAACTATAAGGGTCATTGGAATGCATCAAAATAGGGAGCTACTGATTCTTGTAGACAGTGGTAGTACTCACAGTTTTTTGGATGCCAAAGTAGCAAGTGAATTGAAGATTCCATTGGTGAAAGTCCCTGCAATATCTGTTACAGTAGCAGATGGCAGAAAAATTGCAAGCAATAGTGTGTGCCCTGCATTTAGCTGGAAGATTCAGCAATACTCTTTCAATTTTGACTTGAGGTTGTTGGAAATGGGAAGTTTTGATATGATTTTGGGAGTTAACTGAATGAAAACATGTAATCCCATTCTGTTTGATTTTCAGAATTCAAAAATCAGTTTTAAGAAGGATGGGAAGTCAGTAACTTTACAGGGAATTGGTGATTTGGGTTCTCACTGTAAGTTACTGAATTGTATGAGTTGTCAACAGCTTTTACACAAGCAGGGGAAGGATTTTCAAACTCCCTTGTTTTGCATACAAGTTTCTGAGTCACATTCTTTAGTAATTCCAAATACTGTAGCATTCTCAAGTAATTCTGTTGCATTTCAAGGTACTGCAGCACCCTCAAGTCCTTATTCAGTTGAATTGCAGTCATTATTGGATGAGTATCATGCGATTTTTGAGGATCCAAAAGGCCTGCCACCTTTCAGAAGTCACAACCATTCAATTCCCTTGGTACCTTCAGCATTACCTGTCAATATCACGCCTTATGGGTACCCACATTTTCAGAAGACAGAAATAGAGAAACTTGTGGATGAAATGTTACAAAATGAGGTCATTCAACCTAACACCAGTCCATATTCTTCTCCAGTACTACTTGTCAAGAAGAGAGATGGCTCTTGGAGATTTTGCATTGACTACAGGAAGTTGAATGATCTTACTATTAAAGACAAGTTCCCAATTCCTATTATAGATGATCTTCTAGATGAGCTTCATGGTGCTTCAATTTTTTCTAAGATTGATTTAAAAGCTGGATACCATCAGATTAGGATGACTCCTTCTGATATTCACAAAATAGCTTTTAGAACACATCATGGGCATTATGAATTTACTGTCATGCCCTTTGGGCTAACAAATGCCCCTGCAACATTTCAAGCACTCATGAACCACATCTTCCAGCCTTATTTGAGGAAGTTTATATTAGTGTTTTTTTATGATATTTTGATCTATAGCTCATCTTGGGAACAACATTTACACCATTTGAAATTAGTCTTTCAAGTTTTGCAACAGCAACAATTGTTTGCAAAACTAAGTAAATGTTCATTTGGCAAGGCTGAAATTGATTATTTAGGCCATATTATATCAGGGGAAGGGGTAGCAACAGACCCTACCAAGATTAAAGCTGTTTTGTCTTGGCCAATACCAACTTCAATCAAAGAGTTGAGGAGTTTTTTGGGATTAACTGGGTATTACAGAAAATTTGTTCAACACTATGGTATTATTAGTAAACCACTCACTGACATCCTTAAGAAAGATGCTTTTCAGTGGGGTGAGACAGCTCAAAGAGCATTTGATCATCTCAGAATAGCCATGTCTCAAGCTCCAGTTCTAGCACTTCCAGATTTCAATAAACCTTTCATTGTTGAAACTGATGCTAGTGGGACAGGTATGGGGGCAGTTTTACAGCAGAATGGACATCCTATAGCCTTTATCTCTAAGGCTTTTGGCCCAAGAACTAAATCACTGTCAGTCTATGAGAGAGAGTTGCTAGCCATTACCTTTGCTGTCTCTAAATGGAGACATTACCTAGAGCAAGGGCCATTCTTTATTAAGACTGACCATGAGAGTATCAAACATTTATTGGAGCAAAGGTTGCACACTAATTTGCAATTGAAGGGTGTTTTAAAATTATTGGGGCTGCAATATAAAATTACATATAGAAAGGGGGTTGAAAACAAAGCTGCTGATGCCTTATCAAGGAAACCTACTGTGGATGGTCAACTTTATGCTTTACACTCTTCATTGCAGCCTACTTGGATGGCACAATTGATTCATAGCTATGAAGGGGATGTCAAAGCTGCTGAATTCATCTCTCATTTGTCAATAGATGAGCAAGGCCACTCTGGTTATTCCTATAAAAATGGATTGTTATTCCATAAGGATAGGTTGTATGTGGGCAGCAATGGTAATTTGAGAGAGCATTTGTTAGTTATTTACCATAATTCTCACCTAGGTGGTCATTCTGGAATTAATGCTACTTTTGTGAGGTTGAGCAGACATTTTTACTGGCCTGGTATGTTGAAATCAATGGTGGACTGGATTAAAAGCTGTGATACTTGTGCTCAGTGTAAAACAGAAACATGTGCCTCTCCAGGGCCTTTACAACCTTTACCTATTCCAACTCAGGCATGGCAGCATGTTACAATGGATTTTGTGGAGCAACTACCAAAATCTCAAGGCAAGGATACTATTCTGGTGATGATTTGTAGATTTACAAAGTATGGGCACTTCATTCCATTACAACATCCTTTCACAGCTTCAACTGTTGCTAAATTGTTTTTAGATACTATTTTTAAGCTCCATGGCCTTCCTGTTTCTATTATCACTGATAGAGACAAGATTTTTACAAGTTTATTCTGGAAAGATTTGTTTAAAATGATGGGGACTAAGCTTGCTTATAGTACAGCCTATCACCCTCAGTCAGATGGCCAATCTGAGAGATTAAATCAGAGTATGGAAGGGTATTTGAGGTGTCTTTGTTATCAAGCACCTCATTCATGGGTTAAATGGCTTCCTTTAGCTGAATGGTGGTATAACACTAGCTATCATAGTGCCTTGAAACTGTCTCCATTTGAAGCTTTATATGGTTACAAGCCAGCTCCATTGACTTTTCTGCCTCTTGAGAATGCTTCAGTAGGTGCAGTGACTGATTTTGTGCAAGATAGACAGCATATGTCTCAGCTTATTAGAGATAACTTGCTAGCAGCGCAGAATAGAATGAAGCAATATGCTAATAAAAAGAGGTCTGAAAGAATTTTTGAAGTGGGGGATTGGGTGTATCTTAAATTACAACCCTACAAGCAGAGTTCTATAGCCTTAAGGAAAAACTTCAAGCTGGCAGCAAGGTATTATGGGCCTTTTCAGGTGGAAGCTAAAGTTGGTATTGTGGCTTACAAACTGAAACTACTCCCTAATTCCACTGTACATCCTGTGTTCCATGTTTCGTTATCAAAGAAAAAGGTTGGCGACAATACTATGATTGTTCAAGATCTACCTCTTTTCCAGGATGATACAGTGATAGTGACTCCAAAAAAAGTTTTGCAGATACAAGCAGTTACACTTCTCTTGTATAAAAGGGAAGTCTTTTCCTGTATTCATGCATTCAAGAATCAATAACAGAAATATTTTCTCTCTTCTTCAATATTTTTCTACTCTATTCTCATCCAATCTCTATTCTCTTCTCACCCAATCTTCTAAAATTCTGCTTTAATCTCTATTTCAGAGATTAATTCAGATCTAATCTTTAACATATGCCCATCTCTTATAATGACCTTTATGCTTTGCTCTTGAGTGGGGAAGCCCAACTAAAAATGAAAAATTTATCTATGGAATCATCTGTTACTCCAACTGCACATTATGCCGCACGTCCCTCCAATTAGTCAACTAAAGGAGGACATTCCAACAGAGGTTGAGGTTGCCACAATCAGTCCTACACTTCTATCAACGCCCGTGTTCCCAGTCATATCATTTGCCACAACTGCAATGGCAATGGCTATCTTGCCAAGCAATGCCCAACACCACGCCGGTCTAACTCTACAAGGCCAGTTTTCAGCTTTGCTTCCACCAATACTACACCTGCCCAGAATTGGAATTTGGATTCCAACACTAATTTCCAAATGACGGCTGACAATAGAAATCTTACATCCTTTGCTCCTTATCATGGAACTAATGAAATTGTGATAGGCAATGGTAAAACACTTCCTATTTCTCATGTTGGTTCATCTACTACTCATGCTCACAATTTGACATTTCAATTGAACAATATTCTTTGCTCTCTTTCTTTCCATCAAAATCTTCTTTCTATTCATTCGTTTACTACAAATAATAATGCATCTGTTGAGTTTTACCCTGATTGTTTTCTTGTGAAGGATACCTCTTCAGATTTCTACTTCTCTTCGTCTAGAAGCTCTTGTTGCACCTTTGGCCACATTGCATGCCCATCTGGGCCATGCTAATTCTTGTTTAGTTAGTCATAATAAACTTTCTTGTAATAAATTCAAGTCTTCCAGTCCGTGTCATGCATGCAATATCAGCAAGATGCATAAATTTTCTGTTTCTTATTCCAGTGTTAATCAACCTTTTGAGTTAATTTGTTCTAACGTTTGGGGCCCTGCTCCTGTCGAATCTGTTAATGGTTTTCAATATTATGTGCCTTTTTTTTTTTTATCACTACAGTAAGTATAATTAGACTTATTTTTTGAAACATAAATCTGATGTACTCACTGTTTTTATCCAATTCTACACTCTTGTCAAAAAACATTTTGGTTTGCCAATTAAACAATTCCAAGCAGATCGTGATGGGCAATTTCAAGCCTTAACCAATTATTTACGAGATAATGGCATCACTCAAAGAATCTCATGTCCGCACACACCTAAACAAAATAGTTGTGCAAAATGCAAACACAGTCATATCTTTGAGACAGGTAGGACCATGTTACACCATGCAAATGTTCCACTACAATATTAGACTTATGCATTTCAAACAAGTGTTTAACACAATCAATAGAATCCCTTCAATCAAAATTAGTCCTAAAACACATATAAAATTCTTTTCAAAACACCGCCTGATTACACTGAACTTTATGTTTTTTGAATCCCTTTACTATCCTTGGTTAAAACCATACTCCAAACATAAACTATTCCCACACTCTAGTAAATGTGTATTTTTGGGTTACAACAAATCTAATAAAGGTTATCAATGCTTGGAATTTTTAACTGGCAAAATTTACATTTCACGTCATGTTCTTTTCTTTGAACAGGATTTTCCACTTCTCCAGAATGATAATTTGGCACTACGGAATCCAAGTTTGATTTTGCAAGGTCCTGTCACTACTTCACCCACACACCCATTGATACTAGACCATTGTCCCAATAATGCTCCAAATCACACATGGCAAGGTTTGTTAGGCCCACATCCATCATCCACTCCAAGCCCACGAAGTATTCCACTCACATGCTTCAATTCTAACCACGTCTCTTTTTCCTCACCATATTGCCCTACTACCAATCACACCAAACACACTCAATAATGCTTGCTCTCACCAGATCTCCCATTGCAAAATCAATTCCACCAACCAATAAAGGTATTCATCTAGTAGTCACCAACTCCACAGACTTAGACCCAAATTTCCCTACTTCGCATGAACCACCTACACCTGCATCGAACCTCAACCTGAATGCCTTCACAAAATGGTGACCAAATCTCAGACGGGCAACTTAAAGCCCAAGAAATTTTTGGCAACCATTTCATCATATCAACTCAGTGTTCCTACTTGCCATTCACAAGCAGTATGAGATTCGACATGGCGTGCGGCCATGATGGACGAAGTCAATGCTTTGATTCAGATAGGGATGTGGACATTAGTACCTCGTTCTACTGCTTAGAATGTGGTTGGATGTAAGTGAGTTTTTTGAATTAAACAGCGATCCAATGGGTTAGTTGAGCGCTATAAAGCACATCTTATGGCAAAGGGTTATCAAGAGCGGCCAGGGCTGGATTTCACAGAAACCTTTTCCCCTGTTGTTAAACCAGCAACAATTAGGCTCATTTTTTCAATTGCAATCTCCAAAGATTGGGACATTTGTCAATTAGATGTCTCGAACGCTTTTCTTCATGGTGACTTAGAAGACAATGTTTTTATGGAACCACCACCCGGATTCCAGGATCCAGAAAAGCCGAATCATGTCCATAAGTTAAATCACTTATAGAGATGCATATTGGGCAAGTGACAGTACTGACCGTAAATCTACATCTGGGCATTCCATCTTCCTTGGCTCCAAAACCATATTTCATGGAACTCCAAAAATCAAAGAACTGTGGCTAAATCCTCCATGGAAGCTGAATACAAGGCAATTGGGGCTGCTACAACTGAATTAAATTGGTTAGAATCTCTTCTTCGAGAAATTGCCATGCCTTTTATATCTACTCCTGTGCTGTGGTGTAACAATATTGGTGCTACCTATCTATCTGCAAACCCAATCTTCCATGCCAGAACGAAAAATGTAGAAGTGGAGTTCCACTTTGTTCGGGATAAAGTCACTAAGAAAGAGCTTCAAGTTAAATTTGTTTCATCCCGTGACCAACTTGCAGATATCCTCAAAAAGCTTTACCGAGCTCCAGACATGCTGATATTCAGGCAAGATTAACAATTCGACCAGTTCAACACTCAAATTGCAGGGGCGAAATAGAGAGAGAATGTTTATCCCAATCTGTTAACCAATTTCATATTGATCTTTATCCATCTCTTGTACCAGTCCTTAGCTTGTACATTTCATACTTATCATTATCTTATAGCCAGTATATATTGTACACTCAATTTATCATTAACAAGACTTAAAACATTCAGAACTCTTTACTGTCAACACTCAATTCAGCTTGCTCCCCCAAGGCAAAAAAAGGAAATCATGAAAACAAATCCTCATAAAAATGCAGAACTAAAATAATAGCAAATACCTGCAATTTCCTTTTCACTGGTAAATTATTATAAAGCAAAAAGGTGAATGAAACTTTGCTAGAATATTGACTTCAATTAATTGAGGAAGGATCCAAAAGATTGCTGGACAAATAAAGTTAAAGCTATAGCCCCAGGAATATTTAAAGCATCAAGTCCATAAAATACCTCCATCCTCTGGAATGTCAGACGTCCACAAAGTGAGGTTGTCCCTCAATAGCTGCATGATCAAAGTGCTATCCTTGTAAGATTCTTCACTTAGGGTATCCAACTCTGATATAGCTTCATCAAAAGCTTGCTTTGCCAGGTGGCAGGCCCTGACAGACAAAAACATCAAATAAAAATCCACGTATGTTGCTTATCAAATAAAAGAATCTGTGAGCACAAGCATTTCACTCATATAATATAAGCATGTTATATTCAGCATACCTTTCAGGTGAGTTCAGAACCTCATAATAGAAGACAGAGAAGTTAAGAGCTAAACCCAATCGAATGGGATGGGTGGGAGGTAAATCACTCCCTGCAGTGGTTGAAGCAGTCTGCAAAAACCAAAATAAATATGAAGTACAAATTGTATAATGAACCTTATTCTGCAAAAACCAAAATAAATATGAAGTACAAATTTTATAATGAACCTTATTCACTAACAAGAATGCACTTACGAAGAAACAAAGAAAGTATGAAACAGAAAGATACACCACACAAAAGTCACAATGTCCCTTCACCTTCCAGAACCAAACTACAAAATCCATAAAACTACATCTCCGAAAAGGAGTTAAAACTTTGACATTCTCTCCTTTTTCTATTGATTTAGTTTTTCTTTCCATGGCTATATCAGATTGGAGTGTAGTTAAGAATCCCAAGTCAAACAAGAAACTAATTAACAAATATTTAGATTGAGCACGTCTTGCCAAAGGAGAGACATACACCATTGATGATCCACAATATAATTAAACGTACTTCCAACTGAAGAGGTTAACAATCATAATACTCAATGAAAACAGTTAATTTCTACTACACCTTTCTAGACTTCATAGTCAGAGTAAACCTACAAAGACAAAAGTTCATTTCTCCATTGCCCCCTCCACCAACCCGATAAAGAATGTAAGTAAATGATTTATTTACTTAGACGAGGACAAAATGGTTGTAATACAGAAGTCTTTTATTTACTCTTGCCCCCTCCGTCAACCCAATAATGAACGTAAGTAAAATGAGTTTTCCAAAAAAAATACAAAAGCAATCAAACTAGAAATTTTCACTTTTCCCAGCAATTCAAAGTTCATATAGAACAATTTACAGTCACTGAATCAGTCCGGAAAAATGAGTGGAACCCATTGCTTTCATTAATATAAACTGCTTAGCTACTAAACAATCAAGAAGTTTAACTCAAGCACATCAATGCATTAACTAGAAGAAAAAAGAAGCTCAAAACAGCTAGCAAACCGTGCAAGTCCTAAAATTTAATCAGACCCAGTAACAAAACCTGGAAAAGAAAAGGATTAGTACATACCTGGTATGCCTTAAGTGACTGATCAGCTGCCTCTTTCTTCTCATTACCAGTCTTGAACTCTGCTCGATACCGATAATAATCACCTTTCCTACGCCAAATCCAAAACCCACCAATAAAATTCCTAATTCACTATTAAAATCACAGCATCAACATAAACAAATTCAAAAAAAAAAAAAAACCACCCCTCACATCTTGTAGTAAAACACATTAGATTCCCCAGCAATAGAAGACGGTATGAGATGCTCATCGATGAGAGTTATAATATCACTGCAAATGGTGGACAACTCCGACTCCACCTTGTGCCTGTACTCCTTAATCCTCTTCACATTTCCCTCATTCCCTTTCGATTCCTCCTTCAGCTCGATGGACGACAAGATCCTCCAGGACGCCCGCCGTGCGCCAACCACATTCTTGTAACCAACAGACAGTAAGTTCCTCTCCTCGACAGTCAATTCAACATCAAGCTTCGCGACTTTCTTCATCGCCTCCACCATTTCTACATTACAACACAGCCCAAAATCACTCAACAGCTAAATCCAAAGAAATTAATACTAAAATCATTCGAAAGTTAAATCCAGAGAAATTAAATCGATTTGCATCCATAAATTCAGCAAAAAAAATTGCAAAATTGAGCACACAAGCCACAGATCTAGAGAGAGACCATCGTAGCGCTCGGCTTGCTCGGCTAGCTTGGCGACGTAGACGAAATACTGGCGATCTTTAGAAGAAGAATCCATGGTGATCTGTTCTGGGTCTGCAAGAGCAAGTATTGTTCTAGGTGACGAGAAAAAGAAGGAAGTTGGAAGGTCTGCGTGATAATGTGAACGTGAGACGGTGTCACGCTCCGGTCAATGAGTGCCACGTCGTTTCTGATTCAGTGTGTCGGGTACTCATTCGGATTTCAAGCTCACTGTCTGCTCTGTTGACTGTGCCGTTGAATGAAGGTAGTTTATATTTGGCCACATTCACCATTTTTCACTTGAATTTTATTTAAAAATCTCATAATAGTTAAATTATAAAAACATATCATTACGTATTTCAATAAATAAAATTAATATATTTTTAATATATAAATTAAAGAGCATAAACTAATATTATATATATATATATTAGTTAAAAGTATATATCATTATCTTTTTTGTTAACTTAATATATTTTTTATAAAATAAAATAAATTTATGAAATAAAAATAAAAATTTTATGAAAATTAATTTTTTACCGGAAGTCATTTACTTTATTTAAAATAAAATAATCTATAAATAAGTTAATTAAGATTTAAATTTGAAATCTTATAATTAAATTTAATTAAGAATAAATATTAAATATTTATGATCTTATTTTCTTTAAAAGTAAAATAAATTTTAATTATTAATAAATAAATGTATTAATTTAAAAATTATATATATAACATAAAATTTAAAATTTTATTAAAATTTGAGAAATTATAAGGGGTTTCAATCGAAGCCCAAACCAAACAATAGAACCAAATCTATAAGTACAAAATTGAACTAAACAGCATAGGGATTCCTAGCCGAAGACTCAAAAATACAATGAGGAAGAAAATGGAACCTTTTGCTGAAATTTCACTATAGAGAACCATTAGAAGACAGAAAGGGCACCCCACAACTAAGGATGACAATAGGTAGGATGCCCACGAAAATCACTTTACTTGAATTTAAATTCGATTAATATTATAATAATTTGAATCTGTCTCAAATCCGATTAAAATTTATTATCAATTATTTGAATTTGTCCTAAACCTAATTATTATTACCCAAAAAAATTTAAATCCGTTTAATATTACATATTTTAATTAATATTTTACATAAAAAAAATTATGTTGATTAATAATTTATATTTTAAAATTTTAATAATTTTAAAAAAATATTTAAATTTTATTTTATATAAAATAAAATGTATAAAAAATTATAAATATTATTATAAAAATATATATTTTATATTTAATTAAATATTTATATAAACAAATTCGTATAACAAATAGTCAACATGTAAAATTTAAATTCGTCATAAATTCAATTATATAATATACAAATTCGTCTTATTAGAATTAAATCAAATTAAATACTCACAAAAATCAGACTCATTGCCATCCCCACCCACAATTCAACCACTGACCACTTTAAATAGGAAAAGAAAGAACCAAAACAAAACCCCACCATAGCCAAATTCTGTAAGGAATAACGGTTCACTTTACTCCATACTTAATTGGCTGGGTTCAATTAACTCATTTTTTACTTTTGAGCCTTTAAAGTTTTCATTAAAGTTTAAAATAGTCTAGCCATATGAAAGTGTGGTACACACACCATATAAACAAATATTTAATATTTTTTTTTTTACTTTAGTAATAAAATATTATTTTAAAAATAATTAATTACAATTAAAAATAAAAAATGCTATTTTTATATACTCATATAATAAATTAAATTTATAAAATTAAAATTGAAAATGAAAACCAAATTTGTTATATTTATAAATAATTAAAATTTAAAAAATATTATATTTATATTTTTAAATAACTAATTAAAATTCAAAAAATTATAATCAGTGTTAATTAACTAAAATTAAAAATATAAAATTATTATTTTTATATTTTCATATAATTATAAAATTAGAAAAATGAAAATAATTGTAATTATAATTAATTAGAATTATAAATATAAAAAAAAACACTTTTTGTATTTCATATAATTATTTAAAATTTAAATTCAAATTCATTATAAATTAAAAATACAAATTAAAATGAAAAAAGAAACTCACACACCTCTAAAGGTTGTGAATTTCACGTACATAAATTTTAGTTCAATTTGAGCTTTAATAAAACAATAAGGGATTAATTTGACTCAAAAGCAAAAAATAGTTAAATTGAAGCAAATTGAACGATATTCTAATTTAATAAATTTAACTTATCAATAAAATTTTTATTTCATTTTTTACATTATTTGACTAAATATACATTAAAATTATCTCAGCCTCAATTTCAAACTCAACTAAATGTATTGTTGGAGCCGTTCAAGACGATATAGAAATGCAATCAATTTCAAGGAACCCCTTCTGCTGGCCTTTGCAGGGGCACTACAAGGGCCGACTCATTCTTCTGCAGGCCTTTGCAGAGGCACCACACGGAATATTGGTGCATCAAAATCTATGGACCATTACCTAAGAGCCATAACCCACAACACTAATCAACTTAAATTTGCTCCAGAATTATTTAAAAAAAAAAAAGCATTCAACAACTACGATTTCTGTTGGGATTTCCTCCTTCAGGTTTTGAGATCAAATTTCAGCTATTAATAGCTTTTAGGCATCAAAATTTTGAACTACAAGAAATGCAGTTGTTCAGCAAACCGCATGCATGTCATTTTGGTATTCTTTTGAACAGCTTGTACAAGCCAAAAACATTCTTCTCTTGCCACAGATATGGGATGAAAAATGATCTGTACATGGGAGGTGAGAGCTCTCTGTCTAGATAAGGATATGCTGCAATAGGCTGAAGCACATATTGTCTTAGCAAAGTCACAAAAGGAAATAAAAATACAGAGAGAGCGGAGATGGATATAAATGTATACCTCCCAAGTTGACAAGTCACTTCCATGTGAAGGGTAAGGTCTATCAAGCTGCAGCTCAACCAAGAAAGTACAGGTTTCAAGATCACGGAGCTGTATGTTGAATTAAGGTGTATTATTCACTCCGTGACAGAAAAATATGAGATAATCCTAAAATACCATAACTAGCGGACAGTTTAATTACATATTGCTCATCTGCTGCCTTGTTCTTATTGTTAAAATATGGAGGAGCTGCTGCAGTCCCACCCAAAGTAGAATTAAATGGGAAAGGAAGAAGACCTCGAAACCCATCATCAATCCACCGGATTTCACTGATATAACCAGGAACAAAAAATGATGAAGGAAAGCGATGCCATTCACTTCCAACACAAAGCACAGAACCTGCAACATATAGGAACCAATTTAGGATGTGTTTCTTTGAAAGAACATAAACCAGATAAGTTACCACCTTGCATAAATTAAGAACATAAAAAATGAATAAGCAATTGACAATAAACTGACCTACAAAAATTTTAGGTTGTGTACGGGAGAAGAGAGGGGGGGGGGGGGGGGGTGTGGTGGTGTGGAGGGGGATGCAACTGAAAATGAAAGAATAGCACTTGATGATTATAACCATGATCCAATACAGTATGGATGCCATCGAATGACACTATCTACTATTAGTACAGCAGGGGATCATTGGTTACTGATGCTATGCAAATACAACTGTACAGTTATCCACAATCTGAGACTAGAAAAACAAATAAAAGAAATCTTCTACACTTTAAATGTTGAACTACAATAAATCAGTAAATGAATCTAGCTGCACCAATTGTTGCGACAGCTAGTTCCGTAAGAAAATCTAATGGTCTACAATTTGAAGATATAAGCAAGAAACTCATGCAAGAACTTGATTCATACCTGTTCCAGTATCATCATGGTGCTCCAAAATTTTGTAAACCTCAATAGGAGCACCATAACCATTAATAAGCGAGAATGTACGAGCATGGGATGCACATAATATGAGGCCTAAAACCACAGGTCTAAGAAATTTTGCTATCTGCATACAAAAGTACAAGTTTAATGCTTATAGAATAGCTGGAGGAATATATAGGTAATGGAAAAGAAGCCTACCATAACTATCAGAGAATTGTCATAAGGATTGTATCTGTCTCGGAAAAGATCAGGAAAGCTCTCAATGACAGAAGATGCTGCAACACAAACAAGAGGATATATTGGATAAAGGAACCTGCAACCATGAGCGTATATTTAGTCAGCATATATATATAGCCCACTCCTGCCAGCATTCATTCACCACACTAGATTTTCTGGCAACAAATGCAATGTACTTGGTGACACTAAGACCACAGACCAAAGTGAATGAGAACCTTAAGTTTACCAGAATTTTCAATGTAATTATGCAAGATGAAACTCCTCAACTCAGGCACAAAATCCTTGTATTTGATAGGTTTTATTCAATAAATTACTGTTAAATTCCAAATTAAACTAGCATTATTAATTACAGAAAATTAACAACAATTCATATAACCATCCCAGAATGTCACAGTAAGATTAGCATAAAGCATCCAAATCCGTATCATTCCTTCATTCAGAAAGAAACATAATTCTATAAAAACTTTCAAGACAAAAGCATAAACTATACCTTTCTTCTTTGTGGGGTTGCAAGGACATAAATCCTAGCCATATATAAAGAGGTGAGACAACAATTAGCATGTCCAGGCCATACTTTCTCCTAGCAATTGGCAAAAACCCAATGAAGAGCAAAGCGAGAATGAAACAGAAGTTAAAATTGTTGAATCCATTCCTCAGATAAAATAATGGCCCTTCAATCCCATACAAGTGGCTCTCACCACCTCCCAAGACATTATATACTAAAAGATTCAAAACGGATGATGTCCACCTTCTGTAGTAGTGATAGTCAACAAGGACTGAGAGTACCTGAAGGAATTCAGATCTTTAAATTGTAACAAAAACATGAACATAAATGAATTGGGGAAAAGTCCATTTAGTCCCGACAATTGGGCTTCTGTTCAATTAGACACAAAATATGCAAAACACATACTTATAGAAACAAAAAGTTATAAATTTCAATTGGGTCTTAATGAAAATAATACGGAAACCTATTGAATGGCTGAAATTACTTTATTTTTAACCTTTCAAAAACAATTTTAAATAGTTTCTCAACAAAAATGAAAAAAAAAAAATTGATGTATTCTCCATTGTGAGATTATCCTAATGAAAATTACAGAACAAAATAAAATTACCTTTAACTCAGAAAAATTTTAACTGTAGATTACAGCAGTAAGAATTTAATCCAAACTTGCACATGCTCAAAATATGCATTTAAACTTTAAGGGTTGCTATTAGATATGACCACAAATTTTAAGGACTAATTTTAACTTGTCCCAGTGACTTAATAAGAGACCATTATAACTCTTCAAATGCCAATTGCTAAACAAAAGCATACCACTTACTGAGCCACAAAGTGATATGTGGCAATCAAAACAATGACAGACTTACCAGAAGAACAATAGAAGTGAATGCACCGGCTAAAAATGTTTGCTTGAATCTTCTAGCCAAAGAGTAGAATGTGATTGGCAAGAAAGCCAAGAGCGAGAAAGGCCAACTAAGGATTACCCCAACAGCTGCAACAACAACAGCCATAGCAGGCTTCCCAAGAAGAAATAACCCTGAAGAGAGACTCATGGCATACATTGAGAATGAACTTGGCAGAAAACCTGGCAATCAAACGCCAAGGGAACAGATATCATAAAAGCCCATTAAATAAAAATTAAAAAAAAAATTGAAGAAGAGCAAGAAAAAGACAAACAGCCTCGTGAGTAGAATATAACAATTAAAAATCATTATCTACTGCTAATTGGCTAATAACTGAAATAAGAATTTTCTTAACCATCAATACTTGGCTACTAATTGAATACAATGCATTGCTAGCAAGAGCACCATGAGAAAAAAACTAAAATCACATTCCGGAAAATACGACAAATGCAACTAAAAAGGTGCACTCACTTGTACTAGCAAAGAAACAACCACTGGTTAAGCATAGCATCGCAAGCGCATAGGAAGCAAGACGTTTGCCATACTTCCTTGAAAGGACAACTACCAAAGTTGCATCCGCAACAACAGAAATAAGACCAAGGAACAGTCTTACTGCATAGAATACTCTCACCTGTGAGTAAGCAAAAATATGATTTAAGTTTATTTGAACGACCAAATTTTTAGATGGGGAAAAAAAAAAAAAAAAAAAAAAAGAGGAAGCACAAACTTAAAATTTAATTAAAAAAAAAAAACCAAAAGGAGATTTCTAGAAGGCAGAGGCAGGTTATGATATCTTACTTTTTCCTCTCCATACAACCAGGAAGCAGGTAGACCCACTAGTTCATGGAAATTAATATACAAATAAGACCGAAGTGCAAACTGAGAGCTGCAGATAGACAAAAATAAAATTCAACGCATCAAATCTTTCAAGCATCAAGCAAATTCAACGTCTAAGCAGCATCAAACAGTAGAAGAACCAAAACCCAACAAGTCCTTCAAGTCTGTTTGGGAGGAAGTTTTTGGAGGGAAGATAAGGGTTTTAAAGTTGATGGATTAATGAGTGATTTGTTTAAAAATTTTAAAGATTTTAAAACTTGCAGATTGATGTACTGGAATCAGACACCTTACATTCAGTTACCTTATACCTTTAAAAAACTTCCTTAAACTCCTCCAAGCAGAGCGTCAACAGAATCATCAAACACAAGACCAGCTCTGAACTACCCCAAGTGCAAAAAGAGAGAAACAAACGAGAACCCAATTGCTAATTGCTATCGAATACATAACAATACCTGTATTCCCAGGTTTGGAAGCCAGACTTGTAGAGAAGATAATGGAGAGGCTCCCAATAGTTGAAGACTTCATCGCAGTCATGTATGATATTTGAAGTGGCACTCATGTATCTTAAAATTCCCAAAGAAAGCAAAGGCAGGAACCATCCTAATCCCTTATCCTCCTCATCCCCGACATTCGATCTCCGAGGTTTATTAACCTTCGTGTACGGTTCCGACGACGATGAGGTGACATCGGACAGTAGAGGACGGCGCTGCCGCGTCGATAGAGCCATAGAGGATTTATTGGGCGTGAAAAAAACTGCTTTTTCAGTGTTTGCAAAAATGATTGAGAGAGTGAAGAGTGGCTTGGACGGCCGGCATCGAAAAGAGTGGGCGATTCCCTTCTTGGTGACGAAGAAATTTTGAGCACTTTGTTTTGTTTATATAATAAAAAATTTATATTTCCATTTTAGCTCTTACTTTTTATTATTTTACAAACACTTAAAAAAAAGTTACCAAGAATGTGCCCAAAACAAATCAAATCCAACAGAAATATTATTGTTCTTTCAATTATTAATCATGCTTTGGAGGAAAATTAATGGCTAATTAAAGCTAAGTACTCAACCCCAATATGAGTGTTATTTCTAGAATGAAATAGTATTTTCACTAGAAAGTTTGATAACATTAAAGTTGACATTTTATGCGTGGATAATTATCCCAGTTAATTTTATTAATATTTTTATAAAAATTATTAAATTTTATTTTTTATAAAATTTATTAAAATTTAATTTAATTTTATAGAAGTCATTATAATATAAAATTAAATATTTTTATCTTAATAATTTTTATGAAATTATATTAAAATTTAATAAAAAATTAAAATTTAATAATTTTTAAAAAACTCATAAATTTTGAATGTACATGATATTTATCTCTTTAGATATATTATCCTATTAATGTAAAAAGGTTGAAATAATAAATTATGGAATTTTTAATAAGTTTTAATTTATTTATTAAAATTTCATACCCTCTGCTTAATAAAAATATATTTATTTTTTTATTTATTTTAAATTATAAGCTACTTCCCTATTTGAAGTAGGATAAATTTTTAATAATATTAATATTTTACTGGATAAAATCGAGTTAACAACATATTTTATTGAAGTTGAGACGAACGAAGAGACACAAATTTATTATTATTATTATTATTATTATTATTATTAAGGATCAGAAATTTGATTTCGTGATGGGTGAAAATGGCTATTGGCTTTTGAAAGAAAATAAATGTATTGATTAGGATAGTTCACAAGTCGCCTAAACACTCAAATAAAATCACTGCAAGCAACCACTTATTGATTCCTAACCTAGGTGCTGCGATTCTCAAATGGAGTTTACAGCCACAAAGCGTACTCTAATAACACTATACTATCAAAACGAAGAAGAGAGCTTCGTACTTCTAAGGGTGCAGATGCAAAATAAAGCAGACATTTGCTACATGATTGGGCAGACCACACCACTCGAGTACCTAATGCTTGATTATTGTGAGCGTATGGGGTATCTCTATGGGACTCTACGATTCAGTTTTGATGGTTCCAGAGTTAGAGAAACTGATACTGCTTTCAGTTTGGAAATGGAGGACTATGATATTATTGATGCTTGGAATGGGCTAACTGGGGGAGGCCATTAGGAATTGGAAATTATTAGAAAGAGAATAAATTGCCCAAGTTTGAATATTATGAATGTTTGAGTATCTCCTATCTTATATGATTCTGAATTATTTATCTAAATTTATGAAATTAGTGCAAATTATGAATATTCACCACAAATGTTTGAAATATTTAGTGCTTTGTGAGTTTTGATTGATCTCTATATTATACTGGGAGAACAGAAATAGCCTTTATGCAAATCTTAAGTACGTTTGTGCACATCAATCCTTCCCAAAACCTACAACTACAAGTGTGAGATGTTGTATGGACTGGGTCACCCTCCCTTTTTCAATGTTATACTGTTGGGGTAGTAAGCAATAATGAAACGGATATTAGCTCTGTGTTCAGTATCAGTATTGCAGCTTCAGGCTCTTTAGCTTAATGAAATTTACTCTTTTCCATAAATTTAATTAAAAAAAAAACCATTGGAATAGGGGAAGAGAAAAAGAAGAAAGAATAATCAAGAATTGAAAGAGAGATGTCCATATTGTCAAGAAAAGAGTAATTGAAAGTTTACTTATGTAACAATGAACGTATCCAATGCATATGTGAATTCTGCAACTTATACTCGAAAAAATTCCAAATAACAATTCACCCAGTTGGCTCTCGAAGTAACTAACCAACTTGAAACAGAATAAAGAAAAGGTAGGATTGGAGTGTATGAACTGAGACAGTTGTTACCGCACCATTTCGTTCAGATGCTGTGGTTCTTATGTTTGCAATTCCCAAATCAAGCTAAACCATTACTCGATATACACTTGACTACAAACCTTCCTAACGGATTCTAACTGCTTGGGAACATTGCGGCCTGCACTTTCTCCGCAGGCAACTTGCTCCAATACACACATCAGATGCTCACACGAAAAAAGTTCAATTCTTATTAGGAGAACTATGCATGATGCATCATAAAACAGCACTAAGTGCATTACTATAGTCCTGCTTATATTACCAGGAAAATAAATTGGCACAGAAAAGTATCAGTAGCTCATTAACATTGTTCCTCTGGCGCACAAAGTTGCAAACCTTGAGCTACACTTCATGTCAAGTGTTCTATATTCTTTTAGATCTATTCACCTACGGACTGCAAAATGCATTAAAAAGGCTCAAGGACTACTAGTGTTAAATTAAAGCATTCTAAGCAAAGTTCCATTCAAGTTCCCTTCTTACGTGGGGCCCCAGCAAACACTGGCAGCCCTAAGAAATATTCAAGTACAGTAAAGACATCATACAACTTGAAAAAGTTTGCCCAAAATTTTAACCTCAAGGTGGATAATTTAAACAGCATCCACGAACAATAACATATAATTACGGTGTTTTGGGCAAAACCTACATATAGAAGGCCATGAAAAGAAAAAGAAAATGCTGATCAACATAGGTTCTAACCGGTGTTCTGCATTCCGGCAGCAATACCTTTCATGGTCAAAATGAGGGTGTCCTCCAAACCAGGTGCATACTCACTTGTAGGGTTTAGTTTCACAAGTTCATCAGCTGGTTTGCTTGATTCCATAATTTCCTTGGAGATGTGTGGCCGCACAGTCACATTGTAATTTGGATCTCTGATCCGTTTCAGCGTATATGCCTGGCAAACATTGAGGGTTGTGATGTATGAATCTCGCAACCGTAGTCTTTGTTTCAAGTATGGGTCTCCTTCAAGAAGATCCTTGTGTCCAGCAATCTGAAATACAAAAACAAATATGTAAATAAACAAAAATTGGAGAAATAAACAAAAATGGAGGAAAAAACAGAAAGAGATGATTTTCACCTCCTTCTTGAATTCATAATATGAAAATGGAAATGCACACAATGGAGATAAGATGTGAAAAAGTTAAGAAAAAGGTTTTTGCATGTAAATTGCAGACCAACAAATGCAAAGAGACTGTAGATCGAGCATATCAAATCATAACATAAGAAGGAAAATAAGGGATAGACCTAGGACAATGTGGGGGTGAATTAGTGGAGAAGGGTTCAGCAGTGCTAGGCCTTCCTAAAGACAACCTAAATATAGTAGAACAAAGAAAATTAATCATGCAGTTATCTCCAACTAGATTGGGATTAAGGTTAGTTGAGTTCAACTTTCCAAATATATTCATATGGAATTATGGATCTCATTATTCATCATGACAGAGTTGGACTTGGAGAATCAATCAGAACAAAACCAATGCGGTGTACGCTTGTTCTAGTGAATGTTGCATGTAGGAGTGGGCAGGGGTTGACCGAGCTTGACAAAATTTCAAGGCCTTGAGTTCAACATCAATGGTCTAATATCGAGCCTTGTCCTACTTAAAAATCTTTGGGCTCAGGCTTTCCAGATTTCTTTTCTGAACTTTTATATGGAAAGAATTATTTGAAATAATTTTTATATAGAAAAATATAAATAACATATTTTTTGGTACATCAGAATTTTTTTTTTCAAAAAAAAGAACCATCTGCTAAAGCTAACACTATTCATACCCATCTATTAAATAACATGTTATGTACCTTACATTATATTACAAAATAGACCATATGTCTAACATTTTTTCTATATCACATAATATTTTAAACATAAAGATATAGAATTTAAGTATAAATGATATACTTTTATACGTATTATATATTTTAGGCTGAGCTCAGGCTTAATATTCAGAGGCCTGGGCTCAAACCCTTAACTTTTCAAGCTTAAGCTTGGTGCCCACCCAGCCATCCCTAGCTCATAAAATGATGAAGTTCAGTAGAAACTAACCATCGAAGAAAAAAGTTTCACAATCTATTATGGACCTGACTATATGAAAACTATCAATAAATCAAGCATCGCATCAGTGATAGTAGCAAAACCTAGAAAAGAGAGAAAGCCTTCATTTTGGCATTTTCTTTTTCTAATTTCTGAAAGGAAAGGACTTATATATTGGAATCAACCAGGATTTGGACAAAAAATAATTAATGATTATTGCATCCTAGTGAACTTACCTGAAGTAGAAGGCGCTTGGTTTCCTCATAGTTGGTCCTTAACTTCTCACCAAATGCCCACAGCTCCTCAGAAACAAGGAGTTTGTCATTCAAGGCAGCTATCCCAGGGTCCCCCTTGGCAAACACCATTTCAACCAAATCAATGGTGACCCTAAAGAAAGGCCATTCATTATACATCTCTTGCAGCATATGGAGATTCTTAATGTCCTTTTGAATGACATGTTTAAATGCTGCTCCAAAGCCTAGCCATACTGGAAGATGGAATCTAGTTTGCGTCCACGCAAAGATCCATGGAATTGCACGGAGAGATTCAATACCCCCACTTGGCTTTCGCTTTGATGGACGGCTTCCAATGTTCATCCTACCATACTCCAACTCTGGTGTGGCCTACAATCAAATCATAAACAAAGAAGAGCATTATTCACTACTTACTTGTCAACTCAAAATAGCATCACTAGAACAACAGGATGAATGCTTTACTTACAAGGCGGAAATATTCAACAAATCGAGGTTCTTTGAAGACAATAGAGCGGTATTCCTCTGTCGCAACAACAGCCATTTCGTCCATCAGCTCACGCCATTCAGGTTTTGGGAAGACTGGGGGATGCATACCATGCTCTAGAGTGGCAGCTGTGAAACGTTGCAGTGTTCTAAAGCACAAGTGCTCCTCTCCAAATGATTGCTCAATAACTTCACCTTGAACAGTAACACGGAGTGATCCATGAATTGTTTCTGGTGGCTGAGACAATATAGCAAGATGAGTGGGACCACCTCCTCTTCCAACAGTCCCGCCACGACCATGGAACATTGTAAGCTTCACACCAAATTGTTTAGCCACCTTTATAAGCTCCTCTTGAGCCTTATATAACTGCCAGGCCGCAGAGAGTCTTCCAGCATCTTTACCAGAATCTGAGTAACCAATCATGACTTCTTGCTTTCCATTAACGCGGTTTCTGTACCAATCTACTGAAAAGAGCCGAGCCAATGCAGCAGGAGCAGCCTCCAGATCTGCGAGCTTCTCAAACAGAGGAACCACTCTCAATGGCTGCTTCACATGGCATTCACGTTGCAGGAGCTCAACGGCAAGCACATCTGATGGTGCAGTTGCCATAGAAATGATGTATGCACCAAAGCTATCTGCAGGGAGTTCTGCTATTACATGTAAAGTGTCCAACACATCAGCAATTTCCTCAGTTTTTGGAAGATCAGGCCCAAACAGTGGGCGCTTTCCACTGAGTTCAGATAAAAGCCACTCTTGTCGGCGTTCTTCAGACCACTCCCGATAGGAACCAATTTCCAAGTGCTTGGTGATGGCATCTATGACATCAGTGTGACGGTCTGATTCTTGCCTAATGTCAAGCCTCACCAGTGAAAGTCCGAAGGTGGAAACTTGCCTCAAGAAATCAAGGAGGCTTCCATCAGCAATTGGCCGGTCACCACAAAAGCAGAGTGATCTATAACACAGTTCAAGAGGTTCCAAGAACTGCACGAAATAGAAAACCCAATCAGTTCCATATCTTAGTGACATAACAACAGGCAATTCAATGGTTCTTGTTATGTCTCAGTGATGCACTCTAGCATGTTCTCACAACAAAATCAATAGGCACCTCTTAATGGTCATGCTACCCATGCAAGAAGTTAAATAATTTAAACTGAAAACTCAGCAAGAAAACAGAAATTTAACCCCAAAAAAAAAAAAAACTGAGGTTGGCCTCATGGCCTTCACATGAGCTATTGATAGCCCTGACATTGAATTGTCAAAAGATCCATGTTGAATTCAGGAAAAATCCATTCATTGACCACGCTAATGGTAGCCCAAAAATATTATCATATACCACTGCAAAAATAAATTTCAAAATAAGAACTACTATATACCTGCTCAACATTAGTGAAAGTTCCCTCCTCTGGGATATCCGAAATCCCATGGGATAGTAATTGACGAGATCGCTCACGTGTCTGATACAGCTTATCCCTCAAGTCACCAAGAATCACACGATAGGGTTCACTTGGGGGGATTTGTTTCCAAAACTCTGCACCACGAATAAAGAAAATGGCAATCACATCGATAAATTATAACAACTACATGGTAAAGTGACTTCCTCAGGAGTCGGGAACTTAAGAGTAATACATGTAAAAATATCAAGGAAACCACACCCTAATATATAGATGGTTACATTGTGTAGCTTAGGCATATTTAGGTAGATTAAAATCTTTGAGGCAAGTTAAATGTGATTTCCATTTATTTTTCCAAAATTAGGAGAAAAAAAAGTATATCCATGAAGAAAAAGTACATTTATGACCTATCTTATTTAAAAGTGAAATACACATCAAAAACATTTTGAAAAACAAATTACATCCCTCTAGGGGGAAAAAGAAGAAGAAGAAGAAGAAGTAAAGAAGAGAAAAATATCAAAATAAGAACTGGTTCTTTCCAATTTACCTATGTAATGTTTTGCATCTCTCTTTGAGGATCTGTGGAGTTCATCTGCACGAACGCGAAGTTCATCACTGCATCGCCACATGGACAACTACCATAAAAAACAGAGTAGAAAATTAGCCCAACAATAATGACAAAAATGCAAAAAGGTGAAATGAACAAAAGGAAACTTCATAAATAATTAATATCCCAAAGCTTAAACAGAAATCAAGTACCTCAAACATAAGATCCTCAATCTGGGAATAGTATAGATTAGCTGCCATCATTCTAGCCAATAAGCAAACATCCCTCGTGACCTCAGGAGTAACCCTTGGATTACCTGCATCTCAGATCAAGAAAATGAGAAGCACAGTGGGGAAAGAATTTTTAACCACTTAAAAGTCATATGTTGATGCATAAAAAAAAAAATGGAAAAACTCTTTCATCATCAGAGAGAGATCACACCATCACGATCACCACCCATCCAAGAAGAAAATTGAATAAGAGGAGCATTGTAGGGAACTCTTTCATCAATCCCTATGTTCTTCAAAGCCGTGTCAACACGACGCAAGAACCTTGGGACACCCTTCCAGATTGTCTCATGGAAATAACTCATTCCTGCCCTCATCTCGTCTTGGGGAGTTGGAGGGGTCCTTCGAATCTCATCTGTCCGAAATGCAGCTTGAATCTGAAGAAAAGAAGAGATGGAAAATGAGAAAATAACCCAACATTCTATTGGTTGAAGCAAGTTTTAAAATGTGCACATTCATATTTTCTTTAGATAAATCTAAACAAACTTTGATGCAATAAAGAAAGAAATTTGTAGGTGACATTTACCTCACGCTGTAAAGCCTCATCAAGCTCCTGCTTATCATCTGGAGTAATGTCTTTGGCATATAATTGTGCCAAACAATTACGTATCCTGAACAGTGAGAACAAGCAAAACAAGACACTATGAATACCCAGATGCTAGTGTAAACTTTTTTATGATAAGCAAGAATATTTTAATGATGAAGAGTAAATGCAATCTTAAATATGGTGGCTACAAAGAAATAATCAAAATGGAGGAGAACAGGACCACAAAAATATCAAAACAAAACCATCGGAATTCCATTACAAACCTTGCGTGCTTTTGAAGCAAAGATCTACGGACTGATTGAGTAGGATGAGCAGTCAAGACAAGATCTACAGTCTGATTCTTCAGTGCATCAAAAACTTCTTCAGGAGACTTCTTCAGCTCAACAACAAGCCTCTTGAGAGTTTCTTCAATGTCTGATTCAGTGATTGCAGAGTTCTCATCAGCAAAATCTCCCTTTTTTAACTTGTTCCGTCGCCTATATGCAATTTGAACCTCTTCGGCTAAGTTAGCCAAGTTAAGCATGTGTGAGAAAGACTTGGCAATAACAATTGAATCCCCAGGATCCAAACTGGTCAAGACCTTTCCAAGCTCCTCAAGTTTCCGGCAATCATGCTTCCCTTCATACTCGGCAGAAAGCTCATAGCATTCTTGAACCTAAACAAATTATATATTGACAAATATGCAGAAATCATTATCATTTCTCATACAGGAAAACCAGCAAAACTTATGCACAAGTATTTCTATGTCAGGGAGACGATGTAGGATCATGACCAGTACATCCCTCGATCTCTCCAATGTGAAAGCTAAATCATTCAAAACAGGAAGAAGAACATAAAAAAGCAGATCTTCAATCCAAACCTACCAAAATGACAAGATATCTCAAATTTAAAATTAATTCAAAAGAACACCCTCACTAGTCAGTGACTACACAAAGTGGTATAGCGTAAAATATTTTAGATTGCGATGGTTTTTAGTGATCCTCCCAGTGAATGATGTCTCCAAGTAACAAAATTGTGATCTGGGTATCACTTCAACCAACAAATCCATTAATATTAAGTCCCCTAAACAACAAAAATTCAAATCATATTGGATCGAATCTTCAATTCATACCAAAAAGAAAATCCATTTAGAACTTTTCATTCCTAATCAACTGTTAATTAAACTTTTAGTTCAAGGCAACAAACATATATAAGCTCAGATTTATTCTCAGTGATTAGTGATCGAAATCAGATATAAAGAAGGGCTCAAACTCAGGAATTTTACCGTTTCCTTGAGATCCTCTCCATGCAAATCTTGAAGAATATCAAGGAACCGATCCAAAAGCAGAGCATCATACTCCACCAATTTGTCATCTTCACTCACTTTTGCAGGAACCAAAAGCCTAAGGTGTGCATCAATCGATGCCAGCTTCTCAAGATTCCGAGGTTGCATTGCTCAGCACCTTTTAGCTTCTCTCTGTGTGAATCACGCACACGAAAAGAGGATTAAAATCGAAACAAAATAAACCAAAAAAATAAAGAAAAATAAAAGAAACCCACAAAAAAAGAGACCGCAAAAATCACGGATTGGTTCAAATAGTAACAAAATCTGATCATGACCCAACTAAAATTAGGCCTGTAAAACGAGGTTTCCATGCAAAAAAAGACACGTGTAGAGAGCATAAAATGTAGTCCCATAAAACCAGTGAAAAATGAATGAACATAAAAACCGACGAAACTGAGTGTATCTGCTGACATAGAAAGTGATGATCTAAGAAGACACCCAGATGGAGATAAAGGGGCAGATATACGGATAACGGAATACCTGAATCTGGACAAGTGAGATTTGATAGTGCAGCGAAGTGGAGAGAAGAACAGAGAGAGAGGGAGGATGAGGTTGGGATAGGAAAGAGAAGAGCTTACACAATAAATAGACGAGGAGAAGCTGAATTTAATACAGAAGGAAGACAATCTCTCCACTTTACAAGCTTCACAATGTATGTGTTTGGTTTAGCTTAGCAACTGTTTGGTAAAATTTAATTAAAATATATTGAAAAATAATTTAATTTATTAAAATATATTGAAAAATAATTTAATTTATTAAAATAATTGAAAAGATAGGTAACTGCCTATTATAATTATTAAGATTATGATAATATTAATATTTTTGAAAGTTATTAGAATAATATAATTTTTTTTTGAAATAAATAAATAAATTTTAAGAAATGAATACTTATTTTTTATTTATTTTAATAATTTTTTTAACTTATATATTAAATTAAACAGTAATTTATTATCAATTTATAATTTAAATCAAACCCTTTTTAGCATTTTATTATGTCAAATATAAAAATTTCTCTAATTTTACTTTTTTCTCTTTTTTTTTATAGTGAGTTCTTAATTTTCTTTTAGGATTAATAAAAAATCCTTGGAATTTTTACATAATACAATTTAATTTTAGAGTTAATGATTATTTAATCTCTTAATTATCTTAAATTTAATGATTTAGTTTTCATTTTTTAAAAACAAACAGTTCAGTCTCTTATATTTAAGAAAAATACATATATAAACAAAAATATATGATAGAATTAAAATTTAGAAATTAATTAATGTGTTTTTTAAAATATAAAAATTTAATCATTAATTTTGCTATAATATAAAAATTAAATAGTAATTTTTAATTTTATTACTTTTACATATTTTTATTTATAATATTATAAAAACTAAAATTATTACCTTCAAAATAACATATATTAAATTACATTTTAAGTTTTCTTGAAGAAATCAAATCAATATGTTGAGATAAGCACTACTTTGTTGGATTTTAAAATTAATTTATAATTTTTAAAAAGAAATAAAAAAAACAACTAAATTAAAATTAGATATCAAAATAAAACATTTTCTTATTAATTTATTTATACCGCATATTATTTATTTTTTACCCTTAAATTTTTAAATGAGTAAAATATAAAAATTTATATTTTATAAAGAATAATTCTTGTCAGTTATTATTTTAATTTAAATTATATTAAAAATACATGAATATAATTTTTTTATCAATTGGGTATTTGCATAACGTGATGAAGATAAAAAAAATTTTATTTTAGAGTAATTACAAAATAAATTTAAGAGGACAATATTTTATTACCACAATTAAAAAAATAACTTATATATTTTGAACCTTATTATTCTAAAATTAATAATTTTAATCTCAGTATTTACTAATAACATAATATTTTATTACTTAATTATTATAATTTTTTATAATAAATTAGAGAATAAATAATTTATTTTTTATAAAAAAAAAATAAATACACAAGGAATGGTCACGCTGAGTCAAAGCCCTTTGAACATGAAGACTTTTCCGTCGATCTCGCAATTAAGCGAAATTTGTAGTGACAACGGCATGTATAAAACGACATCCAGACGCACTCTCTCTTCTTTGTTAGTACCTATCTGTCTGGTGGAGAGAGACTGAGAAGCTTTGACCATTCTCCTGTTTTACCGTTTTGGTTCAGTCGCTTCCCTCCTCGTTTATTCCGTTTCTTTAGACGGTCAATCGTAACAGAATATGCTCAAGGAAAATGCTTTCTTAGTTAGGACAAATTATTTTATCATTTTAATAAATTTATAAATTAATTGTTGCGATTAAAATTATAGCTATTAATTTTAATAAAAAATATAATTTTTAATTTTTAATTGAATTAAATTTAATCGATCTAAGTTTGACACAGTGATGAAATCGTCTTTGAATATATAATTTAGTTGACTCATTATTTTTAAAAATAAAATAAAATAAAATAAAATAAAAATAAAATAATGGAGTCATGTCATGAGGCTTGCCCTGCCTCTGCATGTCTCAACCTTCAAAAATTTTTAAACTAACGGATAAAATATTTATGCTAAATATAATATTTTAATTTTTTTTTTCACTAAATTAACTTTTAAAATAATATTAGACTATTATTTCTTATATATAAAATTAGAGTCTATTATATTTTAATATTAAATTATTATACTATGTATGAGATTTAGATAATATCTTTTCTTTTTAAGTTAATTTTTAATGTGAAGTTGGGTTAAATTATTTTAAAAAAATAATGAATTGAAAAAATATTATTATAACATTCTCAACCTTTTTATCTCCATAAGTTATCTATGCATTGGAGTCATCGCAATATAAGTAGAAGAGCTTATTGCCGAGGCCTCCTTATCACCTTTCTAAGTTTTTACCATTGGGCATACGCAAAATAAATAAAAAAAAAAAATTTAATTTGAAGTTATGAAAAACGAGACAATAATGAATTAAATTAATCATATGTTCAATTAATATTCATAAAATTTATTAAAAAAAGGTTAATAAATTTGACTCATTTATTTATTATTTTTAAGGAATATATATATATATACCAAAAGAAGAGAGAATATCCTAGTTTGAAAATCATGGATAAATTAAGATTGGAGATTTGAAAAAACACCAAATTCCACATGAATCATGCATGTTATTAAGGATTTAGGAGTCAACATTTCCAAACATTGTGTTAAATTTGATGACTTATTATGAGGGACAACCTACCACTTTTGAGTCTATGACTTGCAATTGTCAAGGTAGGTAATTGAACTTGTTGAACTACTAGCATGGCTTTTCATTTGTCTTTGTCATGATCTAGCATATTCCATTTGGGTTTTCAAGATATGCAACTAAATACTAATTTTCATTATTATTATTATTATTATTAAATAAAGAAAAATGTATGGGATAAATTATAATTAATAAAAAAAAGAAAATAGATAGAAGATACCAACTATTCTCTACAAGTCTCGTGCTATAACAATAATGCTGAGCATTTCATTGGGTTGACTTCGTATAATAATTTGAGCGTGATATTAAAAGAAAATTTGTTGAAGTTATCAAATAAGTGCCTATATAAATTATTTTATTGTATCCTTTTGACTGTGAGTGATAAGCTATATGAATTATTGACAGGCTTGTTTAATTATAACCATTTTTTTTTTCACTCAATTTTAATTTCACTTACCAGTCCAATGTTTGATTTGCCATTTTCATTGGTCAAAATGCTTCTGCTGGAAAGTGTTTTTGTTTGATTTTAATAAAGTAATTTTGAAATAAAGTGATGACTTGCAGATCAGCTTATATGGGGGCAAAAATCACGTGGGGCGTCGTGTTGATGTCGGCTTGGCCGTGGGCGTTGTAGAAAGTTTTTTTTAGAAAATTCCGAATTTTCTATTGGGTCAAGACGAATACAATTAATGTTAAATCTTGTTGAATGCTATTTGAATACTTACACAATGAGAAATTTTAATAAAAATTAATAATAATAATAATAATATCATATTTGGGGTTTAAAGCTGAGCTTTCCTGGATTGGTGCAACGTATATCTCATGCCAACAAATAAAAGAGCCCTTGCAATTATAATAAAAAGGATAATTAACAAATTTTTTTTTTTAAATTTACTCTAATTCTTGAGTTCTGAAATCAGATTAATTTCTCTTCAATTTAAAACTTTAATTTCACTTCAATTAGATTATAGAAAAACTTTATTTTTTTTAATTTCTAAAATATATTGTACGACAAATCTCAGAGATTTACCGCAATGCTTGTTGATCTCGTAATAAAATTGTGGATACGATGATTGGACCTAATGGTGTGAAAGATGGCTTCTGAATTATGAATTATGAGAGCCAATACCTTGCGATGTCTTGTTTATAGTACAGAAATTGATGGCTTGATTTTTCTTTTGTTTTTAAATAATGTTAGGCTCTAAGTCATTGTCATGGGCAAATTATTGTATACTAACTCGCCTTCACTTAAAAAAAAAGGTAATATATATATATATATATATATCATTCTCAATATATTTTACTAGATTACAATATAATTAAAATCACCAGAAGGAATTCAACTAGTTCGGATTAAAGGAAAACAAGGGAAGAGAAAAAATTATAAAAGAAAATACAAATATTTTTTCCATCTTGTTTGGAATGATGAAAATTTGAGAAAAAATAAAAAAGGTGAAAAATAATATTCATTTTCTCTCTATTTTAAAAAGAGGGTGAGTAAAAAATAAATAAAATATTATTTTATACTTATAATTATTTATTTTAATTTCAAATAAAAGGGTAAAATATATATTTACCATTTAAAAAGCTACTTCCCTCTCTTGTTTTCTCTCTTTTATTATTATTTTTTTTTTCTCTTTAACAAAATTCTCAATCATAGGCTACTTTCCTCTCTTGTTTTCCTCCCAGATATCCAAACAAAAAAAGGAAGATAACTTTTCTATCGCTTTTATTTTTCCTCTTTTATTTTCTTTCCTCTTTAACAAAGCTTTCAAACTACTTTCCTCTCTTGTTTTCCTTCCTGATATCCAAACAAAAAGAGAAAGATAACTTTTCCATCGCTTTTATTTCCTTTCCTCTTTAACAAAGTTCCCAAACATAGGCTAGGTGTTAGCCTAACCAAAATTTCACACATTTTATGCAAAGATTGTTGCTAAGACTATAGTTGAAACATTACAACTCAGCACAAAGAAAAACCAATCAAATATAATTTTATGACTATTTTTGACATCATTATTGGAGGTAAGACTATCCCATTCTGTAGGCCACCGTGGAAAAACAAAGACAATAATAATGATTGAAAAAGAAAATCTTTATGATCTTATCCTATTTTCATCCATAAAAAAGAGAGAATTAATTTATCAGCTCCCCCCCTCCCCCAAAAAAAAGGTATGGTATTCAAGAAAACAATGCAGCAAGATAATAATTGTATTTGCAAAATTCAAGGAACAGAAGACATTGATATAAAGAGAGTGTTAAATTTACTTCAAATGAGTTGTTCATTCATAAACTCTGTCTAAGTAGTTTGTGCTTAGCCGGTTCCAAGCCCGTATAAAGGAGGAAGGTTACGGTAGGTAACAAACAGCGTAAAATTTCGTCACACCTCATAATATGAATTCTTATGATATAAACGTTGGAGCGTCCTCTACTTACAACACATTACATCGAAGCTCGGGTGTAGTGAGAAATATGCAAAGGTGTAAAACGTTCATAAAAAATGATGCGCCATGCCAGCGCCCGAGTGTGGTGTGAAACGAGTAAGGGTTCACACATCATGAACGGATGTGGATAAAGAAGTTAGCCCATAGGACAGATAGTAGAATAAATAATAGAACAGAACACAAGATAGACATAGAGAACAATAGAAGGTATCATAGAAGGAGATCAATTAGGAAGGAACAGGATAACAGGAGAATCAGAGTTGATACTTAAAATGTTGAATCACTTATAGGAAAATTAATGGAGCTTGTGGATACCTTGAAAAGGAAAATGGTGAATATTGCTTGCATTCAGGAGACTAAATGGATAGGAGAGAAAAGCAAGAAAGTGGATAATTTAGGATATAAATTGTAGTTTACCGGAAATGATAGGAACAAGAACGGAGTGGGCATAATCATAGACAGGACAATGAAAAATACCGTAATAGCTGTGAAAAGAGTATGAGATAGAATTATAGTAATAAAGCTAGTACTAGAAGTAGAAACAATAAATGTAGTTAGTGCTTATACTCCACAAATAGAACTAGGTAGTGAGAGTAAACAAAGATTTTGGGAAGATATCGATGATCTAATGCAAAGCATACCAAATGAAAAGAGTGTTTTTATCGGTGGAGATTTGAATGGACATGTAGAAAGTGATAGGCAAGGTTATGAGAATGTTTATGAAGGTTTTGGTTTTAGAAGCCAAAATAAGGAGGGGAAAAGCATCTTAAATTTTGCTATGGCGTACGACCTAATACTAGCAAATACCTACTTTATAAAAAGGGAGTCATATTAGTAACTTTCAAAAGTGGGAAACATAGAAGTCAAATTGACTTTCTCTTAACCAAGAAGACAAATAGAGCTCTATGCAAGGATTGCAAGGTCGTTCCGGGATAGATTTTAACAAGTTAACATCGATTAGTGGTCTTAAATGTCAAGTTTAGGAATAATTCAAGTAATGCTAGAAGAAATATTGTAGCTCGAACAAAGTAGTGGAAGTTCAAAGGAGTAAAGCAAGTGAAGTTCAAGAGCTTCTCGAGTCCGAAGTATGGAAGCTGGATGTGGAGGCCAATAGCATGTGGATACAGATGGCATCAAAAATTAAAGAAGCAGCTACAAAAGTACTTGGAGAGTCTAGAGAACATGGACCGCCCTCAAAAGAGAGATAGTTGTGGAATGAGGAAGTACAAAAGGTAGTGAAGAGAGAGAATGGTATAAGAAATTACCTAAGTGTGATAATAATGAGGAGTGTGAATAGTACAAGATAGCAAAGAAAGAGACAAGAAAGACAGTTAGTCAAGCAAAAACGCAGGCATTTAAAAAGTTATTTGAGAAACTTGAAACTAAAGAAGGGGAGAAAGATATTTATAGATTAGCGAGGAAGGGAGAAAAGAAATGTCAAGGTCTCAATCAAGTTAAATCATTAAGAATAAAGGAGGAAAAATATTGGTGAAAGATGAAAACATTAAAGAAACATAAAGAAATTATTTTGATGATCTCTTTAATAATAGTCAAAATAGTAATAGCGTGAATATAGACTATAAAGCAATAGACAAGAATGTGAATTATACTAGAATGATTAAATCTTCAGAAGCAAAGGAAGACTTAAGAGAATAAAAGTTGGTAAAACTTGTGGACCTGATGGAATACCAATTGAAGTGTGAAAGTGTTGGGAGATTTGGGAGTGACATGGTTAACTAAATTGTTTAATAAGATTCTAAACTCAGAGAAAATGCCTGATAAATGGAGGAAGAGTATTTTAGTACCTATTTTTAAAAATAAGGGATACATACAGAGTTACTCAAATTATAGAGAAATTAAACGCAAGAGTCATACTATGAAGTTGTAGGAGAGAGTTGTGAAACATCAATTACGTCATGACACTTCTATCTCTCCTAATCAATTTGAATTCATGCCTGGTCGTTCAACTATGAAAACGATCTTTCTCATTAGAAGTTTGATTGAGAAATGTAAAGATGTGAAAAAAGATCTACATATGATTTTTATTGATTTGTAGAAAGTTTATTATAGTATTCCAAGAGATGTCTTATGGAGAGTGTTAAAACAAAAGAGAGTATCTATTAGGTACATACAAGTGTTGAAAGATATGTATGAAGTAGCAACTACTATTGTGCGCACAGTGGGAAAGGATACAAGAGATTTTTCTATCTCAATTGGATTATACCAATGTTTAGCTGTAAGCCCTTACATTTTTTACATTAGTTCTAGATGAATTGACGAAACATATACAAAAGAGTATCCCTTGGTGCATGATGTTTACGGATGATATGGTTCTGATAGATAAGACGCGAGAAGGAGTCAATCGAAAGCTAGAGCTTTGGAGACGTACTCTAGAGTCAAAGGGCTTTAAGTTAAGTAGAACGAAGACAGAATACATATATTGCAAGTTCAGTGAAACTTGAACTTGTGATAGAAAAGGAGTTAATTTGGATGGAGTGGTATTGCCCCAAGGTAATCACTTTAAATATCTTGGCTCAATCTTTCAAGTAGATGGGGGATGTGAAGAGGATATTAGCCATAGGATTAAAGGCGGATGATTGAAGTGGAGACATGCCACAAGAGTTTTATGTGATCACAAGATTCTCAATAAGTTGAAAGGAAAATTTTACCGCACAGCCATACGAACGACCATATTATATGGTAGTGAGTGTTGGGCAATGAAGGAGTCATATGTGTCTAAAATAAGAGTTGCGGAGATGAGAATGTTAAGGTAGATGAGTGGCCATACTAGACTAGATAAAGTCCGTAATTGGAGTATTAGAGAAAAGGTAGGAGTTGTGCTAATTGAGGATAAGTTGAGAGAAGGGAGATTGAAGTAGTTTGGTCATATGAAGTGTAGACATATGGAGGCTCTAGTTAGACAAGTAGAGCATGTTGGGTAAGAGAATAGAAATAAAAGAAGAGATAAACCTAAACTGACTTGGAGAAGAGTAGTACAACATGAACTAAAAATATTACACATTTTTTAGGATTTAACCCAAAATCGTTTAAAGTAGAGAAAGAGAATCCATATAGCCGACCCCAATAAATTTTTGAAATAAAGATTTAATTGAGTTGAGCTGAGTTGAGTTAGTTGTCCATTCATTACAGTATAAATTGAGAACCAATTTCAACAGTTGCACGATTTAAGAAAGAAAACAGTATCCAACAAATATACTTCTCATTACTATTTTTCGGGTGCATGTAAGCAAAATTTTCAGTTCGCTACTTGAGCTCCAGAAATTTACAAGGCATTATGACATGGTTAAATGCGACAATCATATTGAAAGATAGTAGCATTACCATGTCTACTGCTTGGGAATAGATTGCTTATCCCAAGAACTGAAGATCAGCTCAAGTGACACGAATTAGGAGCACAACCATGATGAAAATACATGTCATTAGAAAAATCACAAGCCATGTGAAGCATGTGGTCTTGGAAGTTTTTGAGTATACCTCCAAGGCTCGTACATTGGCACGACCAGTGCTAGCCAAGCTCTGCTCAACAGCCTTCTCCGTAGAATCAAGTATCTGCACACAAACAAACAATCAGGGTCCATGACTGAAATCACTCATCAAATCACACAACACATGACAAGCAAAAGTCAGGAGAAACCCAACATGACTCGCAGTGTAATTAATTCAAGCAGGAAACATATAGCACATCTTGCACAACAATGTTGACTGCTCTGCTAAGAGCTCAGGATAGTTGAGATGCTAGATATTTATTCTGGGAGTGCTGAGATGGAGTGTGTGTGAGAACACGTCGCACAGAGAGACAGAGGGGGGGAAGGGGGCGAGGAGAATGGGCCAGATGATAACTGTACAATTTAACCACTACTTTTCACAAGCCAAATTTTGTAATTGTCAGCAGCAGTTTAACAACTTGTAGTAGTGATGGTGATGCATGGTTTACACAGCCATAGATGCAGAGATGCAACAAATAATGACAACTTGAGCAGTAGGACTGTAGGACAGCCTAAGAGGTAGGCAGAGCCAATGTAGAATGCCTTTCAGATTCTGTTTAAGCAAACTAATAACAAATACAACGAATACAAACATCCTTGATCAGGAAGGAAGAAAAATGAGTTGATGGACAATAGGAAGCAAACATGAAAATAGAAAACGAGTTTCTCTTTTCTTTATAGTTGGAATGTATTTCCACCCAGGCCAAAATTTTTTTCATGCTCCCTAATTGAAGGAGGAGGTGCATAATGTGAAAGAGACATGGAAGGGTATAATATTGAAATAATAAAATCAGTTTCTCTCAAAAAAAAAAAATCCATCCTTCTTGGGTCAAATTGGACATTGCACAAAAGTTTAGGGGTAAATTGAGCTTTTATCTGTTTTGAGTCACATTTCATATCAAAATTAATCATGAGCAAAACTGAAAGAATAATGGAGCACCAAATTGCGCAACACTTCCTCCAGAAAATATAAGATGTACCCATTAACACTAAAATTGAACATTGTCCTCAGACAGTAATGCATTTCCCATGAATTGTCAACATTAATTCATGAAACTATGCATCATAGGATAATAAAAATCATCACCTTTTCAGTATTTTGCAGGGACTGACTCATCATGAGACTACTTTCTTTGAGTTGCTGTGCCAACCCGACCATTTCATCAGTCAAATCCTCCTGAAGCTTTCTGTTACCAGAGCCAAAAATTTAATAAGAACTTGCAGAAATAAGATGTGAACAAGTTCTGTTCGAATATCTACGCCTCTATTGTGATGATTTTTCTATATTCATTTCAAGTTTGCAGTATAGATTAGAAACAGTTACCATACCATATTACACATGAAACTCACATTTGCAATGGACTTTCCACCGTATCTGAGGAAGGGAGTTGAGGTAGGGGGAAGGCCAACATTGGTGTGTGCCTTGTCCTCCTCCCCCCAACTACTTCCTTTCTTACACTCCACACCACACACCCATCCCCCCCCCCCCCCCCCCCCTCCTCAAAACAAAAAACAACCCAAAGGGAAAAAATATCTCTCTCTCTCTCTAGGATCAGGCTGATGCCACACAAGGTACCACGTCAGGTCAAATAAGAGTACTTGCTGATGGAATACACTTTATCCCATTAAAATTCTAGGTACAGAAAGAAGCTTAAACTGGAATCATGGCTTATTCACCACATGGAAAGGTGGTAGCTAATCTCCTCAAGAAGACTATCCCAGGTGCATAGTCAGGGCACCTTTAGCAAATGAGCAGCCTTTAGCTCTAGGAAGATAGCAATTCATAGTTGTAAGTGCCTAAGTGGTGTGGTGTGGAATTCCCACTGGAGTACGTAAACTTGTGCAGTATGACATGCAAATGAAATTGTATTTTCAAAATTTTTATTAAAATGCATATTTCACAATCAAGTGTACCCTGAATGAACAGTAATAAAGCACCTGTGCTTCTCAATGTGTGCTTTTGCTGCAGTATCCAGTTTGACAGGCGCTGATGTATGAACCTGATTTAGGTCATGAGTTCTGTCATCAATATTTGACGATGACCTGTTTGATATGCGACATGATTCAAAAGGAAACAAATTATAACCTGGAAGAGGGGGAGAAAGGAGAAGATAAAGCCACAAATTGGGAGATTCCATATATCACACAAGTTCTAACAACTACAGATTCATTTACACAAATCTTCTTCTCAAGCCTGGAGAAGAGGGGAAGTGAGTTTCTCCATCTGCTTTAGGACTTTCTTTTGCAGAACTCCCAGCATCAGACTTTTCAGATACCAAAACATGAGGCTGAGAATTAGACATATAAAAGGCGATTAGCAATTATAACATTTACCACAAAATACACGTATAATTTGCTATGAAACAAATGGAGGCGACATTACAAGATGAATGTACAGATGTAAATGAATGATTGCATGTGTGTGCTTGCACCAGTATATTGTCATAAGACAAGGCCCTCACAACACCTAAGAGACATGCCCAAAAAAATGCCAATTAATTTGACAAGTGATTGTTCTTTAAAAAACATAAGGGAATACACATGAGGCAGTTACACGCAAGTTAGATTCTCCTCAAATTGACCCAAAAAAAAAAAAACAGAACACAAAAAATTTAGAACTCAATGAAATTTACTGGATTAGAAGGCAGGAACGTTGAGGACAATTCAGCTGTCCACAGGTGTTAGATTGAGTTTCAACAATGACCAATAATCTGCAATGGAACCTTTTCCCATGAAAAGTTGAAGATAGAAAGAATGAGACCATATTAAAGAGAAACTCAATAGCCTTCAAGTCCTACCAAAATTTCTCAGCACTAGATTGCTGGAAAGCAACTTTTCCATTCAAGGCCCATTATGGTCATGAAAACTGTAGAGTTGAAATTGGCATTTGTGCATATGACTTCCAATCAAAGCTTATAAGAAAAACTATTCACATTAAACTTAAAATTATAAAATTCACATACTTGTTTACATCTGCATTACAGTCAATGCAGCACTTAAAAAAACTCAACTTTGAAAAGCACGCATTAATAGATGAAACAAATCCCATATCTGAACCAATAAGAACAACCACTACACTTTCACTGGAACAAAGGGGTAAGTGACTGGATGAAGGATGACATGTAGCCAGAGAAACTAAGCCAATTAATTTGTTGCAATCTACCAAGTCAACAGATGCAACAAGATGGGCATCATAGTGGGGAGAAAAGGAAGTTTACTCAAAGACAAGTTTTCAACAAACAATAATATCTGATCCTGTGTAAAATCTCTTCAACAAAAGTGAGATCAGCCAAGATGCCCCATGTTTCCTTCAATACCCAAATATAATTTCACAACTCCTCTACTGTCCACCACAATTATTAAAAACTACACTTTCCTAGATAACCACATTGCAATGGCTATAATATTTCATTAGTTTTTTAGTACTTGAAGGAAAAACATTAAAAATAAGATAACTTACTCTTTGAACTTTGTAAAAATAATATAAATCCACTTCCATAAATTCAATCTATTGCTAGCGTAACTACTTTAGAAAAATCACTGAATTTCACAATGACACCAATGATTTTAACAATATACAACATATTTAATTTCTAGGTTATAGAACACACCAATGGTGCAGCTATTCTGGTAGCAATGGCTTCAATCTTCTCAGAATAATCATTCACCTTAGCCTTTGAAACTCTGTAAAAATGTAAACAAAAAAGAAGTTACAATAGCACCGCATACAAAGTTTAGGGACTGTTGCAGAAACATGAAAATCTCAACCACTATTGAGGAAAAATAACAAAAAAAAAGAAGAATAAGAAGAAGAGAGGACAAAGAGACAGCCCGATCATTTCAGAACTCCCTAAAAGAAATGTTGTCATGAGTTTTTGTCCCATTAGATCAATAACAGCTAATAATCAGGACAGAGCGAACTGACTCACAATCAAAGAAAGTTCACAAATTTTTTTTGAAGAGCAAGTCAATTTTCCTTGAAAAGGGCATTTGAAAAAATTTTCCCTCAGGAAATTCTACAGAAACTCATTACAAATTCAACAGAAGAAATTAAGAAACAGTAGACAGACCTAGGTAAGCCATCTGGATTTCTTTCTTCAGCCAATTGTTCCAATTGTTCCCGTAAAGTAGCAACATACTGCAAAGTTCCATTGTTGAAATTATCCACAGATAATGACCAGCAATTAAATTCTCGAATAAGGAGATGCATATGACAGAATTGAGTTTACTCACACCACTAATTCGATTTAAAAAAGCCAAAAACAACATAAAATATAGCCAGATAAAAACATTGTTGAAGAAAACCTTCAGTGCTGAGATCTATGAACATACATGTATAAGTTTTGCTTTATTTTGTTGCTGAGGTGCAGCTGCAAGCAACCTCCTTAAGTTTACTTCTGTTTTACTGATTCCCATAACAAGATCCTGTAGCATTGATAAAGACAGAAATTAATTTCACAACCATATAATACCAAATTCGAAATGAAGCTAGATATAGTGCTACACATGCTTAAATGTTTCAAATTGCAATGGTGTACCAATACAGCTTGCCCACTCAAGGTTGTCAAAAACCATAGTTAGTCCTATTTTTAATTTGAAACGATTGCTTCTTCCAGGTTTATTCCATTATCAAAATGATCCTACTCCCAAATTGGTCCCAAATTACAGTTAGAGGACAATGAAATGTCAAAAATAACCTTATATAAAATCCGAAAGAAAGACAGATAAAAGTATATCTCTCTCCCCCTCTGTCTCTCTCTCTGAGTCACTGGTTCCTCCTACTCTACGGCATGAAATTCACTGCTCATTATCAAATTTAACTGACACCTATATCCCTCTTCAACCACAAGACCAGACTCACTATCATAATCACAAAGCCAAAACACAAAATCAATATTTCTTATTCAAATCAAAGGATGATTTTATCAAAATTGGAATTTAACTTCACAGTGGTTCAGGTATTTAAGATGTCCAAAACTGCAATTCTCTACTAACAACGCAGAACAGAAAATTCACCACCAAAACCTAACAAATTAACAATACACACACACACACACACAAAAGGGGGGGATCGCAAAGGCAGCCAAAACAAGCGGAACGTTCAAAAACCAAATCGAAGAGTTTATCACCTCAGGATGAACGAGTTCTCTGAAATTGGACAGCTAGCTTGAATCAATCAAGAAATGCTCTCTTCTTTGGATTTCGACAGCAGCGCAAGAGGGCGGATGGGGCTCACGGCAGTAGATCAGCGAGGAAGGGGAGGAGCATCAGCGTATTCCTTGTTGTCACCCTCTTTTTCTCTCAGGCTGCAGCGGCAAAGAAACTGCAGAGCTCGTTCTCATGATCCGGATAGTGGTCTCTCCTAATCGATCGGACCGACAAGGCAGAGAAAACGAGTGCTACCGTTCTAATGAATTTTCCTTGAGATCTATTGAATTCTATGATTTTGTCAGCGTTATTTTTATTTTTTTATTGATTGATTATTAATATAATAATATAAAAAATTGCAATTTATTATAAGTAAAATCAAATTCTACTAAAATAATTAAAATTTTAAATAAATTTTATAAAATTAAAATCATAATTTTAAATTAAAATACTTGCCTCTTTCCTACATATTTTCGATAAAAAAAAAAATTATATGTGGATGCAATAAAATTAAATTAACCATATTTGATAAATAATTTATCACATAGTAATTTTTAATCTTTTTAAAATATCACATGCCAAGCTTTTAGATGAGTTTAATTTTATCGCCTGTAATGTCATATGATAAATTCTTTTTCTATAATGTTATGTAGCAATTTCTTAAAAAAGTTTATATATATATATATATATATATATATATATATATATATATATATGTTTCCTATGAGTTTCTGGTATTGCTTTAATCCATGTAATTTTTACTGGTAGCAGCTGTTTCTGGTGATTATATGTGTGATAGTATATGATCAGCTGGTCTTTTTATATCCATTTCCCCGAGTAATACAATTCATCTACAGTTGCTCATAACAAAAAGGCCTGTTTAAATGGACTGCTAGTTTTCTAAGTGTCTCTTGTGAGTTCAAAATGTATTGCAATAATATATATATATATATATATATATATATATATATATATATATATATATATATATATATATATGATAAAATCTTAACATGGAAGGATTATACAAACAAATTTTTTATTATCATGTATTTTTCAAAATTAATTTGTCAGGTAAAAAACTACATGTATAATCAGCCTGGACAAGTTTGGACAGAAATCTTCCATTTGAAACTCAAAAATTTCATGAACTTTTGCTTGGAGAAATGGAAGGAGAGCAACATATATTTATAAAACAAAAAGATAAAGGATATTTTCCCTCCTCTGTAATTTTGTTATTTTCCACTATTCTCCGCGTCAGAAAGGACATATTACAGGCATTTTCCATTTTTCCTAATTACTTATTCAATCCAAGAAAAAAACTCCCAGCTCTTAACTAATTACTTATTTGGAGCCTTGATGAAGGCCATGTGTGTAGAATTAGCAACTTTTGTCAATGTTTTGAGATCATAGGCAATCCAGCATCTGGATGACTGGGTGTGGTAGAAATAACCCATACATTTGCAATCCTTGGTGCATTTGCTGCTACAGGCATCCTGCTTCATGGGTCCATCTCCATTTGTGTACTTGGAATTGAAATGATCAACACCTTGTAGTTTGTAGTAGTAAAAATCTTTCACTCCACATGATACCTTTGCTGCCTGGCAATTCTTGCTCCAGCCCAGCAACCCCTTTGGCGATGGACAAGCAACACATTGTTCATCCTGGCAGAGACCAAAGTTCCCACACCTTTCAGGCAATTGGCATTCAGTTTCCCAAGAGTCTCTGGAAAACAGAGCGTAGGTCACTTGCCAAGCACTCCAATCTGCATTATCGTCGTAAGTGTAGATTCTAAGGTTTCCATCAATTTCCAAGCGAAGATATGACAAAGTGGTGTCGTATTTAGGCCTTCTCAGAGTGATGGTTCCTCCTGACGACTTTGCACCTTGGTATGCTAAGGATAAATCTGATCTAAATGTCACCTGCTGCAAAGGAGCCATTACATCCAATAATCTCGAAAATGTGAAGTAAAGAAGTGGATTTGGGGAATTTGGACTTTTATAATACATGGCCATGGTCTTGTCCTCCATGACCAAACTATAAGGACCATTGATGTTCTGCTTTTCAGAAGCTCGACTCACAAGCTTGGTTGCGGCCCCAAGCTTAAGAGACTGACCTACTAACAGGGTATCAGTTGGGTGATCAAAACTTTGCCAAATGAACGTACCCTTGGAGTCATAAAGAACCATGTTACCATTTGAGAGTAGATTGAACCCAACAACACCTTTATTGGCAGTGTAGGTTTGCCAAGCAATTCGACCATTAGCATCAGCTAAGACAAGATTTCCTTCAGTTCCAAAGGTAAGAGTGGCATTTTCGCCTACTGGGTTGCCACGGTTGGCTTCCCAAACCCAACGCCTCATAGACTCAGACCTAACAGTACCCATACGCAGAGCAAGGGTAAAGGCATTGGGGGTGGTATTATAAAAGCAAAGTTGGAATGGATGGGCAAAGGGGTCGAGGACACGGTAACTTGCATCATACTCCACAATGTAGGGCCCGAATTCACCTTCATTGACATATTTGAAAGTGGCAGAGGGAGGAACAGAGGCTTGAGCAATGAAGGAGAAGATGGAGAAGAAGAAGCAAAGAGAGAGCAATGGTTTTTCTATAGAGATGGAAAACATTTTGGCTGTTTTTGGCTAGTTGCTAAGCTGCGTAGGAAATCAATGCAGGCAAGGTCGCTTTTATAGCAGTAAAGAAGAAGTTTTTAGTCATTCAAGTTCAATTACAAGTTGAGTATTAAACTTTCTTTTTCGCCCGGCCCCACAGGTTAAATCAGAAAATCTAAAATCTGGATTTATGGCTAATTTTAATTACTCTTAAAATTAAAATTAAAATCTAAAAGTCGATGGTATACCCTAATTCTGAATTGAAAAAGCCTTTCTCACTTAAATTTTTTAATCATGAGTCATATAAAAAAAATTGATTTTAATTAATTTTTTATATAAAATAATATCATTTTAAAAAAGACCATTACTAATTAATATAATTTATTAAAAAATATTATAATATATCGTTTGTATGTTTTAATTTTAAATTTTTAATTCTCTACATTTAATGATTTTCAAGCCCAGCCTGCTGTACAAATCTTGGTATAAAAAGAATTCTATGAGCACGACTAAATGTTATTGTCCAACAAAAAAATGTCAATACTGTTTTGCTGTCTGCCACCTTTTTATATTATTTATTGTTAAAACAAAGTTACGTAAATATAATATATTATTTTATACGTAACACATTAAAATAAAATACTTTTTATTTTAAAATTTGACAAAAATTAAGTTATCTTTTTTTAGGTAGAAACAAACCATTTAGCAATAAAAATGTTAGAATTATAGTCTTACTTTTTAATTTTTAATAAGGATATCAAATGAGTTGTTGACTGCCATTTTTTCATAAATTTTAATATAATAGTAAAAATTATTATTATTATATGTATACACCCACAATAAAATTAGACAAATTTTTAATTCAAGAACAACATGTATTAATTATATATAGTTCATTTTTGTTTTTTAATATGTTAAAATAAAATATTATAATAATGTATAATTAAAAAAAATTTATATAAAAATAAAAATTTATGGATAAATAAGATATGCATAAATTTGGTCAAACAAAGAGGCCAGCCTTCATTGACTAGTAAGAAGAATCCACAGTTTATGAACAAAGAAAACGAAAACCACCGCATTCGGACATGGAGACCACTGTCTCATCTCCATAAATTTTTTAATGCTTGTCGTACAAAAATCGTATGGTCCCCTTGTAGTCTTTGTCAATATTTCACATTCAATAATTTTTTAATGATAATTGAATGAACAACATAATTTAGCATATTTATTTGGATTTAAACGTAAAATTCTGAATTTATTAAGTAAAAAAAATTAATTGAATTTATTTAGAAGGTAAATTTAGCATAGATTAACACTATGTTTTGAGGGTAAACAATGGATTTTTAAAGTAATAAATTTATTTAGAAGGAAAATTTTATTAATGAAGGTAAATTTTTTAAGGTTTCAAAATTTTACTATTTCTAACCGTCAACTTAATGAGATTTTAATATTTTACCATCAATTAAACCTTACTTTACATTACTATAAAAAAAAAAAAAAAACTCCATTTAATATGCAGGGAATCGAAAATGAAAAGAGGTCGGAGAAAGACGTCGGCATTGGCCCATCTTATCACTAAACTATTGGCCGAGGCGGCTCAGGGATTTTTAGACATCCTTATCCTGCAAGCACGTTGACCTTTTTGGGAAATATGATTTCGACCATTTTTTTTTGCTACAATAATATCAGGGGGAATATAATTATTCTATAATTAAAATTTTTATTTTCAGTTAAAAAAATACCAAAATATTATTGTAAAAAATAAAAAATGGTTAAGCTTAAAAGAATTCGTAATTTTTTTTGGCAATAATTGTCAAAGATGATTGAGAGTAATTAATAAACTCATGGGTTTATATTTATATATCACTGTTTTCTTACATTTTTTTATAACTTTTAACATGATTTTTTTAAACGGAAAATATTTTTTTTATTAAAAGTTATTGACATTGACCTCTTTAAATAATAATAAAAAAAAATTATATTGTTCATTAATTGCTTTTCCTTTATACTGATATTATAAATAAAGCTTTCCTTGATAACAATAGAGTCACTTTTAGGATGATAAATTTTTATATTTAAATCTAATAGAAATCATTTATATCAAGAAATTATTGCAAACAAAATAGGATATTGTTTCCTATATAATTTGCTTTATAATTTTTGAATTTTACTATTAATATTTTGGTCTTTATATTTTTAATAATAACTAATGATTCAATTAATTATAAATGAACAGTAATCAAATTATAGATTTTATTAAATATTAAAAATTAAATAATTTATTTTTTAAAATATAAAATATAAAATATTATATATATATATATAAACACGCTTTCCAAAATACTATTTCGCAATAAGTAAAATAATTATTAAAATAATAGAATAATTCATAAAATTTTAATTTAGTGATTAAAAATATATTATTTTTTATATTAAATTTAATCATATTTTCTTATAAAAATAAAAGTTCTTTTAATTATATATTTAATTAAGTGAAATTTATTAAATAAATAATTATTTTGTAATGTCAGGCAATAGCAATAAAGAGATTATTCCCAAAATATTGCTAAAAATAATAAAAAAACTGTAAATGTCTTTAATTTCTTGCACATCATGAAATTAGATAACATAAAATAAAATCAACGTAAAAAAATAGACTGAAAATTGCACAATTTAACATAAAATCAAAAAACCAGCAAAAAATACAAACAAAAAAAAAGAAATTACTCAGTACAGCAGGCTCTTTCAGAAGGCAAAAAGAGAAATTACTTGCCATATTCTTCCCTATCCCTCCCATTATTGGTTACACATATAATCTCCACTCCAATCGAAAAACACACACACACACGCACAAACCCCCTAAAATTACTTGTTTGGTGCCTTGATGAAGGCCAAATGCGTGGAATTAGCAACTTTTGTCAGGGTTTTGAGATCATAGGCAATCCAGCACCTGGATGACTGGGTGTGGTAGAAATAACCCAAACACTTGCAATCCTTGGTGCATTTGCTGCTACAAGCATCCTGCTTCATGGGTCCATCTCCATTTGTGTACTTGGAATTGAAGTGATCAACCCCTTCTAGTTTGTAGTAGTAAAAATCTTTCACTCCACATGATACCTTTGCTGCCTGGCAATTCTTGCTCCAGCCCAGCAAGCCCTTTGGTGATGGACAAGCAACACATTGGTCATCCTGGCAGAGACCAAAGTTCCCACACCTTTCAGGCAATTGGCATTCAGTTTCCCAAGAGTCTCCGGAAAACAGAGTGTAGGTCACTTGCCAAGCACTCCAATCTGCATTATCTTCGTAAGTGTAGATTCTAAGGTTTCCATCAATTTCCAAGCGAAGATATGACAAAGTTGTGTTGTATTTAGGCCTTCTCAGGGTGAGAGTTCCACCATAAGAGGAATTAGGACCCTGGAATGCTAAAGATAATTCTGAGCCAAATGTTACACGATTCAAAGGACCCTTCAATACACTGAATAATTCAGAAAATGAGAAGTAAAGCAATGATTTTGGGGATTTTGGGCTTTTATAATACATGGCCAGAGTCTTGTCCTCCATGACCAAACTATACGGACCATCGGCGTTCTGTTTTTCAGAAGCTCGACTCACAAGCTTGGTTGCAGCCCCAAGCTTGAGAGACTGACCCACTAAAAGGGTATCAGTTGGGTGATCAAAACTCTGCCAAATAAACCTACCCTTAGAATCATGGAGAACCATGTTACCATTCGAGAGTAACTTGAACCCAACAACACCTTTATTGGCAGTGTTGGTTTGCCAAGCAATCCGGCCATTAGCATCTGCCAAGACAAGGTTTCCTTCAGTTCCAAAGATAAGGGTGGCCTTTTCGCCAACTGGGTTGCCACGGTTGGCTTCCCAAACCCAACGCATCAGTGACTCAGACCTCACAGTACCCATACGCAGAGCGAGAGTGTAGGCATTAGGAGTGGTGTTATAAAAGCAAAGTTGAAATGGCTGGGCAAAGGGGTCGAGGACTCGGTAATTTGCACCATACTCCACAATATATTCCCCGAATTCACCTTCATTGACATATTTGAAGGTGGCAGAGGGAGGAACAGAAGCTTGAGCGATCAAGGAAAAGACGGTGAAGGATAAGCAAAGAGAGAGCAATAGTTGCTGAAGAGAAAACATTTTGCTTTGTTGACTAGTTTTTGGCTCTGGTTGGTGTACAAAACCAACGTAGAGAGGTACCCTTTATAAGAGAAACGAAGGAGGTTTTAGTCATTCAAATTGAATTGCAAGTTGATTGTGAGGGTGGGCTAAAACCTGCTGGCGGTGGGCTCTCTTTAAATTTTATAATGATATTTCCTTTTATGTTGAATTTGTTTTATTGTATATAAAATTATTTCTTTCGTCCGCAACAATATTTTGTCAAAAAGAAGAAGCTATAAAATAATATTATTTCTTTAGTCTAATTAGTATTTGTCCTTTACTTTTCAGAGGAATACTGCTTTATTAGCTGCATTTATATAATGACTGTCCTTTACTGTATAAAGAAATCTTATCTTTCCCATTTAGAAGCTGGATGTAATAATTTTTTTCCCTAGTTTCTGGTACTTTTCATTTATAAATAGAGAGTTGTAACGTATAACGATGAGAGTGGATTGAATAAACTTTCTTGTTAAGAGATATTCATAAAAAAAGAAACAGCACGTTTATGATTGGATCCAGTGAGTAAATTTACTTATTAATTATGAAAAATATTAACTTTTATTATTAAAAATATTAAAAAAAATAATTAATTTTTATAATACAATCCATGTCCATCACATTCATGTTGTATTTAACAGGCTTATCAACATATACATGGTGCAGTTTAATATAATAAGCCAAATTGCCAAAAGGGAACGAAAGAAAAGTTAAAGAAAAGGGTGGATAAGTTCTGTTCACCATGTTGCTTGAACCTCAGCAGGAGAGCCAATTTAAAAAAGAAGAAAAGATGCTGGGAAATTAGGAGAATCGCACCGTCACGCATTGTTAGAGGAGTAGCAGGCAGGGATTTACACAGGCGCACATGTATATTGACAATATGAAATTAATCAATAGACAGAGAAAGAATTATAGATGGCTTCCACTTAACTTTTGGTCAAACGCCTTGTTCTGTCCATGTTGACGCCTTTGAATAAATTCATCAACTTTAACAAAAGGTTACAATAATAATTGATTCATAACTAATTCAGGAATACTTTATGAGCAAATTAAGTTTTATTATTTATCATAATTTAAAATAAATAATAAATTTATATCAATTCACAATCGCATTTACAATTATAGCTCAATCTTTAATTCTGATGCAAATAATTTAATAAAGAAGCTGAATAAATAAAACACATAAAATCTTAGTCTAAGGAATCAAAATAAATTAAAAATATTTCATTTAAAATAATATATCAACATGTCATTTCACACTTTATAAATGATTGAGGTTGCTGTGGATAACGTGATTAAAAAAATGGATAATTTAAACAATTGCTAACTTCTATATATATTAAGAAAACAAATGAAATTCTTGGTAAGAAAAAAACGAAGATGAATTGTGGCCTACATAAATTTTAGTAAAATGGGAGATATTTTTAGTAGAGAAATAATGCAGAAAAATGGAAAATGCAATTGGACCAAGTTGTCAGCGTGGAGTGGAGTGTGGGCCATCTTTACCAATAAATTATCATTGGTGGAGGCGGCTGGGGAATTAAAATAGATAATAAAATAAAATGTTTCAGCATATATATTTTTTTTCTCTTTTTTTTTTATACGTAAAAGATTTGATATATGAATATATATATGTTCAGATAATTATTAATTGAATAGTTTACGTGCACGTCATGGCAAATTAATCAACCGATGGTACAAGTCCAAGATCATAACCACAGCAATCAATACAATAGTTTATTCATGTTAAATCTAATTATTATTATTAAAATAATATTTTTATTTTTATATATTTTAATTAATAATTTATGTAAAAATTATTTTTATTAATAATTTATATTTTAAAATTTTAATAATTTTATAAAATATTTAAATTTTATTTTATATTAAATAAAATATAAAAAAATTATAAATATTATTATAAAAAATATTTATTTTATACTAAATTAATTATTTATATAAATGAATTTAAATACCTAATACATAAAATCCAAACACATCATTCAAGATTCAAATTTAAATTCATCTCAAACTTATTAGTTAAGAAAAATAGGAAGAGATTTTAAAATGAATTTTATAAAATTATACAAACAATTATTATATTTAGTAGATATAGGTGTTATAGTTTTATAAAATAAAAAAAAATTAATATTGTCTTTAAAAAAAAATATTATCTTTTAACTAGTGGAATAACATGCCATGCATGATATATATATATATATATATATATATATATATATATATATATATATATATATATATATATATATATATATATATATATATATATATCATGCATGGCATGGGTATTCTACTAATTAAGAAAGATAAAGTTAAAAAAGATAAAGGGAGATTTTAAGATGAATTTTATAAAATTATATAAATAATTATTGGATTTAGTAGATATAAGTGTTGCAGTTTTATTTGTGACAATAAGTATAAAATTTTAAATAATAATTAATATTGTCTTATATTCTCAAAATAATAAATAATTATATATAAAATAACTTCTAAAAAATAACGGATAAAAATAGATAAAAAAATTATTTAATTTAGGTAATTTATTAAAATTAATGAATTGATTATAAAGATTTGAATTATTAATAATTTAATTCATACGGTTAATTTTTCTTTTCAAATTAGTTATCAGAGATATATAAAAAGACATTACTACTCTTAAAATTATTGTAAATTATAAAAATTATCCACCTTTTCTCCCGCCCTCTTTTTACATTTCTGTTGCTCTCTCTCCCCATTTTAATCTATCCATATCCCCTCCTCTTTCTCTGTCTCTCCTCCACTTCTCTCTTTGCTCTCCCTTTCTCTCCTCTATCTCTCCCTCTCCCCTTTTTGGAGACTCCCCCTCATTCCTCTCTCTCTCTCTCTCTCTCTCTCTCTCTGTGTGTCTCCAAAGTTAACTCATGTTAAAGAAGGATCGAGGTGTAATGGCTATCACTAGACAATCTTGATGACTTTGAAAGAATGGGAGTATTGCGGCATAACTAGTTTTGACAAAGGCAGTAGTACTTTCGAATATTTAATTCAATCGAATTTTATTAGTATAAATTTAAATAATATATAATTAAATTTAAAATAAATTTAAATTTAAAAAATAACATTCATATCAAATTCAATCGGGATTACATCAGATTGCCTTTCAGCAAATTCATTCTCCGCCTGCCTTAGGTAGGAACATGCATGCAAGGGAGCCTCTTTTTCAAGAAGAGTTCAAAATTTCAGTAGATGTGTACTTTGAGCAGCCCTCGGGCGCAGCTGGCTATGAAAAGGATAGTACTGTACCATTATTATTATTATTATTATTATTTTGAAAGTTGACGTCATGCTTATGATTATGCCACCACACGATAAAGGATTGCCTATTTCACATTAAAAATCAAAATCTTAATTTTCACAAATTTACCATCTTAAAATTAATAATTTCACTTTACATAACAAGTAAAGAAAAATCTGAATTTTTTTAATAAAATAAAATATTTCAAATTAAAATTAGAAACTAATTTATATTTAAAATTTTAAATTTCAAGGATTATATGTGATTCTATTTGAAATATTAACAATTAAAAGTTTATAAAAAATTTATATTTTTCTTTAATTAAAGAGCAAAGCATAGAGAAATTGATCAAATCAGCATATTTAACATAATTTGATAAAAAAACAGTTAAATTTATTAGTAATCCTTTTAAAAAATAATGTATCTTATATTCATAGATGTATAATTTTTTTTTAAAATATAAACAGTAAGTCTAACATATGAGAAATGATGTACGAGTTATTGAAATACTGAATAATTTCTCGTAATTGGGTTTCACATAAAAACCCAAAATCTTCTTGATTGGGCCAAGTTAAGTTTGTCTTTGGGCTACTGGGCTTTGCCTGAAGTGAGACTAATAATTATTATAATTGAAAATTCGAGTAACCAGTTGCTTAAGAGTAATTGCTCAAATCTGCAATTTTATTTGATTTTTATTGTGATTTAGAACATCCCTTTAGGATATCAATTTCAACTATGAAAAACCCTAGCTAGATATATGCATGCAATCCAAAACATTTTTTTTTTAAAATCAAAGTTTAAGACTTTTCTTGTTATTCAGCCAATATTTTTTTTTTATGCATTTCAGACATAAAATAAATAAATTTAATTAATTTTTTATATTATAAACAATTACTAAAAATAAATATCTTAGAAAGTAAATATAGCTATACATCGATTGAATTTAAGAAATTGATATGTATCTAATGTTAATTGGTGTGGTTGTAAGCCGTTAAACAGTTAGAGAGGGCGCAGAACAGATTGTAGGCTCTATAAAAGAAATTGTGTGTTGTGATTGAATAATAACTATTCTCCTTCTCCAGTCTCTCATTCTTTAATCTTCTTTCTCTTCTTCTTCTCTTTTGTAATTCTTCTTACTAATTTTTTCTCAAGTTGCATCAATGGCATCAAAGCAAACGATCCTTAACCATAGATTTTGTTGCTGGTAATTCTTCTTCTCTGCTCCCTCTTCAATTGTTTAACAACTTACAACCACACCAATCAACATTAGACACGTGTTAGAAATATGGCATGCATAGCCTTGTGCAAGACAGAATTTTCTTCAAGTCAAGAACATGATATGACTAGTGAAATTTAATAATCCCAATAATTTAGTGCATCAAATTTTAGTGTGGAATTTAATATAAAATTTAAACCAATCTCAAATCTTTCCTCGATTTGGTTGGATTTAGCTTTCTTTTATATCCTAGGAGTACCTGAATAATTTAATCTCTCACTAGCAAGAAAAGAATAAATTTATCAGTAATCATAGTGTTGATGCATTTTTTAATGATAAATATTGTTTTAAAAATAAAAACTTTACACCAAAAGTTTCATTTAGGTTAATTATGCATAAGATGAGCAATAGTTGGTTAGATGTCATGATTTTTCTTTCAATTATTGATATGGGTAGTCTTTGGATTAGGGACCACACACAACTGTGACCAACAAATCTGCTTTTTTCTAAGTAGATTTTTGACAATATATTGTAAAGATTGCCATGGTTGGTGTTGCTTCACCAAGGGAAACCATTACTTCTTCAATTTCCTTGTTGCTTCCCTCTAAAATCCAATATAATTGCTTCACTTCTGACCCATATAGCACTTATATACAATACAAATTTGCCAGAAAGTAGGGAGTGATTATACATAGAAAAGAAAAGAAAAACAAAGAAAAGGGTCTTACCTAAGGAAAATAGGATAGCATCCCATTTAATTTGCATATAGCTAGATTCTAATTTTTATGTGGAGGTGGGGGGACAAGACACTTGCCTTGATGAGACTTGGGAGCAACTCTTTGCTTAAATCAATACTCATCTAGAGAGAATATGCCATAAAGTGAGTGGGAGGAAGAGTTAAGAATGTGGGGGTCCTTATATATTTAATTTGTAATCTACTATTATTTTTCAAAATTGTTTAAAAAATGTTAAAAATTAATTCCACAAGAAAGAGTAAGTAAATTTTATTTTGAGGTAATTAATCTAAAAAATACCAAAAATTTCATGCTTAGTCAAATGCAATATCTAAAGGTCATAAGGTCCCAATCAACTAATTAAAATACTTAAAATAAATAAGATAAAATTAAAATGATCTTACATTTGGTGATAAAAATAAACCAAATAAAATTTTTTAAGGATATTTTTATTATTTTTATAAAATAAAATGAGATTATGGCATGAGATTTAATACAAAGACAGAAAGAGTTTGGTGGTTTTGGAATTAGTAATTTTCAGTAGAAAAAAAAGGGAAATGACATTAATTTGGTAAATTTTTTAATTAAATGTTTAAATAAAGAAATTTGTTTCAATTAAATAGATTTAATCCAATTAAATCTCTATAATATTATAATGAATCACTTTATCATTCTTAAAATACTATTATCTTTATATTTTCACCTCATTAATTAGTCTCTTTTTCCTCCATTTATACATTTATCTCTTTTTTCGTACTCTATCTTTCTATTAGTTTCTACCTCATCTTTTGTTTTTTTAATGAAAATAACATGTTAAATATTAAAAAAAGGGATTATTAAGCTTTTGAACTCCTCATATTTTATATGATGATGGGATATAGATACTAAAGCAAGAGATATTATTATTTTTTTTTGGGTACAATTTATTAGGATAACAAAGTTATAGCCTTTAGAAATAGATAACCTTTGAAAAGATTGAGATAACAACAAATTTCTTATCAATAAAAATACGTAAGGTATGTAATTGATATGTCATTTTAATAGTTATCATTAGCGTACGGAATGGAAGCTTAACCAAAGAAAACAACTTCTTGTGCTTCGCCAATTACCCCATAGCAGATTGATCACACAATTCAAAGAATCATCAAAATTTATATTTTCCTTTTTAAAAAAATAAAAATTTATAATATGCAGAAATGGGTTCCATGTGGACCTTAGGTCTCTATTATTAGCTTTTTTTAATTGCAGCATTGTATTAACAAGCCTTAATGGGCAAAGATGCAAGAAGTTCAATAAGATTAAAAATATGGTAAAAACCCAAACTTAGCAAATATAAGAAACCTAAACCCATAAACCAACTAAAACTATAAAATCAGACCCAACTCAAAAATCAAACCCTGAGAAATTTGAGCAACTAAATCACTAGAAACCTATTTAAATCTACTGGCTCTTGGCATCTAGAGCTAGAGCAATTTGGAAGGCCAACACCATGAAGCTTCCTTAGTATCACAGGAAAACTGCCTGCCTGCTCACCGAAAGTCACCGCCTTTGATATCAACCCAGTCCGACGTTGGACCTCAAAAGTAACATACCACCATCATCGGGGGAGGTGGGTATCACTCATGGCCTTTCAGTCTCTTTTAGCCTTGGAGGGGGAGGGGAAGGCAATAGTCACCAACTGAAATTTGCTCAACAACCTCGAGTTACCCATCTCCAAGCATGTATGAACCCTTCAAGAAGACAAAGGTCAGCCGACATTAACGGGAGGTGTTGCTCCAATAAGTCATAGACACTCCACATATCTAAGAAATGCTCTCTCTTGTAACTTTAGATCTACAGTAACACAATAAAATAAAATCCTATTTCCTCCCAAAGCCAGCAATAGAGAACACATGAACATTAAGATGAGACAAAAAAATGACGACTTTGGATAGGGAGAACAAACAAAAACCAGATAAGTGGCTCGATTAAGCCAAGAGAAGCAGACGAGAAAGAAAAGTCTCCCTCTGCAACTTTGAGAGAGAAGAAATTCTACAAGTAATTCTACTAGTCACTCCCTTGATGCATGCATGACCTTAGATCTCTATTGGTTATGTCATGAACGGGGTGACAATATCGACACGACACAATAACATGATATGAACACAACATTAAAATAAGGGATTTAAATCAAATTTTATTATAATTATGTAAACTCGATTATAATATAAAAATAATTGTACCATATTGTTGATTGATTCCCTAATTTGTTAATAAAATTTACAATTTGTTAATAATTTTTGTCATTTTATATTGATAATATTATAATCTATAATATTTACATAGTGAAACAAAAATTTCAATTTTCAATTTTCTTACAATATTGTAGTAATTATATTTTATACAATAAGTAATAAATATTAAAATATTATCATTTTAAAAATAAAATAATAATTTATTTTATTGATTTCCATAAGGAAATTATCCAAATAAGTAATTACAATGTTATTAGTTAGTAATTATATAAATATATCAAATTTTAATATATTTGCAATTCAGTTTAATTTTATTGATAATTAATGCACTAATATTAATTTGAAAATATCTTTAACAATAAATTAATATAAAAAAATAATAAAGAAAGATTTATTATTTTTTTTTAACTTTAGAAAGAATTATCTGAGTATATTGAAAGAATATATATATATATAATATGTATCCTATGGTATGTGAACATGTTGTGATAAATAGTCCAAAAGAAAAGAGAAAAGAGGAAAGCAGAAGAAGAAAAACAAAAACATCACTAACACTAGTACATTTAGATATTGATTTTAATATCAATAAGCATTATCAGCAGTAGTGATGGTGCTAGTAATGGCAGTGACTCATATATTCAGAAATTGTTAGCGTTACATGGCTGTCTCTATCAATTAGAAAAAGGCTTAATCAAAAGGGGACACACGATTGCCTTCCAATTCTGAATAAATACAGTAATATTTGAGCATTCACAAGTTTTCAATTAATATATATTTAAAATCTTAAGAGGGTAGCTAAGGTCCACTCTATTATCTTCAGGTTAATAATTAATAATTTAATCCAAAAATTTAAAGTTTTAATCATACATGTTTTTAAAAATATTATAAAATTCATTAAACTCTATTTAAAATTGTGAATTTCACAGTTTGAATACGATTCTAATAAAATTAAAATTTGAACACGATTCTAATAAAATTAAAATTGATAGATTTTAAAATTTTTTAAAAGAATTAATATTAAAAATTATTCAAAATTAATAAAAAAAAAAGCCGTAAGACTGGAGTTATCAGTTTTCAAAGTTGTGGAGCTCTAATTTGAACGATTTCTAGAATGGTCATTTTCCTTGTTTATGACTATTTTTGAAGTGAAAGCTGGTTCTCCTTTTTCTAAATGTGATTTTTATGTTGTCCATTCAGTTAAAATTGAAACCTTCTTATAAATTATTTACTTAATGCTATAATTTTTGTAATTATGTTTAATTCTTTTTAATTTTAAATATTAATTATAAATTTATTTAATAGTTAAAGTTAGAAGTTTTTATATGGCAGTTTATTGGGATAAAATTTTTTTTAAATTGTGAAATATTTTATATATATGAAATTATAATTTTTTTAATAAATAAGATGTTTTTAACTATTAAATTAAGTCAGATGGATTGAATTTATAATTTTTTTAAAAAATAATATTTTAATTATAATTATATATGAGCTCAAATTAAAAAAATAATTTCTTTTTAATCAGTTATTATGCATAAACATCCTCAATTTTAATTTTAATTATTAAATAAATTTATAAATAATTTTTAAAATTGAAAAAGAATTATTAAAGTAATTAAAAATATAATATAATTACAAAAATTTTAGATTTCGAAGCTTTGTCGATTTTCGGATGGATGTTTAATATATAAATGAGTTTGATTAAAATGGTAAATTTGATGGAACATAAAATGTGATGTGATCCGACTTAAATAAAAGTGAGTTTTTTTATAATATAAAAAATAAATTATACGTAATTATGAGAAATAATATATATATTAAATATACTTAATAAATTTTCGTGATATATATTATAAATTTTATGTGTAATCTTTAATTAATTATACAAGAAGAATAATATGGAATTCAAAAGGATAAAAAATATTAATTATAGTAAGAAAAATTTAAAAATATAAAGCGATGCAGACACATGCACATGTGGACTCATGAATTGCACTGAAGTGAAGGGTGGGCGGCAAGCATCCGCTTGCTTAGTGTGACAAGTATGACTTGATCACAAAGTTTTTATTTTTTAATAAATAAATAAATATTATTCTTTGATTTTACTAGAAAAATATATATATTTTTTAAGTATATATATAGAAGAAAAAAATGGGTAACTTTTATAAGAACATAAGGGATATGCATACATATTTTGAAAATTTTCATTTAAAATGTTAAATAAAACTGATAATTTTTATAATCTATTTTTAAACTTTATTTCATATTTTATTTTCTTTCCTTAATTTTTATTTGTTCCATATAAATCATAAGAGGGAAAGTGAAGATCTGTTGTATCACCATGTTAGTTTTGTTTGTTTTGATATGCTAATAAAACTTAATTTAAAATATTTTTTTTGTTCAAATAGAGAGTTAGCCAAATGGGCCATAAGAGAAGAGTCATAAAGAGAAAGACTCTACAAAATTAATAAACAAGAAAAATATGAATATGAAACTTCACTAACTAAGTTTAATAGACTAATTTAAAAGATTTTGATTGGTAAAATAAAAAAAAATTAGAATATTGATAATCAAGTTTAAAGGAAAAGATTTAGTAAATGAGATGGAGATGATATGTGAATGAGATGTATCACCACACTTCCTAAAAGATGATATAGGATGGGTTAGGTAACCCATGAACCATCGATTTTGGTTTCTAAATAAAGTAAAAACGTCCAAACCAAATGCCTAACTTGGGTTAAATCTAACTGGCAACTGGCTAGCTACTAGCTAGCTAGCTAGTAATTAACCATGGTGTTCAATTAGGCTAATGTACTCGATAATGATTGCTCAGTTGATGGAAACACAATAATAGATATATGGGAAAAAAGTATTAGCTATTGCTAATAGGACCATTAAAGGAAGAAAAATAATGTGATAGCAAGAAAAAGAGAAGCTAAAGCACTTTCACAGGACCCATAGCATGTCTCCTCACTAGCCCCAGATGATGTGATTTTTATTTATTTTTTATTTTTTTTATTTTTTTTTTCTGTTCAGCAATATTTCTTTCGTCTTCTCTTCTCCGGTCTAAAAAATTATTCTTTTCTTTTCTTAGCTTAAAAAAAAAAAAAATCAAAGAAAAGCTAAGCTGCGGGAAACTGGCTGTTTCTGGTGATGTCAAGCAGCAAAGGGAAAGATATAGCGGAAGGCTCATCAAGATCAGGTGGCGGTGGTAATGCTACTGATCAACAGAACCCACCTCCGTTGAGCAGGTACGAGTCGCAGAAACGCCGAGATTGGAACACTTTCGGCCAGTACTTGAGGAACCAGAGGCCACCAGTTGCACTATCTCAATGCAACGCCAACCATGTGCTTGACTTTCTTCGCTATCTGGATCAATTTGGCAAGACCAAGGTGCACTTACAAGGGTGTGTTTTTTTTGGCCAGCCAGAGCCACCAGGTCCTTGTACTTGCCCTCTCAAGCAAGCTTGGGGTAGCCTCGACGCCCTCATCGGCCGGCTGAGGGCTGCTTATGAAGAAAATGGTGGCTTGCCGGAGACGAACCCTTTTGCAAGTGGTGCTATTCGAGTGTATCTGCGAGAAGTCAGGGACTCACAAGCGAAGGCAAGAGGGATCCCTTATAAGAAGAAAAAGAAGAAGAGGAATCCGATGAAAGCTAGTGATGATCAGAGCTCAAGTTTTCCCATGCAGTAATCTTGATTGATTCCTGTGGTCCCTGGAAAAACATTATGGTAGTTAATTTAATTTAGTTAATTTCTCTATGTAGACCGTCGATCTACTCATCAATATGCATGGAAACTAACTAACCGATCTAATTAGAAAGTAATTAATAAGTATGGTAATTTTTTTTTATTCAGTTCAATTTCCCTGGAGCAAGAAAATTTATAAGGTGGAAGAAAAGGGGAGCTATTAATTTCCCTTTTTCCCTTTTGGACTGTGTAGTGTAGTTGAGAGAAACTCAATGCATTAATTTCATTTCATTGCCCTATTTCTTTCCTTTCATTTTAAACCCTAGCTAGTCCTGGTGCTTAGAAACCCTAATTTGCAAAGTGGGTATTTCAAGAAAGATAGAAAAGGTACATGATATATAACAGTAGCTGCTAGTTAGCCACTTTACCTCTAACCATCTTTTAACAACAATTAGATGCTACGATATATTATAGTGTAAAGACCCTCCCGCTCTCTCTCTCTCTCTCTCTCTTCTCCTCTCCAATTAATTACCAAACCACTTCCTTCTCTTCCTCTCATGCAAGATCACATTCCAAGCTCTTTTGGGATTCTGCACTATCTTATGCCTGCCATTAATTATGGACTCAATACATCTGAGCATATATAAAAATTGGTATTATATATATATATATCCCTGTCAGGATCTTTGAGAAAACTATCCTGATTGATGAGGAGCACAGAACAATAGCCAGGTAGGATCAGCCAAGTTATGCATACTGGGGTGCTTGTTTGATGTTGCTAATAACATTAGCTGTGTCAAGATCTGTCCACGAAAATAAAAAAATGTTTTCTTGCTGCTTTGTCTGCATCTTCTTTGTAATATTTTTTTGTCTCTCTTCATAATTTTTATTTAAATTTCCTATCATATGCCATAATGTCCCTTTCTTTGGCAATGCTATACGTAATCGGCCTTTTCACCGGACCAGCTGCTTGTCTTTGTTGTCTGCTTAGAGAGAAATCATAACTGGACATTCTATGCTTATAGCTAGGGGAGTTTGTAGAAATTCTCCCAATTATTGATCAAATAATTAAAACTTCAACTTCATATGTATATACAAGTTAATAATTGCATTTTCAAATATATCCTTCCAATGAGATGCAAGATATATTTCTTTAATCTAAGTGCTTGCTTTTGCTTTGCCTGTGGCCAAATTATGCCTTATCTTGTGCGTATACCATTAATTTAAATCTATAATGTTCTTCCATTGCAGGCCCTCAAATTTTCAAAAGTCGTGCATTCACCGTTACCATTTTGGAGCTCCATCTACTGTTCCCTGTGGATTGAGTAGCTAGTTGTTGGTCTTTGCTAATGGCTGAAGCACTGTAATCTGTAGCTAAAAATGAGAAAAATGCATCAAGTCGGTCAAGATAAAACCAGGAGTTGAAATGGGGTAAGTAAAATTTTTCTCCTCCTCTGTCCATTTAATTTAGTTACTATCTTATCAAACATAATCAAGTTTGTTATCATCATCATCATGTACTATAATTATTCGAATATATGTATTATTGATCGATCGATGCGAAACTATATATGTCCTAGTTTCAATTTTCTCAATTGATTTCTTTTTTTTGCCTTTGATGATCACTAGTAGATCAATATAGCATATATATATATATATATATATATATATATATATATATATATATATATATATATATATATATGTGTGTGTATGTATGTATCTGTGGGTCATTTGAATAGAAGCAAAAGGAGAGCAATTAGGAAATGTTAATTAGCCATTTATTTCCCCTTGAAAACTAGTCCTAATAGCATCCCCCACCTATATATAATGCAATGCCCCCACATCATCTTGATAATGTGCTTTGTTTTTTATGATACATCATTGGATTCCGTTCTGGATACTTCTATCATCAGTAAAATTGCATTAATCAATTTCCTTTGATTAACATATATATTGTCCCTTCAAATCTTTTTCTTTTTTCTACATATTTTGATATTCTTGTTTATGGGTTCCTTTCAAACCTATATAGTCAATTAATATTTTTTGGAATTATTCAGGTCTTAGGTGAACTAATTTTGCCATTTTTAGATCACTACAGAATCATAGCTAGAGGTTATATGCCTAGAATCTCTATTATCCATTTATTTAATTATCATGAATATTAAAATAATTAAATTGATTATAATTTTCTCTCCCTTTTTGCAACTTCAACGTCTGAGTATTAAACTCTTTATTAAATCAAATAGTTTTAACTTAATAGCACTAGAGTTGTTTTCAAAACTATAAAGCCTCAAGTTCGAATTCCAGTTGGAATTATTTGTAAAAGAAAAAAAAATTTAAACTCTTTATTACCATTTCTACAATTTTTAGGCGGAAATAGACTAAGCCTGTTTGACATTTGAGTTTGTTATAGGTAGATTTATTTGATCATAATCTATCTTTCATCCTCCTTTCTTTTATGTTTCCAAAGTTCTACACACATCAAGCTGATCATATATAGATGTAGGTGAAACTAAAAAGCTAGCATATCCATAATTTCATCCATTACTGTCTCGTAATTTGTAGGAGCTATTGATCTTCTAGGGACAAAATTCTGTAAAGATGTAAGATGCTTGTTGAATTGTCTAGTGCAAATGTCCTCTCTTTGTTGGATCTTGGACAATAAGTACCTAATTAAATTAATTAACTTATCAAAATGTATTAAATATCTCTCTTAATTGCTTGAGTTATCTTATCAAAACATCCCCCATGCTTTTCTTGATCTCTCTTGTCTGCACTTGTTTAATACCCTCCTTGATTTTCCGGTGTTTTGTTTCATCAATCAAAACTTTTGAAATGCATACACAAACACAAAGCAAAGACAAAGATATATAATAACCTAAAATCTCTACATATGTATCTTTATTTTATTTTATTTTATTTTCTCAATCCTCCATATTAAAAAAGAAAGAAACCTGCTAAACTTCACACAACTCCAATTAAGTCTCCAACAAGCTAAGTGTACATAATGCAACATCATAATTCAAGGTAAGTATTATTTCAAATTAAGTACAAAATGATGTTCCATATGTCCATAAGCCATTATAAAAATTAAATATTCATTCTTTACCTTAAACAAGTTCATCATTTTATATTCTTGTTTAGCATATATAATCTAGTTGGTAGTTACAGTTATCCTATAAACAAATAATATTTCGAACACCTAATAATGTAGAGCAAAACAACAAAAAAAAAATTAAGAAAATATTTATTAAATTCATCCATCGAGCCCTAATACAGTCATTAAATAATTAAATTTAATCTAGATAAATTGGCAATTATTAATGACATATATATGCAAATGTGCAAAACTATATCTAAGGTGTACATCTAGAGTGAAATAGTATTAGATAATTGTTAATTTATTTATTGAATTAGACTTGATTTTCATAAACAATGGTTCAAATGTTTAATAAATTAAAATAAAAATGAAAGGGAATATATGAATAGGACCATTATCTTATAATCATGGAATCCAGTCACCAGACAATATAGAAGGCATAGGAACATATAAGCTTTCTTTAACTTTACTTTTATTTTAATGAGTTTTCAATCAAATCTTTCAACTATTGAAATATTTCATAGCAGTAGTAAGACACTTATTTGACATTAAGGGATGCCCTCTTTTTCCTTTTTTTTTAAAGTTATTACATAACTCTTATAAATTATATATAAAAAAAAATTGTTTTTCCTCTGGATGTGCATTCTCAATTGGTTTTTACTTCTTCCAAATTTTTTTACTTAACATGCAAATTCTAAGTAGGGTGTATGCACACGCCCATTAAACTATATTTTAACAGAATTTTATGTATTTTTTTTTACTGTTGTCACTATTTCACCAGAAATATTATTATGAGCAGTTTTCCTTTACGAATTTTTAGCAAAAATTATAATACTTCATATTTTATCACATTCACCACCACCTATGTTAGTGTTAGCTAGTGATCCCTCAATTTGGTTTATTCAGTTAAAAAATTCAAAATAAATTAATAAAATTAATTAATTATGTTTAATAATTAAATAAAAATCAATAAATTTATTAAAAATTAAATTAATCTAACAAAATTACTATAATTAATTAACTCTATTCATTTCTCAAATTATTTCACTTTTCTATTTGACCAACAAATTATTGTACCTATTGAATTGGGTTTAAATTTCTAAAATTTAGTAAAAATTAATAGAATTAACTAACCTTATGTTTGGATGGAAAAATTTAAAATATAGATTTAAATTTAGTGAAAGTATATGTTTTATTTAATTAATTATTAGAATTATAATATATATTAGACTTATAAATGTGAACAACATTTGAATTTAAAATAGTTTATAAAATGATTTTATTTCAAATTTATTCTAAAAATTTTTAACAAATAAAATGATTATACTTAAAATCTATAATTTATCAACAATTTATATTAAAATTAAATTTAAATTATTCTTTAATAGTAAATATTGATATCCAAACATAGCATAAAATTATTTGATTTGGTAATTTAATATAAATCCACTAAATGGTTTTAATAATAATATAATTCGACAAAGAGATAAGTGATGGATTATTAATTGTGCTACTAGAGTAATGATTGACTGATATATATATATATATATATATATATATATATATATATATATATATATATATATATATATATATATAAACGTAATACAAGAGGCAAATTTTGGTACATAAGAAATTTCTTATATAAAAGAAATAAGAAAAAGTTAGTGTCGGCCATGGCATAGAATGGCAAATCCACGTTTCATAAATCCTAAATTAATTAAAATGAAAAAAAAAAATCCATCCCCACTTTGAAAGAAAAAAAGTGTAAATGAACCGAGTCAAGTTGATTTTTAAAGAGTTCAAATTTAGCTCGTCAAAATATTTTTAAAATCGAGTTGAGTTTGAGCTTAACTTGAATTGAGTTCGAGCTCAATATCATAAGCTCAAGTTTGGCTTGTTTAGAAAACGAGTTCTAAATGAACCGAATTAAACCAAACTTTTTATCAAATTGATTATTGTGCAGCGAATAGCTCGACTCATTTGTAGAGAGTTTTAGGTTAAAAGGTATAAAATTTAAACTACATAATTTTGATTAACTCTCATATAAAACTTATATAAAAAAATAACTTAATTTTCATAAAAAAATTAAACTTTCAATAACTATATTTAATAAATATATTTTATACATTATATATTGATTATATTATAACTTTAAATTTTAGAATATTTATAAATGAAATAGTAAATATTTATAATATAATGAAATATAATAACTAATATATTTAAATATTTTTAGAAACGTACCTATTCACGAGTCTATTTAATAAGTCTACTCTAGAGTCAACTCGTAAGTTTGCAAACAAGAGCTTTAATGAGTTAAACACTATAAAATTTAAGCTCGCTTTATTTATATAACGAGTCTAAAAATTAAACTCGAACTTGACTTATTTTTTAAATGAACCGAAGGGAGCAGATTTTTATTGAGTCAAATCTCAAGCAGCTTACAAACTGCTTGACTCATTTACACCCCTAGTGCCCGAAAATTATGCAAAAGACCATCCAAGCTTCTCCTAAGTTCTGACTATGGCTAATTGTCCTAGGTTAGCTAATTGTTGTGCCAATTGAATTGCTGTTAGTGGTAGATTGAAAAATCTTGTTCCAGGATGGGTTGTGAATCCTTCTCATACATTAACTTCCTTGTTATCTGATGATAGGTTTGTAACTTCTGTTTGTTGAATAAAAATTCCTTTTTCTGATAAAAAAAAGTTTTGATTAAGACTTTGTTTATTTTGAAATTTTTTTTTTATATTTTTTATCATTTAAGTATTTAGAAAATAAGTCAATAAAAAATATTTTTATAGTAAAAAAAATTAAATTATTTTTAAGAAAAATAATTTACTTTTTCTTTCAAAATAGAAGATCATTTTATAAATTTTGACAATTTTATTAAAATGTGAAAATATTTATATATACATGATATAAATACATATTATTAGTTTAATATTACAATTAAATAATAAAAAATATTTTTATGAAAATATTTTTTAGAAAATAGTTTTTATATAAAATATTTTTTATATATAAATTATTTTTTAAAAAATAAATAAAAACTATTTTTTTTTCTTGTTCAGTGTTCTCATTATATGCTATATAGTCCCCTCTTTTTTTAATTATTATTATTATTATTACTATTTATTTTTTAATTTATTATAATTATAAGATAAACATAATTAAGATGAGTGATTAGATGAATAGGTGATAAAAAATGATTAGATGAATAACATTATATTATTATTTTGATGAATGATAATGTTTCAATAATGGTGTTCTCTTTCTTTGTCATAATTAATTTTATATTTTATTATATAGTAGAATGGGATACCTTATTTTGAAAAATCACTCAATATTCGAAACCTTTTTAATTTAGCCTAGCCCCCTTTCTCTAGAGAGTTTAGATTTCTGGCGCAGTCAATTGAATATGTTGCCATCTCAATGATCCCAAGTTAGAGCTAAATCTAAAAATAATTATTCATATGAATAATTATTCTATTTGTATTCTATTCTTTGTCATTTCATAAATAAAAATTTTTTATTAATTGAGTGTAAAAAGATGAGACCATAAAGTCGTACACAGAGACAGAGGAACCGATTATTTCTACTTCTAGCTAGTTGTGTGTACGTAGTCTTGCATGCATGTTACCTACTCAAGTAGACAAGTTGAAACCCTTGCGGTAGGCATACTAAAAGTTTACACTACAGACTTAGAGTCAGGTAGTCCATCCTTTCAAATTTAAGACTCAAAGTTTGCAGAAAATATGTGAATCTCTTCTTTTTAAATTTAAAACTTAACTGGTAATGGTAAATATATTATTTTTTATTGTATCAAGTATATTATATAATTTAATATATATTAATACGAAAAATTTCTTTCTCTAGATACCACTGAGAATACATACCCACGAGGTAATATATAAATAAAAATTTTATTAAAAAAAAAAAGAGCAGGAATTAAGGATTGGATGACCAATATGTCACTAGCCTGAGCTGAGCTACACGTTTGCCAGATTCTACATTTCTACATCATCGTGAACGAAGAAGGGAGCAGAAATGCCAGAGATAATTCTCCAATTTTTGTTGATATGATAATATTAAATAAGATATATAGTTTGAAATCAAATTGATGAGAGATCATATCTCACTCAATTTAAGAACGGTTGAATAATCAGCATGGAAATGTGTTTATGGTTGGTTAACAAGTAAATATATATGCTCCTCATCAAGTTGTGGATTGAGCCTATAAGAAAAAGTTTGTTCTTTTAATTAAAAATTTTATTTCGGATATAAAAGACAAGATATATTAATTAATTAATATATCATTCAAAAATTGAAATGTTATATAATGTCAGAAATGCAAGTTCAAATTGAATTAAGAATTGAAGAATAATTAGAAAGTATAATTTAAAAGGAAGATAAATTTATATTAATAAGTTATAATAATGAAAAAAGGGGAAGTTTTGCCTTGAATTCAGTCAAAACCTAATTAGTTTAGGAATATGAAATTAGTCCAAAATTGGACTTGCTCTCTTAGTCCATCAGTTGGCTATAAAGTGAAGAAGAGAGTGGCCATATAACCATATTTGTTGTCGAGAGCAGAAGCTTTGTGGGCAGCAGTGAGAGGAATTAGTTGGCACCATGCACAAGGCCCACCGAAAATTGTAATGTGCAGTGATATACACGGGCTTGGCTCGTGTAAGTAGAAGGGTGCCGTGCAACGTGTTGTGTTTGTAAGTGATTTATGAGTGTGGGGAGGATTGGAAAAATAATTAATATTTGTAATTTTTTTTTTTTACATGGTAAATTTGTTGTGAAATATATTTATATTAAAATATTTTAAATATTTTATATTTTCTTTAATTTATGCGGCTGTAATTTTTACAATATATATTTGCAATAAATTTTGGCCAATTAAGTAGTGTGTTGAATTTGAATCCTTCTATCCACCAAATAATAATAATTATTAGATGATTGACATTATAAAATAATAATATATCCTAACATCCCATGGCGTAACCCATGCCCAACTGATAAAAAGCAGCAGCAATCAATCATCCCTTTGGAAAAACAGGCAGACAAAGTCCCTTGTTCCTATCCAATCTATAGAAATATGAACTAAAAAAAAAGGGTGCGCAAGTTTAAATCAATTTTCCGCATTGTTCAGCTGAAAATGCATTTTAAGATTGTTTCTCTATTCTCTGAACCATAAGCGTAATAATCCTTTCTTCAAACTTCAATACCTGAATCTGATACTCACACCCATGTTGCATTTGTCTGTCTCAATATCACTGGCTCAACAGTCATCCATCTAAAGTTAGGTTATTTAACAGGAAATACTTGTTTTCCATCCCCTTGCTTTAAACATATGCTTTACTAACAATAGCACTTTTCACTGTATTGTAGCTTTACAGACAGCTCAAACAGGATGGCCAAATTTGAAAATTAAGAGACAAAGTATTCAGAATTTAAGGACATCTTTTCCTAGGATCCGGATAAATTATTTCCCTTGTGCTCCTTTAGAGAGGTCATATGCAGCAGGTTGATGAAAACCATCTTTTCCTAGCTTTCCTGTGTCTTGCTCTTTCTGGACGCAACATTGGATGCTATGCTATGCCATCTTGAGATACCGAAAACCGTCATTAGCTGCAAGGCCAGCTCATTCAGTACAAAGAGCAAACAAACTGCAATTATTAGGTCATTATTTATGTACATTATCTCGACAAGATCAGGAGCTCAAATAGTTTGAAGCGTTCAGTTGAAACCCAACTAAAATTCAGAACCTATAAGAAAATTCATCAAAAAGAAAATTTGAAAAGTAAGTGCCAACCTAAAAGTGGGTAACTTTGACATGAAATCTAAAAATGACCACCACTATCTTTGTCTTGTGTGGCGGTGGTGACAGACTTGATAGCATACGCTGTATATATGGCCAGTTTTTGCCTAATGGTGATGCCGATGGAGATGGCGCCATCAGGAGAAGATTGATGAATGCCCATTAGTCAACAATACTTTTGATCTGTAAAGAGGAAAAAAAGGAATATTAGTGTGACGTTCACCCTTTGTCCATGTTAAGGAAACATTGTCCCCACTAAAGTATGATTTATTAGCTCAAATGTTTCGAGAATCCACTCCTTTAATGAATAATAACAAATACATGACCCAAACTTCTAAGAAAGAAGGTAGACAGTCCACCATTTGCTTTGAAACTTAATATTGTAGAGCTTCTAGCCCATCATCTGTAGAGACTTGAATATTTTTGCCTTACCTTGGTAATCTGAAAATCAATAAAAAGAAGTTACTATTAGAAATGTTGAAGACTGGATTAGAGATGCTCAAGGGTAGGACCATATCCAGATCATCCTACTTGAAACCCTGCTAGCAAAGACAATCCTGGGTCATGATATCCCAGAGGATGCCTCAGCAATATTGAAAGGAAGTTGACATCACTAACCAATATAATGGCAAGCTCTCATCTCACTTGCAAGAATATCTCCCAAAGCACATGCAGGCACAGAACCTCAAAGCTCCAGTCAGTGCCTCAAAAATTGTGCGGCTTCGAATGAACTTCAATCAGTCACAAAAATGAACGAGGCATCAACTCACATTCAACACCCATTTTCTTAAAAAAAAAATTGTTGACATGACTCCTCAAACTGCCAATTCGTTCTGCTGCATGATCCTGAAGAGTTCTTGCAACTTCAAAGAAATGAGCAACAGCTTCTTCAGGAGTCCCAACTATGTCCAAGATTAGGAATGTGTCCCCTTGGCCTAGCACATCTCACAACTCTGGAAAAGGAAAACAACATATGATTCCATCAGATTTAGAATTATGGAAATTCAATTTTTTTTTTGTTTTTAAATCAGAATTATAACTGCAAGATCCATGAGCCATAGAGATTTATCAACACAAATGGTATCCTGTTTTAGCATGCTTTTCCCTCAAGCCATATACCAATCCTAGAAAAGAACTTGGTGCACTATCAAATATACCCAATATAGTTTGGTAGTAGCTCAATCAAACACATTAAACTCATGTTGGAGATTATCAATCACTTTGTTCTTGTTATACCAGGTATATAGCCACTAATACAAAAACTAATTCAAGCAATTGACATTTTCCAAGAGAAGTAGATGTAACAAAGGATTTTCAATTCAGAAAGACCTTCAACAAACTGAATTTGAATAAAGGCCTTCATTCCTATAAACAAGCAAGCCTTGGCTCACATATACTGAAATTCAAATATTCTTATGTCAACAGTACTGAATATGGTGGGATAAGTAGTAAGATCAGAAAATTCTAATTTATTTCACATACCAATGTATTTCAACAGACAAGCACAGGAAGGGGTGATACTACGCAAAGTTGCAAACACTTCCTTCCATCTGCCATATCCACTGTCCAGTCTAGCACAATCACATCAACTCCAGTTCCTTTCATATGCTCAACGAGCCACCATTTCCATTAATTTAGAGAACAAGTGGTGTTTCAGGGCAATGACTCCTTACCATACGGAATATCAGCAAACTAATAAAGCAGAAAATGCAATTCCATATCCAGTGTTTTGTACACTTATAAGGAGTTCAAAGCATATGACATTTCTGTCAAAATCAAAAGACAGGGCAGTCCTTAGAAGTTGACTATGACATTCATGCATGCAGATGAGGAACTCAAGAAAATTCAAATTCAAAGACTCAAGAAGCTTAGAATCAGGGTCCAGATTTCATAGAACAATACTATACAGTATCTCTTAGTCCTTCAAAAGCCATAAAGTTATGCTTGTTCAAATAAGTTTGCTGCTGATCTAATAATTTACAACTTCTATGTCTCAGGAGTAATTTTGTGATTTCCAACTTTGCTGGAAAATCTGTCCAGATGTCTTTAAGAGTCTTCATTTTTATTATTAAGTCTTATTTAGAGTCGTTGTTGGTTTAGGATAATAATATTCATTTCAGTTCTGTAATCCAATGTCTTAAAGGTTTAGGATTGATTTTCACTCTAAATACATATGTTTGTAATGTCTGCTTCTTAGTTTTTCAGTCAATAAAAATTCCTGAAATTTTGCCTCCAGTTGCATGATGCAATTCTATCATAGCCTCATTGGTGTGATTCGTATGGAAGTTAAGTGTCAAGCTTAAATTCTTTACTAACTATTTGCACTTCTGTTCACAGTGCCAACTGATGTCATTAACAAGATGAAATGAATTGTTGAACTATTAACAGGTAACAGCTCCATTATCCATAAGTCACGATACGATAGAATATTAAATAAAGTTTTACACAAATTAAAAGAACTAGATCTAACTTACTTCTTCAATGTAAGGCCTTGTCCAGCAGTCCCAAATGCTAGGTGGTAGCTGTCCACCCCAGGAATCAAATATTTGTATGCATTATGCCCCCGACTCCACTTGAAAAAACAATGTAGTCATCTATTGCCTGTGTCAAATGAGAGAGAAGAGCACTCAATACATGAGGTGCTGTATGGCACATACTCTTCATGGAAGTGTATGCAAGAGTTGTACCTCTTCCACTATATATGTAGCTATAGTCCAAGGTGCTCCAACAAAACCCAAAACTGCAGCACGCCCATCAAACAACAAAAACATAAAAAAGAGTAATGTAAAGTCTATATTTCGCATAAGAGTAATAAAAGGAAATTATCCTTAAGAACTTAACTAGTAGTACCCCATAAATAGCTTAAGGCCATATTTGGCAGAATACTAGAATGTAATCAAAGCTGTAATGTAATTGTAGTAACATTACATGACTCACTGCTTTGTTTGGTTGCACAAAGAAAATCTATTATAATGTAATGTCAATTACACTATGTAAAAACCATCACTTTAATTAGTGTAATTCCCATTACATGCAAAAATTTATGTAATAATTATTACTCTATTTACAGCTATTTATTTTTTACTTCCACCACCACCTTAACCCCTTACCACCATCATCTATGTTGTCACTGCTGCTGCCACCAACACCAATAACAATCTCAGATGCTGCTATTGAAATACTGAAATCAGACTGGGTAAAAACTGAAATAATCAACCACACTGTTTCTAGAAACTCGAAACCAGGCCCAGCCCCTTGATGGAAAATTAGAAAAGTCATTAGGAACAACACAGCATATTGACATGCACATGTAGAAGCAGTACACTATGTAATTCCACCAAGAATCAAAAAGTTGGTACCAGTTACCAGTAATTGGGCAGACAGTGCAGCAAAAGGCACTGTTAGAGATATCACTGCAATAAACAAGAACTTGAAAAAGAAGATACCAGAGGTAGAAGCAATAGGAATTTTTAGGGAGGAGAAGAAATGGAAAATCCGAAGGGAATTGTGAAAGTGAAACGCTAGCTGTAGTGAAGAGATGGAAGAGGTCTTCCATCATAACGAACTGCGAGCACTGAAAAATGTATAGCTGATTAAACAGGAACCAAAATCTGCATAGATAGAAAAATTGAATTGAATAATGCGAAATTACCTTTTGGGATGAGAAGTGAAATTCATTTTCATGGAAAAATAATTGAGGGAGAGAGATGTGTGGGAGACTATCTTATAAGTTATCATTTTTTTTTAAGGATATTAATAAACAACATTTATTTTAATTTTCAAAATTATTGTATATTATTTATTAAATGTATTAGAATTAAAAAAAAAAAAATCTTCATTTAATTTTTTTTAATAAGAATTCAAGTCTTCACTCTTTAGATTCTTTTAACAGAAAATGAGAATGGTTCATTTGATAATAAAACATGGGAGTTTTTGCAGCTCTCCACTCTCCAAATTCCCTTACTAAATAAAAAATCCTGCATATTAACGTCAGTTGCTTTTATAAAAATGATGCTCTGCAGAACACCAAGAATGGCCAAGGAGAGAACCATCCAAACTCCTTCGTTACAGTATTTGATCCAACAAGCCTAACGGCTTCAACTTAGACAATAGTCAAAACTTAACATTTAATTATATTCCATAAAATTTTATAAAATTTTAATTAAAATTTATTTAAAATAAATTTCACTATTTAATTTGACATAACTTAAAAAAATTGAATCTCATATCATTTATATTTAGTATATTCATAATTAAACTTATTTTCTCTCATTTTCTAAATTATTCTCAAAAATAAAGTTAAAAAAATTATAATTTTCACCATAAAAAAATCTTACACGTGATAAATTTATAACAATTAATAATATATTAATAAATATAAAATAAATTCACATATACATATATAAAAAAAGAAAGGTTTTTTTTTGCTACCACATAACATTTAAAAAAAAATTTTTTGCCATAGAAATATAATTTCTCTTAACTTTGTCATGTGGTACTTACCGTATAAAATTATTATATTTTATAATTATAATAATTATTATTTTTTTTATGAAATATTTAATTCTATTTTTTATTTAATTCTCTTTTTAATTTTCTCTTAAATATCTTTATTATTATCATTGTTACCATAATTTTCATGACTAACTAATTAAAATTATTAGATATATTTCAATAAATTTGTAAATTTCTTATTTGATGATTCTCAAATTTTTAGTTATTTCATTTAATTATAAAAATTTAAGAATTATATATCTTAAAATTAATAAAATAATTTAAATTATAATATAAAAGTACTCACATGAAATTAAATACTTCATCATTTCTCTCATTTTTATACATTTAATAAATTTTAATTTATTTTAACGTTTTTTTATTTTTATTTATTTTATTTTAATACACATTTAATGAAAATATATTTTCAATATATATATATATATAATATTAAGGAATTAATAATTTAATCATAATTTAAAGAAATTATATAATTAATTAATAAAAAAAATTTAATAAAATTACTTGGCATATATATATGACAAATTATTTAATTATTATACTTTAATATTAATATTATTATTATTATTATTATTATTATTATTATTATTATTATTATTATTATTATTATTATTATTATCTGAGAAGTTTAATTTAATTAAAAATAATAAAAATTAAGAATTAATTAGAATAATTTATTAATTATACCTAACAAACACGTATGCTAATTTTATATATATATATTCTATTTTAACTTCCTGAAAAAGAGGTGTTGTAGATTGTTGTAAAATAAATTCAAGAGAAAATAAAATTTTAAATTTATCACATTTATGCCAAGTAATTTTTTTTTTATAAAAATACCAAGTGATAATTTTTAATTAAATTTTATTGATGACAATTTTTTATGTATATCCTAAACAGTTATAATATATAATTATTATATAATTTAATTTTCTAAATACACTCCTTAATTAATTTGATCTTTCAAATTTAAATAATAAAAATTATTAATTACTAAATATAATTGTCATTCGATATGAAATTTTCTAATTTTAGTAAAATTAAGACTCACATTTATTTTAAAGAAAAAGTGGTATTTAATTATTGATAATTTATCAACTCATGACATTTAATTTCAAAATTTAATAGATATTATCATAGTTCTCCAATAATTGTCATAACTGAAAATTTAATTTTCTTTAATATATCTGCTCTAAATTAGAATAAAATATAAGGAAATATTTGAATTTTTGTAAAAAATTAATGATTGAATTTTCTTTTAAATATGTTTAATTATTAAAAGTAATACTTATCCATTAATTTTTATTTTTTTTAAAAAGTCAATATTAAATTTTTTCTGTATTTCCTAAACATCTATGATATATAATTACTAAATATAATTTTTAATTTAAAAACATAAATGACAGTAAAATAAGAATTTATTTTGAAGAAAAATCAGTACTTAAAAATTTTCTCTCTCTTTTATATATTTAAAAAAATTTAATTTATTTTAATATTAATTTATTTTTATTATTTTAAAATAATTTAATAATAATAATAATTATTATTATTATAAACAAAGAATAACATATAGCCATTAAATCTATTAATTTAAAAGCATTTATCAATTTATTTGGCCAAAGTTTATTGTTACTATTTTAGAGTTTTAATATTTTAAATAACAATGTTAAAATTCTTCTAATTACAAAATAATAATTTTTAATTAATAATAATTTAATGACCTAATTAAATCTAATATAAATTTTCTCTATCTCTTTTGTTTTATATATATACACACATTGTTCGTAGCACGGTATTACGTTAGTGTTTCATAATATAAGAGATTTATTGTGAAAAACTTTTCATTTTATATAAGTGAGCATATTTTCTACAAAGTAGAAAGCGAGTAAGTACAAAAAAATTAATAAGAAGCTAAAATAATAACAAGTTAAAATATATACGTCTCTTTTTAATTTTTTGTTAATAGTTAATGGTATTTGGTTAATTTTTTTAATTAATAAATATAAGAAAGTGGAGAATTGAGTGAAATTTTTTTATTAAGGACATTTTAGTTTAAAAAATATTATTTTTATAAATTATGTGAAATTTATTTTAAATTTTATCTAAATTAATAGTAATTATTTTTAATTATAATTAATTTCACATTATTAAATTCTAATTTTTATTCAAATCAAACACATAAAACATGAAATTCAACCAAACAAATTCTAAGCAGCAGACAAGGATTCTCATAAAACTAAAACACGGTTTACAGAGTAAAATTATCTGTGAAGTTCAGCATTACGCCAGAACCTCTACTAAATTTCCTCATGTTTAGGAGAAATGTATGCTAAAACAACAAAGAATTTTCAGCCCCATTCAGTCCATTTGGAAGCAGATTGCTGAGAGAAAAGAGACAAGAATATACACAAAGTTGTCTTCAAAAGAAATAGACTGCTACACACTTGCCCTTTTATTTGGCTGGTTTGCAGATTTATATCAGAAACCTCTAGAGCAGCTATTAAGACAAATTCCTTCATGAAGCAATCAAGAAAGAATTGAGCCAAATCATTAAACTACATTGTTATTCAGTAACTCAGATGCTAGAGCGCCCCTTCGAGTAGGAAATTACCACCTTCTGCTAAACCCGAAACCAAGGCGAGACCGTTCATTTTTATTGCATTTATTTCTCACCAAGTCGGCAATAATGGTGTAGTTTGAGCTGCTTACATTCCTGAAGTAGCAAAACTTACCATCATCATATTTGTAGGCCTGCTGTGTGCTTCCCACTCCACTGAGTACCAAGTTGTTCTTTACAACCATAACACCCTGCCCACTCTGCAGATTTTTTAGAAAGCTGGTCTCAAATCCAAAACCAGCACCTTTTGATTTCTTCTCATTGAATCCCAGTTTAAAGTTTGATTTATAGAAGGAAGTGCCATTTCCTTGATCAAAGAAGTTAGAGTACAAGTCAAAACTGAAGTCTTTTACTGATCTGAATGAACAAATAGAAGAGTTAAGCTTTCTGAAAGAAAGAGTGTCATTAAAATTAATTTTCTGATTCACAACCTGCAAATTCCCATCTTCACCCATCTCCATTGAGTTGCTGTAACTGAGATGTTGATTAAAACAGCAAGTGACCTTCCCAAAGGAGGACTTCACCCATCCATTTGAGGATATGGACCTGCCTGCAGTTGACAAGAATGTTCCATCCAAATCCTTGAAATTGGACACCGAAGAAAAAACAAGAGGCTTACTCTCATGTGCTAAAACCTTCCCTTCGGTTCTTCTGCTCTTATGGTCCAACCAAAGATGCAAATTTGCATCTATATACCAAACATTCAAAGCATTGGTGACACTAAAACCTAACTCATGGGTGTTTCCATCCAGTAAACTCCCTAAAAATGGTGTTATTTCAATATCATAAGAAGGGAGATTGAATGAACCGATGCCAGTAATGGGTCTCCACAGGAGAGGATTGATCCCACCTGTATAAATTACAGTAAAAGGCCATATTGCACCAACAATCTCTCCATCAAGACTAACCACAACCTCCCTAAAAGGACCATTTCCAGGGCTACCAGTAAGATTATTCGCAATAATGTACTCATTAGGATAATTTGAATACCAAGATTCATCATTCTCATGAAAAGAAACATAAACCTCCAGTACAGCTCTGTACACATTTTGAGGAATCTTAAATTCCTTGGACTTGGTAGCAGTTGAATTCTCAATTTCAAACCACAACCCATCGTTTAATGGCAGATTTCTCGAAAAGGGTAAGACCAAATCAGCCTTAGAACCATGCGCATCTTTCGTATTATTTAAGATATCCCCATTATAGCTCAATTTCTCTTCGGGAGGATAAAAATAAATAGTTAGATTGACATGGTAAACACCAGAGTAGGTACTATCAACAATATTACCAAGATAAACAGCAAGTTCTTGAGTCTCATTCTTAACAAGCAACGAATAGTACCTTGTTATGTCCTTCTGCACAGACCAAAAAATTCCGGTTGCTTTAGGCTCTGCCGTGCAGCTTCTGAGAAGCTCTACACCGCCTAACCAAATCCCAAAAATGCGATCAAATTGCCTTCCTTTAGAAGTTGCATTCCATTCAAGGACAATTTTGGAGAAGTGATGAGATAGGCAACGAGAAGGAGGGGTGTAGTTAGCAAGAACTGGAGCTTTGCCATAGGTAGAGCCAAAATCATGCTGGAGAACAGTGTAAGCACAAGATTTAACATTGGGGACATTGATAGGTTTAGTAACTTCAAAGTAAACGGTTGGTGGGGTCTCATTGAGGGGTTTGGAAGCCAGAGTGGAGGAGGGTTCAGTAAGGAGGTTTGATTTGAGTAGGCTGTTGGCTGTGGAGGGGACAGGGTGGAGGAGGAAGGAGATTAGGAGGAGGGGGAGAGAGCAGAGAGAGGTAGCCATGAATGGTTGTTGTGTAGTTGATTTCTGTTGGATCTGTAGTAGACCTAACCATGGAGTGAAGACAAAGCAAAATGTGGCAGCTGTCGGAAATAACAAGGAAGATTGCCGTCATTCATGATATCAAGAGCTATTTATCAAGCTATCCTTTGATTAAAATTTGTCATTCTCATAAATCAGCTAATAAATGTGCAAATTGTGTTAGAATTGGAAATCTTGTACCAGGGTGGATCACAAATCCTCCTCATCAGTTATCCTCTGTGTTAGCCGCGAAAGTTTGTAATCTCTTTTTCTTGAATGATAGTTACCATTTTCTGATTAAAAAAAGAAAAAAAAAATTGTTGTCATAAATGGGTTAAAAAAAGGTGAATGAGAAAGAAAAGGGAAAGACAGAAAAAAAAAAGTTCAAAATTAGATAAAAAGAAGCTGGCTGCCTTTGTTCGTGAATTTTGCTGGCATTCTTTATTATTATTATTATTATTATTATTATTATTATTATTATTTTGCTATTGTACAAATATAATTGATATAGAATTTCATTTTAATTAAAAAAGCTCCAATAATATTTAAAAAATATTAAAATTTTAATTGAATATTCATTATTATGACACTGACAAAGAGAAGTAAATATTAAAAAGGATTTCCAATTCAGAAAGACTTTCAACAAACTGATTTGAAGACTAAGGACTTCATTCCTATAAACAAGCAAGCTTTGGCTCACACATAGTGAAATTCAAATATTCGTATGTCAACAGTACTGAATATGGTGGGGGAAGTAGTTAGATCAGAAAATTCTAATTTATTTCCCAAACCAATGAATTTCATCGGACAATGCAGGAAGAGGTGAAGCATGGTCCCCATTTCCTTTTATACTAATCCCACCACCACTACGCAATGTTGCAAACGCTTCGATCATCTGCCATATCCATCGTCCAGTCTAGCACAATCACATCAACTCCAGTTCCTTTCATATGCTCAACAAGGCCACCATTTCCATTAATGTAGAGAACAAGTGGTGTTTCAGGGCATATATGGATTATCTGCAATTTCAGAAATGCCAATGTATGGTTAAAAAGCAGAAAATGCAATTCCATATCCAGTGTTTTTGTACACTTATAAAGGTTCAAAGCATATGATATTTCTATCAAAATCAAAAGATAAGGCAGTCCTTAGAAGGTAATTATGACATTAATGCATGCAGATAAGGAACTCAAGAAAATTCAAATTCAAAGACTCAAGAAGCTTAGAATTATGGTCCAGATTTCATAGAAGAATACCATACATTATCTATTAGTCCTTCAGAAGTCATAAATTTATGCTTGTTCAAATAAGTTTGCTGCTGATCTAATAATTTACAACTTCTAAGTCTCAGGAGTAATTTTGTAATTTTTTTCCTGATAAAAAAAATTGTGATTTCCAACTTTGCCGGAAAATCTGTCCAGATGTCTTTAAGAGTCTTCATATTTATTTTTAAGTATTATTTAGAGTCCTTGTTAGTTTAGGATAATATTATTAGTTTCAGTTTTGTAGTCCAATGTCTTGAAAGTTTGGGATTAATTTTGAGTCTAAATACGTATGTTTGTAATGTTCACTTCTTAGTTTTTCAGTCAAAAATTCCAGAAATTTTGCCTCTTTGAGTTTTGTGATGCAATACTATCATAGGCGTGATGCCTATGGAAGTTAAGTGTGAAGTTCAAATTCTTTACGTGCTATTTGCACTACTGTTCACAGTGTCATCTGATGTCATTAACAAGATGAAATAAATGGTTGAACTATTAAAAGGAAACAGTTCCGTTATCTGTATGTCATGATAAGATAGAATATAAAAGAAAGTTTTATTCAAAGTAAAAGAACCAGATCTAACTTACTTCTTCAATGTAAGGCCTTTACCAACAGTCCCAAATGCAAGGTGGTAGCTGGTCCACCCCAGGAATCAAATATTGTATGCAATGTGCCCCAGACTCCATATTGCCTGTGTTGAATGAGAGAGGAGCACTCAATACATGTGGTGCTGTATGGCACATACTCTTTATGGTAGTGTATGTAAGAGTTGTACCTCTTCCACTATAGATGTAGCTATTGTCCAAGGTTCTCCAACAAAACCCAAAACTGCAGCACGCCCATCAAACAACAAAAACATAAAAAAGAGTAATGTAAAGTCTATATTTCGCATAAGAGTAGTAAAAAGAAATTAATCCTTAAGAACTTAACTAATAGTACCTGATATAGCCCGTCCCAAAACCAAGTCAACGAGCCAGTACTCAGTCAAAGAGCCAACATGCCGGTCAAAAAGTCAAGCATTCAGTCAAGAGGTCAACAACAGAGAAGAAGTCATGACAAGTGACCACTCCAAGCATCAAATGGCTCAGGCTAAACAGTCCAAGCATCATCAGACTCGGATAGACAAGACCGAGTGTCGTAGGCTCGGCCAGGTCCAGAACAAGCACTAACATGAGTGAACACATTCGACCAATAGCCGGACAGAATGCTCGCCCAACATCCCCGAGCTACACCTAGCCGAGCATTGGAAGAACAAGTCAATAATGGATGCAGCCGCCGAGCATATCAAGATCCTCGGAATCAACTACAATAAATCAAGTAAGCTGACTCTATCAAAGTCACTATTGAATCATCTCTTTCATTCAAATTCAATCAAACTTTAAATTCCAACTTAAGCATCGGAGTGGTTGATCAATAAGTCACCGACCTCACTTTCTCTCCTTGTGGCACAGGTCGATAAGGTATAAAGATTGATCAAAGGAGAGCAGCATCAGTACCCGTAAATAGCTTAAGGCAATACTAGAATGTAATCAAAACTGTAATACAACTGTGGAAACATTACATGACTCGCTACTTTGCTTGGTTGCACGAAGAAAATCTATTGCATGTAACGTCTACTACACAATGTAAAAACTATTACTTAGTGAAATTTCCATTACATACAGAAATTTATGTAGTCATTATTACTTTATTTACTGTTATTTATTTTTTTTACTTCCTCCACCATCTATGTTGTCACTGTTGCTGCCGCCAACAACAATACCAATCTCAGCTGCTGCTGTTGAAATACTGAAATCAGATTGGGCAAATACCAAAATACTCAATCACACTGTTTCTAGAAACTCCAAACCAGGCAGAGGCCCTTGATGGAAAATTGAATAAATTTTGACAACTATCCCTGAATTTATTTAGTTGTAACATTACGGTATCTCAAATTAAAAATGTAACATAAAACACCACAAACTTTCAAATTTTGCACAGTAAAATCCCTCTAACCTCCAATTATCAGTTTTTCAGTTAGATGCTGATCTGGACAGTTCCAACATGGAGCTTAGTCAGTATTTTTCTTTTCTCTCTCAAGTCATGTGTAAATTGAATCATTTTTCTCTTTATAGACAGAATAATTTTTCATGCATAAAGAGAATAATTTTACATTTTTCATAAAAGATGAAAGAAAAATATTGATTAACCGTGATGCGGGAGCTATTCACATCAGTTTCCAATAAAAAATCAGTAATTGAAAGTTAGAGGAATTTTACTGTGTAAAATTTGAAAGTTTAGAGAGTTTTATATTACATTTTAAAATTAAAAGACTGTAATGTTACGATTATATAAATTTAGGAACAGTTATTAAAATTTATTCATAGAAAATTAGATTACTTGGTTAGGAGCAGTTAATTAGGAACAACACAGTAAACTGGCATGCACATGTAGAAATAAGTACACTATGTAATTCCACCAAGAATCAAAGAGTTAGTTCAAGCAACCACCAGTCATAGTAAATTGGGCAGGAAGTACAGCGAAAGGCACGGTTAGAGATATCACAGCAATAAACAAGAACTTCAAAAAGGAAAAAAAGAAGATAACAGAAGTAGAAGCAACTTGGAATTTTCGGGTAGGAGAAGAAATGGAAAATCCAAGGGAATTGTGAAAGTGAAACTCTAGCTGTAGTGAAGAGATGGAAGAGGCCTTCCATCATAACGAACTGCAAGCACTTAATTTGGTGAGTTTGAGTTGGAGGTTTTTATACTCTATCTTCAATTTTCTTATCTTATTTTAGAAAACCATCATTCACACATAAGATATTGTAAATTAGAATATTAATTTAAAAAATATTTCATTTCAAAATTAGTTATCCCTGTTCTTGTTAAAAGCTTAATTCTTAAGCTTGTGTTTGTTTGGACTTTCTAAAAATTAATTAAATAAACAATATTTATTTAAAATTTAATTTCAAATTTATTGTTTATTAAATAAATTAAATTTCATCCCATTGATATAATTTAATTTTCAAATTTATAGTATATTATTTACTAAAATGTACTAAAATAAAAAAAATGTTCATTTAATTTTTTTTTTCTTAAAAAATAAGAATTCAAGTATAAGTTATGTCAAACATAAAAGGGCATTTTGTAACTTATTTAACTATCATTAATTGAGATACATTGGCAGAAGTATAGAGCAGTCAAATTTTTCTGCATATTAACAACGTCAGTTGCATTTATAAAGATCATGCTCCGAAGAACACCAAGAATTGCCTAGGAGAACTATCCAAATTCTATCGTTACAGTGCCTAATGGCTTCAGTTCAGACAATAATCAGTTGCTTTAAACTGAAACACGGGTTACTACGTTAAATTATTTGTGAAGTTCAGCTTTACGCCAAAACCTCCATTAAATTTCCACATGTTTGGGGGAAATGTATGCTGAAACAAGAAGGAAATTTTCGGCCCCATTCATACTCAAGAAAAATCCAGTCCATTTGAAAGCAGATCATTGAGAGAAAAGAGACAAAGAATATACACAAAGTTGTCTTCAAAAGAAATAGAGACTGCACTTTTATTTGGTTTGCAGATTACCCATATATCAGAAACCTCTAGAGCAGCTATTAAGATGAATTCCTACATTGAAGCTATCAAGAAAGAATCGAGCCAAATCATTAAACTACATTGTTATTCAGTAACTCAGATGCTAGAGCACCCCTTCGAGTAGGAAATTGCCACCTTCTACTCAACCCGAAACCAAGGTGAGACTGTTCATTTTTATTGCATTTATTTCTCACCAAGTCACTAATAATGGTGTAGTTTGAGCTGCTTACATTCCTGAAGTAGCAAAACTTACCATCATCATATTTGTAGGCCTGCTGTGTACTTCCCAGTCCACTGACTACCAAGTTGTTCTTTACAACGATAAACCCCTGCCCACTCTGCAGATTTTTTAGAGAGCTGGTCCCAAATCCAAAACCAGCATCTTTTAATTTCTTCTCATTGAATCCCAGTTTAAGGTTTGATTCATAAAAGGAATTGCCATTTCCTTGATCAGAAAAGTTAGAGTACAAGTCAAAACTGAAGTCTTTTACTGATCTGAATAAATGAACAGAAGAGTTGAGATTTCTGAAAGAAACAGTGTCATTAAAATTAATTTTCTGATTCATAACCTGCAAATTCCCATCCTCACCCATCTCCATTGAGTTGTTGTAACTGAGATGTTGACTAAAACGGCAAGAGATCTTACCAAAGGAGGTCTTCACCCATCCTTTTGAGGATATGAACCTCCCTGCAGTTGATAAGAATGTTCCATCCAAATCATTGAAATTGGACACCGAAGAAAAAACAAGAGGCTTACTCCCATGTGTCGAAACCTTCCCTTTAATTTTTGTGCTCTTGTGGTCCAACCAAAGATGCAAATTTGCATCAATGTACCAAACATTCAAAGCATTGGTGACGCTAAAACCTAACTCATGGGTCTTTCCATCCAGTAAACTCCCTAAAAGTGGTGTTATTTCAATATCATAAGAAGGGAGATTGAATGAACCGATGCCAGTAATGGGTCTCCACAGGAGAGGATTGATCCCACCCGTATAAATTACAGTAAAAGGCCATATTGCACCAACAATCTCTCCATCAAGACTAACCACAACCTCCCTAAAAGGACCATTTCCAGGGCTACCGGTAAGATTATTCGCAATGATATACTCGTTGGGATAATTTGAATACCAAAATTCATCATTCTCATGAAAAGAAACATAAACCTCTAGTACAGCTCTGTACACATTTTGAGGAATCTCAAATTCCTTAGATTGCGTAGCAGTCGAATTCTCAATTTCAAACCACAACCCATCATTTAATGGCAGATTTCTCGAAAAGGGTAAGATCAAATCAGGCTTAGAAACATGTGCACCTTTCATATTATTTAAGCCATCCCCATTATATCTCACTCTCTCTTCAGCAGGATAAAAATGAAGAGTTATATTCACATGGTAAACCCCAGTATAGGTACTATCAACAATATTACCAATATAAACAGCAAGTTCTTGAGTCTCATTCTTAACAAGCAACGAATAGTACCTTGTTATGTCCTTCTGCACAGACCAAAAAATTCCAGTTGCTCTTGGCTCCGCAGTGCAGCTTCTGAGAAGCTCTACACCGCCTAACCAAACCCCAAAAATGCGATCAAATTGCCTTCCTTTACAAGTTGCATTCCATTCAAGGACAATTTTGGAGAAGTGATGAGATGGGCAATGAGAGGGAGGGGTGTAGTTTGCAAGAACTGGAGATTTGCCATAGGTAGAGCCAAAATCATGCTGGAGAACAGTGTAAGCACAAGATTTAACCTTGGGAACATTGATAGGTTTAGTTACTTCAAAGAAAACAGTTGGTGGGGTCTCATTGTGGGGTTTGGAAGGAAGAGTGGAGGAGGGTTCAGTAAGGAAGTTTGATTTGAGGAGGCTGTTGGCCTTATGAATGTTGGCTGTGGAGGGAAGCGGGTGGAGGAGGAAGGAGAGGAGGAAGAGAGAGAAGAGAGTGGCAGTCATGAATGATTGTTGTATAGTTGGTTTCTGTTGGATCTGTAGGAGAGCTACCTTTAATTTGGAGTGAAAGAGAAAGCTAAATGTGGCAGCTGTGGGTGATAACAATGAAGATTGTTGTCATTCATGATATCAAGAGCTATTTATGTAGCTATCCTTTGATTAAAATTTGTCATTCTCCTTGATCAGCTCATAAATGTGCAAACTGTGTTAGAATTGGAAATCTTGTACCAGGGTGGAGCACAAATCCTCTGATCAGTTATCCTCTGTTTTCTTTTTTTTTTTTTTTTTTTTTTTCTAAAGTTATCCTTTCTGTTGGATGAGGATAGTTTGTAATCTCTTTTTCTTGAATGACAGTTACCATTCCTGATAAGAAAAAAAAAAAAAAAAAAAAAAAGAAGAAGAAGATTGTCGTCATTGATGGGTTAAAAAAGGCCAGTGAGAAAGAAAATGGGGGGAGAAGTTCAAAATTGGATAAAAAGGAGCCAGCTTTGTTGGCAAATTTTTTGCTGGCTTTTTTTTTTAATTAAAAAATAATAATATTTAAAAATAAAAAAAATATAAATTTAATTTTCATAATTATGAATATTAATTATAAAAATAACTCCAACAATCACTTAAATTGTTCTTTTATTTTTATTGGAATCATTTTAGGTAAGGCTGAATTTTTTTTTTAATTTTTTATAATTTTATTTATTATTATAAATATACCTTTTCCTAAAATGGAATGAAATTAGGGCCAAATATAGTAGGAATCCCCTTTTCTATCTTCCAAAAAAGAAAAGAAAATGGGAGATTTATATTAGCATGTAAATCTCATATGAGAGGCTGAAATTACCATCTCCAATTAAATGAATATCAATTATTCAATTAATAAAGATATTTTTTTAATCCATGAAAATTAACACTCAATTTCACTTAAGATATAAGAATGTTAGCAACTCATACCAAACACCGGTTAGTAATATAATTATTTCTTTAATGTTCATATGTCTCATAATATATATATATATATATATATATATATATATATATATATATATATATATATATATATATATATATATATATATATATATAATGAATTCACAAGTTTTTAATTTGTTTTATAAGATTGATAAATAAATCTTTATTACTATTAGTGGAATCATATTTTAATAAATTAATTTTAGAGGAATTATTAAATAAAATTGAATTAATTCAAATTAATTCTATTATTCTTATTATATATATATATGTAACAATGAATTAGGAAATATCAAAATTAAAGAAATAAGAAAAATAGAATTAATTTGAATTAAGACAAGATTATCGAAGTCATAGCTTATTATTAATTTTTATAATCATAAAAGATTTTATTAATATAAAAATAATTTTACCAGATGAAAATATTAAATATATTAATTAATGTTTATTTTAATTATTAAAATTCTATAAATATCGTTTTTAATGCTTTTTAAAATTTTTAAGTATTTCATTTAATTATAAAATTTTATAATTATATATTTTAAAATTGATAAAAAAAAATTTAAAATTATATTTACGAAATAAACATAGACATTGATCTAGTTTTCAAAATTTGGCATAATTCTCCCCTTGACTAACTCAATCCTTGCAGCTTCGACATGCATGAGGAACTGAACCATGGTTAGAACTTGGAATGGCTGCCAACCCAAATTTCCCAATTTCATTTTCTTGTTCAGACGAGGAAATTTCGTAGCTAACACATTGTGATTTGTTTCAGCAAGCGACCAAGGAAGAACATTGATGTTTAGGCAAACAATTCTTCAATGGATTTCCCACTCGAAGCAGCTCATTTTGAGGACTATTAGTTCCAGTAATTTTCCAGAGTGCTTCACATATCAAATTCACATATCAAATTTTGTCATTGCGGTTACCTTTTCATTTCTCTGAATAAGAAAGAAATTGCTCTTAGATGTCTGACAAGGCACGTTTTTGTTTTTCTCCCAACCAGAACATGGGAAAACAGAAAAGGTTCTGATCACTAAATGCGGTATTCATTCTAAACCCACCTTCCATTTATACACCATCTAGGCATCCACTATATTATATAGCAAAAATGTGTATATATATGTCTAAAGACGTGAAAGAATGAACATTAAGATCGAAGAATGGTCTTATAGAGATTCAATGAAGAGACCGGTTTAAAACTGACAATTGACCAGAGTCTCCGTTCAACAAGAACAATTCCAGAGGAACATATGGAGAGTCTAACGATGATCCAAACCTGTAAGTAGGCTGAAGTAACTTACTACCCCTGGCACACTGAATTGTTAAAAGACGTGGTCCAGTTCTCATCTGCCAGACCTGCATGTATTGATCGATGAATACAAACATATGCAGGTTCATATATTGAACACGCTCAGAAAATTCATAGTACAAGCAACATCACAAAGTATAGTTTGCATATATTTGATAATCTATCAAATAAAAGGCTACTCTCCAGCTTGAAGGAGAATGACAGTCAAGCAAACCAGACTCTGGATGCATAGAATATGCTGTAACAACTTGGATTTTATTTATTTATTATTATTATTTTAGGTGGGGAAAGTGAGGGCTGAGGCTGCAAGTATGTATTAAACAGGAAATACAAAATAAATAAACTAACAGATAAGCATGGCTCAACTGATCATGTTACCACATGGAACTAAATAATAAGATGATCAGTTGAGGCAAGTTAGACCTCATAAGAATAAAAAACTAAATCCCTGATAAAATAAGTCCCAGAAACATCTTGCATGCAGCAGTGGCCAGCAGATGGCCAGGTTATGTCTCATGAGGACTGGTTTTAGAAGCCAATGTTAAAAAGCAATTTGGGAAAAAAATGAATGGCAAGGTCTATGGGACTTGTATCATTGTTGAAGCATCAAATCCAAGGACAAACACATAAAATCTAAAATGATCTCATGGGAAGTGTAGTCATCAGTGCTCTGCACATTATATTTCATCCATATGGTCCCCATGCTGGGAAAGGGTATGATCTGCATCCATATAGGCTGCGTGTATTTGAAAACTAAGGAGGCAATAAAGAGTGCAGATTTCCTATAGGGCTTTCATTTAGGTTTATGTTTAGATTTTTGACTTAACTGTATATAGAAATATGGTTAATGTTTTTAATACAAAAACTATTTCAAAGATAATATCTCAAACTGCATTCCTCACTAAGAGAAATCTTTAATTTGGAAAAATATAAGAAAAGAACACCTCATCTAATGATAGAATGGGGAGAGAGAGAGAGAGAGAGAGAGAGAGAGAGAGAGAATATACCTCAATAATTCCTTTCCAAGGTGCATGAATAGCTAGACAGAGACAATAATCACTCTTTGATGGTTCATAATAAGAGGAGCTAGCCCCAGCATTGTCCCTTTTAACAAGCATCTCCATGAAGAAACAGCTAGCATCACGATATCCCTGAGAAGGAAATGATGTCTAGCGTTAGAGAAGAGATTTACCAACCTGGAAAATTTTTATTTAATGAGTCCTGAGAGGAAACCTTCCATAGTCGCACAACCACAAGTGCTTGAGTATCTAAGAGCAATATACGACCAAGTGAATCTGTTATTGCAGCCAATGTTCCACTCGGTGATAGTGTGAGCTTTTCCCCTTTCCTTGGGTGATCCCTTAAACATGTCAAAGGAGAAGCTGCCACGTATTATTGTGACAGTAAATCATTCAACAGAAGTTTTGAACAGAGAATACATAAATGATTTCAGAGACTGCCATTAAGCATACATAATTTTACACCACAAGTACACACAGCAAAGAGCTCATGATAAATTATACAAGTACGACTTACTTAAGGCTCCATTTGTTTTGTAGAAAAGATTTTTATGAGGGTATCATTTTCTAAGAAAATAACTTATTTTTGTATTGTTAGATTGCAATACTGAAAATCAATTGGAAATTAATTTTTGGCGTCTTACATTCATTGGAAAATATACTTCCCCAATATATAAAACTATGAAAATGTTTAGAGCTATAAAAATTTCATATTATCCATTTATTCTTGAATATGAGAAAAATTAGACCAAAAGAAGGGTATACTGTGGTTGTTGCTAGTGGCTGGAGGCAGCCACTAAATGGTCAGTAATGGTCAAGGATGAGCAATGATAGTTGGTAAACTAATGGTTATAGACTTATAGGTGCCTTCCCTTCCCTTTTAATAAGTTTGTACAGGTTTGGAAAGTGCTTTCCACTTTATGAAGGAAGTCATTTTCCTAGAAAACGGTTTCGAGGAAAATATTTTCTATCAAACAAATGGAGCCATGATGAAAACAAGCTCTCTCTCTCTCTCTCTCTCATGATAATCCTGAAGAACAACTGACCATTTGTTAATTGATTATACAAGACACAGGCATAAGATCATTACCGAAATATAGGAACTCAACTCAACTAAGCCTTTATACCAAAAATTTGAAGTCTGCTATATGAATTCTCCTTCTCTACTCTAAACGATTTTGGGTTAAATTCTCGGAAATGTGTAATACTTCTAGGTCATGTTGTACTACTCTCCTCCAGGTTAATTTAGGTCTATCCCTTCTTTTCTTTTTATCATCTAACCTAATGTGCTCTACTTGTCTAACTAAAGCCTCCGTATATCTACGCTTCACGTGACCAAACCATCTCAATCTCCCTTCTCTCAACTTATCCTCAATTAGCACAACTCCTACCTTTTCTCTAATACTCTCGTTACGGACTTTATCTAGTCTAGTATGGCCACTCATCCACCTTAACATTCTCATCTCCGCAACTCTTATCTTAGACACATATGACTCCTTCAGTGCCCAACACTCCTTCAGTTTAGGTCCACCCCTTCTTTTCTTTCTATCATCTAACCTAATGTGCTCTGCTTGTCTAACTGGAGCTTCCGTATGTCTACGCTTCACATTACCAAATCACCTCAATCTCCCTTCTCTCAACTTATCCTCAATTGGCACCACTCCTACCTTTTCTCTAATATTCTCATTACGAACTTTATCTAGTCTAGTATGACCACTCATCCACCTTAACATTTTCATCTCCGCAATTCTTATCTTAGAAACATATGACTCTTTCAGTGCCCAACACTGACTATCATATAACATGACCGATCATATAGCTGTACAGTAAAAATTTCTCTTCAACTTATTGGGAATCTTACGATCACATAAAACTCCCGTGGCACGTCTACACTTCAATAATCCGGCTTTAATCCTATGACTAACATCCTCCTCACATCCCCCATCTACTTGAAGGACTGAGCCGAGATATTTAAAGTGATTACTTTGGGACAGTACCACTCCATTCAAACTAACTCCTTTCCTATCACCAGTTCGGCCTTTACTGAACTTGCAATGCATGTATTCTGTCTTCGTTCTACTTAACTTAAAGCCCTTTGACTCTACAGTACTTTTCCAAAGCTCTAGCTTTCTATTGACTCCTTCTCGCGTCTCATCTATCAGAACTATATCATACGCAAACATCATGAAACAAAGAAAATAAAAAAAAAAGGGAAAAGAGTGAGAAAAAATTTATAATCAAGAAAGCCAAGATATAAGAATAAGAAAGCTCGATGGATACATTACATCATCTGTAGAAGCCACGCAAATAACATGTCTGACGTAGTAGCTTTCTTTCATCATATACGAATAGAAGAAAGGTGAACATAGCTATAACTAATATCTTTCCCAATAATTATAAAAATTAGTCAACCAAATTGAGTTTGCCATTCTTGATTAAGAAAAAATGAGCTTCCATTAATAAAAAATTGTGATTTGTTATGAAGGTATTCTCTCTTATTATTTCATTGAGAAATTGATACAATATTTATACAAGAGTTTCCTAACTAACTAGGAATATAAATCAGTAAAACTATGCTACATAATCAATATGTACAAGGAAATCTAACTGTCAAGGAAAACTAATTATTTAGGAATCCTAATCACTTAGAATATATGATTGATATAGATATAGTCAACTTGTTAATCATACCCAACTTGTTATAGATATAGTCAACCCGAGCTCTATTCAAAGCTTTTGTGAAGATATCTCCCAATTGGTCTCCGATTTTAACATGACCTAATGAGATAACCTTTTCTTGAATCTTGTTAGGAACGAAATGCTCTGATACCATGTTACGAAGGTATTCTCTCTTACTATTTCATGGAGAAATTGATATAATATTAAATCCCTAAAATTATGCTACATAATCAATCTATACAAGGAAATCTAACTATACAAGGAAACCTAATTACTTAGGAATCCTAATCACTTAGAATATACAGATTCTTTGAAAACTTGAATATTGCATGAAATATTAACCAAGCAAAATTGTGGTAAAGAAATGCTTACTTAAATGAGTACATTGTTTGCAGATGTTTTCAATATTATATTTCAAACATGTAGCATGAATATCATAATACATCCAAAAAAAAAAAAACTGAAATGAATAAAATATAAAGAAACTAAATTCACCTTTAGCAAATGACTGAGGCTTTGCTTCTAACTTTTTGGTTGATGCTTGTTCACTTCGCCATATCATTTTGGAGAACGAAGCTATTGTTGAGAATGTTGCAGGCACAACTTTTGACAGAATAGCTCCCACTAGAGATTTGTTTCTGTTTTCCGAAAGTCTTTCAACAGATTGAAATTAAAATTGGTAAATGCGATACCATTACAAAGAAGTTATGACCAAGGAGGAGTAATAGTGCAAAATCAGCAGGGTATCATAGAGCAGAATATACTAGAGTGCACACCTGTAAGCTGAAATTACAGCATCTTCTCCAATAGTAACTGCACAATAGTATGGTTGACTTGACTGTCCAACAATAAAAGTAGCTGAATTCAAATGCCAGAAATGATGGATAAATCACCAAAGCATTACCATATAAGAAGAAAAAGGGAATATTAAGGATATAGAACCAGTAAATGAACAAAATGAAAACCAGTGTTTACCTAAGCACAAAGAGAAAGGGCACTAATACAGATGAGGGTGCTTTCACAATTCAAATCCAACTATTGCATCAAGGGGAAGAAGATAAATTAGAGAACATTACTGTTGATTACACACACACAACGTATATGAACATATGTTATCACCTGAATTTCCATAAGAGGAGACGGCATTATGCCAGTGATGGCTGCATCAGCGCATAACCCATATTTGTTAACATTCCATAACTGGTAAGGTAATCTCTTGAATGTATTTTCCAAAGCTTTGGAATCCCTCTTGTTGGGCTTTTCATCCCAAAACTGAGAATGTGTTTCTTGAAACCATTCTTGCAGCATATTCTACATCAAGCAAGAAAAGAAATGTCAAAATGCTTCTTTGAAGTAAACAAAGGTTTTGAGATGGATGATTTAATTTGCAGAAAGATGGTGGTGGTTAGGTGCATTAAGAAGTGTAGATGGAGAAATTATTTTATTTTAATGATTCTCTATAATAATAAATGTAATAGCGTAAATATAGACTATAACAATAGAAAAAAGAATGTTAAATATACTAAGATTAACTAAATTATTTAATAAGATTCTAAACTCAAAGAAAATGCCGAATGAATGGAGAGGAGTATTTTTTTATTTTTTTTTTAATAATCTCTCTCAATCAATTTGGTTTCATGCCCTGTGCTCAAAACTATGGCGATCTCTTTCTCTATTAAGAGATGGAGAGGAGATAGAGAGAAAAAAAGAAAGACATATTTTTTTTTTTTTTTGGAGAAAAGCTTGATAGTGTTCTCTGAGAGATGATGTAATGTGTTATCCAAAATCATTTAGAGAAATCTTTGGAATGAAGGCTTACTTTAATCGAGATGAGTAATATCTGACAAAACATGTCTCATTTAGAAACCAGTTCAGCACTGATTGTGAAGCATAATTGATAATCATGATCTAACAACAGAGATGAATTCTCTCATTATCTCGAATTACAACTCTTAATACTATAATAAATATACCTAAATATCAGAGCCATCAAAACGAGCAATTACACCAGGAATAACAATAGAAATCTCCTCTGAGGATGATGTATGACGGGTCAAATCTTTCTTAGTTCCACGGACTCTTATTTTCAGAATCCGACCAGGATACACCATCTGCACTAGAAATAAAGTAACAATTTTTCTCATAAAATAAATCAAATTTTAGCTGAAAGTCAGGGAAAGATAATCAAACTCACTAACCTGTCTATGAACCAACTGGCCATCCAAAGAATATAACGAGAAATACCCACAAGAAGTTCCCACAGCAATCACTCGAATCTCGTCAAAGACCAGCCACTCCAGAGCGGTGATGGACTCGGACTCGATGGGAGACAAATCGGGTCGGATCTCGAGGCGTGGTCCATCGTCCCAACCTGTAACTAAGATGAGAGAGCGATTTGCGAGGGCAAGGGAATGAGTGTCTAGAGCGCAGAGAAGGTTAGGGTTTTCGACCAGCCACCCTTCCTTTCCCGCCCCAAGGTCGCCCAGCTCCTCGCACGCTACGCAGGCTATCTCCGTTGTGTGACTCCTTTTACACGACATCGTTTTTGCGTCTACTGGGGTTTTTCCAGTTTCTTGCTTTGCTGCGAAGAGGAATAATCTAATGACCGCAAAAAAATAATGACTGCAAAAGCATGATACGACGCTGTTGAAAACGCGCCGTTTTTGTGAGATTTCAAAAAATAATCAAGAAGGAACGACGTCGTCTAGCGATTTGGATTTCCATTTCTCTGTTAAAGTCTGTGTCAGCGGACCAAAGGAGTATCTGTCTCTCCTATGATTCGGACAAATGTTGATGGCTCAAGATCTTTCCTTCTCTAGAACCCTAAACCCTACGTTCTCTCCCTTCCCAATCCAACCCAAAGCCCTAACCCTTAAACCCCGATTGCTATCTACTGTATCGCTTTCCCGCCGGAATGCCTCTTCTCGAGGAGAAATACGTGCATTCGCCGGCCGGAGCAAGAAGAAACCCGGAGGGACCTCCCCGGGTAGAATCGAGGGGAACCCTGAGTACCTGCGGCAAGTTAAGCGCAGTGCGCGGCAGAAGTCTCGCAAGCTGGCGGAGTCCTTCTTTTATCGGCTGAAAAACCCGAACAAGAACTACGCCGATAACTTCTCAGAGGAGGAGCTGAACTTAATTGGTCTCGGGTACGACCGGATGGTCAGGTTCATGGATAAGGACGACCCGAATCTCAAACACCCCTATGATTGGTACAAATACGGCGAGTTCGGGCCTTACTCCTGGCGGGGAGTGGTTCTTGGTGATCCAATAGCAGGTCGTTTCACTGATGAGCGGGTAACCATGTATAGCGAAGTCAGAGACCAAGAAGAATGGGAGAAGATTGAGCAATTTGAAATGGAGGTTGATTTTGGAGAGAGATTGAAAAAATTGGATAAAAATGTCGGCTTTAGGCATTATTGGGTGTTTGTTAGGCACCCAAAATGGAGACTAAGTGAACAGCCATGGCAGCAGTGGACATTGGTGAGTGAAGTAGTTCTGGAGGCTGGTAAACAGAGGATAGATAAGTGGAATTTGATGGCTAGATTAGGGAATCAAACTAGAGAATTGATAACACAGTGTGCTGCTTGGTTTAGGCCAGATATTATCTATGTCAAGAGGCCAGTTTATCAATGTAGGTTTGAGCCTCAAGTGGATTTTTTCAGGGCTTTGACGCCATTGTTGGATCCAAAAACGGAGAGAGATTTTATGTGTGAGCTGAGGAATGAAGAGGATGGTGGGAATGTGGAAATGTGTACATATTTTGAAGGCTTGTGTAAGATTGTGAAGGTGAGTCGGAAGGCGTTCGTGGATGATGTGGTGAATGCATATGAGAAGTTGAGCGATGAGAAGAAGTCTTTGTGTTTGGAGTTCTTGCTCATGAACCATCCGGTGCTGTTGTTGCATCCGTATACCAAGGAGTGGAAGGCTAAGTTGGAGGAAATGGAGATGGGCTGTGATGCACCAGATGATGATGATGATCATAATAGTAATGAGAATGAGTTCACTGATTGGATTGAGGATGATGGCGATGGTGATGATCGAGAAGATGTGGTCGCGGATATGGAAGAGGGCTGGGATGATGGTGAATTGGAAACTGAAGCGGGGGGTTTGAATGAAGAAGAAGAAGATGATGAAGAAGAGGATGAGAAGTACTGGGAAGAGAAGTTTAGGAAGGAAGTGAGTAGTGCAGAAGCAATGGAGAATCTAGCTAGATGGAGCGTAGAGACAACTACTGAATTGTATAAGAGGCAGTTAAAGGCAATGGAAACGCGGGAAAAGATAAAAAATAAAGATGAAGATGAAACTGCCTTGAGAGGTGTTAGAGCAAAAGTGAGTCCAGAAGAATGGAAAGTTGCAGGAATTGGCAGATGGAGGAAGAGGATTCGTAGGAGTAAAATTCCTCCAGAGTTGTTCTTGCGAGCAGCAGTTAGACCCTTCACTTACAGGAACCTTGTCAAGGAGATAGTTTTAACTAGGCATGCAATTTTGGATGGTGAAATTGGTAGGCAGGAATGAAGCGTTGAGTGTCTTCAATTTCTAGTTTCAGTAAAAAAATAAAATAAAATAAAATATTTAAGTTTTCTTGATTTTATCAGAGTTCCAAATGAATGATGTAATATTTTCCTCGTAATGATAGCATTATACCAACCAAAAACAGAGACATCAAGAGAATGCAGGTGATCTTCCTTTACACTATAAAAGTTTCTGTTAGTGTCTTAATTGGACTTGATAAAATTGATCAAGATTTGGTTAATCATCATTGACATGCCAGCCAATCAAAACTGTTGGAAATAATTGGTCATGATAAAACTTCAAAGCACAAATTTTACCTAATTTCAGACACTTTTTCTTTTTTTCAAAATATAAAAAGAAGTGACCACAAATAGATGACTTGTAGTCTTGCAAAACGATCAACTACTCGTAAACAGACTCAGCTACAGAGGTAAAGAAAAAAACAAACAACTCAATTATTCTTCAAAGTTCTATTCACTGCTAGCTTTGCATCTCATATTTTGCTTTTTAAAGGAATGTTGTTGCCGCGGTACCCAGATTCAGAACTTACTTATGAATCAAAATCAAATCGAAATTTTTGTATAATTTGATTTTAATTTGATTCGATTATCAATATTTTGATTTGCTATAATTTATTTAAATTTTAATTCTTAAAATAATTTTATATAATTATTTTTATAGAAAGTAATAATTAAATTACCAGTAACAAGCGGAAAGTGAAATCAGGATTAAAATTAATATGAATGGCACCTTAATTAAGAGCTGAATTGCAGCGGAAAGCAGTAATCCTTTGCCACTCTTCGAAGGATCACGTAAGTCGTCTTCCTCGATGAGACTTCCCAGTCACTTGTTTTTTTATTTTCCTTCCTCTCCCTTTCAGCTTTTGGGCTTTATGCCACTGCTGGTTGTAGGCAGGGGGAGGTGGAGAGAGTGACGCATCATGCCATGTCCATGTACCAGCTTTGACTCGTGGAGACGGAAGGCCTATCTCGGGAATACAGCCATGGAGCATTGGCACACTTACTTTGGTCTAAGTAATTCCTGATTTCAGCTTTGTACAGATACCAGTTGAAAAGGCACTAGTCTAGTTATTATTTATGCTGTACTATTACTCATTATTATTATTATTATTATTATTATTATTATGAGAATATGAAAATTTTTAATAAATGAAAATTTAAACTTTTGACTTGCTAGACTACTCTGAATACTATGGACATAAACTCGACCATTAGACTACTCAGTCAAAGGTTTATAAGCTTAACTTGCTAGCAGACTCGATCATAAACTCGATCATCTCTCTCTCTACTTATATCTAGAGAGAGCAAACTCTCTTTTTTCACTGTTTTTAGAGCTCGTCTCCTTTCTTCTGCTGACTTCTGCAGCTTCCCCTGCCCCTTCCAAATAAATAAATAAATAATCCAACCACATAAATAAATAATCCAACCACTTGTGATCTCACTTGTATTCAATGGATTAAAAAAAGGGTGAGAGACGTGAACTTGATATGAATTAATCCAAAGCATATCAGATCCAGATTCACTTCGAGTAACAAATCAGAAGTATGATAATTAGATACATCAGACAATCATAGATGAGTAAATTCTGATCTGGACCTCTGCTAGAAACTCGTGCACCAGCCACCAGGAGATGCTTACCAAGATTTTTTATTTACCGAAGTAATCCTCAGGGACAAAGAACTTCAATCCAATGGCCTACAACCGAAAGGAAAAATTTATTTACTTGGTGAGTTTGAATAAGAGACACAGAGGAGAAAGAGGCATTTGAATCTCAGCAGATGTTAAAAGTAACATACATCTTAATCAGCAATCAAATTTGGCCTAACTTATTACCTCTCTCTAAGTGAAGACAGAAAAATTTCAGTTATGAGAGAGAGAGAGAACCATATCACCTCAATATGGATGCCACCTTGAAAGAGAAGTGATGCCTTTTTTAAAAAAAAAAAAAAGAGAAAAAAAAAATTCTTCAGTTTCTACCAGAAAGATTGAAACTTTGAGACCTATACTAACCCTACAGGAAGTGAAGCACAGTCTATTGAGAATGTAAATGCCAACACAATCCATAGATTTTCGCATCCATAGATTTTGGCATCTGAATGAGAAAACAAGCAAACCGTAGTTTTGGCATCATATTGAGAACAAAACTTGCATGCGGAACTTGCTATGCAGATGAGTTTCATCAGCCTTGGGATAAGAAGTCAAGAAAGCAGACACAGTGGCTAAGATCGGAGTAAGGCAAATGGTGGTAGCAGTGGATGGATGGCATCTGAATGAGAAAATAAGTAAACTGTAGTTTTGGCATCATATTGAGAACAGAACTTGCCATGCAGAATAAAACAGAAAGAAAACATTGCAAAACTGAGTCAATTTCAGAGTACAGAGACCTGCAGATGAGTTTCATCAGCCTTGGGATAAAATGTCGAGAAAGCAGAAAGTGGCTAAGCTGGGAGTAAGGCAAATGGTGGTAACAGTGGACAAAGATGGGATATTGTCTGAAGACTATGAGCTGCTAGACCAGACACTATTTTATTGAACTGAAGACAGGTGATGTGTAATTTTCAGGACACTGGAAAATAAAAAACTGTAATCATGCAAAATACCAAGAATTTCATTTAACCAAAGAAAACCACAAATCAAGGACAATAATAACTAATAACTTTTTGCTCCATAATTGTACATATAACCAAAAAATATAATCATACCTGAGCAAATTTTATGTCAGTATCACTATGATCATCAATTCTCCCTGCTGCATCCCCAACATAAAAGGAACTACGAATTCAGAAAATGAAGCCTCCATCACACCATCATTTCCAGTCATAATGAAGTCATTACATAATTAAAGCAGTCAAACAAGATTGTTGATGAGAGATGAGACTTCAGCTAATTCATCACATGTTGACATTATAGATCTCATGAGGCCAAAATGTTTAACACAATAATAAAGAAATAATATGAGGTGGAAAATAACTTATCCATATCGATTGAAATGCCAGAGTTAAAATGTTTCTCCATAATCCACCACATTCCAGGTTTAGGCTTGCGAAATGGATCTTCCATGTTACCATGAGAATACCCACAAGCTATAAAAACCTGCACAAAGACATTGAAAGTAGAATATTTCAAAATTTCCACATTATATTGGAGAAGTCAGACGGATGAGACACTATTCTGGAAGGCAAAGAACTCCCAGATTCACTCTGGACACATGCATGGCTGCAACAATAAGGACGAGAACTGGTGAGCAAAGGGCTACAGGAAATTACAACCATAAGCATGTTTTCATAACTGAAATGGACTGCAGAAATCCATAAAACACAGTACCACTTTCAAGGATCGTGTAATAAAAACATTCACAGGCTAGATATTGCTCTACAACTAGTCATTTGATTTTATGTGCTTTATTCAAAATGAGTTTATGTTGATTTTATGTGCTTTCTTCATAATGAGCTTAAGATATCTTGTACCTATGAGAATTTATCAGGTCACAACATCAGGGCTCTCAAATCATGCCATCTTTAGTCATTTAGAGGCACCTTATCAAGAGTTTATTCAGAAGTAGCTTAGCATCAGGAACAGCTTATGATATTTTGAGATGATTCAGGAAAAAGTTGAGGAAGCCTAAATTAACAACATCATTTAGGCAGAGTACAAAGTTTCAATAATTTTCAAAATAATAAAACAAATTAGAAAGCATAAACTATTTTGTCAACTAAACCAGATTATTTTTCTCCCATACCTCTCAGAAGACCAAAAAAAGAGATTATAAAGATGCCATAGCCCTTTTGATTAGAAAAGATGAATGAATTCATGCATTAATCTTTCAAGAGTTTGAATACTGAGAACCATTGAAACAAATCTCTACATAGTAAAATTATGTTCTTAACATTACTTGTAAGGAAAAGAACTAAAAAGTTAAATTGAGAAGCATCATTTAAGTAACTGCTCAAGAAAGCAATGTATGTCATTAGTGATTTTGCAAGAAAACATCATCTAAAGTCATCAGTTTGAACAACCTGAATTGGAACCTTCACATGCTCAATGAAGTTGTTGAGGCGTCCAACTTTTGAGTCCACAGCTATCTGTCTTTTGTTCTTCCAGCGATCAATGTTAGATTCATTTGTGAAGATAACCTCATCATGACAAATTTTAACAATTAAAAAATCAATAAACTAACCACAAAGTTTATTAACAAGATGCCAGAATCATAAAACTTGCAAATATACAACAGAAAATCTTTGGAAGATAAACTAACCAGCTTGTAGCCATCATTATATAAGCTTTGCAGTTTGTCTGGTATTGAGGGATACATAAGGGACCACGCATCTGCACCAACTCTGGAACCAAAATAACACGATCAGTTTATCTGTCAAATTCTCCAACTCTGATACTTATAATGCAACCAACTGCAGCATAAGAAGTAAAAACTGAGGCAGCCACTCAAAGAAAGTAAGAGATTTAAAAGATGCAAAAATTTGATCAAGTGCTGGGGAAGTAACACAGGAGAATAATTGATAGCATCAAGTCCAACAGAATGCACCGAGAAACTCAGGACTATAAGAGTTCTGCTATGATTAGATGGAATATCAAATTTCAGAATATAATTATTGATTAAACATTTGATGTCAAGTTTAATATGGAATATCAAATTTCAGTATCAAACTCACAGTTGGGTATGAGTTTTACCAAATGATGAGAAAAAAGATGTATCAAGAAAAAGATTAGATTGGTAGGCAAATGGCAAGTACGAGTAAAAAGAAACCATCCATTGTCAATATCATCTAACAATGAGGCATTTTTAACCTATGACAACATATTGAGAGGTTTGAATATACCACTCAAATGACAACTCATTTTCTCAAGTACCATCAGAACATGTGATCTCCATTGACCAAAGAACATGCACTTTAAAAATCTTTCACTCTCATATGAAGCCATTTTTCATACACAACTTTCTAGTCATGTTCAAGACGATGAAAAGACAAGTTGTGCATTTCCAAGAGAACAAGGAGTAATTAGATTATGCAAACAACAAATGATTCATATCTACATCACATGAAGAACAAGCCTTGACTGCTCAAACACATAAGAACAAATTGTTTGTACCTACAGCATGCAAATGATATGTAAAGCATGTTAAAACCAGGTAAATGGCTAGCATCCTTTTTGGTTAATTACTTTTCAATGAATGATAAAACCTTCATAGTCACAAGTGATGTAAGACAGCTTGCAAGCTAACCCAAGATGCCACTTGGGCTTATAACATATCAATGATGCACACTGCAATATATTAAAGTGTATATTATAGATAGAGAACAATTGTGCATTAGACTCTATTTTAAGTTAAAATATGAAATCTTGAACAAGCAAAAATTTCAATAATTAACACCTAAAAAGCAATATCTGTACCTCTTAACAGAGGTTTTTGCAAGACATCCATCAAAATCAAATGCAGCAATTTTATTTGAATCATGGAGACCATCATCCTGAAAAATGTTCAACATCAAGATTTAGAGACAAAACAGAACAGTTCATATGTTACATCTGCATATTGAGGAGAATAATGGTGCATACCAAGCAAATCATGCAAATCTAGGTTCACAAAAATGTAAATGCCTGTACTGCTACATTATAAAGCAAGAACAGCAGTGATAACAACAATAATAAAATTTACAATCCAGCAGAAGTGGTTAGAATAAAAAAAACCTAAAGAATCATAAATATAAAACCCACATAGTAGATCCACCAGTGGCAATGTGAAATACTCAACCAGCAAAGCATTTTTACCACACATTGTTCTGTTTCTTATTTTTCCATTTTCTAATTGGCCCTGCTTAGAACTGTAAGGGATCAGCTATGTATTTTTGGAAGTACGACAAGTATATATAAGGATATGAATGCATGGGTAGGAGTGCCCGTGTCTTGGCTGCACTGACTAGAAATAAGCCAATATCTTACCCGTTCAAGAAATATGAGTGTCTGGAATGCCTTCCACTTAGGTAATAACACAGCATCCTGAATCCAAAGGAAAGAATAAAATAGGAATAAAAAAGAGCCTTTTGCAAAGGAAAATTATAAGATAAAAACCACACATGCACCAACCATCTGTGATAGCTTCTCTCTTCTTAGTAAGGTAAAGACATGCGACAACAAAAGGTTATGTGAGAACAAAACATCTGAAAAATATGAATATATGAATGTATCACACCTTATACTTTTCCATGATATCAGATGGTGAAAAAGCTATCTCCAGCTCACCTTCCTCATTAGCCATTGCCAACTAGGAGCAAATACAAATTCAAACTGAAAATTACCCATCTTTGTAACAAAAAGTATTGGGAAAGTTTAAACTACCAGTCACATATAGTCATCAGGTAATCAACTAAAAATTTAAAAAATCACAGAACAACTTTTTGATAAAAGAGTTAAAAAAAAAAAAGAGCAGGAAAAAAACACTTAAAAAGAGGGATTTTTTTCAGAGAGAGAGAAGCATTCCCCTACCTTATTTTTCTTAAAATTCCTTTCCTCCAGTTCAACCTCTTGCACATTTTCATTCGTCCTCTGAATTTGGTTATGAAATAGATGTAAGCCATGAGGAATATATGAACAATGATAGGCATTTTCAGGGCTGAAAATATAACCATATAGATGTTATATGCATAACACATATATATTTATTTGCCATAAATACCTTTGAAAAACTTTTTGGGCTTCCTTCAATTGCATCTTTACTTGCATTTGAAACCTGAGAGGTTAGAATATAGTGCTTAGAAAATGCTCACAAAACCCCAGGAATATTATACAAACATGATATGTCGTCTATTTGCACTCCCACTGAAAAAACAGAAATTATAAAAAGAAAATGCATCTAACTCGTATATAATGTCTGAACAATCCCTCTCAAGCTGGAGTAGAAAATGGTTGATCAGCTTCATGCAATCAGAGATGTATCACAAAAAGATTGATTGAATGAATGTCCTAGAATGATTTGTTCAACAGCAAAAAAAAAGGTTTTTCTAAAGCACATTGGAGAATAATATCACTAAATTTAATTCGTACGTCAGTCACAGAACTCTTAAGTTCACTCACCAATTTCTTCAGGGCCTCCTGATCACGTGTCTGACACAACAATAAAACAGAAAAGTTAGAGAGAGAGAGAGAGAGAGAGAGAAGAAAATAGAACTGAAATTCGCATGCAAGAATCCCAAAAACAACTGCTTGGTTGCTGAGAAACACAAGTCCAGTAAAAAAAAAAAAAGAAGGAAATGAAATTTAAAAATTTATGCTTTCTCCTATTAAGGTCCTAAGTAGCAAAGCATGGAATTTTCTGTTCCAAAATTTCCATTTACTATTTACCGTTGTGGCAGAGCCACAAACCAAACAGAAAACAGAGAGGGGGAAGAAAATATAAGAAAGGGGGCAAGTAAGGAAGAAGGCAGATCAGAGAAGAAGAAGAAGAAGAAGAAGAGACAGAGAGATTGAGAGAGAGAGAGAGAGAAAGGGAAAGAGAGTGAATTTAGAGAGAGATTGAATTCTTTGTATTATTTGATTGTTATCCATTAAAACTCAATTTCTATATTGATAGTAGCACAACTACATCAATCCTAATATTACCCTCTCCATGAAGATCATTCTCATCCTCAAGGACGAACTGAGATTGAAAAACAAAATTCGCAGTCTGCTGCTCCATCATGTCCTATTTTGTCAAAATTGCTGAATCTGAACACTGCAACTTCAAGAAAGGCAACCTAGTCATTTTTTCAAACATCCTCATGGCAGAGGTCCTATATTGACAAGATTCATCTTGTTCCTTTGCCTTCTCTACATTTCAAACCCATCTTCTTTAAGAGTCAAATGATCATTCAATTGCAATTCCAAATCACATACACCAAAAGACTGATAGCTTCTTTCGCAACTTCCTTTCACTGGTTCATTTCTCCCCTTATCAAGAACAAATTCATCACCAAGAAAAAATTCTGATGTAAAGTTTCTTGGAGTAAAATCAAATTTACCCAACACCGCATGATCATTCTCAAGAATTTCATCAGATTTAAGGGCAACAATTAATTAATTTTTTCTTCAAAGTTCTGTTCATCGACGTCCTTGAATCCAGAATCAATATTAGTAGCTTCTTGGACTTGATAAAACCCATTACTAGAATCCCCAGCTTCTCTAACCCCCAAATTTGGTAAAGGCGAAATATCCCTAGTTCCATTCACATTCGAATTGGGTTCCAAGATTACCTGACGAACAGTTGGAAGCACAGGTTCATTTCCCCTGGACTGCGCTCGAATCACCTCCAACAACTGATCAAACTTGCGTTTCAATTGTTCTTGACTTTTTCCCTGAGTCTCTATTATCAAATTCTCCAACCTCTTTGTATGACTCTCAATCTTGAAATGCATTTCCTGATTGAGATTATGCATTTCTTGGTTCACATCTTGAAACCTCTGCTCCAAAGATTGCAAGTGGTCTGCAAGAATCTGGATCCTAGCGTCTTCCATGGTTTGTTTTTTCTTAGCCAACTTCAAATTCACAATCTCTGCGATTGTTGGGTCCTCTGGGTCTTGTTGCTCTGATACCAATTGTTGTGGCAGAGCCACAACCCAAACAGAAAACAGAGGAAAGGGGAAGAAAATAAAAGAAAGGGGGAAGAAAGGAAGAAGAAGAAGAAAAGACAGAGAGAGAGTGAAAGGGAGAGGGAAAGGGAGAGAGAGTGAAAGGGAGAGAGAGAGAGAGAGAGAGAATTTAGAGAGAGATTGAATTCTTTGTATTATTTGATTGATACCCAAAGTACAACTCGATTTCTATATTTATAGTAGCACAACTACAAAAGTCCTAACACTTACTTCTTATTACAACAACAAGAAAAGCATGAAATCAATTCAAAACACTTGGAAGTTAGAATCCCTAAAACCCTTTCGAAGCCCTAAAATGTGCCACACACACACAAATAGAACTAACCTGGAGTGAAGCAAAACCTCCAATTGCCTCCGTGGACTCAATCGTCTCTGAGAAGCAATCCAAATGGTGCCATTTTGTCATATCAAACCCTCGCGAGTCTCTTGTGACGAAACCCAACCTCAAGGCTTTAGCAGAAATCACTTGGGAGCACTTCTTGCACGATGAACGATTCGATTTCGCATACTCAGCCACGATTCTGGCTTTGGAAGAAGGGGGCATTGCTGAACCTCGGAAGGAGAAACAGAAAAAGTGCTTCTGTTGTTTGCTTGGGGTTTTGATGGAGAGAGAGATTAGGAAGGGAAGGACAGGAGGAATTCGGGTGGGTTTGAGCATAAAAAAAAACCGGGATTGAAGGGCTTTTCGGTGATTGGCAGTTTAGGGCTTAACGTCTTCCCGCCAATTTGGTGGAGGGATTATCATCCGGATGCTTTTTAATGGACAGGCCAACCATACTTTTTATGTGTAATAAAAAAATTTGAAACAAAATAAAATAATTTTTTAATAATATTTAAAATAATTTTAAAAAGTTATTTTATTTTCTTGGTTTTTAATTTAAAATTAGTGACTTTTTATATTTTGTGGCAGTTAATCATAGTTTATTTGTCAAAAATTCCCTCAATAAATAAATAATACATTTGTCCATTTTCTCATGCTCACTTATAGACAATGAATTATTCTAAAGCTTTACAATAAATGAACGTTGATAAGAGTTTGGCAAATCAAAAAATAACAAACCCTTCAACAAGAAAATAAAAATATATATTAAAATGATAGTATTATAAATAAAAATTAAAATCTTCAAATTTTTAGGGTAATCAAAATATAAAACTTACTATTTTCTTATAAATAAACTTGAATTTATGATTTCTTAGTGAATTGTTTTTTATAAAACTGATCAAAAGTTGTTTGAAAACTTCTGTAAGAATTTTTTAGAAAATATGATTTTTTTAATTTTAATTAATTATTTTTTATAAAATTTTGTTTTATATTAATTAGATATTAAATAAAAGTATATTAAGAATTTTAAATTTATAGTAATTTTAAAATTAATTTAAATAATAAAAGATTATATAATTATAAATAATAAAAAATATATTCAGAGGTGCAAATGTTTTCCTTATCACTTTTAATTGAATTTTATTGCTATACGCGATGCCCATGATGGGATAGATTAGAGAGTTTTGGATTTTTGTGGACTTTTTCCCAGATCTGATCTCCATCGTTGACTTGCTATGAAGCCTTTCCTTGTGCTTTCCATGTGAAATTTACTTCAAGACATGCTGGAAAGTCTTTGCACGGCAAATATCTTGTGGCGTCCCGTGCCCTGCATTCACCTCCTTGAGCTTTTCCCCCTTTTTCTGCTTATTTGCAAAGAAGAAAACATGGCTGGTGCCTTGGTGGGTGGTGCTTTTCTCTCAGCTTTCCTTCAAGTTTTGTTTGATCGATTGGCTTCTCAAGAAATCGTTGACTATTTCCGGGGAAGGAAAGTCAATGATATACAGCTACAAAAGCTGAAGATCACTCTGTTGAGTGTTGATGCAGTGCTCAACGATGCAGAGGCGAAGCAAATCACATATCCTGCTGTGAAGCAGTGGCTCGACGAACTTAAAGATGCTGCCTATGATGCAGAGGACCTCTTGGATGAGATTGCAACTGAAGCTTTGCAACAGAAGTTAGAAGCTGAATCTCGAAGTGGCACAAGACAGGTGCGGCGATCCACTTTTCTTAGTCCTTTTGAAAAAGGGTTGTCATCAAATATAGAGCAGATCCTTGCCAGGTTAGAATTTATTGCAAAGCAAAAAGACGTCCTTAGTTTGAAAGAAGTTCAAGGAAAGCCACTGCAGACACTACCAACTTCTTCTTTGGTGGAAGAAACTGGTGTTTATGGTAGGGAACGTGATAAAGAGGCTTTAATACGTCTGATGTTGAATGATGCCTGTGGTGAAGATATAAGTGTAGTTACAATAGTGGGCATGGGAGGGGTAGGAAAAACCACCCTTGCTCAGCTGGTGTACAATGATGTAAGAGTGAAGGAACAATTTGACCTTCAAGTGTGGATTTATGTTTCAGCGGAACATGATATATTCGGGGTAACGAAGACAATTCTTGATGCAGTCACTTTGTCGACCAGCCGTATCAAGGACTTCAATCTTCTTCAACTTGAACTCAAGGAGATGTTAACAGATAGAAAATTTCTACTTGTTCTTGACGATGTTTGGAATGAGAATTATATTGAATGGGAGGCGCTGCTGATTCCATTTAAATCAGTGGCGCGGGGAAGTAAGATTATTGTGACAACACGAAATGAAAGAGTTGCTTCTGTCATGCGCTCTGTATCAACTCTTCATCTGCAGCAGTTATCTGATGAAGATTGCTGGTTGTTATTTGCAAAACATGCATTTGACAAGAGAAACTCTAGAGCACGCCCACAGTTGGATGTAATTGGGAAAAAAATAGCCAAGAAGTGCAATGGCCTGCCTCTAGCTGCAAAAACTCTTGGGTGTCTGTTGCATTCTAAATCAGATGTAGAGGAATGGGATATGATATTTAAGAGCAATATATGGGATTTATCCTATGAAGAGACAAACATTCTTCCTGCACTAAGATTAAGCTATTATTATCTACCCTCGCACTTAAAGCGTTGCTTTGCCTATTGCTCGATATTTCCTAAGAATTATGAGTTCAGAGAGCAGAAGTTAATACGGCTATGGATGGCAGAAGATCTTCTGCAGAGACCAAATCCAAAAAAGAGAATGGAAAAAGTGGGAGAGGAATACTTCCGGGATCTCCTGTCAAGGTCATTCTTCCAACAATCAAGCTACAAAAGGTCACACTTTGTTATGCATGAACTAATAAATGATTTAGCCAAATTTGTATCTGGAGAATTCTGTTGTAGAATGGGGAATGAGAATTCATATGACAGTATGAGAAAGACTCGTTACATATCATATTCCAGAACGCGATATGATGCCTCTATGAGATTCAAGCCAATATATGAAGCTAAGCGTTTACGTACCTTCTTGCCATTGCAGCTGGCATCAGAATGTGGGCACTTTCTAAGTAATAAGGTACTACATGATCTGATACCAACACTGAGATGCTTACGTGCAATCTCTTTTTCACACTACAAAAATTTTACTGAGTTGCCCAATTCAATTGGGAATTTGAAACATCTACGCTATCTGAATCTCAGTTTCACTTCAATCAAAAGACTGCCTGCCTCTTTATGTAATTTGCTTAATTTACAAGCACTGATCTTAACTGGTTGTTCTTCTCTTGATGAGTTGCCAACTGACATGGGAAGGCTAATCAATTTGCGTCTGCTCTATGTTGGAGAAACAAACTTGAGAGAGCTACCATCACAAATAAGTAAGCTAAAAAATCTCCAAGAATTGAGTACTTTTATTGTGAGCAGACATGATGGCCTTGGCATCAGAGATTTGAAGGAATTTAAGCATCTTCAGGGCAAGCTTTACATCTTAGAGCTGCAAAATGTTGTTAATATTCAGGATGCTTTGGAAGCCAATTTGAAGGACAGGAAGTACCTTAAAGAGTTATCCTTGAAATGGAGTGCTAACTTTGATGATTCAGAAAACGAAAGACGTGTGCTTGAAAATCTCCAGCCTTGCACAAATTTGGAAAGGCTCTCAATTAAGCTTTATGGTGGGACAAGATTTCCAGATTGGTTGGGAAGTCCTTCATTCTCCAACATGGTATCAGTGAATCTTAGCTTTTGCAAGTATTGCTTCTTCTTGCCACCCCTTGGGCAACTGCCATCTCTTGAAGAACTCTGTATCACAGGATGTGAAGGAATCGAGAGGGTAGGTCCTGAGTTCTATGGAAGGACTTCTCAAAGTAGGACATTTAGATCCCTGACAGTCCTCAAATTTGAGAATATGTTGGAATGGCAGGAATGGATTTCTCTGAACAGTGAAAATGAAGGTGGAGCTTTCCCTCGTCTACAGCAGCTGTATTTACAAGACTGTCCCAAGTTAACTGGTACATTGCCCAGCTACCTCCCTTCTTTAAGGAAACTTGTGTTGAATAACTGCAAGCAGCTTAGCACTTCAACTCTAGGGGCCCTTTCATTTCGCAAATTGGAGACAGGAAATTGTGATAAGTTGATGTATCAGGAACTTCCATCAACACTGCAGAAGCTTATTATTAAAGGGCCCATAAATTACTCTCTACTTAGCTCCTTTCCACTGGACCTCCTCCCTGAGCTTCAAATTCTCAGTGTCCAGAACTGTGTTCAACTTGCATCCTTTTCAGTTCCTGATGATGGTCAGCGGGATCTCGCATATCTCAGTTTCCTGCGAATAAGGGGGTGCCCTAACTTTCAATCGTTTCCTCAAGGAGGACTGCGTGCCCCAAACTTAACAATTTTTTCAGTATGCAATTTCAATAATTTGATCTCTCTGCCAGAGCATATGAGCACACTTCTCCCATCTCTTCGCGATTTGTATATATCTAATTGCCCAAAATTGGTATCTCTTCCTGAGGGAGGTTTGCCTTCCAATTTAAATATGGTTTTAATTTCAAGGTGCGATAAACTCATTGCCAACAGGAGAAAATGGGGTTTACAGAGACTCCCTTCTCTTAAAATATTTTGTCTTGGAGGTTGTAAAGATTTGGAGTCCTTTCCTGAGGAGGGGTTGCTGCCCACCACTCTGACCACACTTTCCATCTGTCAACTTCAGAGTCTCAGAGTCCTGAATAAGAATGGACTACAGCATCTCACCTCTCTTCAAGAGTTTAAGATCAAGAACTGTCTTCAACTTCAGTCCTTCCCAGAAGAGAGGCTTCCAGCTTCTCTAATTTACCTATCTATAAAGAAATGCCCTTTACTGAAATATTGCTACCAGAAGGAGAATAAGGAAATCTGGAACAGAATCGCTCATATTCCTTGCATAAAGATTGACCAAGAAGTGATAATGCTATGAGCTAAACAAAGTCATGCCTCTTCTGAGTTCGACTCCTGGTACTCTTTTCTCCTTTCTATAACTATTCTGCTTCTTATTATTGGTGTATTAGATAGTCATAGATAAACAAGCTTAGATTATGAATTTATGATTCATGTGTTCATGATAATAGGATTAGTTTAGAGATTTGTGGATGAAAGAAAATAAATAATTGACACAATCAACATCATCAAAATTAGCTCTACCCCAAATAATATCTTGAACTAGAAGTTGCATGATTTTTCTATGTATTGGGAATCATTACTGTACTGAAACTACGTTGAAACCTACACCCTTTGTTACATGAATTGTTTCACAAGCAATTTTACTGTTGAAGGTCAAGTCATTTATTTTATTATTATTATTTTCTTTTTTTTTTTTTTTTTTTTCGGGGGGGGTGGTGTTGTATGTAGGTTGTGAACAGAAGTATAGAAGACCAGCATCAAAATTCACGCATCTTTTGGCAATTTATACTAGCATATGCTGCAAGATTCAATCTGTCCAAAATTTTTTACATTCTTAAATTAGGCAGGCTTGTATTTGTTCTCTTCTCTACATTTAGCTCTGGCAACTGAAAATGGTTAACTTTTTGCAGCCTGATCCATCAAGCAGAGGTCTTTTTATACTCATGTGATACTTCAGTCTGCAAGGCCCTGAAGGCACGCCAGCTTTAGTCTTAAGATGTTGTATAAGATTAGCCCCAAATTTAGGTGACTCGTTGAGCAGTTGTTGACTGCCTGATCAAGTAAAAATTCTGATTTGTTCCTTCACATTTTTTAATATTTTTTTATCCTTTCCTTTTCTTAATTTATCCACCAAGCATCTTAATGCTATGTTTTCTTACAGGTTAATCAATGAAGTTTTGCAGCCTATTTATATTGCCTATTGCCAAGCTACCTAAGTTTTATAGCAATTCCAAGCAGAATTTGTAGTGCAATATTAAGACTAATATCTCAGTTGACAAAATATTGGTTGCACCAAATGAAAAACATCACTGAAGTTGAGTCATTTCTATATGATCAATTCAAGATTGTAATTGCCATGAATATGAAACGGACTATTTTTTTCTCTCTCTTTTATGTTAAACGAAGAATAGCATAGTCAGATTAGCTATTCAGCCTCTTGCCCATAGCTATTTGATGCCCAAAATTTTAACTTAATTTTCACGGTTAATATAAAATATAATGTAATCAAATAATTTATCTATTTTCGGGAAAACAATAGAACTGTAAGTAATTACATTAGAAATTAGAACTGCAGCCTGAAATTGTTCATGCAAAACAAATACCAGCATTGGAATCAAAGTTTCAACTCACTGTTCCAACTGGACCAAAGACACTATATGCAACGTGTTGAAGCTCAAGGCTGCAAACAGAATAATTGTAGTAAAATTGACATGGAACAGTAAAATTACCCTCTAATCACCCACCCAAACCCCGAACCCCTCCCCCTTAAAGCCCTACGCTCTTTGCCTCTTCACCTGTTGGGATAAAAAAATGATGGGATAAAAACTCTAAAAATGGGTCAAGTCACTAGTAAGGATCAAAACATTAATAAGAGTTTTCAGAGAGTGTTCTATAGTATACAAATTTGAGTTACTCTGTCTTGGGTTGTTAAGGTTTTCTATAGGTTTTATATCAAGTAGACACACATGATGTAGAAACCAAAATCACAAAGTAATTAAATTAATGCATTGATGCAATTTGCAGGAGTTTTTCCTATTGGGACAGAGACTTTCCTTGGGGAGCAATAATGTCAGGCACTGCAGAAGTCGAGTTTGTTACTATGCCTGTAAACATAGAGCCCTTATACTTGCGAACAAAGGCCATATTGCTGGATTCAGCATTTCCGACTCTTAATGAATCTGGAGATGAAGCTGAGTCGAAGAAGGAATTCAGAGGGGAAGAAACATGTGATAGGTGATTGTATGATGTTTCAGAGCTTTGACTCAGTGCGGCTGCTTTTTAGACACTTGCAGAGGGCTTTCCGGTTGGAAAATAAACCAAGCCACATGAGACCTTGTATTTTATTGGGTTCATAAAAGCAAAATAAAGATGGCAGTGATAATTTTACATCAATTTGGACGTAATTTTACAAACGTAGCAGTTGATAAAAATGAACGGCTGTGATAGTATAAGCAAAAGCAGTAGTTAGATACGAGATAACTACACAAAGCATAGTACAAGTACCAGATGGCTACGAATTGTTAGTACATCACTTAAAAAGCTCGATACCTCATCTGCCACAGTTTCTCCCGTTGCTTTGGCTTTCACTTTCAGAAACTACAAAGGCGGAAACAGAACTCTGTATCAAAACCCAAATCAAATTTCTTGGCCATGAATCCCTATGAAAAACCCTTGACGCCTTATGAACAGAGGCTCAGAGATGAGGTCATTTACCTTCACTCTCTCTGGCACAGAGGCCCTCCAGCTTTGAATCCTAACCCTAATCGTCTTAGGCCTAAACCTTTTCATAACAGTAACAACAACCCATCAAGAAATCTCCATGTATCTTACCCCACATCCTTCAAGAAAACCAAGGGAAACAAGCACGGATACCAAAATGCCAAGAACAGTACCCCTTCAGGTTCTGGGTCCAGCCGCCAACCCGACCCTGGTCCTGAATGGCCTATCAACCCTCCACGACCATCTTCTCCTCCTAACTCTAGCTCTGGATGGCCTTCTTTTAAGGTCAAACCGAGTCCGTCCGCCCAATTCACTCCAGGTATTCATGAAGCCAAAATTGCCACAATGCAAATGCAGCAGAAGATAGTCAAATGTTGTAATGAGTTCTTTGGCAAAAAGGCTGATTTGGATAGTGAAGAAGATAACAAATTCGAGGAAGAAGATGAAGGAGATGATTCTTTCGGTGATGATAATGACGTTGAAGAAACTGACGAATACAAGTTCTTTTTCGGTTTGTTTGTGGAACACCGAGAACTGAGGGATTTTTATGAGAAAAACCAGGAAACTGGGGACTTTTATTGCTTAGTTTGTGGAGGGATGGGAGTGAAAGTAGGGAAAATGTTTAAGGGTTGTTTGGGCCTTGTTCAGCATGCCATAGCAATTCTGAGAACAAAGAGAAAAAGGGCCCATAGGGCTCTTGGTCAGGTTATTTGCAGGGTTCTTGGATGGGATTTTGGTAGACTTCCTGTGGTTGTGTTGAAGGATGAGCCTCTCAGTCAGTCTTTGGCAAGTTTAGGCGATACTCTGGTGCATAATCAGTAAATTTTGTATATATTTATTTGCCAAGGTGAATGCATATAAATTTGGGCATCTCGTATTTGTTTATTATTTTTCTTGATTTTCATGGTATATGAATTAACTTGGTAAAAAAATGTTGCTGCATGTGGATGGAAAATGTATTGGTATGTGTGTCTATATTAATGCATTAGTGTCAAATAATTTATCTATTTCCGGGAAAACAATAGAACTGTAAGTAATTACATTAGAAATTAGAACTGCAGCCTGAAATTGTTCATGCAAAACAGATACCAGCATTGGAATCAAAGTTTCAACTCACTGTTCCAACTGGACCAAAGACACTATATGCAACGTGTTGAAGCTCAAGGCTGCAAACAGAATAATTGTAGTAAAATTGACATGGAGCAGTAAAATTACCCTCTAATCACCCACCCAAACCCCCAACTCCTCCCCCTTAAAACCCTACGCTCTTTGCCTCTTCACCTGTTGGGACAAAAAAATGATGGGATAAAAACTCTAAAAATGGGTCAAGTCACTAGTAAGGATCAAAACATTAATAAGAGTTTTCAGAGAGTGTTCTATAGTATACAAATTTGAGTTACTCTGTCTTGGGTTGTTAAGGTTTTCTATAGGTTTTATATCAAGTAGACACACATGATGTAGAAACCAAAATCACAAAGTAATTAAATTAATGCATTGATGCAATTTGCAGGAGTTTTTCCTATTGGGACAGAGACTTTCCTTGGGGAGCAATAATGTCAGGCACTACAGAAGTCGAGTTTGTTACTATGCCTGTAAACATAGAACCCTTATACTTGCGAACAAAGGCCATATTGCTGGATTCAGCAGTTCCGACACTTAATGAATCTGGAGATGAAGCTGAGTCGAAGAAGGAATTCAGAGGGGAAGAAACATGTGATAGGTGATTGTATGATGTTTCAGAGCTTTGACTCAGTGGGGCTGCTTTTTAGACACTTGCAGAGGGCTTTCCCGTTGGAAAATAAACCAAGCCACATGAGACCTTGTATTTTATTGGGTTCATAAAAGCAAAATAAAGATGGCAGTGATAATATTACATCAATTTCGACGTAATTTTACAAACGTAGCAGTTGATAAAAATGAACGGCTGTGATAGTATAAGCAAAAGCAGTAGTTAGATACGAGATAACTACACAAAGCATAGTACAAGTACCAGATGGCTACGAATTGTTAGTACATCACTTAAAAAGCTCGATACCTCATCTGCCACAGTTTCTCCCGTTGCTTTGGCTTTCACTTTCAGAAACTACAAAGGCGGAAACAGACCTCTGTATCAAAACCCAAATCAAATTTCTTGGCCATGAATCCCTATGAAAAACCCTTGACGCCTTATGAACAGAGGCTCAGAGATGAGGTCATTTACCTTCACTCTCTCTGGCACAGAGGCCCTCCAGCTTTGAATCCTAGCCCTAATCGTCTTAGGCCTAAACCTTTTCATAACAGTAACAACAAACCATCAAGAAATCTCCATGTATCTTACACCACATCCTTCAAGAAAACCAAGGGAAACAAGCACGGATACCAAAATGCCAAGAACAGTACCCCTTCAGGTTCTGGGTCCAGCCGCCAACCCGACCCTGGTCCTGAATGGCCTAGCAACCCTCCACCACCATCTTCTCCTCCTAACTCTAGCTCTGGATGGCCTTCTTTTAAGGTCAAACCGAGTCCCTCCGCCCAATTCACTCCAGGCATTCATGAAGCCAAAATTGCCACAATGCAAATGCAGCAGAAGATAGTCAGATGTTGTAATGAGTTCTTTGGCAAAAAGGCTGATTTGGATAGTGAAGAAGATAACAAATTCGAGGAAGAAGATGAAGGAGATGATTCTTTCGGTGATGATAATGACGTTGAAGAAACTGACGAATACAAGTTCTTTTTCGGTTTGTTTGTGGAACACCGAGAACTGAGGGATTTTTATGAGAAAAACCAGGAAACTGGGGACTTTTATTGCTTAGTTTGTGGAGGGATGGGAGTGAAAGTAGGGAAAATGTTTAAGGGTTGTTTGGGCCTTGTTCAGCATGCCATAGCAATTCTGAGAACAAAGAGAAAAAGGGCCCATAGGGCTCTTGGTCAGGTTATTTGCAGGGTTCTTGGATGGGATTTTGGTAGACTTCCTGTGGTTGTGTTGAAGGATGAGCCTCTCAGTCAGTCTTTGGCAAGTTTAGGCGATACTCTGGTGCATAATCAGTAAATTTTGTATATATTTATTTGCCAAGGTGAATGCATATAAATTTGGGCATCTCGTATTTGTTTATTATTTTTCTTGATTTTCATGGTATATGAATTAACTTGGTAAAAAATGTGGCTGAATGTGGATGGAAAATGTATTGGTATGTGTGTCTATATTAATGCATTAGTGTGTTTGTGTGTGTGTTCATAAATGAAGTGTTTGCTGATAATTTTTCTTTGAATTAGGACTTAAGTTAAATTTGTGTTATGTGGATGGAATAAGGATGATTGAGTATGAGCTTTATGATATTTTCTGCAAATAGTGATGGTTGCTTTTGATGGTAAGAATGATGAGTCGGTTATGATTTGAGAAGGAGGTTTGTGATTTGGATGAAAATAAGGTGCAACGGTGATTTGCTAGGCTTTCCTTTCTTTCATTTGGTGTTTTTGTTTGTGAGTTCTATGGAATTGTACTGTAACTGTGGAATTTTATAATTGGCACTTTTGTGCTTTAATTGTGATGCGTTTCAGAGTTGTTTGAAGGAAGATGCTAATAAGAAAGTTGTGGAAGATCTAGACAATGGAGTTTCTGATATGGAAGGAGGTAAAGAGGGAGTCATGGATTATGAGGTGAGATGATTTTTCTTTAACTGGAGATGTTAATTGCTACCAAGGGTCTTGTCGTTAGTTTGTTATTCTGCAGCATCATGATTTATGCAGAGTGTATATAACAAGCATTTTTTTTTTTTTTGCCTAAACAAGACAAAGCTAGGATCATGCTTATACTGTCAAAGGAAGCTGCAAAAAGAAAAACCAAAATCGCTTCATGGCCAAAATATATCTAATTTATATCAATCACCTGCATAGGGGGTAACATTAGTGATTAATTTGACTGGAAATCACTTGTTCATTACATACTCTGAATCAGCTATGGTGATAGTTCCAATTGTACACAAAGTTTTTATAGTTTATAGCAAAACATTTCTAATATCTGAGAGGAACCTTTTTGGCAAAATGCTTTCCTGTGACCTTATCTCATCTTATTATCTCACTTCTTCATTATTACTCCTTTTTTGGACAATTCCTTTTCTCCAACTTACATGAAGAAACAAATTCCAGTTAACAATTTTTCTCTTGTTAAAGCCTGCAGCTTTAATTGTGCATATCATTTCAGGTTATATGTGATCGCGGGGCATTGTGGAGTTGTGAGAGGGTTTAAGATCTTAATATGTGGCATTGCTTATACTCTTTCTTTCCTCTTTCTGGATTTTTCTTTTTCAGAAATTTCTAGCGTAAGAAGATGGCAATAAAGTAAATGAAGAACTTGGAAATAAAGTACCTGATTAGGAACACATGAAGAGAGAATTGAGTGCTTGACAAGATGGTTGTTCTGGATCTTTTTGTATGGTACCTTGAATTATGTTTCATTATTCTTGGAATAATATTTTTAGTTGTCAAGAATCTTACTTTTGAAACTTAGTTCTCTAATTTTGTTAATAAAAAGAATAGTTTAGGGATTTTTAAAGCAAAATAATTACTTGATAGGGGGATCAAATCTGGGAGGGGTTCCAACTGCTTCCCTTTCTCCCTTTCTTTCTTTCTTTTTTATTCTTCTCTTCCATCGGGAAAGAATTAAATGCATGGAGGACCATCTTTTTTTTTTTTGTCTTGCTATTCAAATTTACTGATACTCAGGTCCTTAAACAGAATACCAAAAGTTTTTGAATGGCTTGACTCAGACATTGTGGGGTGAGCCTAGAGGAAATGCTGGCAATGGAAATGATGATTCTGGTAATGCTGGGTCTTTTTGTGGTAATGAGAGTGAATTAACTTTAAAGGAGAATTCTGATTTTCATCAGGAAAATGGCATTACGATGTGAGGTTAAGGTTAATAATTTGTACAACACATTTTTAATTTGATGAGGATTAGACTATTCAAATAATGTGTTATTTGTTTTCTGCAGTAGAACTCTTTTTATTTATTTATTTAATTTGATGAGGATTAGACTATTCGAATATCCTACCAAAGCACATAGCATTTCAACACTTCTTTTTTGCACTTCTCAAAATTGCTTCTCCCAAATTAAATTGCATTCTTTAGATAATATAAATTTGAGCAGCATCACTGGCTACAGTTGCTTGTTCTTAGTTTCATAAAACATACATTGCAGACAAGCTTAAACGAGGTTGACATTGGGACCGAAGCGTATAATATTCTAGGAGAGAATTCTGGTGTTGATGATGTGCAGGGAGGTCTCAGTCGGTAACAGAAACATTTTCATTAAGAAGCATACAGAGGCAATAGAAGTAAATGTTGCAGGATAAAGTCGCTGGTGAGATAGTTCTTATTTATTTTGAGTCATTCCATCCTATGTGGTTCACTAGTATTTTGGTTGGAGATCCTGATTCTGGTTGTGACCATGGTTTACTAATTTTCTTTTGCATCCTACATATTAGGAGGATCACATTGTGATTTGCTGGAAGATTTTCATACGAGATTCTACTTTCAGTTGGAAGAATGACAAGTAAGCTGATGGAAGAATGAGAGTGTTTGAATTAGTTATTTGAGAAGAGCATCAATGACGAGTAAACTGATGTGCAAGAAATGGCTATTTAGGCACTCTGAGAGTGAGAATCTATTACTGATCTAATTAGAAGTTTTACGGTTTCAGAATTCTATTCTGAAACTTCAACTGTGAAGAATAGTTCCTCTTCTTCATGTCATGAAGAAACCCCAGATGGTTTTCAATTCTGTGCATTAGTCTGAAGAAACGTTTGTCTGTATATTCGCGTGATTCTGTTACATGGATACCTTCTGGTAATGTAGATGTGCAAAAGGAGAAGTTTTGCTAGCAAACTCTTCCTTTTCCTCTCTCTTTCTGTGTGTAATCTGTCATGTGCATGTGTTTAAAAATTCAAAAATGTTGGAAGAATAGTTATAGCTAAATTATAATATATACAGTTTTATAAACTTCTTTTTTATTTAATCAACTAAATATAACCATATGTGAAGCCTTTTAGTAGACTGCCCCTATGTCTGGATCGATGAGAATGGAGAGAAGAGAAGAAAAAAAAAAAGAAAAGAGATTCTTTAATTAAATAAGAAAAGCAAATAGAAATGAAAAGAATTTATATTTTTTAATTTTTTTTCATTAATTTAAAATATTTCTCTCCGATTTGAAAGAAAAATGGACGGATACAAGGAGAATTGGCTAGCGTCATATTGCTATTTCTAAATTAGCTCAGTGATGTCATTTCATCAACATACACACATATGTATATATATGTACATATGGGCTTCAGATCAGATCAGTGTGTTAGGCCCTAAACCAAAAAGCTTCAAACCATTGGCGTTGGAGTTATAATTACTAGTTAGGGCCGAAAGCTCATGGCGGCGTACCGTATACCCTATATAACGAGGAAGAGGAAAGGGATAGAATCGATATCGTCTCAAGCTATCATCAAAAATCAATATCTGAGATAATTGTTTTGTGAGAAAGAAAAAGGAAATGTCTGGAGTTGGACCAATCACACAGGACTGGGAACCAGTGGTAATCCGCAAGAAGGCTCCCAACGCCGCCGCGAAGAAGGATGAGAAGGTTGTCAACGCCGCTCGCCGTTCCGGTGCCGAGATTGAAACTCTAAAAAAATGTACACCCTTTTGCTTTTTCGTCTTTTTAATTGTTTGATTAATTAATTTACTTTTACTGATCAGTGAAATCGACAAAATATTTTCTGTGTGATTTCTGTTATTCTCGTTGATGATTACGCGGTGGTTTTGCTTGGGAAAAACGATTTGTTAATATTCAATTTTTGCTTTGATAATGATAGGCAGCAATCTTTCTTTTTTTTTTCCCCCTCTTTATGGTATTGATTTTTGCCGGCGGCCAACCAGGAATTAGGGTTTCTTACTTAGATTTTTTTTCTTTCGGTAAAAAAAAAATTGTGATGAGGTTCTTACTCTTTTCTGATAATTATTAATCAGCCATATCTAGCACGAATTTTACTAGGAAAAATAATATGTTCTCAGAAACCCTAGTGCTATATCCATAGGAGAAAACAAAACAATACACATCTTATTTTGGTGGTGATTCTGAATTAGATAAACTGTAATCAATATATATTTGATGTATTATAGCATGAATTCTTTTTCATGGTTGCTTTTTTTTTATTATTGATTAAACTGTTCTGAGACCATGACCAAATTATGCCTGTTTGTGGTCTCAGTGGAAGTTAAATCATAAGGGAATGATGGTTAATAAAAGATGTGTCCTACTTAAACATTTGCTTGCTTAGACTATTGCATGGCCTTTTATACCTGTTTGTGTAAACTAAAAAGTCTTTTGTTTTTCAATTTCTTCTGCAGCAAATGCTGGTACAAACAAAGCCGCCTCAAGCAGCACTTCTTTAAACACAAGAAAGCTTGATGAAGAAACAGAGAACCTAACTCGTGAGTAGATTTTTTTTTTTTAATTGTTATTTGCATGAAGTATATTGTATTGGGCCATGTGCAATCAGTTTATTAATTGTCCAACCTTGAGATGGATGAAGAAAAATGCGTTTTAGTAATTCTTCCTGTGCAGTAAAAGGATGTATTTTACATCCATATGATTGTCTCACTGTGCTGAGAAAGTGTTTTTGGTTTTCCATTTTTGTTTCATTGTGAGCAATGCAATCAACTGGACAATTATGTGTGTGATAATTAATCTTAATGCTAATGAGTGGAAGAATGTGTTTCTGGGTTAAACCTTCCATATTTTTTCCATGTAAAAAAATTAGTAGATGATGTATGATTTCTTTGCATGAGATGACTGGTGACAGTATTCTAAATCTCCTGTCTTGTTTTGTTTCAGACGATCGAGTGCCAAGCGAACTGAAGAAAGCCATCATGCAGGCTCGAACGGACAAGAAGCTTACCCAGGCCCAACTTGCTCAAGTCTCTCTCTCTCTCTCATATTCGTAAAAAACTTTTTTATCTTCTGAGCATGAGGTTTTAGTAACATAATTTTGTTTCCTGCAGTTGATCAATGAGAAGCCCCAGATAATACAAGAGTACGAGTCTGGAAAAGCAATTCCAAATCAACAGATAATAGGCAAACTGGAGAGAGCTCTTGGTGTGAAGCTGCGAGGGAAGAAATAAACTGTGACTTTGAACACAGATGGGAGCTATAAAGTAACGAAAGTGTCTATGATCTTAAAATTGGTGGTGTAAATGAACTTTTTCTACCATCATTATGGCTTGCATGTAAAATCCATGGTCTTGATTTGTGTGGAGAGTTGTGATATGTTGAGTTGGAATTTGATTTGTGCCTTTGTTCATGCGTGCATGATGTTGTCCTCATGAGTTTACGGTTGTTTCTGCACACTTGTATGTGTTTGAGATGGGTCGAGCAACTGCTTTTAAATTTTCTAAATCAAGGTATCGTGTTTATTTTTATGACGTTTTGCCCATGATTTATTGAGATCTACTGGTGGAGTACGTTTGATGCTGCTAAGGTTAAGGTAAATGAAAAGAAATGAAAGGTTCGATTCTTGCCGCATACCATCCCTTTCAACCTCCTGCACGGTTATGCATCTCTTTCAATTCTCAAATTTGATATAAGTTGTGCAAATTGGCGAGGAAACAATCTACTTATACCTAAAAGGAAAGTAAGTATAGCCTATTGATCAAAGTTATTTACAAGTTTGCTCTCGTTTTGGTGCATGTTTAGCATCAAAGATCCATACAAAATGTCGGGCTCGGGCCAACGTGTTTTGTTCTTTGTAGAACTGCATGATTGGCAGTGCCCGCATACGTGCAAACATACAACATCATATGTATAGCATATTTCAATTTTCTGTCATTCATAAAAAATACAGAGAATCTAAACGTCCTAAACATTTCTAGTACAGAGAATCTAAACGTCCTAAACATTTCTAGTCATTAGAAGTTCAAATCACATGTTTCCACAACCCTAGCATTATTATTATTATTTTTTTATATTATTGTTTTCTTTCTTTTTCTTCTTCTCTTCTTATATTATGCATAAAAAAGTACATATTAATAAAATTTTAATTTAATATTAAAATTATTTTCATAATTATAAATCTCGAGTTTCAATTAAATCCAAATAAATAAATAAAATTGAAGCCTGTTGGAGTTTTGGAACCACATTGGGTGAGAATTGACACAAATATGTTTAGGTTTCTAGAAGGTAGAGAGGCCCGTAAATAAATGACTCGAGGAAATTTCTTGTACGCGATGTAGTGTAGTTACCAATTTTAATTAATTGAATAAAATTACATTTAATTGACTTAAATGATCTAAATTACATATTCATGTAAATGTCAATTTTTTAAAGTCGTTAGGTATTTTTTGTTTTTTTCATTCAACTCCAGTTAGAATTTAAACTAGAATCGAAGATAACTTCATTTTTAATTTTTCATATCGTTAAACATTATTTTAAAATAAAATATGTATAATCAAAGATTTACTCCAAATTCAATAAATAAAAAGGAATTACAAAGAACAGTTAAAAGATAAGGAATTACAAAAGGAACCAAAAGCAACGATTTGAAGTTCAAGGATGAAAACAGAATCAACCTAATAACCATCAACTAAATAATACAGCCCCCTCTCATCATTAGCAACATGCTATGATCGGAAGTCAGTTCGTGGGATTAACAGATAGCAGCTACTCCACAAAATTTCTGAGTGATATCTTCCAAATGTTGCAATAGTCATCCATGGACATGGAGTGGTCAAGGCTTTGGTTACGGGCATTTAAAACTACGTACAAGAACTGGTATTTTTTATCTTCAGCAATAAAAAAAAAAATATCAAGACTGCTAATAAGTTAATGCAGAATCACAATCGGAGGAGTTTAGTAAAGGATACTATTTCCATAGAATCCAACTTGCATCTACAACCCAAATCCTTCATATGAAGAATGTTGACAGTGATTTTTTTCAGAGACTTGAATGTAGAAAACAAAAACCATCCTTGGTAAACGTAAAATTGTTGGGAACCAATAATTTCGAGTCCTGTCATTAATACAATAAACAACATTTACATTATTGGTTTCCTCCAACCAAACCAACATCGTAAAGGCGATGTGAAACGAACTACTCATATTAAAGCATCCAACATAACTCACAACTTCAATAATTATAATAACAGCATATAAGCTACTCACATGCCAGTTTTGTGCCAAAGCTCGTAAGGCATATTGCAAATGCCTGAAAAGCTGACAATGGCTGCCTATAGTCCATGGTGAAAGTATCATCTCCTACCTTCCCAAACTGCAGGAGGACAGTATCCTCATCTCCTTTTCCTCCTGGCTGACTTTGGTCCACAGTTGCAACCAATTGGAAATTCTTAACTGATGCTACAGTTACCCGACCATGGAAATTCAAGCACCAGCATTGCAGATGTTCATGCCACCTCGGGGCCTTGTTGCGCAAAACTGTATAGCCAGAAACTGAAGACTCTGGTCCCTTCATCACGGAGTCTTCAAGATGTTTTTCATTAATAGTTTCTCGTGATAGTGGACACTTCAGTGAGCACACCATCCTTCTGGGACCTCTTGATTTTAAGAGGTTAAATTTGTAAGAGACCTGTCCAACCTCAAAATTGCCTGCTGGAACTTGGGGGCTTATTTGTTTGCTCGCAAATCTGCGGCTAGCTCTGCTACTTGAGGGCTTTGCACCACTGTGTGGTGGCTGGCTGTCGTAGATTGTAAAGTTGGTGCCAAGAAAGTCCGAACTGTAAAATTTGATGGAACATTAGAAATTTTTTTTATTACAGTAAAAAAGGCTCCAACAATGCTCCCCCACCTCATTCTCACCCAAAATATAAAAGATGAGCACAGAAACAGAATAATTGCACTTTTGTTGTCAACTACATACTAATTTGTACAACTAGGATTTGCTAAATCCAACCACCATGGTGATTTAGACCATGAACAGGTCATAGCATTAGTTCTACGGCACCAAAACTAGGCATTGCTACCAAAGCAACTAGTCCACCATAACTACAAAGAAAATCTTGCATGAACCTAGCCCACCATGGACTACAAAGAAACAGCAAATCACATGTAGGTGCCACAAGTGTCCATAAATATAATCCATGGTGGGCCAATTTTCGTTTCCTGATATAGCTACAGTATCATTATAACTTAGACATAAAACTAACAAATTTGCATCATCTTCCAGTTAATGATGACAAATTTTAACCTAGGACCTGAAGCCATTTACTTTCAATGTTTCTCCCATACCCTAAACCAGATGGAAACAGATCCATAAAACTGAGTCCAACCACTTAGGGATTAAGGCTTAATTGAGTCGAGCCACATCTGCCCCACAGTAATATCACAGAAAACACATCACAATCACCCAACAGCTAGTCCATGACAGAATACAGGGAGTTGTCATAATACATTGCAAATTGCATGTCAGCAATCATCATGTTTGAAACAATCCACACAGCAGATTTATGTTACATACAGACACAGAATATTTACAAATTCAATATAAAAATGGTAAGTTTGATTGATAATATGTAAGGAGGTAACAAAGAATAATAAAATCATAAGAAACTATCTAGATTCTTATTATCTCAAATTACGTCCAGAAATAAGAGTAGCATTTTCCAGAATTCCCAACTTAACCTGTATCAATATGTATATCTTACCTTAATTTTCCAACATATGAATTACTTCCTTGGGATAGATCTTCTGCATCAAGTGAGATGATATATTCTATGTGAGCACCATGTCTAAACCTCCGTGCTGCTAGAAGAAACTTTCCCTTGTCCATTAATGCTAGGAAGAAGAATAAAATACAACCTCAAATGAGCCAGACTTCAATTAATGCTAGGAAGAAGAATAAAATACAACCTCAAATGAGCCAGACTTCAATAACTTACGTTACAAAAGTTACATAGGACAAACAGAAAACAAATAAAATATATATGCTAACAGAACTGAAGGCCAATAACAAACTTGATAATCAAGTCCATGCAAGATGAAACATAAATTCAATAATCTATGATAAACCTCTCACATTTATAAAATTCACTGTTAACAAAAGATATGTCATGCATTAACTTTCCAAATAAAATCACCAGTCTTTCCAAACCATTGAACATTTTGTGTTTGATGCTACACTCATCACCACAAAATAGTTGTGTATAGACAAAAAGATCAAAGCTTTTAACAGTAATAGTTTTAATATAAAAAATTTTCATGTGCTACATAACCGTTCTCAATCCCAAAAATTGTCTTTCCTTTTTAATTTAAAATTATCATGTTAGTCAATATTTAGGTGTGACTCTTAAATGGAACAAGCTTTGTTTTACAGACTGAATATTGTCAATTTTAGAATGAGTCAAGTTGACTTTGGAATGCCATGTGTGATAAAATATCATATCACCATATAGACAAAGGTCAATCTAAAGGTTTGACAAAATGAATCCTTTCCCTTTCAGTTTTAATACTAAAAATTTAAGCATAAATGATTATGTCAAACTAATGTAGCTGCAGAAGAAGCATAAATCTGAAGAAGCCCCGAAGCTCCTCTTTTGGTTCTAAAATCAAGTCCACCAATAACTACTTACATGGAGTAAGAGCAAGAGAGAGATAAAACGTTGAAGTCTTCTTATTCCGTTTTATAAGACATTGATGAGGTAAGTCACGCGGACCTGGCTGCATTTTCAATAAAAACAGAAGGACCACATATTTCAAAATTTTAGACAAATTTGACCAACAATTGCATCAAGTCACAGGAATAAATCAACAAGCTAAATGAACAATCCTAAGCAATTTAATTGCCAATAATTTCATATTGTCTGGAACTGTAAACAGGAAAGGAAATGACAGCATCAAGAAAAGAAAAGGAAAGGAAATCATTTCAAGGCAAAGACTTCAATTACGCATAAAAGATTATTCTCATAATAAAGTCACCTTTCGGCTCAGTTAATTATGCATGTACAACTTCTAATTCTAAATTTACACGATGGAAGGCACAACTTGACTATTAGCAAATCTAGTATTACCCGAGGAACATCTCAGCTTAATCTAAGAAAATCCACAAAATTTCATATAAAAGCAAGTTTCTAGAAAAGAACACCTCTAATTCTTTTTCTAAATGAGGAAAAAATTTTCTGTGTATCTAGGCAGTTTATATCATGTAACAATTACACTGCCTGAAATGGAACAAGATTTTTGTTCCTGATGACCAATAATTTATAAACAAGGGCCTCCAAGAATTGTTCTGCGCTCAAAAAAAGGAAGTTATTATTTGCTTTCAACATTCAAAATTTTCTGAAACTTCATTTTCCCACATTTTCAATTAATCTTCTAATTATTGATATTTTAATACACAGAAAATGAATTGCAGAACCTAGCAAAATTAAATTCACAGCACATACAATACTGAAGAAATATGCAAAGAAATAACCAAGGAAAAAAACAAAAAGAACAAATTCAAACTCCAGGCACCAAAACATCATTCACTCGGGGGGAAAACACAATAGATATAAATTCAAACCTGAAAGTTCCAATAACCCGGAGCACTAATGCAAATCATTAATTAACTAATATAATTAGAAGAATTCCTCCGCGAAAACTTATCAAAAAATAATCACATAAATGGAACATAATAGTTTAATTATCAAAGAATAATTCAATTAGATAGATTTAGGTTTATATTTCAAGCACTATTTATATAAAAAAAATTAAAAAAAAAAAAACACTAACTTCACAAAACGGGAATTCCCTAAAAAAATCAAAACCCTAACATTACACAATTCCCAATCACTCACTATTCCCAAAAAAAACTAATAAATTTTAACAAAGTATAAAAATTGACCTGTTTAAGGCAAGAAGGAAAAGTGATTCTGCCTATGTTGCGTGGAGACCGAACGATCTCCTTCGTAATCTCTCTCCATTTTTTACAGACACAAGCACAAGCAACGACGTCTTGTCGCTGAGGCCACCGATCATCGCTCTCCTCCACTCGTTTTATTATCTCCCCAAGCAATTCAGGCAACATGCTCGCCCAGCCATCGACAGGGTCCGACTCGGCCCACAACTCCCCGGATACATCGCCACCGAGACCGGTGGGCACCACCACTCCTCCAGCACCGTCGTTTTTATGATTGTTAACAGACTTGAACGACTTGGAGAACCTTCGAGAGAGAATAGATTTCCGCAGAGACATTAGAGTGATAAATTCCCCTTTGTTTTTTCTTTCCTCCCCCGAGAGCCGAAGAGAGTTTTCGCCTTTTGGTCCTTTTCTCGATTTTGTGTTCCAGAGAGAGAGAGAGAAGGGGTTGCGGGGGTGGGGGCGAGGGGAGGGTTAGCGTGAAACAGAGAGACAGAGCTGTGAGATAAGCATTGAGAAGAGAGAATGTGTTAGAACAGGTGGCGCAAATAGAGTGGGGGTGACGGAGAAAAAGAACGGGGCGAGGGGAGTAGTGTGCTGGTTGTAGTTGGGGAGATTTGACCGAGTCTAAAAAAATAATTAAAAAAATAATAATAATAACAAGAAGAGCGCAAGCTTGTGAGTTTATAGTTATGAGTACAGCTTTGAATTTACTTGGAATAAAAAGCGTATATTTTACGGGTTTCTGCTGAATGTTTACTGTGACTTATACTTCATGTTATTAAAATTATTTTTTAAAATTAAGATTAATCTTATTAAAAATTCTACAAAAACATAAATATTTTTTTTCTTTCTTTTTTTTTTTCCCCCTTGAGCTAAAGGTGGTGGATGACGATGGCTTGATGGGTGGCGACCAATTTTAGCCCCTACTTGCATGCGTAGATGACGAACGGGCTGTGTTAAAAGGGAATCGGCATGTTTATTTCAAGCGAACAGGTGTCGCCATGCATGTTGCATGTCAGCTTAAACGTGGCCACGTTCTCTCTTCTTCTTAATATACATCTCGAGTTCTCTAAGCTCTGCTGCCACAATAAAATATAATAATCTTCAAAGCAAGAAAAATCTCTACTCAACAAGAATAGAATTCCGTCTTAAATTACCAGTTTGTGAGATTTTTGGTAATAGCTGCTGATTCTATTCTTGCTGGTAACGGTCATAAATTGCCCGTCTCACAAGCTGGTAATGTGATTTTTCATTTTCAAAACAATAAATTTCGTCTTAAAAAATCTCGTTTTCATCAGTCGATTCTGTCATGACAATAATTAATTGTTATTTTCTATTCACACACAAAAAAAAAATAATAATTGTCATTTTCTAATGTTTTTTAATGACTTTATTGTCAACAAACTCTACAGGGCTTGTACTGACTGATACTTGCTCAAATGGTCCGTATGACATTCACACCAATGCCATCGCCTCTTGGAGTCAAAGCTAGCCCAGATATTTGGCACGCACGTCGTGGTCAGGCTTCTTGGCCATGCAGTCCACTAACATGACTCGGCAGAGACCAGATTGTTTAGTAAAACTTGTCCATGAAAATATTTTTAAACAATGATTCATTTTCTAGACTGTGGCATCTCAATTTAAGACTGCACTAAATAATAATAAACAATAGTCATCTAATTATCAGAAAATAGCAATGTACAGCAAATCCAACTTCAAAAATCCCCTAGTGTAGTGCGACGCACCTCAGCTGTTTTGGATATCAACTTGTTCAAATCTAGTAGTTTTAACAGTAATTTGGTTTATTGGAAAAAAATAAATTACCAAAAAGAAAGAAGTAGAGAATTCTCAGAAGGCAGATTCTGATACAAAGATTTGTTGCAGGAAACAATTGAATTTAATCTTTTAAAGCATAGATAACAACTGATGCTTGAAGATCGCGGTCAACCTTGAAGTGAGCATGGAAAAACCTCCTTATCTGCCATTATATCATACACTTGGCTAAGAAAAAAAGAGAAATACATTGTGGATTGAAGGAAAACTGTATAGACAATGCATAAGTAAGAGCTTGCGCTTACCTCTCTGAAAGAATGTGCAATCAAGAAATCCTTCAACAGTCTCTCCTCAGATTCAAATAACACAATGTGACTCGGCAGAGACCAGTTTTTTGCCAATTCTGATGCAAAACCAACAGGATCGAACATGAAACGATCTGACTCATCAGGGATTTCTTTCTCTTCACTGGAGGATGAGATATCAAGCCAAAATGAAATTTTTGAATAACTGCATCACAAGACAGCAAGAGAGAAAATATACTCCAATCAAATTCAAGAAGTCCAAACCTTGGTGTGCAGTCTAGAAAACGCATTGGCAGATGGTGATGGAGAGTAGAGTAGTAAGGTGTGGCATGGCAGGGCATTAAGAATAGGATACTCTTCACTTTCTCATTGCGGGCTTCTTTGGATAGATAGATCATTACATCCTCAGTTCCCCTCTGTCATGATGCTTGAAAGTATCAACAAAAAGAGAACCATAAAGAAAAGGAATAGTATCATACCAAAATTTTCCTGAAGTTTTTCTTCCCCCAGATATCTTCTCTCTGTTCTTTCTTTCTAGGTAAGAATAGAAGATTCTCCCATTTTGCACAAATAACATTGTGCAGATAAAGGGAAATAAAAAGAACAGCAAAAATAAAATCAATCCTAAAATTTTCTTAATTCGAAAGTCTTAACATTAAAATAATGAGCCATATGAAGCTGTTACATTAAATGGCCTCTAATCAGCTTCATGCCTAGAGAAGAGGCATTCCATATACCTGATGAACCAAATTCATATAGATCGCCATTGGAATATTGGTTGCTAACAAGAAGATGACAGCGAATCCTACTTTTGAAGGCCATTTGGTATGAGACTTTGAAGAACCTTTCCTCTTAACATGTGGAGAATCAGGTCTTGCCATAACGGATAATGCATAACCAGAGAAGATCAAAGCTATTGGCAGCACAGGCAAGACAAACCTATAGCATGGTAAAATTAGAAGATGAGCTTGAGTTATTGGATCAAGGATACACTAAAAATTGCATGCAGAAAAAAAAAACGTCAGCACAATACCTGAATTCTTTGTGACCCAATACACTGTAAAGAATTAGAACCCATGCAATAAGACCAGAAAGCTTCCAATATTTAGACTTGATGCTGCCAGCTATGGCAAATGGTAAGAAAGTGAAGAGCATGACAGGAAATCCCTGAGAGAAGTACCAGTGCCACTTGTGAGTTCCATAATAATCTCCGCCAGAGGAAAGAAAATTGAACTTAAGAAAATTAAGAGGCACTATGACCCACGAGCCATACATCAAGCGATCCAATAAACATGAAAGACCAAGCACCAAACCCCTGATACCATTAACAAAATATAAGAAAAACAATACCATAACCACACAAATGATTTCAGGTAATTTCCGTAATTTATTGATATAAAAAGCATCTTGTCATGCAGGAGAATTAGTCCACACAAATTTAGTTTGAGCTACAAAGAATCATGATCCCCCAAAAGTCTAAACATCTAGCCCCCACCAAATAAAATCAAGAGAAAAACAAATATATGGTATTGGTACCTAAATGCAACACTTTGCCAACAAAGTAATATGCAGTGACTGTTCACATAACAAGTATGTTCAAGTGATGGCGTGATGCAGACAAGGAACTCGTGAAAATTCAAATTTAAAACCTCAAGAAGAGTATAGTTTTGGTCGAAATGTCCCATAGGAATTATTGGGCAAAAGCCTGATAATAGAAGCTTAGTTGGGAACTTCAACTTAACAGTTTTGTTTTGATATTCTTTAAGCAGGAAATTGCAGCAATTTTTTTTATCTTTCTAGGAAGCAGAGGCAACTAGTTGTGCTGGAAAGGCTGTTTGCATGTCTTTACATGATTCTTTATATTTATTTTGGAGCTGTAAATTGAGTCTTTAAAGGATAGCATTAATCCTTCTAGTTTTCTTTATATTTATCCTATATGTTACAATTGGTTGGTAGGCATTATGTCCCCGTATTTCTTGATTAATTTCATCAAATATGAGTATGGCTTGTCAAACTGTGCAATCAAATTAACTAGATTACTAAATCCATGATTCTACACAAAAGCCGGGAAAAGTCATCATAAGATATGTATGAGAAAATCGGAAGTCCAAAGTTAGACATTCAAAAAAAAGAGAAAAAGTGATAAATTATGCATTAACACCTACCCAATTGGAACCACCTCCAGAATAATGAATCTCAGTCTATCACAAGTGACAAAAAGCTCAAGAATGCCAACATAGACCCAAATGATAGCACTTGTTGGTCGAATTGCACAAGCTAGTGCTGCTACAATCAAACCCCACTTCCTTGAAAGCAATGGTATTTTATGAGGATAATCTCTCATACAGGGCCAATGGTACAACCCCACCAGTGTAAGAACAGCTTCCAAGCTATTGGACAATGTACGATTGAAGCAGAAAAAAATGAACCAGTTTGATAATTGAGAGAAAAGCTGCTGTACTGTTAAGTGCATAATCTTTCATAAACATCATTTTAATATGTATTAATCATGGATAAGAAGCTTCAGGCAGGATATGGAAGAGAAATATAAACCAAGTATAATTTAATCTGAAACTCAAAGATACACACAGAAATAGAGATGCATATTAGAAGGATACTGCCCATTTTGCCACAGAATAATTGAAGAGAGCATAAGAAAGTTTGTACAAGTACAAATCACCAACTGCAGAAAACAGTGCTTGCAGCAATCGTGGAGCCTTGGTCTACAAAGCATGAGACGAAAGATATAAGTACACATATGAATAATAACAACAGACTATGTATTTGAATGGGAACAAAAAAAAGCACAGATATTCCATGCACCTAAAATTTATTCACTTTCAGAAGCAACAAAAGAAAAAATAGCTAGCTAATATCTGCTTAAGAGCTTGTTTGGTTTAAATGAATTCCAAAAAATTCATTTACAAATCCACACATGATATGTTTGGAATGCATAGAGGTCATTTGGAATTATACATTTTTAATTCTAGGGAATTTGTTAAGCTTGCTTGAGCCAAACTCTATGAGAATTAACAGAATTTGCAAATAAATTCTGGAAAAACAAAAGTAAAAATTAATAAGACTACAATTTTAAAATGAATAAGATGCAAAACATGAGAATTCATTCACAAATACATTCTTTTTTAAAATGCATTTGCAAATAAAATAAATTCCATTCTCATTTGGTCCGAACATAGTGTGAAAACAATGAATTATGCAAAAGAAAGCAACTGTTGCACTATTCCTTGTGAATTGTACTTGCATTCAATTTTTCAGAGAAATTTATAAATGATAATAAGGGTGATGGGCACGCCAATTTAATAAAAAGCAAACTATAAATGCAAAGGGTATGTGGCATGCAGCTGCAGCATCACAAATTTCATTTTGACATGTCACAGCACTGCCAAATTTCACCCTATACCACCTAACCCAAGCTTAGATCATGCGCATAAATGTGCATTAAGTAACAGAATCAACTTGGCAGGACATGAACCAGTGGCCTACCTGATCATGGTCCTGCACTAGGGCCATAAATATGAAAAGCATCCCCTAGTTTAATTTCATTTTGTGGCACTAATAAAAGCAGGCTATAAACCATGAGACCAATAATGTTTGTGGCCTCAGAATCACATGAATTCATCATGCCAAGACCATGCTTGACCGAATGATCCTTGAACTATTTTATAAAAAAGGAATTAGACAAAGAAATAGCTAAAAAAAAGAGCACACTTTCAAGTACATAATTATCTTAACAAAATGAATCAATTTGCTAGCCATCATTCAATAAGGTAAGAGATCTCAAGCATAAAATGAATCTGAATTCACCAAAGAAATTTGAAGCAGTATTTTTTGATGTGAAGTGCTGCTGAGAATTCACAAGCAACTTCATGTCCCAAAATACTATTCTTATTGGTATGCAAACCATATAACTATCTAAGAAAATGCCACCAGTGAAGTTGAACAACCTGATTACTTCTTTCATCAAACAATATTGTATTAAAATAAACAGCATGATTAAGAAAACTGCACTAGCTTTAAATAGCATAATAAAGTAAATTCCACTAGCTTTAAGTATTCTAAGTATTATTCTTAGCAGAAACTTTTGAAGTTCAGCATGAGCATGCAAAAGTAGCAAAGACCTTCTCCACATTACAAAAGTCCCTCGTATAACCATTTTCCTCTTTCAATTTTTTCTATAAATCTAGTTATTCTATATTCCATAGTATATCTACACCAGTTCAATTTTCCAGTATATAATTTTTGTTTTCAATCACTGATAGGTTCAAAACAATAAGCTGCAATCCACCATATTGCCAGTTTCCAAATATTAAATGCCCTTATTTTACTTCCTATTGAATCTACTTTACTGACAATACTAGCATAATGTACATCACAGAAACTGATAATTCAAACTACTTTCTACAAATGCAATTAATGAAAACATACCAATAAATTAGAAATACCATAAGACTCTTGAAAATTGCTTTAGCAAAACTTACATTAATCAAGCTTAAAGATACACATAAATTGAACCTATAGCTAACTTCATATTAAACATTAAAACACAAAAAGCACATAGCTTATTTTACCATAAACCATGGAGTATCAAGACCTAACAATGCAAGAACTTTGAACAGCAAAGCAAACACCAATGGGTGCAAATAGCTACGAATCCCCTTCTTCCACTCCCAAGTCAAGTGACCGTACCTGCCATTTTAGACACATCTTAATCACCGCCTTTAAAGCATTTCCACCACTTTCAAATAAAATTTTGGCTAAACCATGATGTTGTAGGGTCAAAACGGTGCTTCCAAAATTGAATTGAGTTAAAAAGTTCAGTGAAATGTCTTTGTAGGCCTGTGCTTCAGAGGCTTTCAGGCAAGCATCTTTAAATGTTGCTCAGCTTGAACGGATGGCACTACTTTTTTATTTACTAATATTTTTCATTTTGTCTATTTGCTTTGTATTGTTTAGGTTAGAACTTAGAACGACACCTTATCTGAACATCTTAGACTCCTTCTTTCTGTCCAAATAAAATTTACTTCAAAATGTTATGTACACCAACACACACACACCCCACATCCCACCCCCAAAAAAAAAAAAAAAAAAAAAAAAAAACAACACACCAATCAAGCATGTATCTTCCAAACAGAACAGAAAGTTAAAATTCTTACCCAAATACAATGCGATGAGCAACTTCAAGGGCTTGCCAGTGCTCATCTGGATTGAAATATGTTTGTATCAGCAGAGAATTTGCTATTCGAAAAGCTAGACACAGTGCAAAGATATTCTTTGACGAGGAAAAGATGTTAGATTTCTGGGACTTTGTTTCTTCTCCTCCTCCTCCTTGTTTGGAGATATCAGGGTTTTGAGGTGTGAGTTTAGCGGATGGTGATTCAGCTGTACTGTGTCTCTGCCTCATTCTTCGCACAACTGGCAGCAGGAGAAACGAAGACCGGAATCTACTCTAATGCACCAAGCAGGTATTTTGTTCCTTAACTTTTACTATGACGTAGAGAGAGAGAGAGAGCAAGAGGAGAACCGTTGGTGGGATGTAATTGCGGGCAGTAAGAATCAATGAAATGAAGCAATGATTGACGGTGGCGAACGTGGTAGACCTGAGTAACGAGTGCGGTGGATGAGGAACAAGTGACCCTTTTTCGGTTAAGTGGGAGAAAGAGGGCAAAACTCGTTTGGTTATGTGGGATGGTCCTTCTACGGGGTAGAATGCAATTTAACATAAATTTACATCAAAATTTTCGTAAAAAACATATCCGTAAAGTTGTTAATTATAAAAATTTTATTTATTTAATAAAAAAAATAAAATTTTCTCACATAAAATATATATAATATTTAAATTAAAGAGATGATAAATTTTGTTAAAAATTATAGGAACAACAAAAATTATGTAAACAAGTTTAGAGTTTATTAAATATTATTTATTAAATTTTTAAAAAATATTATATGTATTTTTTATATGAAAAAATTTTATTTTTTTATTAAGTTAATGAAATTTTTATATTTAATTACTTTATGAAAAAAAAATTATTTTATGAAAATATTATGAGATGAGTTGTAGAAAAAATAGAATAAATCTAATTCTACTCCAAAAATTAACTCAAGAAAAGATTTACTCAAATCTTATATGTAACAAATACAACGTAGAACAACATGAGTTGTAAATTTTATATTAAATTATCTTATTTTTTGTAAAAAAAAAAAATTTTACTTTGTATCAAATCAATTAACTATAGAGTACATCATATTTAGTTAAATTAATTTATATCTAATTAAATTCTTGAATTTCCATTTTGTTTTATGTATAATTTTTTGTCATGCAAAATCCAAATTCATTAAATAAAACTCTGGAATTGCAGCAGAATTTACAGTATTAGCTTTATGAGGCTTGAAAATTGAAGAACTTCATAGTTTGTGAGCTGCAAAAAAGGAGTTAATACTTGCTGATCTATCCAATTCCAAAGAATGCAAATGGCAGAGGATAGGGAGGAAGAAGGAGAAGCTAGCGGTTTACTTGTGTATACATTCAATTTTCCATTAACCAATACAAAGAAATGTTGAATTATGGAATCCTCTAATTGTGCTGTAGATGCTATTTATTAGCAGTTTGAAATACAAGGATAAATTTTGACAATTGTTTCTAAACCTATCTAATTGTAACATTACAGTCCCTAATTAAAAAATGTAACATAAAACTCCATCAACTTTTAAATTTTGCACAGTAAAATTCGTTAAATGCTGACCTGATCAGTTTCAGTATAGAACTTAGTTAATATTTCTCTTTTCTCTTCAAGTTATATATAAATTGAATCATTTTTTCTCTTTGTAGACAGAATAATTTTTCACGTGTGGAGAGAATAATTTTACACTTTGCATAAGAGAGAAGAGGGAAATATTGACTAAGGGCCATGCAAAAACTGTTTATGTCAGTTTCTAACTTAAAAATCAGTAATTGAAAGTTATAGAAATTTTACTGTGCAAAATTTACAAGTTTACAGGATTTTATATTACATTTTAAAGTTGAAGGATTGTAGTGTTATAACTATATAAGTTCATGGACAGTTGTTGAAATTTATCATGAAATACAAGAAAATTGCTCTTACTAAGCTATAAAAATAATTGCTCAAATGAAATAAAAGAAAAATGCTTTTGCTAATCTATAAAAATAGTTGCTTAAATGTATTTAATCTTCAGGGCTCTCTAAAGAAGTTTTCCGAGCTTTAACTTTCCCTCTCTCTTTCAATCTCCTCCAAAACATCTTGCAGCTTCTTTCCTTCATCAATTGAAACATCAGCCCACTCCAGCTCCACCTTTGTAAGCACAATCATAACAACCATAAGGCCACCCTTCTCATCAAAATCACCAATCACCTTCCCAAAATCACCCTCCAATAATTTTCTCTTGATAATCTTGATGATCACAATCCTCTTCATGATGTTGCCTTGGTCCAGCCGATGGTCTTTGCAATTTCCCATGATCTATACTAGAGGGGATAGATAAAAAAAACGAGCATTGTTTTAGTGGACTAAAAAAAAAGTTAAATAAAAAAAGGGCAAAGTATAGCCTAATATGGAGAAAATGCTGAAATAGTTTCAATTCTTGCACAGATTTCAAGTCTTCAACTTCTACATGTGAGCTTGGAGAGGAGCAAGTGTATGCATAGATTTTCCTTCACAAGTTCTTTTTGCTATGTTAGAAGCTATTAATTGGCTAAATTGTGGAATCTGACTCTTCCATCGTCATGAATGCTGTCTGAAATCCTCACAGTTGGAAGGCAGCTGTAATTCATATTTGCTCTTTTATTCCTAATTTTTTGGAAATCAATTTTTCTCTAGTGAATAGGAAAGCAAATATGACTGCCTGATAGCATGGCTAAATTGAGTTGTAAACATAGTCTGCCTTCCATCTGTCATGCCTCCATCGAATCTGCTTGAATGCCTTCTTGGCCTTGTAAAATCGTAATGCATCATTTGCAGTTAATTTTTTTTTCCTTCAATTTTTTTTCCTCTTTTTATTGCTTGTTAAGTGACGAAACTCAGAAATTATTAATTTGTGTGCCATTCTATTAATTAATCATATAATAGATATGCATTAATTAGAGTATCCATTCCCCATTTTAGGACTGACAAAAGATTAATTCCCTCGAGTGTTGGATGTGCAAAGTTAAACTCTCTTCAAGCCATTGGCTTCATGAATTGAACATTTCCATGGGATGTCGTGCGCATTCACTGTTACACCAAATCCACTTAGATTGATCAGGTAATTTCTTAAACTATAAATTAATTGCGTTCACCCATAACCGGGTGTGTATTATTGAGAGTACATCGCCTTCTATAATATTTATACACACAGGCAAAAGTAACAAGCTGGCTTTTTTTTTTTTTTTTTAATGAACTGTTGATATATGAAAAATAAGAAATCGTAAATGTCGGTAGGCAATTTCTATGGAAATTTTCTGTATTGGGAGATTGAAATCAACCCAAAACTCCCAAATAATAACTTTTTATACAATAAAAATTGAACTTTTCCTGTCTTGCAGTAGAAATGTTATTGTACATTATAAAAGGACAGACTCAAGAAGACAATAAAGCCTATAATTCCCTGTTCAAATACCTTATTGCACTTTCTAGGAAGAATAGTGGTTAGGTTAGGCTTTTGCTTCAACTTTACAGTGATGTTTGATTCAACATTATTTTTATCTCCCATGCATATATCTATGTTTAATACCTGAAATGTTCATGTTTGGATGCTTTAATATACAGAAAATATAATTGGAATTCTCAAAAATAAAAAAATCGAAACATCATGCCTCTGGAAATTAAGTTACATATGAAAGGAAAAGTATAAACATGGACAGAGAAGCATCAAAAGAGTTTAATTTGAGGGGACAAAAATTCCAAGATACTGCTCTATGAACAGTAACAGACTGATGGGTTTTAGCATAATAATAATAATAATAATAATAATAAAAATAGTAATAATAATCCAAACATGACATTAGAGTGATAATGGAAGGTTGAATGTTGATTGCACCAAGTGTAAATTCATGTTTCTTCAAGTCATAATAGCAAGTCTTCCATCAATGGCTACAACTATCATATAGAAGTAGGCAAATATGTAACAAAGCAAGCAAAAGATGTACTTGAAGGGTGGTGGCATTGATGGATGAGCTGAATTTAAAGATAAGAAATTCTCCTACCACTTCAATTTCTGATAAGTTAGTTCTGCATTTCTCTCTTAGGATTGACATTTGGGGGCTCAAGCCTGCAATCCAAGCATGTTTTTAATTCCTGTAGCTGTAACGTTATTTCAATCAGTCAGGAGTCAGGACTTCTTATATTGTATCATTTTACATCAACAATGAATTTCCAATATAAAGCTAGTTTTTGAACACAATAATACTCATATAAGCACTGTCACAAACACATAGCTAACAAAGAAAACACCATGTGAGAAGGATAGTAAAAACTACTATCTCAAATTCCACTTGTTAAGATGCTAACTCATTCAAGCTTAATTATTTGTAAACTAGATAAACTAACGGCGATCATAGATTTCTCAATTTGTCTTAATAAAAAATCTCAACCACTTCTACGCTCTGACTTGAATGCTTGTAAGCATCTAGAAATTAGTTTTTAACATAAATGTTTTCTAAAATTATTTGAAATATCTTTTATTTGATAATTTATAGAAACAGGTAAACAATAAACACACATTAGGTTGGAAACAAATTCTGAAAATATAAAATACTATGAATGCATGTTATTTAGTAATTATTAAAATAAAAAATAGAACAAAAATCTACTTTTTTTTTAGCCAATTACATTGACAAATTAATAAACAAAGCTTGAATCAATATTTGAGCTTGATGTTAAGCTTGAGCTAGAAAAATATTCAAACAAACCAAACTTGAAGGTGATGGTACTTTGGCTTGGCTTCGCTTGTTTACAACCCCAAGTATGTTATTGCCCTATCTCAAGCTCAAAAATATAGAAAAATAACGAAGTCATGAAGGGATAAATAGACAAAATAAACTCAACCCCACACCCATGACACAATGCAAGGGAAGCAAAACCAACAATTGCTGAAAAAACCAAGCAAGTGAAAACCAACAATGGGAAAGCTGCACTGCAAATGACTAGCCACTTAAATTGAAAAATCATGGTCCAATTATTTAATATAACAGGAATGGAAAGCCATTGGTATGTCAATTGAAGTCTATTTGTGATAAAATTCAGAACAAAATTCAATAAAATCCTCCATAACAGAACCGGAAATCTAATGTCTGCAAATTGAAAATTAAAAACAAATTCAGTAAAAAATTCAATACAATTAATATGAAATTAAAAAAAATGAAAAGCCAAGAAATTCTGACAAAATTCTAGTTTAACCACAAAATAGATGAATATTTATTAGCACAATTAAGCTGGCCTCTTATCCCAGCCTTCTCTTTGAAACAATTCTATGAGCTCTAGCCTCACAACGAACCTCAATATTACAACAGTTGCTACAAACGCCAATCATTGCAAAAGAAAGAAAGAGAGAGCACCTGAGAGATCACTTGGTGGGTTTTTGAACGGCATTTGGAGAGCTTTGGGGCAACAAATTTGGAGGGAGGTGGGATTGTTGTTGGTGCTGTTTCTGAATGGATTTCCTTTCAACTTCTCTCCACTTGTTGATGGCCACAGTGCATATAACTGTCAAATTTTAACAAGAAATTTTTAATTAGATACCATATATATGCTAAATCTAACAAAATTACATCCATAACTCACATCCGGCGCCGACGAAATACAGCAATCGGAGAACCTTTGGTCCGGCGGGGCCTGCTGCCTCTTCTATCGTCATCTCCTCTCACTCTCTCTCGAGAAGTTGGCTCAAATCAAGCCTGATTTTGAACAAAGTCAGTGAGCTTCGAGTTCCGGCCCTCCTAGGCAAGCATGGGCGTGGTTTTAGAGTTGAGCCTTGAAAGATTTTTTTTTTTTTTTAATTCTTATTTACTAATAAAATATTAAAAAAATGCCTGCTTTGAAGTATTTCTTTGTTAATATTATAAAAAAAATTGAAATTAGATAAAAATACTTTAATATCTACTATTTTAAAATAACAAATTTAATTTTTATTTTATAAATATATATATTTTGAGAGATTAAAATATTTTATAATATAATAGTATATAAGTTAAAGTATAATAAATTTTTTAAAATTTGAAAATTATAATCTAATTTAAATTTTTTAAAATTAAAAAGGATAAAAAAAAATATAATTTTATAACTAAGACTAAAATTATTGAATTATGATTAAAATTATTAATTTAAAATAACAAAAATTAGATTATATATTAAAATAAATTTTGTTAGCATTCTGTAATAAACTTTTGATAAAAATAAATTACATTGCATGCAAATAAAAAATATGAAAGACAATAGAGCTAAAATAAAGAGAATATTACCAATTATTTAGATAAACTAGTTTTTTTGATTTTAAGATCTGAGTTTTAAATCTTATCCTATTTAAAACGTGATGTTTGTAAAATTTATTTTTCATATAAATCCATAATCGTTTATATAAACTAAATATTTTTAGATAAAATTATAATTTGGTTCTTGAATTTCACTTATATTATATTTTAGTCTACAAATTTTAAGAAATTAATTATTTAGTCTTTAAATTTTATATTATATAATAATTTATTTCATAAATTTTGATAAATAAATTGTTTAATTTTTTTAATTTTAATATATAGAACAACTTATTCTTTATAATTTTAATATTTATAATAATTTTATTAATTGATAGAAGAATTAAATTTTTCATATATTAAAATTATAGAGATTAAAATTTAATACACGGTAAAATTTAAGAAGTAAATAATTAATTTTAAAAATTTAAGAATTAAAGTATAATGTATTATAAAATTTAAGAATTAAATAATTAATTTTTTAAAATTTAAAAATTAAAATATAATATAAAATAAAATTTAAGAATTAAATTATAAATTTCACATATGTTTACATAGTTTAAAAAGTAAAAAGAATGTATTTAATTTTAGGAATATTATTATGAAATAAAATGAAAGAATAAAATGTATAGTATAATTAAATAATTAAAAATTTTAATGCATCATTTATGAGTAAAAAAAGAAAATTAAGAATTATTTGGCAATAAAAGTAATAATGAAGCTGGATTTTATAAATAGTTGTGTAATACCCCAAAAATTTTAAATTTTATTATTTCATGAGTAATATTGATATTTTAATTTTGCAAGCATGGGCGTGCCTAGAGTTGAGCCTTGAAAGATTTTTTTTTTTTTTTTAAATTCTTATTTACTAATAAAATATTAAAAAAAATGCCTGCTTTGAAGTATTTCTTTGTTAATATTATAAAAAAAAATTGAAATTTAGATAAAAATACTTTAATATCTACTATTTTAAAATAACAAATTTAATTTTTATATTATAAATATATATATTTTGAGAGATTAAAATATTTTATAATATAATAGTTTATAAGTTAAAGTATAATAAATTTTTTAAAATTTGAAAATTATAATCTAATTTAAATTTTTTAAAATTAAAAAGGATAAAAAAAATATAATTTTATAACTAAGAGTAAAATTATTGAATTATGATTAAAATTATTAATTTAAAATAACAAAAATTAGATTATATATTAAAATAAATTTTGTTATCATTCTGTAATAAACTTTTGATAAAAATAAATTACATTGCATGCAAATAAAATATATGAAAGACAATAGAGCTAAAATAAAGAGAATATTACCAATTATTTAGATAAACTAGTTGTTTTGATTTTAAGATCTGAGTTTTAAATCTTATCTTATTTAAAACGTGATGTTTGTAAAATTTATTTTTCACATAAATCCATAATCGTTTATATAAACTTAATATTTTTAGATAAAATTATAATTTGATTCTTCAATTTCACTTATATTACATTTTAGTCTATAAATTTTAAGAAATTAATTATTTAGTGTTTAAATTTTATATTATATAATAGTTTATTTCATAAATTTTGATAAATAAATTGTTTAATTTTTTAATTTTAATATATAAAATAATTTATTTTCTATAATTTTAATATTTACAATAATTTTATTAATTAATAGAAGAATTAAATTTTTTATATACTAAAATTATAGGGATTAAAACTTATTACACTGTAAAATTTAAGAAGTAAAGTATAATATATTATAAAATTTAAGAATTAAATAATTAATTTTTTAAAATTTAAAAATTAAAATATAATATAAAATAAAATTTAAGAATTAAATTATAAATTTCACATATGTTTACATAGTTTAAAAAGTAAAAAGAATGTATTTAATTTTAGGAATATTATTATGAAAAAAAAATGAAAGAATAAAATGTATAGTATAATTAAATAATTAAAATTTTAATGCATCATTTATGAGTAAAAAAAGAAAATTAAGAATTATTTGGCAATAAAAGTAATAATGAAGCTGGATTTTATAAATAGTTGTAAATTAGTTGAAATTAGTTTTTAAATTATTATATTTTTTAAAATATTAATAAAATTTGAAATCCAGAATTTATAATTTTAAAATAATTTTAAGCTAAAATTAATTCATTTAATTTGGCAATAAAATTAGAAATATTAAAAATAAATCATAGCATGAAAAAAAAAAACCCCAAACAGTAGGTTTTAATAATTTATCAAGTAATTACAATAAAAAAAAATTATCAATAATTTGCGGAACAAATCAATTATGTCCTAGCAACTAGCTGACACAAAAACCAGTTTCCATTGCCAGACGGAGAGGAGAGTTGAATCAAGGAGATAGAGGAGAGTTGAATCAGCCCTTACTCTTTGCAGGTACAAACTCAACTGAAATCAATAATTCTTCACTCTAATTTTTTTTTGTTTTCCCCATTCCGATCGGTTCGCAAATTCACTGTCGATTGCCATTTAATTTCACAATCTAATTTCCCTTCTGTTCGAGGATTTTTCGTTTCTTTCGTTCTTTGAAATGGGTATAAATTCACTCCTTTTGTTTTGTGCCTTTGGTGGAGTCACTGTATTGCCTTTTCATTCTTTTAGCTGAATTTTAGTTTCTATGGGTAATCTCATTAGGTTTCACGTGATTCCACTATAAAAGAGCAAGCTTGACTGTTTTAGATGTTTGTTTCTTTGCATCTTTTTTTGATCGGCTGAGTATGGTGAAATGGGTATAAATTCACTGTTCACCTACTTTTATTTCTACTCTATGAATTTTTAGTTTTTATGGTCATAATGAAATTGCAGATTGCAATTTTAAAAGCTTATTGGCAATAATGAAAGCACTTTTTGTTTGTTTTAAAGAATCTGATCTTATCCTGTAGGTTGATTGGTATTTATTCATCAACATAAAGGGGTTGATCAGTACTTATTCATCAACGTAAAGGCACAAAAAGGTGGAAAAATCAACTTTGCAATTTTTTCTTGATATCTGTCACATTTGAGTATACTGATCTGGCATGAAAAGAGCGAAAATCTTGTTTTGGTCTTGATAGTAGCTTAGTGATGTATCAAGCTTATTGAGTTTGATGGTATTTTTCCTTCCAATATGAACTTACGGTATTTTGTGATTAAAACAAGAGTTTCTAGAAGATGGGAAAGGAAAAATGGTTTCCTGAAAGCAGAATTTGAGAAAACATACACAGTAGATGGTTTTCTGGATTGAGAAAACAGCAAAACAGAAAGAGTATCAAGTGAACCACCTCTTTGGTTATTGAGAAAATCAATGGAAAAGGAGAAGTTTCTAAATCCTTTTTTTTTTTTTTTTTTTTGCAATCTTAGTTTCATAATTGAGAAATGGTGGTGCATTTTTTCAGCTATATTGATAGTTCAGCAGATTTTTTGCAGTTAACTTCATTGTGCTTGATAGATTACTTGTAAGGAGTTGATCTTTGAAAAGTTATATGAGAAACTTGGAACTAAATAAATGGAGAAAGATATTTATAGATTAGCAAGGAGGAGAGAAAAAAAAAATGTCAAGATCTCAATAAAGTTAGGTGCATTAAGGATAAAGAAGGAAAAGTGTTGGTGAAAGATGAGGACATTAAAGAAAGATGGAGAAATTATTTTGATGATCTCTTCAATAATAGTCAAAATGGTAATAGCATGAATATAAACTACAGAGTAATAGAAAAGAATGTGAATTATATTAGAAGGATTAGATCTTTAGAAGTAAAGGAAGCATTTAAGAGAATGAAAGTGGGTAATAAAGCCTGTGGACCCGATGTAATACTAATTGAAGTGTGGAAGTGTTTGTGAGATATGGGAGTGGCATGGTTAACCAAATTGTTTAATAAGATTCTAAACTCAAAGAAAATGCCTGATAAATGGAGGAGGAGTATTTTAGTATCTATTTTTAAAAATAAGAGAGACATACAAAGTTAGTCAAACTATAGGGGAATTAAACTCATGAGCCATACTATGAAGTTATGGGAGAGAGTTGTGAAACATCGACTACGTCATGATACTTTTATCTCTCCCAATCAATTTGACTTCATGCCCGGTCGTTCAACTATGGAAGCGATCTTTCTCATTAGAAGCTTGATGGAGAAATATAGAGATGTGAAGAAAGATCTACACATGGTTTTTATCGATTTGGAGAAGGCTTATGATAGTGTTCCAAGAGATGTCTTATGGAGAGTGTTAGAACAAAAGAGGGTATCTATTAGGTACATACAAGTGTTGAAAGATATGTATGAATGAGCAACTACTATTGTGCGCACAGTGAGAGGGGACACAAGAGATTTTTCTATCTCAGTTGGATTACATCAAAGGTTCAGCCGTAAGCCCTTACCTTTTTACATTAGTTTTAGATGAATTGACAAAATATATACAAGAGAGTATCCCTTGGTGCATGATGTTTGCGGATGATATAGTTCTGATAGATGAGACGCGAGAAGGAGTCAATAGAAAACTAGAGCTTTGGAGAAGTACTCTAGAGTCAAAGGGCTTTAAGTTAAGTAGAACGAAGACAGAATACATGCATTGCAGGTTCAGTAATGGTCGAACTGGTGATAGGGAAGGAGTTAGTTTGGATGGAGTGATACTGTCCCAAAGTAATCACTTTAAATATCTCGGCTCAGTCCTTCAAGTAGATGGGGGATGTGAGAAGGATGTTAGTGATAGGATTAAAGCCGGATGGTTGAAGTGGAGACGTGCCACGGGAGTTTTATGTGATCGCAAGATTCCCAATAAGTTGAAAGGAAAATTTTACCATACAGTCATACGACCGGCCATGTTATATTATAGTGAGTGTTGGGTACTGAAGTAGTAGTATGTGTCTAAGATAAGAGTTGCGGAGATGAAAATGTTAAGGTGGATGAGTGGCCATACTAGACTAGATAAAGTCCGTAATGAGAGTATTAGAGAAAATGTAGGAGTGGTGCCAATTGAGGATAAGTTGAGAGAAGGGAAATTGAGGTGGTTTGGTCATGTGAAGTATAGACATACGGAGGCTCCAATTAGACAAGTAGAGCACATTAGGTTAGAGGATAGAAAGAAAAGAAGGGGTAGATCTAAACTGACTTGGAGTAGAGTAGTACAACATGACCTAGAAGCATTACATATTTCTGAGGATTTAACCCAAAATCGTTTAGAGTGGAAAAAGAGAATCCATATAGCCGACAAAAAATTTTTGGGATGAAGGCTTAGTTGAGTTGAGTTAATACTCACTGTATCACAAGGTATTGGTTCATTTTAGATTTATCTGTTTCATGCATTTATGATTTTGATATGGCTGCAAACAAGCCTAGTTTTTCAAGGTTTGACTAAGTCGAGCCTGGTTTGGCTTATACTTGGCTGTTTTATTAATCAAGCCTTAATCAGTGGGCTCTTCTTGAGCCTTAATGAATAATATTTTATTTACAACTCAGAAAATCAAAACTCCGGTAAAAGTTTTCATTTTAGGCAATTAATTTCTGACCTCTCCAAATATTAGTAGTTTTAAGCCTTTTTTTTTGTGTTTTAATCAATCCTCAAACAAGCTATAAATGAGCGAGTTGATGAGCTTGTAGACAAACTTAAACAAGACGCATATGGTTGTGTACATTGAATAAGGTTGTGGTGTAGCGTTTCTTTGTCATCATGTTGATTTTGCTAAAATTTTATGTTTGTCTTCAAAGATAGTGATTTTCTTTTACTGGATCAAATAATCTTTCTTTTTCTTCCTATCCAAGTGTGAAGCTATACTTTTATTGTATTTATTTGTTGACTCTCTCTCCCTCTCTCTGGTTTAGATTTTCTGAAATATGTCAGGCCAAGGCCAGCGCTTGAATGTAGTTCCAACTGTTACAATGCTTGCTGTTGTTAAAGCTCGCCTTGTTGGTGCTACAAGGGGTCATGCTCTTCTCAAGAAGAAGAGTGATGCTTTGACTGTGCAGTTCCGTCAAATTCTTAAGAAGATTGTCACGACAAAAGAATCAATGGGAGAGATCATGAAATCCTCTTCATTTGCCCTAACTGAAGCAAAGTATGTTGCCGGTGAAAACATCAAGCATGTTGTCCTTGAGAATGTCCAAAATGCATCTCTTAAGGTTCGATCTCGACAGGAGAATGTTGCTGGTGTGAAGCTTCCTAAGTTCGAGTATTTCACAGATGGTGGGACCAGGAATGACCTCACAGGATTGGCCCGAGGTGGCCAACAGGTCCAGGCCTGCCGTGCTGCTTATGTCAAAGCAATTGAGCTTCTTGTTGAGCTTGCTTCACTTCAGACATCATTTTTAACACTTGATGAGGCGATCAAGACCACTAATCGTAGGGTCAATGCACTGGAGAACGTTGTGAAGCCAAGATTGGAAAATACCATTAGTTACATTAAAGGGGAGTTGGATGAGCTTGAAAGGGAAGATTTCTTCAGGTTGAAGAAGATACAAGGTTATAAGAAGAGGGAAATTGAGAAACAGCTTGCTGCTGCCAAGCAGTTTGCCGAGGAACAGTTTGCAGAGAAAATTTCTCTACAGAAGGGGATATCGCTAAAATCAGCCCACAACTTGTTGTCTCCATCAATGGAGAAGGATGAGGATATAATTTTCTGATGTGGAGGCTAGTTTAACTACTGTTAGTTCTTAGGATGTATGGCTTTGGCCTATTGCTCGATGAGGATTTCTATCATTGTAGACGAGTTTTTATATTTCTTTTCATTGTTCAATAAAATATAGCTTTATGTATTATTCTATTTATTGTTTGCTATTTCTTTCATCACAATGATGCTGAAAGAAAAATTTGTTTGCCAATCATTGGCTGAATGTTTCATCTTATTTTGATGGACAAGTTATGTTTTTGTGTGTACATTTTGGTAACATCTGGTGCTTGGAGTTGAGCTTGCAACATGATTATGAGTCAATTACCATTTGTTGGACCATCTCCCCTGGTGAATTCATTTGCTATTTAGCTTTTATGAGTTTCATTTTAACAAACTTATCTAATTGACAATTGGATTAGTTCTTAATGTGATAAAATGGAACTGTACATGAACTCCAGTATCAAGTGATTTTACGTGGAATACTCGACGAACAAATTGTTAAACTTTTTTGAGCCAAAATATTTAATTATATATTTAATAATAAATCAACATTTTAAACATTAATTATATAAATATACAAACACAGTTAATTGAAAAAAAGATTGATATTAAAATGCTTTTCTAAATAAAGCTAAGGAAATTTCATTTTAGCTCAATCTCCACCAACAAATTTGTACTGAAGAATTGAACTTTCGTACATTTGAGTCACCACTGCCCTGCCATTTTGGTTCACCATTGCCGTTCTCCCTCACTGTCGCCGGCACCGCTGTTGTTTATTAGAGTTTCACGATCTCACCGACTCAAAAAAAATTACCCAATTTAAGGGAGTCAATTCGGGAGAGATTCAATAATTTCCCATTTCTAATCCCTTAGATTGGGATAAATTCTCTAAATTTGGTTTGGTTTGTAGTGGTTACTGTTTGCAAATTTATCTGTTTAGCTTCTGTACTGTACTTACCGTGTTGCAGAGACGAATATTGGGCTTCATTTTGTACTTCAAATTGAATGGCTCAGATTCCAAACTTAGATAACTCTCCTCTGAATCTCAAATCACTCAGATGACCACACTTATTCAGCTACATATGATTAGAACTATAATTTGCTTTAATTTTTACATTTTAATTTGTCATTTTTATATGGATTTGTATGTGCATGGAACAGTCCCACAGAGAGCTAAACATCCTCAAGAACGTAAGCTCATTCTCCATTCACTGCGATTTTTTTCTTTTTGTCATTTGCATTGAAAACTTGAAAGGAAGAGAATGTTTTTTAAATTTTGAAAATTTACCACAACAAGGCCGAGCTCTAATTTTGTGGAAGGTTGGAACATCTATATCACAATGTTATTAATTTTTTTCCCCCAAGTACATTTATGCTGATGAATTATTCACTTATTTGATCGTAAAGGAGTGTTGAATTGATTGGATTTTTTGATAGATTCGGGGAAAGAAGTGCTTGGTCATTGATCCAAAGCTTAGTGGCTCCCTTTTCGTTGATCATCCAGACATCAATACTAAGGGTAGTCTTTTTTAATTGTAATGATTTACTTCTTTTAGCATCCAATAGAAAATACCTCAAAATAAAAGAATCCCTTTTTTTTTTCTCCTTTTCTGATTTGATGAATCCAAACTTGTATTCTAAATTTCTAATGATGATTCAAGATATTGTTGTTATTTATTTATTTTTAAAACAGGAAGATGGTGTCGAACTGAGGCATCTTTCAGCAGACCTAGTTCAAACTGCACCAAAGTGGTCTACCTTGTTTGTTCTCGGTTTAATTTGATGAGATGCATATGCTCACATGTTCATAATGATACATCTAAAGGACTTGAGAGGGAGTATTATATTTGTTTTGTGCCTCGCCGTGAGGTTGTTTGTGAGAAGGTACAATCTGTTTGGATCACATTGGATTTTGATGTTATGGTCATAAAATACAAATGCGCTCATCACTTAGATGGTGTGATGAATATTTATGGTCAAGCAGGTGCTTGAGGAGGAGAAAGTTCATCACTTGATGACCATAGGAGAATACCCATTCTACATGGTTCCTTTAGACGAGGATCTATTATCATTTGAAATTGATTTCAGTAACAAAGTATGGGAGAATTTTGTTTCTTTCTTTCTTTTTCTTCCTTCTCCTCCTCCTCATCAACATCATTCCTCATTTATGAACTTTTTTTTTTGGTTGATGGCAGGATTGCCAAGTTGATGGTGATACAAGCTGTCTTTGGCATATTGCTAACGCCATTCACAAGCTTGAGGTGTGCATGGCTTCATGGATCCAATCTCTTTTAAACAAAATATGTTGAGATCAAAAAGTGGTTACCATAGTCACACGCTTTTGTATTTATGGGAGAGTTATGTCTTGTAGTCTTCTTTTGGAGTGATACCACATGTGAGGGCCAAAGGCAAAGCATCAGCACGTGTTGCTGACATTCTTAGTCACATGCAAACAGGAGAACCAGTCAGCTCCTCTGATGTAATTGTTCATCAAAACACCTATTTAAGCAAATTAGCTTTACTTATTAGCTCTTTATTTTGGGGTTGTGTGTACATTTGCAAATGCTTTGCAGCCAACTAATTATTTACTTTTTTTTTTTACTTCGGATGGGTATTCCAGAGATCAATACGCTCATCCTTCTGGATAGGGAGGTATGTGGTCTCTCAACTTGTACCTTTGTATGTGATTATGTGACAAAAGTTGCAGGCACACACACACACATAGGTATAAACAATATTAGTCTTGCATTTGCCTATAAAAATTAGTAAGAGTGCGATTTGTTTGAACAAGATGAGCTATCTAAGCTGTTATAATAAGTTGGAAGATGGGACATTCATTATATCTTCAATGGAGAGCATCAGTTTCAATAATTAAATGTTGGTGTAAGGGGGAAATCTTGGCGTGCAATGTTGTATAATAATCCCAAAAGACAGACCATAGCCCTTAAATATTGATTATGAGAAAGAAGTTGCCTGATATATACTGCTTCTGTGCAACATCTGTAAAACTTGTGATCATGAAGGTATTCATGTAGAGAATATAAAACTTGTGATCATGAAAGTTTTCATGTAGAGAATATAAAAAATTGAGTTTGCAAGCTAACAACTTAATCCACTCTTTGGTCGAGTGAAGCTTGAGCTAAAAAAGCTGAAGCTTCTTGTGTGAATTGGCATAGCTGATATTTTACTTACAAGTTAGCGTTACTACATACAGAGATTGGAAGGTTCCAATAGTCCCATATGCCTTATAAAGAAACTAATTTCTTGTTTAGAGATATTTATTTTTATGCTTTGCAGATTTATGATGTTGTTGCTTGTTTAGATAATTTTGTTTTTCAACTTTACTACTCTTTCTAATTAAATGAGAAAAGAGAAACTTACTAATCCTTGGCTGCAGGAGGACATGGTTACTCCTATGCGTTCTCAATTAACATATGAAGGTTTACTGGATGAGGTAATCTGATGCAAAAGTGATCAACTTCTTTTAAAGAAAGAGTTACATTATTACATCTTGGGACGTGAAATGAGATTTCATGAGTTGTCATCCCTTGTTATTTGACAATTGTGGAATATTGGGTTAAGCTTTTGTCTCCCTGACCGTCCATGTTCCATTTTGAATAGCTTTATGGAAGTCAAGTTTACTAATTGCTAATTGTTTACCAAAACTGATTAGCAGTTAACATTACATCTTTATGTAGATATGCATACCTTGACTTGTAAGGGTATTGAACCTCTTCTAGCATGAGGATTGGGGATTTTTAGTTTCCATCATTTGGAAGCTGAATCTTTATGTGTTACATTTATGATCCATCCTGAATGGATGAAAAGCATGATACTTGTTTCTAGTTAACCAGATTTGTTGTAAGCAATCTCTAATAGATCCACTGCAGTTTTTGCACAGCAATAATGGCTCTGTGGAGCTTGATGCATCAATAATGGGCACTCAACAACAAGAAGGAAAAAAGATGAAAGTTCCACTTAATTCAAGGTAGAATGAAGTATCTGGCTGAAATATTTTATTCAATAATATTTGTTTCCTTATTTGCCTTTCCTCTTCAGTGGATCCCTATATATTGTGAGATTTGGGTAGATCACTATGGCTGCTGCTAGATATAACTATCCTTGAAATGCATTCTAAAATGTGTAATATTGCTTATTGTTGCTTTTAGCTTATCAGGAAAAAGAATATTTCTTATCAAACAATTAAATTTTTAGCCTTTTTACAATTAAATTTCCATTCCCTCCCATCCATTCAAACAAAACAAAAATGCTTCCTTATTTTCCTCTTATCTCCTGTTTAATTCCAAACATAATGAGGTAAAGTTTTTCTCCTCCGATCCCATACACTTCCCTTCTCGGTAAAAATAAAAAATAAAAAAATAAAAAAAAAACTCTGTTCCCCTTCCTAATAACTCGTGCTCTTTACCACTGTATCACATATATATTTTTACATCTATCTTGGCATATTAATATAATGCATGTGTCTTAATTTCAGCAACAAGCTGTTCAAGGAGATAAGGGATCTCAATTTTGAAGTTGTTGTCCAGGTTGATCTTTTTTAATTCCATTTTATTCCAGGTTGTTCAAAAGTTTATTTGATTTCCTCCCCTCTCCCCCAAGCCTTAATCTGTTCATTGTCCCTAAAGTTGAGATCATTCCCTTGGATTTCTATCGTCTTAGTTGCCATCTGCAGTATGATTGCAGGTCCTTCGACAAAAGTGACATAGATGAAGCAGGACTACACAGACATGACAACTACAGTTAGTACATTGTTTGGCTTCTAAATACTCCCTATGCACGTCTTTCATACTTAATTGCTGTTAACTCAAGTACCTGTAACTACATCAGTCAAACAATGTTGTAGCCTTAATATTATTTACGCCAACAATTCAATCTATAGCTGCATGTAAACCTTATAAATACAGCTACTGTTAATCAGAAATGATTATGTAATCTATCTTTATCATTGATTCGTTGTCAAAGTTTGGATTAGTTGAATGGTTCTATGTGCAATTTCTAACTGGGTGCCAATGTAAAACATGCAGAACCAGACAGTTTCCTAGTTGAAGGATTTCGTTAAAAAGCTCAACTCATTGCCAGAAATGACTGAAACTCTCTCTCTCTCTCTGTCTTTCTCTCTCTCTCTATCTTCCATGAAATCTCCCAATGCAGTTAAGATGAACATAGATTTTAATTTGTTGCTAATTGTTTCAGAGGCATATAAATCTCGCACAGCATCTGTCAACGTTTACATCCATGCTGTCTTTTCTAGCACGGCTTGACATGGAACATACTATTGTTGAGTCTCAGAGTTATGACATGTAAGTTAATCTGAACTCTTACCTCCAAGTTTTGAGAACATAACTTTCTAAGTGATAAAATGCATATCACACTCCATTATAACCTGTATATGCATAAAGAGGAAAATAAGTGTAACGATGTTGCTATTGTGCTGTGTTATTTGATAATCAACAGTTTGCGGTGTGTTAAAACTCCAGGCTGAGTACTAAAGGCCATAGTGTTATTTAATACTTAACAGAATCATGTTTGATTTCCCTGTTACATGCATGTTGTTTTGGTTGCTCTTCTCTGATAGTGATTTCTGTACCCTATATATGTTTATCTGAATTGCTTTCTTAGGTCAAAACATTTTATCATATGTTTCTTCATTATTCCTTAGGTCAAAACATTTGGTATTGTGAGATTATAGTTTTGACGTGTTTGTTTTATTTTTTAACTTGGTATTAAAACCACCAAGCGTTTCATTTTTAAGTTTGTCAATTTATGGAGTTGTTATGCCTTTCCACTTTTCATAACATGCTTCTATGCATTTCGATTTATTGACTAAAGAAGCTTCTGTATGCACAGCTGCCTTGAGCACATTGAAGAATTAATCCATAAGCAGGAACCTCTTGTCAGTGTTCTGTGGCTTCTCATCTTGCTTTCTGTTACAAATTCTGGGTTGCCCAAAAAGCATTTTGATTACTTGAGGCAAGCATAGCCTAATCCACATCATAGTCGTTGGGTTCTAGATTTGTGTAATGATTTTGTCCATTTCATCATGTACCTTATCTAGTTATACTGTATCATGTTTATTTGATATTTCTGTACTCTGGTTTAGGAGGGAGCTACTCCACAGCTATGGATTTGAGCACATGCCAACTTTGAATAATTTAGAAAAAGCTGGATTGCTTAAAAAGCAGTTTTTGTATCGTTTAGTCAAGTGTTTCTTTGGTGTGCATATATAATTAAATTTAAAATGGATTATGTCAAATCATTGAATGCTTTGCGCATTACCTGGACTTCGCAGGAAACAAAAAGCAACTGGCTGACAGTCAAGCGTGCTTTACAACTTGTGGTTGAAGATACTGATATTGCCATGTATTATAGTTCTCAATCATCAAATTGGTTTCTTCTAATAAGTTCATGTTTTCTTGTTTAGACTTTAGAATGTTTGTAAGTTTGCCTTTTTCAGTTCTGCTTCATATGGCATAAGCTAAACGGGCCTCACTCTTTGACTGCCAACTGAGGAGATTACAGGAGACTCATGTGCTAGACAGCAACATAATAGAATAATATTATGTTTATGAAGTTGGAAATTCAGTGAGGGAAAATCTTAATCATGCTCTCAGTGCAAACAACATTAACTACAATAACTAAGCATTAATCACAAACACATAATTACTATGAGAGGAGTTTCTAAATCGTGTATCTATTTCCTTAAAAAATCATTTCAGAAAATTGTTTTCAAAATAATTTGGAATATAACGTGATTTTTGAAGGACAACTAACATCAGATGATAAAATTGAAATGAATATCTCGTGGTCAGAAAGAAATAAGATTTAGTTTGACTTAATTTTTCTCCTATAATGTACTCAGGCTTCCTTGACAATATGAAAAACCCAAAAGATCTACTCTCCCATCAATGTGTTTTCCTTCTTTTTCTTCCAAATTTTCCGTGTTTGTTGATTGTAATATACATTCGAAACTATTAAGTATGGCTTCGGCATGCCATTTTTAGCCCATTTTATATTTCATACATGTCAATTAATTCTTCTTTTTTCTTCCCCCTTTTCCAGCCACAACAAACAATGCCTTTCCTTTATCAATTTACCTTCTTAATTTTTTAGCTTCTGAATGCATATGCAAAGTTTGGCAAAAGGAGCGTGTTTAGCCGTTTGATATCTTAGCTTGGGAAATGGGTTACATTTAATTCTCAAGCACACTTTAACAATGATAACAGGGTGTCCTATTAAATTCTTGTTGGTTTTCCTCCTAACTTTGAAGTGATTTCATATGCAACAGCCCAAATGACATTCCCTATGTCTTTTCTGGATATGCACCACTAAGTATTTGTCTTGTTCAGCATGCTGTTCGATCTGGATGGTTAGTTCAATTCTATATGTCTGTTTTTGGCTCTTGCACTTTCTTTTGCCAGTTAATTGCTTGTTAGCCAAAAATATGAAAATCATACAATTCCACTCTTGCTCTTGTATATATCACATTAAACATGCAATGATTCAAACTTCCTAATATTTCAAGGTTTTCTATGATTTTCATATTTTTAGAAAGCAAGCAATTTTCTATATATGAAAATCATAGAAAACCCTGAAATATTAGTAAGTTTGAATCATTGCACGTTTAATGTAATAGATGGAGGCCATTCCATTAAGCATAATCATCTAATGTAGACTGATGAATCCCACTAATAG